>NC_082670.1:2797500-3495000 GCF_025265405.1 Mesoplodon densirostris | reverse complement strand
CCAAGGCAGTCAGTATTAAGCTTTTGTTTATCGTCCCCCTAAATAAGATGGAATATTCGAGTTAGGGATGGGTGAGATGATTGAAAGGACAATTGAAATAAATGTTGAAGAGGTAACTTGTTTGAAACAAGAGGTAGCTTGTTTACTCTATCGTTAGGAAAAGAACAAGGCTCAAATAGTATTCAGAGGCAGGGGTCAGAGTATGTTTAGCTTTTAGGTTAATTTCAAAGAATATTCTGGAACCTCATCAACAGCAGTAACAAATAAACTTAGTTGTTCAGGATCCCTTATTATAATAGACTTTTACCTAAATCCGTATAATAACAAGTGGCGTAACACCCCGTTCACGGGTTGTGACACAGACACGGGCTTGTACTTTCACTCGGTTCCAACCTGCAGTGACCGTCCTCGTGTCCTCCACCCGCTCTCTTTACTCCTGCCTACAATTCTGAGTCCTGAACCTTCCGTACCAGCCCTTTGTATCCATTCTCATCTCTTCCTTCTTTACGTGTTTCAATTTTTAGCCCCTCACCTGTAGAGCTGGAATGATCTGATTTTTACTTGTAAATCCTTCAGGAAGGGACATGCATTTTGTCCACTGCTGCAGCCCGGTCACTGCCTGGCAGGTGGTAGACATCCTTTAAGGCGTTTGACTGGAGTGGACCTCACCCATCACAGAGGGCTGTGACGTTCGCAAAGCAGCTGAGCACTCGCTCCCAGGCTCCGCCGCCACTAACAGCGCCGACTCCTCAGGCAGTTTCCCTAACCTCTCTGTTCTTCACTTACCCAATCTGTAAAGCGAGTAGGATACCTTTTATCTCATATAATCACGTGAGATCAAGTGAATGAAGTGCCTGGCAAATTCAGGCACGTTATCAGGGAGAATAGGAAGGGCACAGAAGGCCAGAGTGGTTGGAGTGGGCTGCCCCGGCACTGGACTGTCACCAGATTAAGTGACAGCTCATGATAGGCCGTCAGCGTCCCACTTCTCGGGAGGCGCGTGCCGGGCACCGGGGACGTGGTATGGAGTGAGGCACATACAACCTGGCTTCCGGAAGGACCAGGAGTGGGACTGGGCACGAGGGACGGGAAGCAGCAGGCGTGGAATGTCTGCCGGGGGCCCATGAGAACCCTGCACTGAAAGGTTTCATCTCTTGGAGTGAGGGGTGCGGGAACACTGATTCTGGGCTTTAATGTCTTAGAGGTAGGTAATGGCAAATTTCTTATTGGGAACATAACCAGACTGTTTTATTTAGGATGCCATTGGACCTAAAAAAAAATTTTTTTTTAAAGAAAAAAACAACTGTAACACCTACCAGATAGTTTTCAGTTAAGAGTCCCAGATTGCTCTAAATGTAGTTAAAAACTGTTAGCAGCATTGCTGAGACTTCAGTTATGAGGCAAAGGGACTAGTAATTATATAACATGTCAGGAGCACTTGGTTAAAACAGTTGCTGGGATTCTGTTTCCAGTGTTTAAACCGAGTCCCTGGGACGAGGCACCGCGTAGAACGATGGGGGAAAACAGGCAACACGTACAAACCGGGGGAGAAAAGCTCACCACGGAGGGGGGTTGATGTGTAGTTATCAACAAATTCAAGACATTTTGCTATTTCCCAGACCTGTTGGAAGTCACCTTCTACCACTGTTTTCGAAGAAACATTTGGCAAAGTTTGTAACAGACATGTCCAAAGTAATCCTGCTCAGGAAATCCTAGTTAAATCTGGCTTTTCGGCCTGCTCGTGGAGTCCCCCGTTTAGCCCTCCAGCACTGCCGCTTCTTCTTGGCTCCTTTTCAGGTCTTAACTGAGGTAGAGTCTGAGTTTCTCATCCGTAAAAGCCCACGAAGAAAGTTGTCATCAACCTAAATCCACCCTACATACTACTCCCCCTACTAAAAACAGGATCTCATGACCCCTGCCCATCACTTTGGATAGATGACTACGTAGCCCTCCGTCCTGTACCAGGCCCAACAGGAAACACAACTGGGGCTTTGACAAGAAGCCTCTCCAGAGCCACTGCCACTCAGCCCATTGCTCCAACCACAACCTGACCAGACAGCCTGGCCAGCCACCGGGGGCAGGGGCTCCAGCTGGGTCACACGTGCTCTACGAAGCCAGCCTGGGCCTCTGCCCTCCGACCTCCAGTCCTGTTTTGCGTGTGCTAAAGGTTCACACGACCGCCCTGTTCCTGCCTCTTAAGTATTTCATCACTGTTCTGTTTAAAGCTGAAGACAGTTCCTTAGGAGAAAATAAAGAATGGGAAGAAGCGGACAGGGTCCAATACTCGTCAGGCTTCCCTGCCTGCAATGAACTGACCGATTTAAGCCATTACAGGAAGGGGTTATCCTGTTACGCATCGTTTCTATCCCTAGGAAAACGAAATCAAGTATGTGTAACGGGAACGAGAACACAACACCTTCTGGCATGTGTTCTGCACTTAGCTGCTTGCAGGTTGTTTCCAGGCTGCAGGTTCTGAGGGGCAGGTTCGGCTTGCTCGGCGGGACCTCCTCCCCACCCTCCCCCTCGTGAGACTCACAAAGCCTGTTGGATGTCTTCCGACAACTTTCCCTAACCTGGCGGTTCCCAGTCATATCTGAGCACAAAACACTTTGCAAAGCACATCTATGAAGATGAGGTAAGAAACAGTGTTTCTGACTTAAAGCTAAATGTAAAGACACCAAACTCAGCAATGAAAACTTAGGAGGCAGTATGGTAACAAGAGGCACATTTTATTACATTTTCCTAGTAAGTCAACTGGGAACATTGCTGCTGAAATGCAAGTTACAATTCAAATGACACTGGGAATAGTTAGGATACATGTCAAGTATTTTCAGAGGTGAGCGTCCATATCTTGGTCACTAACTGGAAAGATTCTTCAGAAGAACAGTCCCTTACCCTACACACAGGAGGAGAAGAATTAAAGACACCATGATGATATCTATCAGAATAACTGGAAAGCATTTTAAAAGTCAATTTAGTGTACATTCATTGACACGTAAAACACATGAATTTGTAGTGAACATTTCTATAAGGACATTTCATCTCAGAAAAGAATGATAAAATTCCCATTGAATACGCCTGAACTAGGATTCTATGAAAAAGAAAACACTTTATGAAGCCCAATTTCTGACAATGTCATGATAACTAACATAAAAGTACCTGCACATTTGATATCTGGCTTCTTTCCTATCTCGACATTTAAAAGGGGATTCCCTCAACTGCTCGGCCTAAATCTGAAGACATGTGATTCCCGTTTCAGAGATTCTCCTTCTCCCGGGCCAGCTAGAGAAGTCCAGGTGAAGGGGAGGGGGAGGAACGCAAAAAGGGACAAACCTGAGAACTTTGCACCTCACTGCCTCCACCACATACCCAAAACACTAGGACTGTAAAAATGTCCTGAGTATTTGTTTTAGTCAGGAAAAGAAAGTGGTCATTATAATGGCCAAAAAAATTGTTTTTTAAACACAAAATTATTTTGAGAAAAAGTAGAGTGGAATGAAACAGGCACTGGGGAATAAAGAAACAGGACGCTATTAATAAGGACTTGAAGGTGAGGGTGAATACAAATGCTGGGAGGGTCTTAAAATTTACGACAGGACACTCCCTTCAAAACCCTGACATTCCAGCCTAATTTCTGATAACCTTCGAGAACAGGTCTACCCAGAGAATGGTGTCTAAAATGTGTAAGCTCAACTATTCCCCCAACTACAGAGAGAACTATGCCATCTTTGTGGGTTATGTCCTAGGACTTATGGACCCTGAAGTCTCACAATCACTCGGCACCATTTTTGCCATAAAGTGAAATACAGCAAAACCTTCTTGAGAGAAACTACACAGCAACTGACTGCGCTTCTGCAGAGGACTGTTCACGCCCTGGGCCCACCTAGCAGAGGGCTTGCAGAGCTCCACGTCTCTCTGCCTTAGGACATTACAGACTCCAATACAATTACGTGTGTGTGGATAAACACTGCTTACAGGGTTCCTTTCAAGTAGATAAATCAAGGAATGCTGAGTTCGGGAATTTCAAAGATCTACAGAACGTGCCCTCGCATTTCCCTTAAGAAGGAACGCTGGCAGTGCTCTGGATATCTGGTCTATTTCAAGACAGTGACCAGAGCACTGGCTGAACACAGACACTGAGGGTGAGCTGGAGAAGAGGGCGCCCCAGGATCTGAGCAGTGCTCTTAGGGTTCCTTTCTACTCTTGTGCATCAGCCAAGGAGACGTGACACCTAAGGTGGGAGACTACCTTCAGATGGATGCTCTTTTGGTGGCTACTGTTTTTCTAATAATCCTTAGGGACCAATTTTGACAACCATGTGTGATGTGGAATCTCACCATCCACACGGCCAACATCACTAGATCTGACCACTATTCTCATCCTAGGGGAGGGAAGCGGGGGAGAGGCAGGAAGCATGATAAAGCGAAAACTTTACAATGAACACAGGAGCGCCACTCTAAGCACCAAACAGTAATGCACCCCAAATCATAATGCTGAAAACTAAAAAACTAGACAAAAATTAAATGGAGGATTCTTTTTTTTTTAATCTTTTATAGGACAGAAACCTTAGCTCATGTCTTCTGGTGTCATCATCTTCCACTGAGCTGCACCTAAAACACAAAGAACAAGTGACAAGCAACTTTGTTTTTTAAAGAACACGTAACAGTTTTGAAGGCATAAGATGAACTGTCTCTAAGTGGAAGTTAACTTACTTAAATAAGTATATAAAATGAAGCCATGAAAATCACCAGAAACATACAAACGTTAACTATCAATATTTTGAGTGAAAGTAACTAGGAAAGACTTGACTATGCAGCATATTATCACCAAAGTAAACAGTGGTGGGAAAATCACTACCCGTTTCATTCAGGTAGGAAAGCTGCACCTGGGACGCCTTGTTTACAAGGCGTCACCACCTGAGGATGAGCACCACCTGGCATTTATGTCAGTTTATGTCTAAACCACGAGGAGATGGGGGGGTACAGAGTCAAAGCTGGCCTATTGTATCATCTATCACCTTCCTGGCTGTAGTTCATTTCATGCCTTTAAATGGAGTAAAACCCACCAGAAGAATGCTGCTACTCTGATTTTCCATTCTTGAATGCACCAAAATGTGCATGCTTGTTGTAATTAGGTGCCTGGGTGAATAAAAAAATCCCATTTACAATTTTAAAATATTATTTAAACCCCTAAAATCTGATTATTTTCCACATTCCTCAGGGAGACAAGCATTAATTTTACCACCCAAACAGAAAAGGTAACATACATTTCTGAAAATTCTCTGCTATCATGTTAAAAAATACTAATTCCTTCGTGTTGCAAAACCGAACCGATTTACATGATTTTGTTTTAAATTGTTGCTAAATGTTTATCTACACATGCTGTCAGAAATAACCTTGTTAAGAAGGTGAAGCTGGTGTCTCAGCAAATCAGACCCCTTGGAGAAGGCGGTGAGTGGCCTGTGCCCCGTTTTCCTTTTTCTCTTTCCGCACCATCAGAAGGAAAAGTGAGAAAATAGCAGAAACATTAGTTAAATCCTGAATTATACCCCACAACCTACAGGAATTACCTCACTACACTGAAAGCTGACAATACTGGTGGAATTTCTTGATGAAATAATTAGGATCCTAATTATTAATAAAATGATAAACTTCTGGCTAGGTTTACATCTTTAACAAATAATTCTTTCAGTTAAAGACTTAAAGGAAGAAACGCAAGGTTGCTTTTAACTCTGCATCGTTTACCTGACTTACCAACACTGAAGACAAAAACTTTTAAAAATGGCTACAAATGCCTTGTTCACAAAAGACTTTATTACCTAGTGATGCATACTGAGAACATACAGAAATCTGCATGGTCCACGTCACATGCAGTAGAACCATCTTCACTTTACAGTAAGTGAGTGTCAACTGTTTTATGCAATAGACAGCACTTTAAAGTCACATCCTTAAAGAAAAGCTTCATTTACAAAAGAAATAAAAGGTAAAGAAGCAATTACCGCTTTTAAAAAGCAGCTGCTTTGTTCAAGAGTGGAAGGTTTATGCCTGTATTGAAAGACAACATGATCACAAATAATGAAAACAATGAACAAATGAAAAACACTTTTACCATAAAGCAGTACACTTTCAAAATGACATACAAATAGTTAAAAATTTCATTATGTTGTCTATCTAACTTTTAAATATGAGGACTTCCAGAATTAGGCCTCAACATTTGTTATTAGTAAATGAAAACTACGCATTGTTTCTATGTCACTAGGAACTGTATTTAACAAAATGTATATAAAGTCTATAGCAAGTTGATTTAAAAAAAATTAAAGTTAATAAGAAACAGTACACTGAAGGCGCTCTATCCATCAAGCGCATACTCTTCAAATTTTAAATGTGATGAACAGAACAGAAATTGTAACTATGCCACAGTTGCAATGCCAAAAAATAAAACAAGATCAGTTATCACACATGCAGGGAATTCTGCCACAAAGCTAATATCCCTCATTTGTCAATTGTTCCAATAAAATAACATCTTAAAACACCAGTGATGTTGATGGTTTAGCTTACCTTCAGTGTACTGAATGTTGTACACAACCTGCTTTAAAAGAGGAGACCATCCCTGCAGGCAGGCTCAAGAAGGAACAGGCCCCTTTCGGCACTGACTACACCCAGGGCATGCTGCTGTGGCCTGCACACACACACCTAGGAAAACGTGAATATAAACAGCATTTATGCTGGCCATTTTATCTGAAGACCAAAATGAAGCCAAGTTTGCTAAAAATAAATCAACCACCCAGTATTACTACTCATTTTATAACAGATGCTTTTGTCTTTTATGTGAACTGCAACCATTTACATTAGCACTGTAATTCTGTGCAGTCTTGGCAATTAAAACATTTCTACAGTGAAATTTCACATAAGACACAAAACAGATTAACTAACATTTCTAAAAGAAATATCACCCTTGGTGTTAATTCAAATATATCATGCTTCCTCAAATTTGCTGGAGAAATATTTATAAGTTTATATACATTAATAAACTGCTGTGAAATTTCTTCAGTCTTTGTATTTAATTACTCAAACCCTTGGAGCTTCTTCATCTCGTTTAAATCTTCTCCTGGATGAAGGCATGCTGTAGGGCCTGGTTGATGCTAATCCGTTTAGCTGGGTCCAACATTAGGATCTGGTCCAACAAGTCCTTCAGCTGGTGCACTTTTTTACGTTGGTCTTCAGGAAGTCGCTGGCACCCAATCAAGTCAGCCAACAGGTCCTTAGTTGGATTAATGGTGCTCATGACAGTAACTTTCTCCTACAAATAATTTTTTAAATGTGTATCTCTAAATAAATTACTAAATATATATAACCTAAAAAACTTGAATGAAAAAGGTCAACCCCAAGTTAGCCAGGATAGTTTAAACATCATTCTGTAGTTTAATTTTATAAACAGATCAGAATGACAACAGAAAGGAATTCTATGAGAATTCAAACACACAGTTAAGTAATGAAGGTCAGGATGGTGTGTGAACAAAGGCATGGAGGTCTGGAACAAGCAGCATGCCCGCTGGCCTACTGCCGGGTGTGGAATGGTGGGGTCCATGCAGTCGTGAGTGGGGGAACCGCTGAGGACGGCAGTCTTTCTGAGGAGCTAAATCCATTATCTTATAGGTAAGAGGGCGCCAAGGAAGAATTGTGAAGCAGGGAGAGTAATACGATTGGGTTTGTTTTCAAAAAGATCACTCTGGCAGCAGTACGGAAGCTGGATGGGAAGCCAGACCAAGAAAGTGACCCAAGGAGAGAGAAAAGGGCCTCAGTACGATAAAAATAAACTCATTATACTAGGCAGACATTTAAAAATCTTTCCCATAACCTCATGTGTCTTACTCAGGAATTGGCCAACAGCAACAGGCATTATTTTTAGTGTTTAAAATACTCGCATCTCCTAGAACCACCCGGCACGCAATCCGTTAACAATAAGATAATCATCTAATGTAGCACAGCTAAAGGACACTTACCCTCTCTGTTACTTTATCAACTTCTATGTACATGAAGTTGAGGTTTTGATCAAAATGTTGGTCTTTAAATACGCCTTTCCGAATCATCTGGCAATAAAACAGAACAGGTGGATTTTGAGCTCTTAGACATTGGTAGTCTGGTCTACCGATGACCCAATACACAAGTCACACAAGTGTTCCTGTTTAGTCTCTCTGGGTTTGCTTCCTTATTTGAGAATGATCTCCGATTCCTTGTTCTCGAGAGAATAACACCTTTGGAAAAGCTCATACAAATGCTGTACCTAAGAGTACTTAACAACATGAAATTATATTTTCCCGGGCAGTGACTTAAACCAATTACAATAAATATCATGTTGTGCTCTCACTATTCAAAACTAAGACTAAGCAAAGACTTACATCAGTGGCTCTTAGGAAGAATATTACACAACTGGGGCCTTCTCTCTTGGCAGTTAAGAAACCTAACGACATTTAAAAAATTAGGTTCTAACAGCCCTAAAGTGATAGCAGGCCAGGCCTCGTTAAAACAAGTACCAACATAGCTAATTGCTGTGTATCTCAGTCTAAACGAGTCCAACGTAACAGAACTTGGACAGAACTTAAAAAACATAATGGCTTCTGACCTATAGGGAGAAAAATCTGTAAATCTCTCAAGGTCAGCACATAAGCTGAAATCATAAAAGCCTAAGATACGGTCTTTAGGCATTTTTATAAATGCCTATAAAGTTCCTGATTTGTGTTAATCAAACAAACTAATATTACAGCTCAAGCATTAAGGGTGAGTATCAGGTTAAAAGATGTCATGTGCCCGTGTGAGTGTTCTCGGTACCTTCTCCCTCTCCCAAGCAGATTCCAACCTCTATGAACGGACTGCCGTCAAGCCCCCGCCGCTCACTCTCTGATGACCGAGTCCTTCCTCCACCATCTGTCTACCTGGACCTGCATCTTTTCTCACTGCAGCTGTTACCAGTACAGGTGCGCTCCCAGGAACCCTGCTGCTGCTCTGCCCATCACCGAGTGACAACCAGTGGAAGAAGGGAAGGACAGAGCTGTGAGAAGAGCCGCATGTATCCTCTCTCCCTCAATTCCAATTCTACCTTCAACTACAGGCCCCACACTTCTGCTTAATTCAGGAGAGTAAAGAAAAGCACAAAGACAGATTTTAGACAGGAAAAGGGAAATGGGCTCCTCTTATTCTCTCTTGATAGCTCTTGGCTGATTAGAACCACTAATTTAAACTTTAACCAGAAATGAAAAAGAGCTAAAGAATCAGAGTAGCCATGTACCTGCCTCTCAGAAATTGTTTTATAACCACTAGAGATGAGTGTCAGCAACCCACGAATCTATCGGAAGGTACCACTGAGACCTTGGAAACAAGCTCACACTAACATCCTACCTTATTTGGCATCTTTCCTTTGAGGTCCATGGCGAGCTTCAACATATGGTTATTGGTTTTGCCAGGAAATAAAATCTTTCCAGTATAGAGTTCATACAAGGTGCAGCCTACAGACCACATATCTATACCATAGTCATAGCTTTTACCTATAACTGAAAACATAATACAAGTTTTAACGTATGATGATAAAAACAGTCAACTACTGTTTACTTCCATTAACAGGGGAATCAATTTAGCTCGGACTATGCAACCACCATCTGAGTACCTCGCTTTCACATTAGTTTCATATTCTTTCCCACTAATTCTTAATAGGGACTCTTAAACTTAGAAACCTAAACAAATGAGGGCGTGGGGACGGAAGTGAAGGCGCGGAAGAAAGGGCGTCTCTCTTCTCTCTCTTCATCTCGCCTTGGGTGGAAGGGCTCACCAGCCTCAGCCGAGGCAAAAGGAGGGGGAACACAGGTCCCAGACAATCCACAAAGGTGACAGCCAGACCCTGAGGAAGTAAGAGCAGTCTCCCAAAGCCGAGGGCTTTCCACACCTGCCACAACTACGGTCATCCCACCTGAGGAGGATGAACTGGCTACAGTTCCCTTCCTCATGAATGACTCAAGCAGCTGCTGCAGCGCGACGGAAAACAGTGCTTAGACAGTCAGCATGCCGCTCCCACTGCACACGACGGCCCAGGTCGAAGAGCGTCGGAAGAAACTTACTGATTTCAGGAGCGCGATAAAATCTACTGACAAGGTAAGGCGTTATGTCATTATCCGCAACATGTGAAGCCGACCCGAAGTCGCAGAGCTTTAAAATAGTTTTTGATTCATTAACCTGCAAAACATTTTATAATTGAAGTTTAACTCACGCCAGGAGAAATTAAGACACATGATCAGATTAAAAAAACTGGCTCTGAGAAGTTATTCCCAATACTGAGAACAAAGTCACTCACTTGAAAATTCCTTTTCTAATTATTTTATAATTCAATTTCCTAATTATTAAGAGCTCTCAAATATTTGATCATAAATTAGTAAAAGAACTTTCTTCAGTGAGGAAATAAGAGATAATACCAAGTAAGTTTAACCAAAGCTATTTAGAAAGGGTGGAATAGTAACAGAAAGCACTGAAGCAAAGCATCTTCTAAAAACCCCCAGGAAACCCGAACTAATCAAGTTACTGCCTAAAGGAACACGAAGACGGTCACTGAGAAGAAATCAGACTTAGATTAACTTACAACTGACTTAAGTTAACTTTCGTTTGCCAGAAAACTACGATGGCAATGAAAGCAGAAGAATGATTCAGATTCAATTTGGACAAAAAGAATAAAAACATTCTTCATCCGCAGCTGCTAGACCATCCCAAATTTAGCACTCACTTCGAGTCTAAAAAATACTAAATCCCTTAAATGTAAAGAAAGTATTAGTCAGGAAAAGGTTAAATATATTTGGCAAGACGGATAAACACGAACACCGTATCAGTCATTTGTCTCTTTTCTCCTCTGTAAGTACTTCCACATACACAGTGACAGTGACATCTGCTGAGAGGCCAGAGGTCCCATGGCCGCTGCCACTCATGAGTCAGAGCATGTTCAGGGTTAACAAGTGAAGGTAATTCACATGCCAGAGCCCCTTCCCCCCTTCAAAACAGACACACACAAATTCCGAGTTGGGACTTGAACTTGGCCTACTGTTCCCACCCCAAAGAAACGTAACACTTTAAATAAGCAGCCCTGGGCAGTCTCTCCTGGGATATCATAAAGCCTGGTCAGTGCTACAGACTGGTCCACTACAGACGACATCCATGGAATTAAGATAATACAGGAAAAGTACTTTTAAAGTTTTTAAATGTAAACTGCATCCAGCCACTTAAGGGTGCAGCTGCAGTTAACCAGAGAAAACCCCGGGGCCACTTTAAAATCTGAGTCTGTCAGGGGAATGCTCGGGCTGGGTGAACTGCCCTCAGCAACAGGGACCCACACCCGGGCACTTCCCTCCACTCGCCCGCGGGGAACGCAGCACTTCTGCCGGACTGACGGCTGAAATCCTGGGCTAAAAGCTTTGGATTTTCATTAACAAACAGCGCCACGTGGTTGCAGATGTCTATTTGTTCCTTTCTCAGGAAGAAGGGCAAACTGTCTGAAATCCATGAGGAAACCTATACTAGTTTAGCACTAACTCAGAGAAAAATGAAGTTTTAAAAACAAGAGCTTCTGAGATGCTAACAAATATCTTATTACTTAACCTCCATGGTGGTTACACAGATGTTCAGTGCATAATAACCTTTACCTTATACACAGTTTATACGTTCTTTGACATGGATGGTGTATTTCACAATTCAAAAAAGAGAAAGAGAAAAATTGAGGTAAAAATCAACTATGCAGTGGACTATGCAAGCCTACAGCTGGTACTGCACCTACCAGTTCACTGGAATTACTCAGCCACTCTATAACCTCAAGTAACAGCAGAGACGCAGCACCTTCCTTTTAAACTCAGACCAAACGTACAAAATGGAACGCCTCATTAATGTGGCGGTCTGGAAGGAGATATTTTAAGATATTAAAAAAGAAGAGAAAGGGAAATCTGAACTAAGAGCTAAGATACTGACAAGGAGTCCAAAACAAACTGTAACAGGATCGTATCTTTCTTAAAACATGTGGAACATGTTATGGGCAGACGAGCTAGAATCCCCCAGCTGTGAACACGCCCCCCGACTCTGACAGCATGACAGAGAAGGGGCTGGGGAGGAAAGGGGCGCGCACACACCAATCACTCCACTGTGATGAGATGTGTTTGTAAGTTTCAAAAACATAAACACTGGGAAATCTGCATCTACCACACCAGAAGGCACGAGCTAGGAGAGGTCAAGACTGGGGAAGTCTCCCTTCCATACAAGGCCCAAGAACAACCGAGCTTTCCTGGGTGTGGCCGCCAGAAGCCACAGCTTCTAAAGCATAAAGAATAAATGAAAAAGAATTATTCCTGGACACCCTAAACTCAACCCCATGCATCTGCTTCAGAGAGGGTAACTCCCTTAAACGTCCCTCGCTCTGCCAGTCTATAAGACTAGAGAACAAAGGACTGTGAACACTCCTTATTTCAGAACAGCAACACTGAAGCATTTTTCCAGGTACCCGAGGAAGCCCATCGTTACTACATCAAAGCATTCTTGGGGTCTGTGTGCCCTCATCAAAGCCATCAATCAACAGGAAAAAACTGGGACAGCAGCCTACTTCCTCTCTCTTCATACTTTACTATAAAATTTCATGGCCCAATTTCTAGAAAAGTAAAAACTGGGAAAGTCATTTGTAATGGGTAATGCACTGAATTATTCTTCAAAGATGTCATTTCTAGAACACACCGGTAATCACATTATAGTAGAAGTTAT
This sequence comes from Mesoplodon densirostris, assembly GCF_025265405.1. NCBI lineage: Eukaryota > Metazoa > Chordata > Mammalia > Artiodactyla > Ziphiidae > Mesoplodon > Mesoplodon densirostris. Next base: position 3,482,227 of record NC_082670.1, on the reverse strand, counting down.
ATGGATGTACAAGGCAGCCTGATCGTTTGACTTACCAAGATATTGTCTGGCTTGATATCTGCATGGAGGATATTGCATCTTTTAAGGAGTTTTAGTGCCAAGAACAACTGCTGACTATAGGATCGCACAGCCTTAATATGAAGGCCAACATCCTTACCATATTTTTTTAGCACCTCTCGTAAATTCATACTTTTAGGAAAGAAAAAAACAAATAAAATTAGGGGTTAAAATGCAAAATGGAAATTAAGAAAGGCAAAACCATTTTCAAGCATAAAGTAAAATCAAGTTCAAAGCATGAATTACAATGAAAACACTCTGTTCAAGAAGCCCCTCCCACGGCCCAAACGTTTGATAAATTATCCTACATTGAAATGACAGCACATGAAACTGTGTGTCCACAACACAATTTTCAAAATGAAGAGAAGGGAAGGTATGCAGTGCTAAAATGCCTACTGATTTGGAATGGGCTTCCACTTGAAAGCATAAACGTGAAGCCACAGTGTTGAAGGTGGACGTCGTATTCCTACTCCGCTATTCCCATTTCTTTTCACTGCGGCTTAATCCTTTCCTGAAGTATTTAATTTTCAGAGAACTCTCTGCTGAGCTGAAGGCCACACGAGGTGAGCGTGTGACACACGGTACGCAGCCAGTCGCTGTTTACACGTTAACAGCTGTCAAGAGGCTGGCTCTTCACCAACAGTTAAAAAAGAAAACCCAGAGCCAACTGGAAAAAACACATCAAATACCCAGAAAATTTATCACGGCATTTATCTGAACTGAGGCTGGCAAAGGTGAAGAAGCTGAGTTTTCAGGGTAATGTACAGGTTTTGACACTGTACCTCAGAGGCTCAAACACGAGGCAGAGATGCTGTTTGTGATAAAAGTGTCTGAAGAGTCGCAAACAATGAAATTTGTCATCAGGATCAGCATCGTTCAGTTTTTTTAAGAATTCTAATTCTTTTAAACCAGTTTTTTGCCTGAGATGAAAAAGAAAATTAGGTCAAAATTGGATACATCAACAATTTAGGAAAACTATGCAAACAATAAATGCTGGAGAGGGCGTGGAGAAAAGGGAACCCTCTTGCACTGTTGGTGGGAATGTAAATTGATACAGCCACTATGGAGAACAGTATGGAGGTTCCTTAAAAAACTAAAAATAGAACCTACCATATGACCCAGCAATCCCACTACTGGGCATACACCCTGAGAAAAGCATAATTCAAAAGGACACATGCACCCCAATGTTCACTGCAGCACTATTTACAATAGCCAGGTCATGGAAGCAACCTAAATGTCCAGGGACAGATGAATGGATACAGAAGATGTGGCGCATAAATACAATAGAGCATTACTCAGCCATAAAAAGAAACGAAACTGAGTTATTTGTAGAGACGTGGATGGACCCAGAGACTGTCATACAGAGTGAAGCAAGTCAGAAAGAGAAAAACAAATATCATATGTTAACGCATATACGTGAAATCTAGAAAAATGGTACAGACAAACCGGTTTGCAAGGCAGAAATAGAGGCACAGATATCGAGAACAAACGTATGGACACCCGGGGGGGAAAGCCAGGGTGGGTAGGGGGGTGGGATGAATTGGGAGATTGGTATTGACATATATGCCCTACTATGTATAAAACAGATAATTAATAAGAATCTGCTGTATAGCACAGAGAACTCCACTTCGTTGTACAGTAGAAACTAAGACAGCAGTGTAAAACAACTATACCCCAATTTAAAAAAAAAAGAATTTAGGAAAACTAAATAATATGTATTTATTTAGTGATGTGTTTAGTCTGTTTTTTTTTTAAGTACTAATAAAAGAACTGCTGAGGAATACAAGTCTCTACATCATTCACACAATACTTTACTCTTAGCCAACTACTGTTTTCATGGAGTTAATTTCCAAAATAATCAATGAACAAAACAGAAACATCGAGGAATAAACCCACCTTGCTTGAACAGAAATAAATCTTGCACATTTTATCTCAAGATGTCTTGATGTAAATATCATCCTCCGAAATTCTAGTTATAATTTGTCAATAGGCTACATTTTAAAATTAGTGTCTATAATACAGGAGCTGGGCACTTCCATCAAACGAACTTTCTAAGCCTAAGACTTCAGTGTAAACCTAAACACCTCTTTCCTGCGTTTCCAAACCAGGGCCAAGTTGACTTTCATGCTAGCCCAGTGTGTGGCACAGATCATGCAGTAAAGCACACGGGCACGGCAATCACCTCCTTGCTCATAAAGAGAGGAGGCAACAGACAAAGATACAAATACTTCCCAGAACTATCTGATTTTACACCTTTTGCAGGCCACCATATGCTCAGTGACAGCTAATCAATCTGACCTTTTGATTTCTCACCTTTCGTCTTGAGTTTAAGCTACTCACAGCAAAGGATGGTCGTAAGACAAGCGGTAGATGGAAGGAGTCTGAGCTGACATCAGTGCACAAAGCAAGTGCTGAAATGCACTGAAATGAATTAGATACAATCAGCCTACGGTTCTAGTGCTTCACACAGAACAACACGTGACTATCAATTAAATACCCAGCGCTGCTCTGTTGTTCTATAAGCCCGATACCTGTCCTACACAGACTGTGGGCACCATTTGGAAACAGGCTCATCTGCGAACACCCGCGCTGGTGAAGGTCTTGTTCTGCCTCCTGAACTCACATGAGCTCGTTGTTCCTGATGATCTTCACGGCCACCTCCTGGTTGGCCCTCGCATTATCCCTGGCTCGGACCACGTTACTGAACACGCCTTGACCCGTGTAGCCATACACGTTATAACGCTTATCCAGGACTTCACCTATGTTCACACCTAAAAAGGTAAGCTGAAAGATTAGAATCCTGACCATAATAGATCACTGAACAAAACTGTGAGATACACATCATAAAAGTCGAAAAGTAGGATACACAGTGCAGTCACTTAAAAACTGTGTCAAATCTCTGCTGTGTGCTTGGCTTCCTGGACACCACGGAGACTCAAGGCCTCGCCCCCATCGTGACCCTCTTGCAGAACGTGGTTCAAGTTGCCGGCTGCCAACCACTGCAGGAAGACTTCCTGCTCTCCTAGCAACTGCTGACAATCCTAACACTGAGGACGGAAGAACGGTGCTCGCTGCAGGGTTTCCAACTGTAGTCTGTGTGACTGGCACCCGTTCCCTCTGGAGGATGATCTCATGGCTGAAAATAACTTTGAATAGATTTAAGCTGCACATCAAGTCTCCACCTCACTTCAATTTGTGATGCTTCTGGGCTGTAACATGGGTTCATGAAGCTGCTAGATGTGCCACCCTTTTGAAGTGACGGCACTGTGATGTGACTTTCAGAGTCCTCCCAAGTGTGAAGGCATTAGGCCACATACTTGTACAAGATGTTACAATGAACTCTAAAATTAATAAGAACTGTATTGAAAAGGAACGTGTATAACTGAGTCACTCGCCATACACGTGAAACTATCACGTTAACAACTATACTCCAATAGAAAATAAAAAGTGAAAAAAAAAAAAGAACTGTGAACTTACGATAATAGCCTTCTGCATCAGTCCAGTTATCCCTGAGGTTGGGATTCTCTTTGAAATCTTTTCCAATGCCAGCAGCCCGCAGACGCGCACTCTGAAATTAAGGCAGCAACATGAGCTATTTAGCCACCAAACAGGCAGACATTTAAAGCACTTCCTTTAAAAGAAAAACAGGTAGAACCAGCTAAAATTTGATAACATTTTATGCCAACTTAAATAAACTCTTACTATGACTTATATAAATGCAACACAGCAGAAACATGATTATCTAAGTCTCTTGAATCACAATAATGCTCAAGAAAAAAATAACAAGTTATCTTCACATTTCTTTTACTGCCCCAGTCACGTAACACCCCCTCCCTGTCTCCTCCCATCTATGGATGAAATGTCACTGGCTGCGCGAGAAGATGAGTTTAAGAATATCTGGTACTTCTGAGGAGTCTTCACTACACATCACTCACATCACTCTCCATGATACCCAGAAAGCCCTTCAACATCATCCAGGTGGATGATGGGTGCCAATACTTTAACTGGCTCAAAATGATTTCACGCTTTCTTAACCCATCTTTTTTGCGTGTTCCTGTGGCAGCACACCACATACGGGACACGTTACTTAAGCCAATCACCGGTGTCTTCAGGGTCCTGGATGGACATCACTGCTTATCCTAGTCCATTTTTATCTCCCTGTTACATGTTCATCTCTCCCACCTCCCTTCACCAAAGCCTCTGTATTTCTCACGTTCTTTTAAATTTAGGATGGAAATGGCCTGCTACTTTTGAGACCATTTTTCAAGAAAATCTTTCCAAGAAAAACCACTGATAAAATGGCTAACGGTACAAAACTTCTTAACCCACTCCTTATAACATTTCCAACTCTTCCGTGACTTCTATTAGGCTCCAAACCCTTAAGTTCCCAATCGCCTACAATGTAGAGGCCCAAAGTGGACTCTAGGCCTGAAAATTACTGACATCACCTGGTCTCCCCTAACTACAGCACACATACACAGAGGCTTGTGAATCCAAGAAGCAAGCTGTTTAAAAAGAAAATAACTACACATCTAAGTCATTTGGTATATTTAAATTTTATGAAGCCCTCAGATTGTTCTGCTGTACTTGTTTTAAAATTTGATTTAATTTCAGACAGAGAAAAGTTGCCAAACTAGTATAAAGAGATTCTAGATAAACTTCACCCAGACTTTCCAAATGTTAGCATTAATTTGCTTTATCCTTCTCTCTCTATATATATATACCACTGAAATACGTATTTGTTATATACCCTTTTCTGATTAACAGTTGTGTTATGACTTAAAATTACTCACGTCAAAATACGCAGCAAACATATCATCAGATTCTGTAAACATATCGGGTGCCAACAGCTTCTTCTGAGATGAACCTTAATGGAAATTAGCATTAATATTTGAAAAATGAAGAGATACAAATCGAAACACAAATAACAAGTCAATGGAAAATCACTAACAGCAATTCAAACTTTGTTTTCCTCTTGCACATCCGTTTTTCACCAATACCCAACTTAAAATCACTTTGTAACACTAAGACATATAAAGCTATCCACTTTTTACTGAGAATGCACTTCAGAAAGTTGAAAGACCTAATATCGATACTTCCACTAACGTTGAATTAATATGCTAATAACTAAGCAACGATTAGGTATTACAAAGGAAGTTCCTCTCTAAACTGCAATTAGCACCCTGCATTATGAATACAGATCTACGTATTTCTCTCCTAAAATGCCTAATGACCCCATTAAAACACTGGGCAAAAAAATAAATGTAAGGAAAAAAAGAATGCAACAGCTTTAATCATATGAACACATGCCCGATCTCATATGCCCATCTCAAACGCAAATTAAAATCACAATGAAATACCATCCTATGAGACTGGCTAAAAATCTAAAAGTATGACAACATTCTGTTAACAAGGCCCTGGATAAAAAGCCCTCAGACATTGCTTGTGGGATGGCAAAACTGTATAACCTTTACAGAGGGGAATCTGGAAGTATACAGCAAAATAACGTATTTATTCAGACCCAGAAATCCCACATCTAAGAAACCATTCCAAAGACACAGTAACAAGCAGAAAAAAACGACTTAATGCACAACGCTGTTATCATTAATGCTCCAATCAACAGCCAAACATCTACCATTAGAAGACTAACTGAATAAACTATGGCACACTCACCACACTGGAGTAATATGCAGCTGTAAAAAGGAATGGAGGTCATTTCATACAGCTGAGTATGTATAATATTTTGTGTGCATATGTAGATAAAATATAAATACATGCATATATGAAAGATGTTTTAATGATTTTTTTAAAAACTCAAAATATTCCTAAAAATCAAAAGCAAATGGGGCTTCCCTGGTGGCGCAGTGGTTGAGAGTCCACCAGCCAATGCAGGGGACACGGATTTGTGTCCCGGTCCGGGAAGACCCCACATGCCGCGGAGCGGCTGGGCCTGTGAGCCATGGCCGCTGAGACTGCGCGTCCGGAGCCTGTGCTCCGCAACGGGAGAGGCCACAACAGTGAGAGGCCCGCGTACCGCAAAAAAAAAAAAAGCAAATGAAAATAAGCCTAAACCAAATCAAACTGGTGGTATAACCGTAAAGAGGAGAACTATTTCAAAAAACTTTAAAAAAACACAGGTTTGTATACATCTTGAAATATATCCTAAGGACAAAACCATTACATTTTCAAACTGCATTCAGTACATTTAATACTGACAATCGCAGTGATAACTCTGCGTATGAAAGTTTCAAAATAACCTAAGTAACTGTGTTTATTAGGAACCAAGTTTTTCTGCTGTAAAAGAGAGAAATACAAAGTCAAGAAAGTTAATAAAAACCCTGTAATCTCCAATTTGAATTTGGCAAGTCAGTATGAACTCCTCCTTTCCAAAAATGTATGTATTTCCTAGTTTGGTCCACGGAAAAGGCCCATCAGTAATGGGCATCCCTAAGTGCCCTGTAGTCTCCAAGTGGCATTTTCTACTAAGTGGAACCAAGGATCCCTGGAATAATAACTGATTCTGCTCTGGGGCAAGATACACACAAGATGAGCCTATGATGTCTTACTGCCTTGGAACAGGAGTCAGCAAACTACAGATGGGGCCAAATTTGGCCCCTTGCTTGTTCCTGTGTGGCCCTGACACGTGAGCACCACGTGAACTTGAGTGCATCAAGCGTTTTGGGAACGTGGCCATGCTCATCCATCTGTGCTGGCCCAGACGCTCTGTACCACGAGAGCACAGCTCAGTAGTTGGACCAGAGAAAAATGTCTAAAATAATTACAAAAGCCTAAAATATGGGATATTTTACAGAAAGCCCCTGTCCCAGAAAGTAAAGCAGTCATGTTAAATAAATACTGCAGGGTTTGCCTCAAAAAGACACCAGAAACCCATTTAAAAGGGGCTCCCTCCTCAGGTGAAGAGAGAACAATCTAAGCTTCAAAAAGAAAAATGGCAGCAGTGGATCCAAACAGAGCATCATGACACCAAATAATAAAAATCCAACAAAATAACCAAAATCTCAGTGGTCACCTCTGGAGGATGCTGGGGCACCACCTCTATGCTCGGCTAAAAACTGGTCAATGAGCGAGAGTCATGAAGCATTTCACCTGCCTGTCCTGTACGAACTACATTTTGGGGTAACCAAAGAATGGAAGCCTCTTCTTTTACAGAATTAGAGCTAATAATTCAAAAACAATGATAGAGATTTTAAAAATCACCACTTTGGAAACCCTGCCGCCCCCAGTGAAATAATGGATCTAAGCAGGGACTGTCAATGGCTGCTAAAAGCATGAGGCCAACAGCTGAACAGAAACTTCAGTGGAATATCTTACCTAAACACACCACCTCAGTGTCAATAAAAACAGGACACAGCCACACCACACCTTACGTGCCACCAGATGTGATGTAAAAGTACATACCGCCAGTTAATGAAGCATTCTTGCCAAAAAAATTAAACCGACACCTATTCAAGTCTCCAACACTAACTACTAGTTTTCAAGGAATACGTAAGAGAGGAAATAAATGACACAAGAATGTGGCCAGACAAAATCAGAGTAGAAAAGTTCACAGGACACAGGCCCTAGCACCTTCACAAGGGGGGCATCGGGGGGCGGGGGACAGACCACACCACAATGAGAAATCTATTAAAAAAGAGACTTCAGAGATGTATACCCCAAACATAATGTGTATCTTATTTGGATTCTGACTCAAACCAACCAACTTTAGACATCAGACATTTAAAAATTATCAACTTTATCAAGTGTAAATAATGTTTTTTAAAAGGTCCTTATCCAGCAGATACAAACTAAAGTATTCCCAGGTGAAATCAAATCATGGCTGGGATTTGCCTGAAAATAGCCTAGCAAGCCAAACCGAAGGTGGTGAACACGCGTGTGGGGTTCAGGGCGACACTCAGGTCACGCCTACAGGGAAAAGTCACTGAGGCGCACGGGACCCTGCCGTCCTCTGCAGTTTGCAGAAGCAGCATTCCTAGTCCCCCTCCCATCCCCATCCCCAGATAACCTCTCTCCTTATGAAGTAACAGGGCGGCAAATTCAGAGAAAAGCATGGTCGAAACAAAACTGTAACTGACTCACCATTATTCTGTTCGACCGTCATGAGATTATGCTTGGCTTTGACCGAGGCCTCAAACGTATCAACGTTCTCCCGTTCGTACTCCTTGACGTCGGCAGCTACCCTTTCCAGAATGTCCTCAGGAGAGGGAGAGCGGGTGCGAGTGCTGCTCTGGGGGCTGCTGGGCTCAGACGGCACGGACATGTTGCTGTCCTCAGCAAGGTATTTGTATTTCTGCGGTAACGACACAGAGTATTACTGTCACAACATCTGGTGCTAAGAGGGCCTGAACTGAAAAGTTAAGTGTCAAGTAATGCTAAAAAAGTTTTAAAGGTATTGAAGTCTTAACTGAATTAGATCCACAATCCCTTATATATAATTCCAAATCCACAAAACTCTGAAAGCCTTTCTATGTTTGGTGCACGTTCATTAGGTGGCAAAATCTGCGCTGCAGAGATGTGACGTTCTAACAGTCTCACCTTCCCCAGGGTGAACGTGATACGCCTCACTCACTGCAAAACTCTCCTAGTGGCTGATAATGGGGTGCTGTGCTAGACCCCATTGATGGGGCAAAGGAATATACATATATGCACCATATTACCTTTCTAAAATTCACATATTTCTGAGTTCTGAAGCACATCTGGCCCCAAAGGTTGGAGATAAGGGATTGTGGACCTGGGTAAGAACAAAAAAAGATTCAACCAAGTCTTTAGGGATATCAGTTTAATAACAGTTTCATCAGTGCCCCACAAAGGTAAGTTTCCCCTGGAATTCTAGTTATGCCCTATGTACACACGTGATTCAAATTCTTTCCCTCACTCTGAAATGCTGTGGTTGCTCTGTTTACACAAGCTGCTACGACTGTCCTTTCCCTGTCTGCTGTCCTCCTAACAGCACCCAAGCATGTTTCATATCTTCCAGAATTCTTCCTCTCAGCTCCATTACTCACCCCCATCACATGACGGTGAGAGAAGGTGCTTTACAGGGACCACCATCCTCCAAGGTTGGAGTGGCCAGGCCTCACCTCAGGATGGCAGGGAGAACCGACAGCCTTCCCAGGCAGCTCACCTTACCATTAGGCCTGAGTTTGACACCCTTTCCCACCCAATCCCTGCACCGCTCGGCGCTCAAGGAGTCTTACAATTATTGAGATGTTCCATTTAAACACTCACATCTGCATTAGAAAATGTGCCACTTTATTAGGCATTAAAAAATCTTTTCCACATATTAACAGGCTATTTATAAGTTTGAGCTAAAGGAAATTCCTCCAATTTATACTCACTTAGGAGGGTTTTCTTGTTCATCAACTTAAAGAAAAAAAAAGAAAGCAAACCCCAAATTTTGTCCTATAAAAGAGGTTTATATCAGAATCCCATGTATAACAAGAAAGATTAACTGTTTCAATTTTATTAAGGAACCACCTTCCTTTCAAGACCTATTCAACTGCTACTACCGTCACTGCATTGTCAAAGTAAAACTCCTTAATTTTGTTAAAATAGTGGTGAAGGAGTGTTGATCAAAATGTTACTGAAACCACGTACCTGAACAATGGCCTGCCTTTGTATTCTTCTCTGTTCTATCAAGGCTTCTTCATCTTCCTCCTCAACATCAAAGTCTTCAAGGCTTAGAAAAAATTACACACACCCCCGTGTAATTAACTTCAAACATACTTAGAGACTCCAAAAGCATTACGTTTATACATTAAAAAAAATAAAAGCTGGAAAATGTAGGTCATCAGTACATTTGAGCAAAAATCTTAAGCCACCCCACTCTATCCTTGCTTTTAAACTATCGTGGTTTGGAATCCTGGCAAGTAATTTAACCCTCTACGTCTCATTTTTCTCCTCACCTGTTTCATAGCACAAAGACTGGGAACAAAAGAAAGATGCCTAAGTTTAAAAGTCATCACTAGCTGTGCCTTGTAGTAAAGTCATTTCATCTCTGCAGCCCTCGTTTCCACACCTATACAACAAGAGGGGGGCTGGGACACACAAGTAAACTGCTACCTTTTCTGGGTCACAGAAGCCTTTGAAAGCTATAGATCCTTTCCCCACCCAAAATACACAGGTAGACATTTGCACACAATCTGAAGGGAAAGTGGCTCTACCTGCAAACACTGCCCCGACCGGTTCAGATGGTCCCCCAAGAACCCTGCACTCTTCATGATCGCTCCTAGCGCAGCCTTTTCTACGACCTGCTGGATGTTCACTGCAGAGGTGTAAGCGACCTGCACTCTGAAGGTATCAGGTCTGCGCAGGACACTTTCCCTCCACTCAGCCCTCTTCTCTCCCAGCTCCAACCAGGCCTCCTCAGCTCAAGGGCTGCTAACACTAGGACAGTTCTGGGCGGTGGGGCGTGTCCTACACACTGGAGGATGCAGAACGGTGTCCCTGGCCTCCCGCTACTAGATGACAACTAAACAGGTCTTTAGACATCGCCAAAACATCCCTGGGAGGCAAATCTCCCCCCGCTGAGAACCACTGCTCTAAATTCGTCTCACTTATTTTTGAGATGTGCCATTTAGACAACAAAGTTTGCATTAAAAAAATTTCCCCACTATTTTATTAGGCACTGAATATTTCTGCATTTTCCACACTGTAACAGGCATAGCAAGTGTGTATCATTTACACAAAATGGAAAGTCTAAACTTAGTAAAAAAAATTCCCCCACCAAAGCTGGTAACTGAGATTGGCAGGATACCTCTATGGTTCCTAATGAAAATATAGAAGGAAAGGCTCGTGATAAAGTGACGGCCCATATTCACTCCAGCCAAACCAAAATTCAGACAACCACGATGACCTCTGTCACATAACCTATAAAAGCTGCACAGAAGATGAACTTAAATTCAGGGTCAAATTAATGTATTTGCTTAAAATATTCAGATGGCAATTAAAGATTTCCAAGTCAAACAGTGTTTCTCTGATCTGGAAAAAGGAAATTATAGGAAAGTTCCGTTCTTACTTGTCATCAGATGAAGATTCCTGCTCCACTTTCATTCCTTCAGACAGACTTCCCTTAAATTTATCTTCCTTTACTTTGCTTCGGCTCCTACGTCTACGACCACCCCGGGACCGAGACCGCCTCCTCAGGCGTGATCTGCTCCTTCGACCTCTGTCCCTGTTTGAGAAGACGACGACATATTGTAAAGGTCAATTAAAGCTGAGGAGGCTGTGAGTTTGCTGGGCGTAGGGGTAGTACAGGGACTCTCTGTACCTTTCAAAAGCTCAGCTCTGATGTGAATCCAAAAGCGTTCTAAAAGTCAAGTCTTTAAAAACAGTTAAAATTTTTAAACAAAATTAACACACCATCAATAAGATTCGGATACCCAGCCTAAACTGACGACAACTAAACCACAGCTACTCTTCTTACCAACTACAAAGGGGCGCGAGGGAACTGTCGGGGCGGTGGGAGTGCTCTGTACCTGGATGATGACAGCTGTGTGACCACACATCTGTCGAAACTCACAACTTTACAACAAAAAGGGTGAATTTTACTTTATGTAAATAACATGTCTCGATGAACTTGATTTTTTAAAAGATCACTGCTGAATAAAGTACAGGAAAGACAAAGGTGACAGAAATTCTAAGTCTAATTAATATGGCCCTCAGACATTGTTATAAATGCCCTGTTAACCAAACAGAAAGTGACATCAGAGTTCAAGTATGAAGGTGGAAGTCTGTGGGAGAAAGTGCTGTGGGACTCCCAACAGAAAAGGCTGTGAGTCTACAAAGGGCTGATAAACTATGTTCACGTCACATCTGACCATGTTTACCTCAGATTTCTTCTGAAACCTTACTAAAACAACATTAAAAGGAACAATGACAAAATAAAACCTTCAGTCAAAGACAATGTGAAGAGATGTGACAAGAGATACCAATAAAAGCTTGAAACATGCAAACTGGACAGAAAAGCAGTAGCAGATCCAATCTAAATCTTAGTCCAATAGGGACATACAAGGTAAATAAGAAACAAGTCAGTGCCTGCCACAAAGCCCCAGAAAGTCTCAAGATCTGGAGACACTGTATCCTCTGAAGGATGGAGTACAAGGGAAAAGCTAAAGAGAATTGGTTGAAATCCTTTAGGAACAGCTTGACTTGCTATATTCCCCTTTCTGACTCAGTGGAGAATGCCACTGGCCGCCCCTCCCCACACGACCGCAGGAAACTTAATATTCACTTTACAGAGAGGTAGTGGTGGTTGTGAAAACTGGCCCATGGTACTGGAGGGCACTGCACGGGGAGGAGAAGGGTTAAGGGGGGACCCACATTATTTAGGACCGGAACTCCACTGGCAGCCATGTCTTACTCTCTAGCGGATGAGGAGATTCTGGAAAACTCACGAGCCCCAAAGGAAAGATCTACAGTCACTGATACGCTAATCTGCCACCAATGCACAAGTTCCAGGTTGTCAGAATGGAAGAAAGCATCCATTTAGCGTTCTAAACCAGAATAGAAAAATAAATAAATAAATAACAAGTATGTAAATAGTCATTTGCGACTTTCCTGGCGGTCCAGTGGTTAGGATTCTGTACTTCCATGTCAGAGGGCCCAAGTTCCACCCCTGGTCAGGGACCTAAGATCCTGCTCTCATGGAGAGGATAGGCAGATGAATCAGAATAGGCAGCAAGGAAGGATCCACCTGATCAAGGAAAGTCCTCAAGTGAAAAGGCAAACAAGCAGCAAAAGAAATCTGGGTAGAAACAATATATAGGCAAGAGAAGAAAACTATAAAGAACAAAAGCTCCACAAAATAAACTCATTATCATCTTTGACATAAAGATGCTACTTCCATAAAATGAAGGTAAAATGTTATTAAAAAATAAACAGCCAACAAGGTCTTGGAAATTTAAAAAATTATGAGTGTGCAGAAGGGAGAAAAAACAAAATCAACAGAAAGGTAAGAAGGCAGATTGAGAAAGCTTCTCAAGACTGAAAGTAGAACAAAAGGACAAACATAAAAGATGAGAAAGAACACATTCACAGAAAGAGAGACAAAATGCAAAGGCAGAGACTTTGTACCAGATGAAGGAACAAGATAAAACTCCAGAAAAACAACTAAATGAAGTAGAGATAGGCAACCATCCAGAAAAAGAATTCTGAATTATGACAAGTGAAGATGATCCAGGACGTGGGAAAAAGAATGGAGGCAAAGATCGAGAAGATGCAAGAAATGTTTAACAAAGACCTAGAAGAATTAAAGAACAAACAAACAGAGATGAACAATACAATAACTGAAATGAAAAATACACTAGAAGGAATCAACAGCAGAATAACTGAGGCATAACAACGGATAAGTGACATGGAAGACAGAATGGTGGAATTCACTGTTGTGGAACAGAATAAAGAAAAAAGAATGAAAAGAAATGAAGACAGCCTAAGAGACCTCTGGGATAACATTAAACACAACAACATTTGCATTATAGGGGTCCCAGAAGGAGGAGAGAGAGAGAAAGGACCCGAGAAAATATCTGAAGAGATTATAGTCAAAAACTTCCCTAATGTGGGAAAGGAAATAGCCACCCAAGTCCAGGAAGCACAGAGTCCCAGGCAGGATAAACCCAAGGAGAAACAAACATTATTGAAAGCAACAAGGGAAAAACGACAACATACAAGGGAACTCCCATAAGGTTAACAGCTGATTTCTCAGCAGAAACTCTACAAGCCAGAAGGGAGTAGCACGATATATTCAAAGTGATGAAAGGGAAGAACCTACAACCAAGATTACTCTGTCCAGCAAAGATCTCATTCAGATTCGATGGAGAAAACAAAAGCTTTACAGACAAGCAAAAGCTAAGAGAATTCAGCACCACCAAACCAGCTCTACAACAAATGCTAAAGGAACCTCTAAGTGGGAAACACAAGAGAAGAAAAGGACCTACAAAAACAAACCCATAACAATTAAGAAAATGGTAATAGGAAGACAAATATCGATAATTACCTTAAACGTGAATGGATTAAATGCTCCCACCAAAAGACACAGGCTCACTGAATGGATACAAAAACAAGACCCATATATATATGCTGTCTGCAAGAGACCCACTTCAGACCTAGGGACACAAACAGACTGAAAGTGAGGGGATGGAAAAAGATACTCTATGCAAATGGAAATCAAACGAAAGCTGGAGTAGCAATACTCGTATCAGATAAAATAGACTTTAAAATAAAGAATGTTACAAGAGACAAGGAAGGACACTACATAATGGTCAAGGGATCACTCCGAGAAAACAATTATAAATATACATGCATCCAAGAAAGGAGCACCTCAATATATAAGGCAACTGTTAAGAGCTATAAAAGAGGAAGTTGACAGTAACAATAATAGTGGGGGAGTTTAACACCTCACTTACACCAATGGACACATCATTCAGACAGAAAATTAATAAGGAAACACAAACTTTAAATGACCCAATAGACCAGATAGATTTAATTGATATTTAAAGGACATTCCATCCCAAAACAGCAGATTACACTTTCTTCTCAAGTGCACACAGAACATTCTCCAGGATTGATCACAGCTTGGGTCACAAATCAAACCTCGGTAAATTTAAGAAAACTGAAATCACATCAAGCATCATTCCGACCACAATGCTATGAGACTAGAAATCAATTACAGGGAAAAAAACGTAAAAAACACAAACACACGGAGGGTAAACAATACGGTACTAAACGACCAAGAGATCACTGAAGAAATCAAAGAGGAAATCAAAAAATACCTGGAGACTAATTACAATGAAAACACGACAATCCAAAATCTATGGGATACAGCAAAAGCAGTTCTAAGAGGGAAGTTTACAGCAATACAAGCCTACCTCAAGAAACAAGAAAAATCTCAAATAAACAATCTAACCTTAAACAGAAAGGAACTAGAGCAAGAAGAACAAACAAAACCCAAAGTTAGCAGAAGGAAAGAAATCATAAAGATCAGAGCAGACATAAATGAAATAGAAACAAAGAAAACAATAGCAAAGATCAATAAAACTAAAAGCTGGTTCTTTGAGAAGATAAACAAAATTGATAAACCATTAGCCAGACTCATCAAGAAAAAGAGGAAGAGGACTCAAATCAATAAAATTAGAAATGAAAAAGGAGAAGTTACAACGGACACCACAGAAATACAAAGCATCCTAAGAGACTACTACAAGCAACTCTATGCCAATAAAATGGACAACCTGGAAGAAATGGACAAATTCTTAGAAGGGTATAACCTTCCAAGACTGAACCAGGAGGAAACAGAAAATATGACCAAACCAATCACAAGTAAGTACTTTGAAACTGATTAAAAATCTTCCAACAAACAAAAGTCCAGGACCAGATGGCTTCACAGGTAGATTCTATCAAACATTTAGAGAAGACCTAACACCCATCCTTCTCAAACTCTTCCAAAAAATTGCAGAGGAAGGAACACTCCCAAACTCATTCTATGAGGCTACCATCACCCTGATACCAAAACCAGACAAAGAAACTACAAAAAGAAAATTACAGACCAGTATCACTGATGAATACAGATGCAAAAATCCTCAACAAAATACTAGCAAACGGAATCCAACAACACATTAAAAGGATCATACACCATGATCAAGTGGGATTTATCCCAGGGATGAAAGAATTCTTCAATATACGCAAATCAATCAATGTGATACACCATACTAACAAACTGAAGGAGAAAAACCATATGATCATCTCACTAGATGCAGAAAAAGCTTTTGACAAAATTCAACATGCATTTATGATAAAAACTCTCCAGAAAGTGGGCACAGAGGGAACCAACCTCAATATAATAAAGGCCATATATGACAAACCCACAGCAAACATCATTCTCAATAGTGAAAAACTGAAAGCATTTCCTCTAAGACCAGTAACAAGACAAGGATGTCCACTCTTGCCACTGTTATTCAACAGAGTTTTGGGAGTCCTAGCCACGGCAATCAGGGAAGAACAAGAAATAAAAGGAATACAAATCGGAAAAGAAGAAGTAAAATTGTCACTGTCTGCAGATGACATGATACTAAACACAGATAATCCTAAAGATGCCACCAGAAAACTACTAGAGCTAATCAATGAATTTGGTAAAGCTGCAGGATACAAAATTAATGCACTGAAATCTCTTGCATTCCTATACACTAACAACAAAATATCAGAAAGAGAAATTAAGGAAACAATTCCATTCACCATTGCAACAAAAAGAATAAAATACCTAGGAATAAACCTACCTAAGGAGATAAAAGACCTGTACTCAGAAAACTGTAAGACACTGATGAAAGAAATCAAAGATGACACAAACAGATGGAGAGATATACCATGTTCTTGGACTGGAAGAATCAATATTGTGAAAATTTCTACATTACCCAAAGCAATCTACAGATTCAATGCAATCCCTATCAAATTACCAGTGGCACTTTTTACAGAACTAGAACAAAAAAATCTTAAAATCTATATGGAGGGCCTCCCTGGTGGCGCAAGTGGTTGAGAGTCCGCCTGCCGATGCAGGGGATACGGGTTCGTTCCCCGGTCTGGGAGGATCCCATATGCCGCGGAGCGGCTGGGCCCGTGAGCCATGGCCGCTGGGCCTGCGCGTCCGGAGCCTGCGCGTCCGGAGCCTGTGCTCCGCAACGGGGGAGGCCACAACAGTGAGAGGCCCGCATACCGCAAAAAAAAAAAAAAAAATCTATATGGAGACACAAAAGACCCCAAATAGCCAAAGCAGTCTTGAGGGGAAAAAAACAGAGGTGGAGGAATCAGACTACATTACAAAGCTACAGTAATCAAGACAATGTGGTACGGGCACAGAAACAGAAATATAGATCAATGGAACAGGATAGAAAGCCCAGAGATAAACTGACACACCTATGGTGAACTAATCAATGGCAAAGGAGGCAAGGATATACAATGGAGAAAAGACAGTCTCTTCAATAAGTGGTGCTGGGAAAACTGGACAGCTACATGTAAAAGAATGAATTTAGAACACTCCCTAACACCATACACAAAAATAAACTCAAAATGGATTAGAGATCTAAATGTAAAACCAGACACTATAAAACTCTTAGAGGAAAATATAAGCAAAACACTCTTTGACATAAATCACAGCAAGATCTTTTTTGATCCACCTCCTAGAGTAATGGGAATAAAACCAAAAATAAACAAATGGGACCTAATGAAACTTAAAAGTTTTTGCACAACAAAGGAAACCAACCCTCAGAATGGGAGAAAATATTTGCAAACTAATCAACAGACAAGGGGTTAATCTCCAAAATATATAAAAAGCTCATGCAGCTCAATATTGGAAAAACAAACAACCCAATCCAAAAATGGGCAGAAGACCTAAACAGACATTTCTCCAAAGACATACAGATGGCCAAGAAGCACATGAAAAGCTGCTCAACATCACTAATTATTAGAGAAATGCAAATCAAAACTACAATAAGATATCACCTCACACCAGTTAGAATGGGTGTCATCAGAAAATCTACAAACAACAAATGCTGGAGAGGGTGTGGAGAAAAGGGAACCCTCTTGCACTGTTGGTGGGAATGTAAATTAATACAGTCACTATGGAGAAGAGTATGGAGGTTCCTTAAAAAACTAAGAATAGAATTACTATATGACCCAGCAATCCCACTACTGGGCATATACCCAAGAAAACCATAATTCAAAAAGACACATGCACCCCCATGTTCACTGCAGCAGTACTTACAATAGCCAGGTCATGGAAGCAACCTAAATGTCCATTGACAGACGAATGGATAAAGAAGATGTGGTACATATATACAATGGAATATTACTCAGCCATAGAAAAGAACAAAATTGGGTCATTTGTAGAGACGTGGATGGATCTAGAGACTGTCATACAGAGTGAAGTAAGTCAGAAAGAGAAAAACAAATATCGTATATTAACACATATATGTGGAACCTAGAAAAATGGTACAGATGAACTGGTCTGCAGGGCAGAAATAGAGACACATACGTAGAGAACAAACGTATGGACACCAAGGGGGGAAAGCGGTGGGGGAGTTTGGGAATGACATATAAGAACTTGCTGTATAAAAATAAAATTAAATTTAAAAAAAAAGATGAGAGAGGGGGAAGTCAGTGTAACAATTTATAAGGTCTAACTGGAAAAAAAACAGAAAATAATGGGGAAGCAAACAAAAACGTGAGAAAATTTCCCAGTACAGGCAGCCATAATCTTCCTGCTTTAAAGGGCCTACCTAGTGCCCAGCAAAATAAATGGAAAGGAGCTGCTCATCAAGGCATTATTACAGTGAAATTTCGGAACACAGGACATTTCTTATAAAAAGAGAGAAAAAAGCAAGTCCTATAAAGAAACGCCCACTTATCAGAGGAGGACTTCTGAATAGCAATAAAGGAAGCTAGAAATCAGTGGAATAACAATTTAAAAATTCTTAAGAAAATGATCTCAAACTAGAATTCTATTCCTTGATAAATCAGCAATGGGAATAACAGGCATTTTTTAGAGACACAGGTCCCCAAAATTGTCCTTTCTGTTCACTTTCCTCAAAAAGCTATTGGAGGTGCATTAGCAAATGAGGTAAAGCAAGAAACTGGATACAGGAAATGGAATCACAACGTCAGAGAAGAACAAGGGACTCTGGAAAAGGGAAGCAAATCCTACGCAAACTACCGTCAGCTTGGAGCCAGAAGGCTGGGAGCATGAGAGTCCTCTCTTTCCCTCTCCCACCAACTGCTTGCTCTGGAATGAACGGTGTGTATACGATCACAATGATTACATTAACCTCGACCATGTCCATCTGCAAGAAATGTGATGAAACTGGGCAGAAAAGAAACGTGTGAGGAACAGTATTAAAAAAACTAATGAAACCAATACATATGGCAATAACTTAAAAAAATTTAGACAAACACACTGTCAAGGCATTTCCACTTCTGAGAATCTAGTACACAAAAACATTCAAAGAGGGCTTCCCTGGTGGCACAGTGGTTGAGAGTCCGCCTGCCGATGCAAGAGACATGGGTTCGTGCCCCAGTCCGGGAAGATCCCACATGCCGTGGAGCGGCTGGGCCCGTGAGCCATGGCCGCTGAGCCTGCACGTCCGGAGCCTGTGCTCCGCAACGGGAGAGGCCACAGCAGTGAGAGGCCCGCATAGCGCAAAAAAAAAAAAAAAATCAAAGATACATACATAAAGACTGGTCTCTACTGCTGTGAGTTAAAAGACATCTTCACCCAAAGAGTCCTTCACGTCTACTGAGGACATCGTCTCCAAGTCGTGTTCTTAAGAGGACCAAATACAAGTTCATAGAAAAATAAATACAGAGCTGCAACTATGGAATGACAGGATACTTATTTATTACTCTGTGATCTAGCCTGCTAGTTAAAAGAAAAATCATAAGCCTAGCTCATTTAGTATTTCTCTCTCTTCAAAACAGAAGAAAAAAAATGTCTTACTTAAAAAAAAAAAGATTGTGTTTTTAATGAACACAGATTTATATAAATTTGAAGGAAAAGTCTATTAAAGAAAAATCAGTGTGTGTGAAATATCCCATGTTGGTAATAGGAAACTATATGGTGCCACAGCTACAGTTTTTCAGAGAAAACTTGTTTGTGAAGAAAACCTACCAATTGAGCTTCAAAAACAGTCAGAGTTTGATGGATCAAACGGGTATCTTTACCTTCTCCGAGGAGACCGGCTTCTTCTTCTGGGAGATCGGCTCCGTCTGAGGGGGGAGCGGGACCTCCTCCTAACAGGAGATCTACTGGCTCTTCTTCGGGCTGGAGACCACCTACTGATTGGGCTGGCATCTTTTGACCTTTCACGCCTACTGAGGATGTCATCTCGAGGTCGTGTTCTTAAGGGGACCAAGTACAAGTTCAAAGAAGAATAAATCAAATCAGAATAAATGAATTTCTTCTACATGTAAAGAACACTTTAAGAAAGGGGACATTAACGTAAAGGTAGTAAACACAGATTAATAAGTTTTATAACAAAAATTCAGACGATCACAATGACATCTGGTGTTATGGTAGACACACAATAGAAGGTCTATTTCCTCTGGTCTCACAATTGGAAGAATTATTAAAGATTATTCATATTGTTAAAGCCACTGACTTTAATTTCAGATAAACAAATAAAACTTGCCCAAGTGAGTAACAATATTCCATTCCCTTGGTTTGAAGACTATTTTCTTTCTAAATTTTTGACATTTTTGCAATTAAGAGCCTTATTTTTAATGTATCAATTAAGAATAAACCCCCCCTTAAAAATCCACATTAACCTCAGAAGAGGAAATACAGGTAAGAGTTTAGGGAAAAGGACAGTCCACCTAGTCATCGAAGTAAATATTGGTATAACTTATCTGGAAGGAAATGTGGCAGTTAACTTTCTAAAATGTAAATGTACATAATCTCAGACTGCAATTCCACTTCTATGAATCTATTCTAACAGAAACTTAACACAGAACCAATGGATGTCTTTGCAAACAATCATGAAAAACTGGAACCAACCTCAACTTTCATCAGTTTCAACAAGGGAATGGTTAAATATATTATGGTACATCTACACTGTGAAATGCCATGTTGCTATTATTGATATATGAAGAATTAAAAACATTCCTTATGTATTGTCACAGAAGTGTTTCATGAAAAAAGAAAATCACTGTTAACATAAGTAGTATGAATCCTATTTTTAAGAAAAAACGCATACATACAATTGTATGTGCATAGTCAAGGGGCTAGAAAGAGACAGTCTTCTTTGGAGTGGCAGCAGAGGAGGGATGGAAAAAGTGAATTTACAGGCTTCCAGCACGATTTAAATTTCTCTTTAGTTAGCATGTATCTCTTCTGCAACTAAAAATAAAAATGTGTTTCAAATATTCAACTCTAGTCCTTGATAAACCCCTCCTCAGAATTTCCTTTTCAAACTGAAAGCAACAGAAAGATAACAGGACCTTAAGAACGACGTCAGATAACACCAGCAACACTGTCTCCACAGAGCTGCAGGCAGAGCCGTTTCATTACACTGCTTAGAAGTAAAGAGTCAACAGGATCTCTTAAGATACAGCACTTTGAAAATAGTATTCTTGAAGCTTCTCAAAACATAGGATGATTTATTTAAACTTCAAGGCCAGCTCAGATTTATACCCATACACAGAAAATATTAACATGCAACAGTAGATGGCTAGGAATTCAGAGTATCTTTGCATGGTATAAACCAACATTCTTTTAAGGGAAACTTGGTTGGTAATTTCACATGTCTAATTACTGAATATAAAGACATTAAAAAATCAGTTTCTAAAGTAGCTTTTGGACTAATCTAAACAACAGCCTCCCCTCCCCGCCAAAAGCCCTTCTGTGCCTTTACTCATCAGTTCTATGACCCTAGGTAAGTTAGATAACCTCTCAATCTATTTTCTCATTTATAAATTAAGTATGACTTACTTCACTCTGTATTAAGTCAGAAAGAGAAAAACGAATACTGTATGCTAACAAATATATATGGAAACTAAAAAAGCGGTAGCGATGAACCTAGTGACAGGATAGGAATAAAGACGCAGGTGTGGAGAATGGACTTGTGGACACGGGGAGGGGGAAGGGTAAGCTGGGAAGAAGTGGGAGAGTGGCATGGACGTATATCCGCTACCAAATGTAAAATAGCTAGTGGGAAGCAGCCGCATAGCACAGGGAGATCAGCTCGCATAGCACAGGGAGATCAGCTCGGTGCTTTGTGACCACCTAGAGGGGTGGGATAGGGAGGGTGGGAGGGAGGCTCAAGAGGGAGGGGATATGGGGATATATGTATACATATAGTTGATTCAATTTGTTGTACAGCAGAAACTAACACAACATTGTAAAGCAATTATACTCCAATAAAGGTGTGAAAAAAAAATGATGACAAAAAAAATTAAGTATGAGGATCACTCCACTTCATGAGAGACAATCATGAGAACTTACGAGAAAAAAATTGATGGACCAAATGTATATGAAATATTTTCATTATTATTGATAAAAAATAAAATCACTTCTTACACTATTCTTCCTAAACTTAAGAGGTACTATGTTTTTTTCAATGAGATTACAAGTATATGAATTAGTAACAGAAAAAAACTTCCACTTTTAATTTAATTATATTTTGGGGACCAAAAAAGACAACTGTAGTTCCAATCATATTGTCAGAATTCAAAATCATGTCAATTCAAAAGAAATGATAGATCACAATCCTTAAACTGATACCTCCATTTTTTAAAATATCAGCCCATACTGTTCAAAGAACAATCCCTACTCTGGAACTATACAATCTCCTTTCCCATAAGATGGGCATACGCAGACTTAGCCAAATTACTTGGATTTAAAGGAGTGATTCTGCACATCAGATACTAAATTAAGAACTTTAAAAATGTCAATAAAATTAAAAATCACCTAGAGTCAAGATACTCACTGACAAAAGTGCAAACATTAATATAGTTAGTGGACAGGATTATATGTAACACTATAAAACTCATTACCATCTCATTTTTATTGTCCACAAGTTCTAGTTTCTCCTCTGAAATCTGCTGCAATACAGCTTTGCAGTCAAGTTACCTTGGCGAAGAAAGGCGTCTCCGTTCAGGCTCTCTGCGTTTTCTTTCCAAGGATCGGCTCTTGGCTCTCCTACCAGGAGACAGAGTTCGAGAAGGTGACTTGCTTTGCTTAGACCTTCTATCATTTAAGAGTGGAGATCGACTTCTTCTTGACTTATCACGTTGTTTCGGAGACAAACTTCTTCTTTTGGGACTACGACCAGGTCTTCTACTGGGTGACCTATTTTCTTTCCCAGAGGAAGCATCTTTAGAGGGAGATTTAATTGGCTTCTTCTCTTTATCAGTTTCAGACCGTTTCGATTTTCTCTCTTTGGACCGTGACCTTCTGTCTTTGGATTTACCTCTCAAGTCAATTGGGGATCTAGATTTTTTGCCTCGATCACGACTTCTACTTTCATTTATAATTGGGGATTTTTTCCTATCTTTTGACTTACTTTTATCTTCAATTTTAACCTTGTCATCAGCAGGAGATCTGGCCTTCCCCATTTTCTCTTGAGAGCGCCTTCTAAGGGTAGGAGACTTTGACCTTCTTGCCTGATCTTGAGACTTACTTCTTTTAGAGGGACTTTTGGACTTTTTCCTCTCCTTTGACTTGCTCCTTGTTACCTTCTCTTTAACTATTTCAACACCTCCCTTACTTTTCTTTTTATCAGACCTATGTCTAGTCCGTTCTTTGGATCTGCTTTTACTTCGTTTTTTTGTACTATTTTTATTGTCCATAAGTTCAAGTTTCCCCTTCGTACTTGAAGATCGAGTACTAGACCTATTTCCATTTCGTGCCTTTTCATGAATCTCCCCCTCCTCTTCAGAGCCAGACTCATAACCTTGTAATATGAGCCCCATCCCAGACTGGACCTTTCCTTCCATTAACTCATTATCGAGTTCAGCTTTAATCAAGGCCCTCTGTTTCTCCAAGTCTTCCAGCAAAGCTAAATCATCAAGTTTAGTTCTTTTTGCTGGAGACATACCTTCTTTGTCAGAAGCATCAATAACCTCTTTTCTTTTGTGTTTCTTATGTTTATGCTTATGTTTATGTTTTTTATCCTTGTCTTCTTCTGAAGAATGTTTATGTTTCTTATGTTTACTTCTGTGTTTATGCTTCTTTTTTTTGTGACGACTGTGCTTATTTTGAGATTGGTCTTCTGATACTTCTCCATTTTCTTCATTTACACTCTTTTCAGAATTATCAGCATCTTCCATCCTATAAATGTATCAAACACATTTAAAGGTCACATCATTTATCAAGCATTCAGAATCATAACAAAATAATAGCAATGATAAAATACATCTCAATGTGATACATGAACTTAGTCACTGAAATATTTTATTTCAAAGGTATATGGCAAGAACTGAGTTGAACAGTGATTTAACTTTAATTTGTTTCTAATGGTTGAACTCAAATACCAAAAGTATTACAGGAAATACATAATGCGAGAGGTTAACATAATTATATTTAAAAGAATAAGGGAATCCAAACCAGGTGCAACAAATTGTTAATGCTGACTTTCTTAAACAGTCACTCAAGTAACTTGGTTTTTAAACCAGCATTTCCCACACAACTCAACACCAAAGGACCCCCCCATTTTCTTTTTCCGTAAAACATTAGTAATGACATATATTGGGACACTCATCTCCTTCTCCACTTGGATTCAGAAATAAATATGTATTTAAATCTCTAGAGCCAATACACAGCTACACCCAAAAGCAGCAGTTCCTTCGATGTGCACAGGCGGCTGATGGCTGATGTTGATATTGTAAACACATCCCAAGGGTTAAAAACTTCAAAGTTGGGCTTCCCTGGTGGCGCAGTGGTTGGGAGTCCGCCTGCCGATGCAGGGGACGCGGGTTCGTGCCCCGGTCCGGGAGAATCCCACATGCCGCGGAGCAGCTGGGCCCGTGAGCCATGGCCGCTGAGCCTGCGTGTCCGGAGCCTGTGCTCCGCAATGGGAGAGGCCGCAACAGGGAGAGGCCGCAACAGTGAGAGGCCCGCGTACCGCAAAAAAAAGAAAAAAAAAAAAAAAAAAGGATGAGTAACACTGTCCTAAAGAATGAGTAAGAAATTAACCACAAGGTTTAAGGGGTACTTTAGATATAGGAAAAAAGATCAATGTTACCAGGGCATCAAACTTGTGGAAGAGACTGGTCTAACAGAGGTTAAGATCTCAAGCGGACCAATTCCAGGAGATGAAAAGATATAGTATGGGATTCTGGAAACACACGGTTGAGACAGTCAGAGGCTCAGGAACTGCAAGGTTAAGCTACTGGATGGATGGTCTGTAATGATACTGCTGTTATGGTCCTCCAGCCAGGTCTCAGTCTTCAATACACTTGGGGGATGAGGGGCGGGGGGAGCAGCCCAACACAGCAGAGAATGCTTGTGAAGTCACTAGCTCACAACAATGGGGGGGTGTGGAGAACATGGAGAACATACAACTACCACATGGCAAGAACTTTGAATTTGGGGCACCAGACTGCCAATGTCCATTTCTGGCACTACGCACTGTGGGAAAGGAGAAAGTATTAAACAGGGCTGCAGAGGAAGCCGTGTCTTCAGCTGAGTCAGGTTTTAGTCTGGCCTGACTTCTCTCAAATGGGGTATAAGAAGACACAGGATAGAGGAAGTAGTGTTCTGGGATCATCAAATTTTCTCAGAGACTTGGAAAAGGAAAGTGTAATTTTTGTGTTTAAAAAAGAAAAAACCAACATGGCTTTATCAAGGAGGGAGGAACATCACAGATTTAGGGTGAAGATACAAAGATATTTCAACTTTGGTCCTTGTATAGACTACAACCTCATACAGGTAACCACCTCCCTTCCCTAGAATCTCCCAGCCCACAGTCCAGAAGGTGAGCTATGTGTCGGTTTTTCTGAACCTTGAGTTACAGGGAGAAAAGCCTGAGAAAAACAGAACTAGGCTAATTCAAGATACAGAAGTAGCTATGGAGAACCTTTCTAAGGTCAGGAAGGGTTTTCAGGTATATAAAATCTAAGTGTCCAAAGTACAAAATTCTAGTCAATAAGCTAAAACTCAAACAATGTAGGGCAGCGGTCCCCAACCTTTTTTGGCACCAGGGACCGGTTTCATGGAAGACAGTTTTTCCACGGACGGGGTAGCGGGGGATGGTTCAGGCAGAAACACAAGAGATGGGGAGCGACAGGGGGCGACGGGGGGCGATGGGGAGCGGCAGATGAAGCTTCGCTCTCTCGCCTGCCGCTCACCTCCTGCTGTGCGGCCCGGTTCATAACAGGCCACGCACCGGCGCACCAGTAACGGTCCACGGCTGGGGAGTTGGGGACCCCTGATCTAGGGAATCCCCTGGTGGTCCAGTGGTTAGGACTCCATGATCTCACTGCCAAGGGCCTGGGTTCAATCCCTGCCTGGGGACCTAAAATCCCACAAGTTGCACAGTGCAGCAAAAAAGCAAACTCAAACCATCTGAAGACGCTCTTAAGTATCCTCAAGAAAAAGGATAGTTGGGTGGTAAAGTCTCCAGAGCCAGACTACCTGGGCTCAGTTCCTGGTCTCACTACTTACTAGTTGTGTGGCCTTAGGAGAGTTTAAGCTTGATGGAGAAAAGAGCAGTACCCACCTCAGGGCACGCGGTAAGGACGGCACAGTGCTGGTTAACAGGCATCAAGGATAGCGAGGCCTAGCACAACCCTGGAGCCCCAAAAGTGAGTTGCTCTTATTGTTCAGACACTGGGTAAATGTGCTCCCCAGCGTGGACACTGCGCAGCTGCAGACAGGCACTAAGAATGTATTTTAAGGAATCCTGGCGGGAGCAAGGATCCTCGAGTCAAACGGCCTTGTTCCAATGCTGCCTCCAATGGGACACCTCCAGTGTGACCTTGGACAAGCCACTCCTCTGTGCCTCAGTTTCCTCCACTGTAAAAACGGGGGACATAACAGTACTGGCAAATCACAGGTTTGTCGCAGCAATGAGTTCATACATATAAAACTGTCACACAAAGTGCTCAAGAAGTACTGCCTCTGCCTGTGTCCCCAGGACAGATGACACTTCACATTCAAGGAGGTGGATGGGACTCGCCTAAGGGCAGGTGTATCTCAAGCTGGTGAGAAGGCTGGTATTACATTCAAAGTCAGAGCTCTTGCACTTGCTCAAAGATGTTTTTAAAATGTCAGGTCATGTCACCACTCTGAGTGAAAACTGACTACTGTTTCCTACCTTATTCAGAGCAGAAACCTAAACTCTGTATGAGTCCTATATACTATCAGCCCAACCGGTCCACCACCCTGAACCCCTCGTTCCCTCCCACCCTCGCTGCTCTCCTGCCACGGCAGGGGCTCTCTCACCAAGAGGCCTGGCACGCGTCCCCAGACGCTTCCCCCAGACACAGTGCTGCTGCCCTTCGCCCACCTCAGGCCTTTGCTCAAAGGACACTTCCTCAGCCAGGCCTCCGGGCCAGTTCCGTTTAACTGCTACCCACCCTAGTCCACATAGATGCGCTTTCTCTGCTTAACTGCCCTCTACTTAATAAAATTCTTATTCGTCTCTCCCTATTGTAACACAAGCCCTAAGAGAGCAGGATCTGAATCTGTTTAGCTCGATGCTCTATCCCCGAGGCCCATAAGATGATCTAAGCTAGAGCAGGTACTCAGTAAGTATTTGCTGTGTCAAAGAAACGATCTACATAGAGTAACATATAGAAATGGTATCACTGACTACAGCTGGTTCACATTGTCTGCACCCGCGCTCGCAGCTCTTGATGGTGAACACTTTTCGCTCACTTACACCCCCAGTGCCCCATACAGTGCACAAGCCTATTTCTTGACAGCAATACCCTCAAACGATTTAAATTTAATCACCTCCCCCAGAAAAATCTCCTCTTTTAACCCTTTTCCAATGCTTCCTATAACTTACAAGTCTTCCAAGGAGTTTCAAATCAAAATTCTTAAGAGTTTACCCACAGGGCTTCCCTGATGACGCAGTGGTTGAGAGTCCGCCTGCCGATGCAGGGGACACGGGTTCGTGTCCCGGTCTGGGAAGATCCCACATGCCGCGGAGCGGCTGGACCCGTGAGCCTGCGCGTCCGGAGCCTGTGCTCCGCAACGGGAGAGGCCACAACAGTGAGAGGCCCGCGTACCGCAAAAAAAAAAAAAAGAGTTTACCCACGGAGGAAAGTAATTTCCTTCAAAAGAAAATCTAGCTCCTAAAGCTTCTGAGAATGAAGACTGACATCACGGTACCCAATGTTACTAGACAGTCATTCCCATGAGTGACCCCAGTTTTCCTTGTAACTTAATGAATGTAATTCAAGAAATAATGACTAGGCTCCTAATGAAACACTACCAGTGCCTTAAGGCCAGCTAGGTTAACCTTAATAACTAACCCCCGAGTTCTCCTACACTGGGGTTAGGCAGAGAGCAGACCTTCAGCCTCTTCTGTTGATCTCTCAAGGCAAATTCCAAAGAAAATAATGAGTGAAGTCTGACTAGATAAATCAGGGAAACTTGAACTCAACGAGTAAGTGACACTCGTAACATATCACATATAATGCAGGAGCTTGTGCTAGGTCAGTTAATTTAGGTTCATTATCAACAACTTTCTTCTAAAGCTTTAGGAAAAGGTTTCTTGTAAAGAAACCTGATCACCTTCCTGGATGGTTCATATTAACAATAAATACACACATATAAATCCCATATCCATAAATTTATACTTTAATGCTTACATCTTGCAACCTAACACTACACATTTAGCAGGTATATGTCTACACTAAACTGGTCTACAACAGGTTTGTCATAAACCAGTACTTACTGAGAGCTGAGTGACATCCTTCAAATCTCACTTGGAAACAAAGCTGAATTCAACGTGCAGACAGTATGGAAGTGTTAAACAGTATTCATTCATGTGTTTGGTTAAATACATTGTACAAGTTTCAC
The DNA here is from genome assembly GCF_025265405.1 of Mesoplodon densirostris. Lineage (NCBI taxonomy): Eukaryota > Metazoa > Chordata > Mammalia > Artiodactyla > Ziphiidae > Mesoplodon > Mesoplodon densirostris. The sequence goes on along the minus strand of NC_082670.1, from coordinate 3,453,648 downwards.
CCTTCAAACAACCCAGGGTTTTGGGGCATCTGGCACAATGAAAATAGCCATGGAACAACTTTAAAATAAAGTGACCAGTTACCAACCTCTAGTGTTATTTTAACTTCCTCTTTCACATATTTTTTTCAAAGAATATTCTTAATAACATCTTATTCGGGAAGCATTCAATTCATGCTTTGCAGTTGGGGGTAAGGGGGAGCAAAATGAATGCCACTGCATTTTATGAGGAAAATAATTAAGCCTGTTTCTCTGACTATGTAGATGTAAACATAAAAATGGATTCAAAACAACTAGTCTTAAAAGGAACCTTCCCCTGCCCCCCACCTTTTCCAAGTGGGATATTAAGTTTCAAAGAGTTAGAACTGTCATATCATGAAAACGGACCTTTCTAGGACACTGGAAGTAAATACAAATGATTTCAAATGTTAAAGGCTATGTTTAAAAGGAGCCACACTGTAGAGCGAAGGACCAGACAGTACAAAAGTCAGGAGCAGGGCTCTAGAACTAGACTGCCTGGGTTTCAATCCTGCATCTGTCACTGAGTGTGACCTTGGGCAAGCTAACTTAATTTCTCCATATTTCCGTTTCCTCATCTGTAAAATGTGGGAAATCACAGTATCCACCTCCGTCGGGTTGTTAGAAGGACTGAATGAGGTGGTATTTGTTCAGCACCTGGTCTTGGTAAGCGCAAGTAAGTCAATGCATATAAAAATTTAAACGCTTAAAACCACCGAAAAAGGCTGAGCTAAAGAGACTGACAAATGTAAAAGCCACTAAAAGGCCTTCAGGGAGCTTAGAACTATTTTATACGTTTACCTTTTCTAAATGTTCCACTTGGAATAACCTCCACGTAACTGTGAACTCCTCAGTGTGTCCTCAAAAAAACGATTCAGACACTACATTCCAGCATTCACTGCGGGCAGCCAACAGTGTACCTGCTTTCTTAGCAAACTGTCATTTTCTACAGCAAAACATTTTCAAATAAATGAAAGTGGGACACATACAGACCACACATTCCATGCAAAACAAGTGTCGAGGAGGGGGGAGGTGGAATTAAAAACTATCTCAGGGTCATTCATACTGCAGGGGCCAAAATAAATATTATTATTAAATCCAGTGTTACTTGAATATGTAAATAAATATGGCTGAGCCACTCCTCAAAAGGAATCTGAACTGTCCCTGAAATCAAATAAATGGACATACTATAGAACTTTAAACAGATTACTAGAAAAATCAGCCGCGTTGCCTAAGGTTTGGACCATCTTGTCATGAAGACTGGAACTGGGCCTCACTGTGAACTCGAGGAGAAACAAAAAGAGGCAAAGTCTACCCCCAACTTCGGAATCCATTTGCCCTCTTAAGTAAAATTGAAAAGATAATAAAGCAGCTTTCAGAGGCCTTTAATGAAAAACTTCATAAATATCTGTCTAGCTGAGTAAAACAAATGACTGAGCAGTCCAGAACTGGACGCACAGCAATGAAGCGATGGGCTGGCTGGTGGCAAAGATTTCTTCTCCTCTCTCTCAATCCAAAGTTGCTGGGAGACTGTATCTACCTCTTTCCTAAGACGTCAGGAAACAAATCAGATAATGCGGATGCAAAAAAAAAAAAAAAAAAAAAAAAGGTCGCTATAGGAATACTGTTTTAAAATCCATTCTCTTCTAGATTCTTGAGTTTTCCTAACAAACACACGAAAAACAAGATACTGCTTTTAGTTAAGCAACGGTTGCCCTTGCAGCATGTACAAGTCTGTTTTCGCTCGGCCGCATTGATCCTTATATTAGCTTAATTACAGACATGAAGTGCTTGGGTTTGGAAGTAGCTAACAATTTCCACTTCTTCCACTCGTACTCCCAAATAAGCACTATAAACTCAGGTCAAAAATGCTAGGCCTCAAAATCGAGGACTTGATCTTACTTTGTCTCAAGTTTGTAAGTTGGCAAATTGCTGTAATAGGCCGGGGAGAAGGGAGGGGGGATATCGGGTGGATGCTGGAGTACAGAGTACAGGGTGGCAGAAGGAAGCACCCCGCCAGCCGCAAACCACAGCTCTGGGGTGGTCAAGGAGCACGGCCCCGGCACCCCTTCTTCCCCCTGCTTTCAGGTCCTAAGACTGACAAGGGCAGCAGAAGCACCGGGGGAACCGCCTGCGGAGGAAAGGTCTCAGGGCTCGCCCGCGCCGCCCTGCTGCTCGGGGGCCCGCACCGAGGCCGCCGGGAGCCCCGCTCGTCCCCGCGGACGGCAGGCGGGCAGGCGCGCCCCCGCTGGAGCCGCGCGCTCGGGACCTGTAGAGGCCGCTCGCGCCCACGCCTCCCGGGGCAAAGACGCGGCAGGCCCGGCCGCCCTCCACCCAGCAGCCGCGGCCTCCCGGCGAGCGGAGCGCGCAGGCCGCCCGCCCGCGCCCCACGACGCCTCGCGGGAGCCAAAGTTTGGCCGCGGCCCCAGGGCCCGAACTTTCCCGCCCGCTCGCCCGGGCAGCTCTCCGCCCGTTCCCCCTCGGCCGGCCCCGGGCGCCGGCCTTCCGCGCTCCTAGACTACTTACTCTGGCTGTTCCCGCAGCGACTGAGCCTCCGCGGCGGCCATCTTGAACTTCCTAACTCCTGGGCGGCGGTGGCGGTGGCTGCCCGGACGGTGGAAGCCACTGGAGAAGGAGGAAGAGGGAGCAGGGCCGTCGCGCATGTGCCGACAGCGTCGGGAACCGTGCACCTCAGAATTGCTCGGAGAATCCGGATATAAAATGCATCCGGGGACAGGGCGCAGGAGCGTCATGACGCACTTCCGCGACGGGGCGGGGCTGCGGCGGCGAGGGCTGGGGCTTTAAGGGCGCGTGTTGATTGGGTTAGAACCGACGTTACGTTCTAGGACCCCGGTGGAAAAAGGGGGTGTCTACCTTGCAGGCGCGGTTCCGAGAACTGGTTTCATTGTGGGGCCCACAGTTGGGTTAAAATTCTCAAACTGGGGCAAACAAGATGACTTTGCTTTTAAATGCCTTTTTACTGTCTAGATAAGCCAGTGTGAAACGGCAGTAAGGGAAAGTTTGTAGAAAGGCAGGAGTACTGGAAACGTAGGGCTGTACCTAGAACATAGGGAACTATTTTAATTGATACATTTCTTTGAAACTTTTGAACTTTGTTTCAGCTTTTGCTACGTACAGGGGAAACGATTCAGGAATCCGTTACTCCTGTTTAGTTTCGCTGGTTCTGTAATTGGTCCGAATAACTTTGTAACTTTGTTTTTCTACAATGAATCTACAGTAACGAGACTAAATGAAACATTATATGAGAAAACATTTACTGTCTCTTGAAGAGCTTTCAATACCATGGAAGTTTTTTCATTCTCTGTCTCTCAAAAGAGACATATCTTTCTCCATACTCTGGAACCTGAAAGCAGGGTGATGATCCCTTTTATTCTTATAATCCACTGAGTTTGGGTTTGACCTAGAAATTTGAGTTCGGAATATCTGAGCTTCTTATATATCTCTTGATTTTCAGAGAGGAAGAGTTACAAATATTCTTACAAAGTAAGTCCCTAGTTGGCTGGAATCCCAAACGTGTTAAAATGTTAAGCGTTTCCCCCCTCATTTTCCCCCTTTATTAACGTGGAACACTAAATCAATCCCTGGATATTTATTGATGTTTGTGGGTTCCCACACACACACCCATTGTTGCATTTCTTTGTATGGTCCTTAATTATATTGTTTTCCTTATGAAGGATTTCTTTCTCCTTAATAATCAAATCCAGGTATAATAACTTAGAAGGCTTCTTTCAAAGGAAATAGTTTTCAGAAATATGTTAAGAATGGTTTATATTTTCAACCATATATTTATCTATGTACGAATAGTGTGTAGGTTGGGATTTCAGAGTTCCACTAATTGTTCCTACCTCTAGATTCTCATCCCTGTATATCTTTTCAAAAGTATTTTGTATATGGCAGTCTTGTATTTAGTTTATTATATTCTCTGTCCCACGAAGGCAAGGCCATGTTTCATTGTGTTAAGAATAGCTCAAATATGTTATTAAAATAACAGTAATTATTTTAAAATAAATAATTTAAAATGAAAATAAAAAGTATAAGACTTATTACAGATCTCTTCTTGGAATTGAGGGCAAGCCTGTAAAAGATCTCACCTTGGATATAAAGTAGAATAATATACTTTAAGGCAAAGAAGCCTAGCAAACTGGCACTCAGAGGTAAGGTGACTTGCTTTTGATGACTCAGTTCCTAGGTGCCAAGCGACGGTTTGAACTGAAATTTCTCAAGTCTGTGCTCTTCCGTCTTACTGTGCTGCTTCCCACAGAAATGTCATTGGTTTAGCATCCCCTTATTGAGCACCCACCCACACAGCTCTCCAAACTCCTTTCGAATAAAGGTAACGGAAACAGCACTGGATCGGCACCCAGAAATTCCTTATTTTCTGTGTCCTTAAGCTGTAGTCTCTTCCTTGCTGCTGATTCGTGGAACGCTCATAAACCAATCTTTCCTCAGTCATAACGTGATCTCCCTGCCCTCCCTCGCCCCGCGCCCCCTCCGCGTTTCTTTGCAGCAGCTTTCATGTGGACATTAAACTAAGAATACCGAGTGTGGCGAAGGATAGGTGGGGAACACAGGAAGTAAGGTTCAGGCTTGAAGCCTGATTATGACTGGCTCAAGTTTAGACTTGGACAAACCATTCAAGTTTTTCAACAAGAGCACAGTAAAAATCAAGTTTCAGAAAATGATGCTGGCAAACACATTTCGCTCGCTCGGACAGGATTTGTCAAGGACTCAGCCCGAACTATACTGCCGTTGAAGTTGTGGGAAAAACGGCTTTCTTTGAAGGCGGAGTTAAAGCAAACATCCACTTATTACTTTAATCATTCAGCAAACGTTTACTAGGCGACAAACTTAAGCCCAACTTTTCATTTTCAAACTTGAAGCCCATCCTCTCAGCCCCGCTACTTTTTCCTGTCCTAGTTCAGGAACCTTTGCACCGGAAAGCAGCCGCTGCAGTGGCCGCTGGATCGGTCCCGCGCCGGGAGAGAGCTCATGAGGTGACCCCGCCCACCGGAAGTCCCTGGAGGGGCGGGGCCTCGGCGAGCGCGCGTTTCTTGGCCCAGGGAGGCGCGTGCGTGCGTGCGTCCGTGCGTGCGTGCGTTCGCCTGGGAAGGGATGGGCGGGGCTGAGGAGAGCGGCAGCCCCGCCCCGCCCCGCCCTTCGGAGCCCAGCCAGCCTCCCGCCTGAGAGCGGACCTGGGATTTGTAGATGCTTGGGAAGACAGTGGGTTGAGTTTTTCCTTTATTAGAAAACAAAAACTTTTCCCTTTGTTCCATGAAAATAGTTTTTTGTTCTTTGTTTTAAAGCAGATCCAATGCATTCACGAATATCTGGAAAATACAAGAGAGCAAAAGAAAACGAAACGAAAACCACCCAGAGTTCCATTACCCAAACTGAACCAAAATTAATGTATGGGTCTATTGGGGCCTATTTCCACGTGAAATATTTCTTGTACTCCTGTATGGAATGTGATAGTTTGCTTTCCAACGTAACATGCCTATCAATTTTTACATAATTCTAGCTTTAGTAAATGTCTTCGTAACTACACGATGGCCCTTTCCTTTGTTACTGGCTGTCCAGTAGGGTCAGTGTTGCTCTGTTGTGTGTGACTCTGATGAGGCAGTGTTTCCAGTGGTGTTCAGAACGTGACCATTCAGGTCAGGAAGACCTGGGCTTCACCACGTGTTTAACCTTTGGAGCCTCACTTTACACCTCAGTAACGTGAGGGTAATAGTTCCCATCATGTAGGATTATTATAAGAATTAAATGAAATAATGAGTGAAAGTCCTTGGAGCATGTATTGATAAATACTAGCTATTTCTATAGGCAAGGTTTTTGGGGGTTTTTTTTTCGTTTGTTTCTTTTGTTCTGATTTTTTTGTTTAGTTCCAGATTTTGTATGTAGTTACATACTCTTGCTACATTGGGTGTAAGGGGTTTTATACACAGCTTTTCATAATTTTATTACATAAGTAACACATAAATAATACATAAATTAGAAGCACTTTTTGCAGTAAGAAAACATGAAAATTGTAATCCTACTCCCTGTAGATAATTATTATTCACATTTTATAATAGGGCTAGCTAGCCTTTCTCACTTTTTTATACTTGTATTCATATATTAATGACACTTTAAAAACTGCAATTGCATTATGAACTCAGTCTCATAACAGGCCAAGGATAGTGAAGAGGTCAGTGTGGAGAGAGTGCAGTGGTTACAGGAGTAGGAAGTAAAGCTGGAAAGGGAGTTTGTAGGATTTGGATTTCACTTAAAATTTATTGGACAGAGTAAGTGCAGGGTTGAAGAATGGCATAATTTATTTTAGAATGTTTTCTTGGCCGCTCTAAGGAGCTAGACAGCCAGGGACCAGGGGAGGAAAGGTGAAATCCAGTTAGGAGTGTAACTCAGAAATCCTGGTGAGTGAAGGTGGTGGCTTAGAACAGGGTGAAAGTGGGAAAAAGTGGTTGGATTCTGGATGTATTTTGAAAGGACAAGCTGTAGAATTCACTGATCTGTTGGATGTGGGGTGTGAGAGTCGGTGACTTAAAGGTATTTTGGCTTGAGCAGATATAATGCAATTGCCACTTACAGAGCAGATTTAATTGGTGGGAATTGGGGGTGAATGAAGAGTTCTGTTTCAGTCATATTATGATTTCAGAGTCTATTAGATGTCTAATTGTAAGTGGGGTCTTAAAGACTTCAATTATTGTTGTCCATTTTCCCCTTCATTTCTGTCAGTTTTTACTACATGTATTTTGGTTCTTTGTTATTAGGTTCACGCATGTTTATAAACATTATATCCTATTGGATTGACACTTTTATCATTACAAAATGTCCCTCTTTTTCTGTAGTAACTTTTAAAAAATTTAAAAGTTTATTTTGCCTGACATTAGCACAGTCATTCCCACTTTCTGTGGTTGCTGCTTGCATGATTTTTACTATGAAATCTGAAGTATATCTCTGTAGACAGCATATAGTTGGGTCTTGTTTTTTTAAATCTATTCTAATCTCTGCCTTTTGATTATAGATTGTTTAATCCACTCACATTCAATGTTATTGACATAGTTGGATTTATGTCTATGATTTTACTTTTCTGTATGTCTCATGTCTTTTTGTTCCTTTGTCCCTCCTTTACTGTTTTCTTTTGAATCAAGTGAATATTTTCTAATGTAGCAGTTTAATCTCTAAGTGATTTTTTCCCACTATTTTAGTTATTTCCTTTGTGGTTGCTCTAGGGCTTACCACATACATCTTAACTTACCAGAATTAGCTCCAAATTTGTACAAACGTAATTCCAATGAGATTAAAAACCTTACTCCAGTATAGTTTTGTTCTATTTGCCTATTTTTTGTGGTATAATTTATATATATATAGTATCTATAAATGTTACAAACCCAACAGTACATTGTTATGATGATTAAAGCTTTATATCTTTTAAGGAAACTGAAAGAAGAAAGGAAAGCGAATACATATTTACAGTTGACCCTTGAACAACACTGTGGATCCACTTATACGTGGATTTTTTTCAATAAATACTACAGTACTACATGATCCGTGCTTGGTTGAATTCATGGATGCAGAACCTTGGATATGGAGGGCCAACTGTAAAGTTATAACACATTTTCAACTGCGAGGCGGGTCAGTGCCCTTAACACCACATTGCTCAAGGGTCGACTGTATAGCTTTTATTATGTATGACCTTCTTATTTATCGTTTCTGGTTCTCTTTACTTCTTGTTTTTGTGGATCCAAGTTACCATCTGGAGTAATTTCTTTAGCTCAGTACAGCCTTGCTACTACCCACCTCCTTTGTACTGATGTGAGCAAATATGTTACACTTCTATTCTATATGTTATAGACCCAACAATACATTTTATTATTTATATGCATAAAATGTATTGGTTTATACAATTGCTTTTTTTCATGTGTGCATCTTAAAAACAACTTTATTGAGGTATAATTTGCATATCATAAAATCACCCATTTTAAGTGCACACTTCAGTGATTCTTAGCAAATTTACATAATTGGGAACCATCACCATAATCCAGTTTCAGAACATTTTCATCACCCCTGTAATATTTCCTCATACCCACTTGCAGTCACTCGCCATTCCCACCCCTGCTCCCAAGCAACCATTAATATACTTTCTTTCTCTATGGATTTGTCTTTTCTAGGCAATCATCGTATTTTTCTTTTTCCATTTTATAGTACATTCTCACTTTTGTACAACTACTACCTCTGTCTAGTCCCAAATATTTTCATCACTCCAGAATAAAACCTGTACCCAATAAGCTGTTTATCCCCATTCCCCTATCCACCCAGCCCCTGGCAACCACCAGTCAGTATCCTGTTTCTGTGGATTCATCTATTTTGGATATTTTATCTATATGGAATAATATATTATGTGACCAGTTGTATCTGTCTTCTTTGCTGAGAAATCTGCTGTTAATCTCATTGAGGTTAACTTTTTTTGGGCCACACCTCATCTTAGTTCCCCAACCAGGGATCAAACCCGTGCCCCCTGCAATGGAAGCTTGGGGTCCTAACCACTGAACCTCCAGGGAATTCCCAGTGTCCCCTTTAAATGATGAATTGTTTTTCTCTTGCAGCTTTCAAGATTTTCTCCTTGTGTTTGGCGTTCACCAATTTTACTGTGATGTGTTTATATGTGGATCTCTTTTGCATTTATTCTACTTGGAGTTCTTTGTTCTATGGCTTTTCAATAAATTTGGGAAGCTTTCAGCCATTATTTCTTCAAATATTTTTCTGCTCCTTTTTCTTCTCTCTCTTTCTGGCAATCTCATTACATGTATGTTGGTGTGCTTTAGAGTGTCGCACAATCCTAAGGCTCTGTTCATTTTTTCAAAAATTCTTTTTTCTCTCTGTTTTTTGATTGCATAATGTCTATTGATCTATTGTCAAGTTTACTAATTTTTTTTCTGCCAGTTCAAAGCTACTGTTGAGCCCCTCTAATGAAGTTTTCATTTCAATTATTGTATTTTTCAACTCTAGAATTCCCACTTGTTTTTTTTTTTTTTTTTTTTTTTTTTTTTTCTTTTTGCGGTATGCGGGCCTCTCACTGTTGTGGCCTCTCCCGTTGCGGAGCACAGGCTCCGGATGCGCAGGCCCAGCGGCCATGGATCACGGGCCCAGCCGCTCCGCGGCATATGGGATCCTCCCAGACCGGGGCACGAACCCGTATCCCCTGCATCGGCAGGCGGACTCTTAACCACTGCGCCACCAGGGAGGCCCCCCACTTGTTTTTTAAAAATAATTTCTCTTTATTGATATTCTGTATTCGATGTGACATTGTCATCAGACCTTACTTCTTTAACCATGTTTCCTTTAGTTCTTTGAACATGTTTACAGTGGCAACTTTGAAAGCCGTTGTTAAGTCCAACATCTAGTTACTCTCACAGGCGGTTTTTATTGCTGCTTTTTTCCCATGGTATGGGGTCACACTTTCCTGTTTCTTTGCACGCCTTGTAATCTTTTGTTGTAGGTTGGCATGTTTTAGCAACTCTGGTTACTGGTTTCCACCGTTCTCCAGTCTTGTTATTATTATGCTTGTTTATTTGTTTAGTGACTCAATTATTCTAGTGAAGTCTATTCCCTCCTCACCCCATGCTGCATGAAGTCTCTGATGTTGCTCCTGAGGGAGTGCAGCCTTGGGGATTCCTGCAGTCACTCTGGGATGACAGTGGTTTTGTAAAGGTTCTCTTTGCCCATTTCTTGTCCTGGCCATACCCAGGTGTTAAGGTCCGCTAGGTGCTGGCTGACTGCTGTATTGTTTTCAACATTACTCTGGGGCATAAATTGGTCCACAGACTAAACCAATCAAATTCAGGGACATTTAACAGGATAGTTTCTAAGGTCACTGTCTGAGATTTGGCTGAGGTCTGACTCAAGGTGGGTTCCTACCACCAGTCTCTATCCCTGGTTCTCTGTTAGAAACGGCTGGCCTACAGTTTAACCTCGATGTGCAATGATTCTACCAATCTCCTCCGGGTTGTCTTTCCCCACGTCCTCCACTGTTTCTGAGAGCATCTGGAAGCTCCAGCTTCCTCTCCTCTGTTGCAGACGAAGCCATTTCTTTTGGGAGGAGATGAGAAGCTGTCTGTTTTACAGCCTCCTGTAGCCTCCTGTCAAAGTCTCTGATCCAGGACTCTGGTGCTGGGAGGGGGACAATGACATGCCTCTCTCTGAGTGACACTGTGTTAGGAGCTGGGTGCTCAGTGGAAGGGGAAAACAGTAGCCACAGGTCCTCTCCTTCTCCCAGTGCCTCTGCCTTGGGACCGTGGCAAAGGCGGTCAGGGCCCCAGTGTTCTCAGTGGTGCCACACTTGAGGTGTAAAGCCTTCAGTCCACAAACGGGAGCTGGGCAGAAGGAAGTCCTCTCCTCCTGGCTGCATCCTCCTGGAACTTAGCCTGAGGATCAGGGAGCTGGGGGCTGAACGAGAAGGGCTGACAGCCCCAGAAGATGGCCCTCTGCCTGGGAGCTGGGGCACAGGGAGCCCCGTGTTTTGGGTGACACCAGGCTGGGGTGCAGTTTCTGTCTCTCTGATTTGGGAGGGTGTGAAGGAGGGAGCAGGTGTTGGTTCGAATACCACAAACTCACTGATTTTACCAAATTATAGTAGATTTTTTTTTTTAGAGGGAAATCTCTTTTTTTTTAATTAATTAATTAATTAATTAATTAATTTTTTTTTGGCTGTGTTGGGTCTTCATTTCTGTGCGAGGGCTTTCTCTAGTTGTGGCAAGTGGGGGCCACTCTTCATCGCAGTGCGCGGACCTCTCACTGTTGCGGCCTCTCTCGTTGTGGAGCACAGGCTCCGGACGCACAGGCTCAGCGGCCATGGCTTACAGGCCCAGCCACTCCGTGGCATGTGAGATCCGCCCAGACCAGGGCTCGAACCCGTGTCCCCTGCATTAGCAGGCAGATTCTCAACCACTGCGCCACCAGGGAAGCCCTATAGTAGATTTTCATTTTTTTTTTTTTTAAAGATGTTGGGGATAGGAGTTTATTTATTTATTTATTTACTTACTTTTGGCCTTGTTGGGTCTTCATTTCTGTGCGTGGGCTTTCTCTACTTGCGGCGAGCGGGGACCACTCTTCATCGCGGTGCGCGGGCCTCTCAGTATCGCGGCCTCTCTTGTTGAGGAGCACAGGCTCCAGACACGCAGGCTCAGTAGTTGTGGCTCACGGGCCCAGTTGCTCCGTGGCATGTGGGATCCTCCCGGACCAGGGCTCGAACCCGCGTCCCCTGCATTGGCAGGCAGATTCTCAACCACTACACCACCAGGGAAGCCCCTAGTAGATTTTCTTGAATGAGTGTTTCTTCATTCTTCATGCCCTTAGGATAATTTCCAGAGACTATAAGTGATTGTTTTAAATACCTTTTATCAGGTTTGCTGGGGAGCGGATTCATGGAACTCCTCACACTGCAATGCCAGTTAAATGTCTAATTGTAGATGTGAAGTAGGCAGCGGATAGACAAGTCTGGAGCTCAAGGGTGAAAGTAGAGCTGGAGATAGACGTTCTGGAGACATGGCGTGTGCATGCATTTTAAGAATGAGATTGACCAAGCTCACTTAGGTTCTGGGCAAGAGGGTAGATGGAGAAGAGTGTAGGCAAGGTTTTAAAGGCCATGCTTATTTTAGGGTGATTGGCAGTAAGCGTTATCACTTAGGTGCCATTAGAGAAAAAACGTTAAATTCACATAAAGAGTTAGGAGACATTTAACAGTTTCCTTAACTGCTCTGCAGCTAAGTGATAGCGTGTGGCCTTGAGTGAGTTGTATAATCTCAGTTTCCTCAACTAACATGAAGGAGCGGAGCCAGGTGATGACGAGAGCCTCACTGTACCTTCCAACCGCAGCCTGTTATCCTTTAAAATTGGATAACGACACATTCTTGCTTTCTCAAATTCCAGGTACTTATATAAATTCCTGTACTCAGTGCTGGCAAGAGGTTGGTAAAATGGGCTTTGCTTGTACACTGCTGGTAGGAATGAATTTACTAATGTGCTTCAAGATCCTTACACATGTCCATGCCATTTGCCCCAGTAATTCCTCTTTCAGGGCTTCCCTGGTGGTCCAGTGGCTAAGACTCCACACTCCCAATGCAGGGGACCCAGGTTCGATCCCTGGTCAGAGAACTAGATCCCACATGCCACAACTAAGAGTTCACATGCCCCAACTAAAAAAAAAAAAGATCCCACATGCTGCAATTAAGACCCGGCGTAGCCAAATAAATAAATAAATACCAGGCCAAAAAAAATCTCCCTCAACTTTACATTTTGTTACAAAGTACTCTATCAGATGTACTCCAGACTTTTTAATATTCACTATAGGTCTTTACGTGACTGATCAAACTAGAATTTTGATGTATATGTCATTTCTCAGTGACTTCAGAACCTTTTTGAAGTTTAGGGAAAGATGATTTAATTTTTCAGATAAAATTACCTTCTAAGATCTAGGTAAGATCTGCCTAGAAGTCAAAGCATTTTGTATTAAAAAATTTTTTTATGTTGCAATTGCAAACACAGCAATTTGTGCAGTAGATCTCTGTATGCTATGTTCTTCAGTAAGTGAATGGATAAACAAACTGTTGTACATCAGTACAATAGAATACTATTCCAGGATAGTGAGAAATGAACTATCGGTCATTTCGTAGCTAAGTAAAAGAAGTCTGAAAAGGCTGAATAGTGTATGATTCCAACTATATGACGTTCTGTAAAAGGCAAAACTATGGAGACAGTGGTTGCCAGGGGCCCAAGGGGAGGGAGAGATGAATAGGCTGAACACAGGATTTTACGAGAGTGATACTATAATGGTGGTATAATGTCATTGTACATTTGTCCAAACCCATAGAACACACAACACCAAAAGTGAACCCTAAAGTAAACTACAGACTTTAGTTAATAATGTATCAACATTGGTCCATTAATTGTAATGAATGTAGCACTCCTATTTAGGACGTTAATAGTAGGGGAAACTGAGATGGGGAGAGAGAGGGTATACGATAACTTTCTGTACTTTCTGCTCCGTTGTATGTAAACCTAAAACTCTAATAAATAAAGTCTATTTTTTAAAAAGCTCAGCTATCAAATTTGTGAGGTAGACCTCTGTATGTTTTGAGTGTATGGGGGGGGTGTCTTTGTATACGGGGAGGAGTCATAGATAACTAGATGTCATTTCAGCAACATTTTCCCCTCCACATTTACAATAGATTGTTTTTAAAATTGTGTGCCTTGGGGCTTCCCTGATGGTGCAGTGGTTGAGAGTCCGCCTGCTGATGCAGGGGACACGGGTTCGTGCCCTGGTCCGGGAAGATCCCATATGCCGCAGAGCGGCTGGGCCCGTGAGCCATGTCCGCTGAGCCTGCGCGTCCAGAGCCTGTGCTCCGCAACGGGAGAGGCCACAACAGTGAGAGGCCTGCGTACCACACACAAAAAAAAAAAAAAAAAAAATTGTGTGCCTTGTAGTGAAAATTTAACACCCAAGTCTATGTCAATCATATCTCACTAAAACTGGGGAAAAAAAGGATTTAACACCAGCCTTCTAAAATGCCTTTTTATACATTCTTTTCTCTTTTTTTTCTATTCATAGGTAGGTCTGTGTTGTTAAATTAATGAATTTGAATTTAAATTCCAGTACATTTCCTGTGATCCTGACATTTACCAGAGGAAAGCATAATGTCCAATCCTTTTTCCTAGGGTTCCTAGGGGAAGACTTTGAAGCTCAAGTTGCAAGCCTGAGAGAAATACCTTCCTTAGAGACGTGTGGGTGCAAGCTTCGCCAGGTCACCAGCAACACAAAGAACAGCCTCAGGAGCCACATCTTAATTTCCTGTTGAATGATAGGTGCCAGCACAGTTTTGAACCAGAAATGAAAATCGACTCAGATGAAAACTTCAAGTTTTAGAATGCAGATTAGTCAGAAAACAAACAAAATCTGGAAACGATGCCTTTTCTGTTACCAACATCCTGAGTGCCCCCAGACCTAAATTCTGTGTCAGATCCTAACCCCGGGTGGTCACAGCGACAGTCTTCGTGGGCCCGTGAATCAAGCACACTGAAGAAGCTGGACAGTTCCTGCTAATGGGCCTTTCTCTCCTGTGGCTAATGTCCTCTGTGCTAAAATCAGGTAGGTAAGATAGAAAGACCCAGCCTGAGTGCTTTATAGCCGTTGGCTTATGCTGAATTTCTACTATACAATCTCAGAACCTTGGGAGAATTCAGTGTCCAAAGTTGTTTCAAAATGAGAACTGATACAAGTCAGGAAAGAAGGAAGAAATGACAATCGAGTTTACCTCTTAAAATGTTGTGATGAAAGAAGCCTTCTATGTAGCGTATTTTAGACCACAGTAGTACTAAATTATGTTGTAAATGTCAAAAGAGACCTTTCGGATTTATGCGTTTCTATTGTAACTGAGATCTAAGTAGAACTTAATGGGAAGACAATTTTCACAGTTTTTCACATGCTACGAAAAGTAATCATCAGCGCTTGATAGGGAAAAAGTTTTCTTGACACAAAGTGATTGGGGGAAACATAGGAATCAAAGAAAGGAGTCAGTCATCAGTGTTTTTTTAAATTGTCCAGAGTGTTTGGCTTTCTGTGAAGCTGAACATGTTAGAAATCTCAGGAGACTTCTCATTATGATAACTTAAGTCTCTGAACAGTCATTTTCCTGGAACGTTTAGAGCATTTCTTTTTGGTTGTTGCTGTTCTTATTCACTCAAATGAAATTCAGAAAATTGTATTTTGGATGTGAACAGTCACGGCACCTGTGTTTCCTAGTGCAGCTGGTTACTGTTAGCCTTTTGCAACTTGCATAATTTCAGGCAGTTTGATATAATTCAGTATAATCAAAGAGTGTTGGAATAGAAAATGATTTTCTAGTATATGCATTATATTGTCTCCTCTTAATGTTTGTTTGAATATATGTCCATAATTTTGAGGGCACAGTGGTGAAGAATACAGTTTGGTGCCACTGCCTTGATGGGTACTAAGGTGTCAGCAGTTTTACCACCTTTGATTTTGTACCATCAGTACAGCGTCGACACAGCCAAAAACGCAGACAGCATCTCAGTGTTGTTATGAAAGTAGTTTTGACATTGTAGACCCCATGAAAGGCTTCTGGAAACCCCTAATGATTTGTGGACCACACTTGGAGAACTGCGACGGTAGTTAGAAAAGTTAGTCAAATAGACAGAATAGACTAGGGAGGGATTACACCGTGCATGGGCTGACACTGCCAGGGGAGGGTTCCAGCCCCCAGAGGGCAGCAAAACTCATCACTGGTATCAGAGTCGCCAAGGAAAACACCGCGCGGTCTAGCGCTGGATGGACCAAGACTTTTACTCGTGTAGAGAAGAGTCAGAGCAAGATCAGCTCCAATAAACAGTGTGTGTGGCTCTCCCACGGCCAGCAGTTCCCCACCCCAGCCGAGGCAGGACAAACGGCCTGCACGCGTCTCTCTTGTGCTGCAGCAGAAGGACCCGGTCCCTCCCCGAGGAGTCTGAAATACTGAAAGTCTGCGGGTTATCCAGACACCCACCAGAGCAGAGCAAAGGCGCGCACAGTGAGCCTGAAACAGGGGAATACATCCCACACAAGGCCATAAAGGACCAGGCCGTGTGGGCTCTGTCCCTTGGTGAGGAAGTATCCAGGGAGCGAACGAGGTCGAAGGGCCGTGGGCAGGAGATTGCCTTTCCCGGCAATTACGTGTGATCTGTTCCCACTCCAGTCTTACCTACTGCTTCTCTTTATCTAACCTCATCCAGTTGCTTTCCTTCCTTTTTTTGGTTAAATTATTTTGCCTCGATGTGTTCTGTAATGTTTTCTCGTTGAAAATTATTATAAAAGTTAATCGTATAGATGTTTGCTTTTAAAAATTAATAATGGAGGAAATGAGGCTTCGTTTAAAAATTATAACCAACTAGCAGTCAATCCAAAGTAGTGAGTAAGTGCTGGATAGCTACCTATTACAAGTGTCCTCAAGACCGAAGAAAGGATAAAATCAAAACTTCCAGGACTCATGCCATTTTCATATCTGGGGGGCATGTCGTCGGTTCCACTCATTGCCCCCTCCTCTTATTTTCTGCCTACTTAGAGCCTTTCGCCACTTTCACAAACTATTTGGAATAAATAATGCTGAATCCTGCTTACTTTGGGTGCTTGTTAAACCGATGACCGACTTCCTGTTGTTGATAGGATTATCAGTAGAGAATGTAAAAGGCAGAGACATCCGCTACAGAATTGGACTATTTCTCCACTATTTCTACATGGGGAGTATTCCTGTGTTTTTCTCATTCTTGAAAGAGATAATGGCTACTAGACTCGCCCTTGTCACTTCACTGGAGGGACGTTCTCACCTCTCTTGAGGGCACCTCTGGTGTACCCTGCTAGAAGGAAGTCACCTGTTTCCTCTGGTCAGTGGGCACTGCCGCAAGGTATAAGTTCTAGGTAGTATTCTGGAGAGAATTTGAATTGCTTTGGATTAACTGTCCTAATGTATAAGAATGGCTTGTAACTCTGGAATGGTATACGCTGGAGAGGTGCCAGCGAGAGGAATTCTATTTTTAACTACACGTAAGTTCATTCATCTTGCCAGGGATAAAACTTACAGATGTCAGATTATAAATATTGCTGCGACAAGAAACCATCTATAGACGATCAGAGACATTCTGCTGCCTTACTCATCTTATTTGGTTAACATGAGTGGTTTCCCTAAATACACAGTTCATGTGAAAAGTACTTTGCAATCTGTAAGTATATGTACAAATAATAGTTACTGGAAGGTAATAAAATAAAAGAGGAAGACATGAGAACAAGGGTAAAACACTTGCAAGAAAGAGGAGGCTGCTTAACACACAGACATAAGGGTGATGTGACTATGCAAGGGGACTTTGATCTTCAAGACAGGATTTCCATCTTTCAGTGTTGCTCCATTTTATAAACTGTAACTTGGTTCTTGTGCTTTTTTTCATCCATACAGGACTTAGTTTTGATAGGATATATATTACTCTGTAAATATATAGGTACAGTATATAGGTACTGTAAATATATAGGTACAGGTATATTGTATCTGTACTAACTACAATTCATAGAGTTAAAATGAGTATTTCAGATTGGTCTTCATTATCATTTTGAAGATTACATATCATCTAAATATACTATATATATTCCTGAGCTTTTTTTTTTGACAGATACAAATTTGCCTGAGATTCCCAAGCATCTCAATGCCCATACCCACAATTCCTACTCACATTTGTCCAATGAATGTGAAGAAAACAAAACAAAATAACGACAGCAACAAAATTGCATCAGTATGCAAGTGACTTGCTGTTAATAGGTAAACTAGAAACCATGGAAAAGTATAAAGTGAAAAATAAGTTATCTATGGTCCTACCACCAAGAAATAGTCCCTATATTAACATTTTGATATTTCCTTCCAGTCCCTCTTTTTCTGGCTTTTTCCTTAAAAACAGTTTTTTGGGTTTTTTTAGATCTAAAGTGACACTTATGTAGGTTATTTTTAGTCAGTTAAGATTTAGGTAGAACCAGTGAAGGAGGGCAAAGCTTAATGGATGACATAAAAAAGCTTTAAAACATTTTAATTAAAATATTCTGTATTACTATTTAAAAAACAGACCTTGAATTTAGACATAGAAGTACAGAACCACACTCCCCCCAACCGTATACTTTCTTGCCTTTTAATCAGTATATTTTATGAATATCCTGACAACATCCTGAAGTGTATGAAAATACAGAAACTCAGACCCTGCTACAGTTGATCCTCTGTGTCTGAAGGTTCTGCATCCATGAAGATTCAACAATATTTGGGGGGAAAATTCCAGAATGTTCCAAAAAGCCATACTCGAATTTGCTGCACGTTGGCAACTATTTACAAAGCCTTTACCTTGTATTAGGTATTATAAGTAATTTAGAGACGATTTAAAGTATGCTGGAGGATGTGCATAGGTTATATGCAAATATCATGGCATTTTATATAAGTGACTTGAGCTTCCATGGATTTTGGTATCTGAGGGGGCCCTGGAACCAATCCCCTGCAGATACCAAGGGACGGCTATAATTATTTTTCACTTTATTGCTACTAACATATTTTAGAAGGTTTTGAAATACTATAATAGTTGTTTTTCAGGTATTCATAAACATATTTTACACAATAATATGTCTTTCACACCATAATATGTGTCTTTCACAGAATCTTTCAGTTTACTTCTTGGTGTTCTCATAACATTCTTCAACCCTTTCTATATAATTTTTTGTTTGGATTAACTCCTCTCTTTGGAAAACCTTGCAGTAGAAGGAGGATGGACCCCACCCAGAAACTGGTTCTGATGTTGAGATGGATGATGCCACCATCACACCAAGTGGGTATGGAAAAGCTTATTTACTGAAACTGTCTATAAAACAGAAAATCAGGGACATAGAAAATAGACTGGTGGTTGCCAAGGAGGAGGGGGTGGGGGAGGGTAGGAGTGGGAGTTTGGGATTAGCAGATGCAAACTGGTATATATAGAATGGGTAAACAAGGTCCTACTGTATAGCACAAGCAACTATATTCAATATCCTGCGATAAACCATAATGGAAAAGACTATGAGAAAGAATGTATATATATATATATATATATATATATATATATATATATATATATATATGCATAACTGAGTCACTTTGCTATACAGCAGTAATTAACACAACATTGTAACTATACTTCAGTAAAAAGTAAATTAAAAGAAAAGTTTATTTACATAGTCAGGTCTTCTGGGGCTCCCAGCCGCTGGCTCCCAGCCTGGTTTGAAAGTGGCTCAAGAGAGCAGGGGAGGGCGACTGCCTGGTTTGGCGTCGGGTTCCCACGACCCAGCCTGGGCTTGTGTGGTTTGAACTTGCACCAAAGTAGGAGCATTCGACGCTCTCATCAGCTTGCTCAGATGTGGGGCACAGGGGAGGGATGTGGGAGGGGGGCTTGGACACTGTAGTCAAACATGGAAATTGGAATCAGACTGTGTATGCCAAATCTACCTTCCTGACCATTTGTGTAACTAGTTTTGAGAAATCTATTTTCTGTAGCATAGTTTAGGAGAATGATAACAATGTAATAGTGATGATAGCTGACATGTATACTTACTGTGTGCCAGACACTGTAATGACTGCTTTACACATATTAGTTCATTTAATCTTATAATCAGTCTATGCAGTAGACAATCATATCTTCATTCTACAGATGAAAAATCTGCAAACGGAGAGGTCAGGTAATTTTCCTAAGTTCACATAGCTAGTGAGTGGCAGAGACAGGATTTGAAAACAAGTAAAGACAAATTACCTTTAATTCTTTTTTCTTTCTGATTGTTTGCACTGGCCTCCAATATTCCATGTTAATTAAAAAGATTTTAAGAATAATGAGCTTTGAATCACTTCCAATTTGTCTGTGTGAATTAGAGCAAATTTTGGGTCCCGGGAAATGCTCTTCCAAGGGAACATGTATTTCTGCTTCTTTTAATTTAAAAACTTAGCAGCACACCATTCCTACTGAATGATCCTGCACAGTTATAATTTTGTCCCTTTTTCACTGTGTTAGGATATTATACACATCTGTCTATTTTTTAAATATAATTAGATTTCAGAAAACATGAAAGAGGGAATACAACTGCCCACATCTTTAATTAATCTGTACTGTCCTTGAGTTGGTAATTTATGGAGGAAAAACTGGTACAGACTTTTATCTTCTTAGTGATGTGATTTTTTCTCAATACTCTCCTTCACGATCTTTTTTCTGCCATTTAAAATGTTTAGCTAATTGCTATCTAAATATCACTCGTGGGAAGTTTGTTACTTTTAGCTCTGTGACTTAAGATACAATATTTGGTTAGAAAGGTGGTTGATAATAGTTTTTAGGTAAATACATATCTAGTAGAGACTTTTAAAATAATAATTTAACTTTTCTAAACTTCGTATAAAAATAAATCTAATCATGAAGTGCTTTGAGAACTTAAAAAGCATTACTGAATACAGCTGACTGCTTTTAGGAGAGCATCTTATTTTAACTGTTCAGGCTGCTTTGAAACATCTTTTATTTCAATGCCCTTCTAAAGTCAATATTAACTATATGCGACTAATTGCATTTTTTCTTGAAATCTGTTATAAAACAATTTCTTGCATAGGAAATGTACTTTCAGTCAAGGGAACAGTTTTTTTCTTTGATGTTTTGTTTTAGACATTGTGTGGTTTTAGCTTGTCCGGGTGATTTTTTTCATTATGGTGTGAGATAAGAGTCAAGAGTCCTTTTTTTTTTTTTTTTTAAGTCTATCACATGGATTTCCAGTTGTTCCAACACCATTAAGTTACCTTTGTCTTTGTGCTGAGAAATCAAATGGCCATATATACATGGGTGTATTTTTGAACTGCCTGTTCTTTTCCATTGGTCAGCATTTCTATTCCTACACCAATTCTGCACTGCCTTAATCTGTATCTTTGCAGCAAGTTTTGACATTAGGTGGTGTAAGATGTCCAGCTTCGTTATTTTTCAAAATTGCTTGGCTGTTCTAGGTCCTTTCCATTTCCACTTCCACATAAATTTTAGAATCTATCCATTTTTACTTGTCTGAGAAACTGTTTATTTCTCCTTCCCTTTTATAAAATAGATTTTTAAAATTGTGGTAAAATATACATAATTTTTATCATCTTAACTATTCATAAGTGTAAATTCAGTGGCATCCGTTACACCCACAATGCTGTGTACGCATCACCACTATCTGCACCCAACATAGACTCTATTCCCAGGAAATACCAACTCCTCCTTTTCTCCTCCCCACCCCCCGGTAACCTCTACTCTGATCTGTGTCTGTGAATTGCCTATTCTAGCTACCTCATCTCAGTGGAATCATACATCATACATCCTTCTGTGTCTGGCATATATCACTTAGTGAGACCTCATGGATATCTTCAAGGTCCATCCATGTTGTAGCACATATAAGCATTTAATTCCTTTTTATGGCTGAATAGTACCCCTTTGTGTAATATATACACCACACTTTCTTTATCCATTCATTTATTGATGGACACGGTTGTTTCCACCATTGAGAATAGTGCTGCTGTGAACATGGGTGTGGAGATGCCTGTTTGAATCCCTGCTTTCAATCGTTTTGGATATACAGTTGACCCTTGAATGCAGGAGTTAGGGGTGCTGACCCTCCTACAGTTGAAAATCAGCATCTAACTTTATTTTATTTTATTTTTTTAAATAGGTGCAAAGTTTATTTTATATTTTTCAACATATTATTTTTTTTTTAATATTTTATTTTTTATTGGAGTATAGCCGATTAACAAGGTTGTGATAGTTTCAGGTGCACAGCAAAGGGACTCAGCCATAAATATACATATATCCATTCTCTCCCTAACTCCCTTCCCATCTATTTTTTAAAAATATTTATTTATTTATTTGGCTGCGTTGGGTCTTAGTTGCGACATGCAGGCTCTTTGTTGGGGCGTGCGGGCTTCTCTCTAGTTATGGCTCGTGGGTTCTAGAGTGCACGGGCTTAGTTGCCCAGTGGCACGTGGGGTCTTAGTTCCCCAACCAAGGATCAAACCTGCGTCCCCTGCATTGGAAGGCGGATTCTTAACCACTGGACCACCAGGGAAGTCC
Source organism: Mesoplodon densirostris (assembly GCF_025265405.1). Classification (NCBI taxonomy): domain Eukaryota; kingdom Metazoa; phylum Chordata; class Mammalia; order Artiodactyla; family Ziphiidae; genus Mesoplodon; species Mesoplodon densirostris. The sequence continues at coordinate 3,431,943 of NC_082670.1, read as the reverse complement.
CAGCATCTAACTTTATAGTCATCTCTCCATATCAATGATTCTATATCCTTGAATTCGACCAACGATGGATCGTGTAGTACTGTAGTATGTATTTATCGAAAAAAAATAAATTTCGATTTATTATCCTTCACAAGTAAGTGGACCCTTGCAGTTCAAACCTGTGTTGTTCAAGGGTCAACTGTATACCTAGGAGCAGAATTCCTGGGTCATATGGTAATTCTATATTTAATTTTTTGTGGAACTGCCAAGCAATTTTCCACAATGACTGCACCTTTTTCCTTCTTCTTTTTTTTTTTTTTTTTTTTGGTAGCACCGGGTCTTAGTTGCAACAGGCAGACTCCTTAGCTGCAGCACGTCCTTCACTTTTTAAAAAATACATTCAATTTTCACTAAAAGTCTTGCATGTCTTTCTTTCTTTCTCTCTCCCGCCCGCCCTCCCTCCCTCCCTTTCTCTCTCTGAGGCTTGCGGGATTTTAGTTCCCCGACTATCTGGGATCGAACCCATGATGCCTGCAGTGGAAGCTCGGAGTCCTAACCACTGGACCGCCAGGGAATTCCCTTGCATGTCTTTCTTGTTTCAACCTAGCAAACTCCACTTAGTTGTAGGATAACTTGTCATATTAAGCAAAATTAAATTCTAGCATAAAAGTAAATATAACAGAGAAAAGTCAGACTATTTTAGGTTTGAAAGGGTGGGTAATTACAGTGGACATAAGAAGCTAATTTAATTTTTCTAAGTATTCCTTTAAAGAAATTTGGAAAAAAGAAGAAAGGGAAAATAAAACAAAACAAGGTCTTGTCACCCCAAATTCTAACCTTAATGCTCTGTCTTCTCCAGTGTCCTTTTATTTACTTAGCTTGGCAACCACACCCAAGGGCACGCACTGGACCTGCTTCTCTCCCAAACTCAGTAATTCAAACACCCTCTCCCAACCGCAGCCACTATGAGTATTTTCAGTCTCAGTGTGATCAGTGGGAGAAACCACTGACTTCTCCGTTTCCTCTTTTCTTTTTGCTCCTCTCCTGCCTGGTGTAGATTCCGTGTTACATTATTTCATTTGCTCTTTCTTGATTATGTGGGCCACTCCCTTTTCTCTCTGCCTTTCCCAGCCCCTGTCTCCTAAAAGCCTCACCCAGAATAAACTTTGTAATTACCATCCCTGGTAGTTACATTCTGGGTTGGTGCTTTTCTTCCTGCAACATTTAAAATATTTCATTCCATTGTTTTCATGCTTGCGTGGTTTCTGGTGAGAAATCTGATATAATTCATATCCTCATTTTGCTATGGATAAAGTGTTCTTTTTCTCTGGCTTCTTTCAAGATATTTTCTTTGTCTTTGATCTTCTGCAGTTTGAGTATGATATGCCGAGGTGTTTTGGTATTCATTCTGCCTCTTGTTGTCTGCGATTCCTGGATCTGTGGTTTGGTGTATGTCATTGATTTTGGAAAATTGTCAGCTGTTATTACTTTGAATATTTCTTCTGTTCCTTTTTCTCTTTCTTTTCTTCCTGGCAGTTCCATTACACTATGTTATACCTTTTGTAGTGGTCTCATATTTTGTGGATATTCTATTCCATTTTTTTCCATTCTTTTTTCTCCTTGCATTTTATTTTTTTAAGTTTCTATTGATTGGTCTTCAACCTCTGATTCTTTCCTTGTCCATTCTGTCTATAGGCCCATCCATTCTTCATTTCTGTTACAGTGTTTTTGATTTCTAGACTTTCTTTTTGATTCTTTCTTAGTGTTTCCATCTTCCTACATACACTACCTATCCTTGCTTGTTGTCTACTTTTCTCATTATTAGCGTATTAATCATAGTTATTTAAAATTCTTGATCTAATAATCCCAAATTTCCTGCCATATCTGAGTTGGCTTCTGATGCTTGCTTTACCTCCTCAGACTGCAATTTTTCCTTTTAGCATGCCTTAAAATTTTTTGTTGAAAGCTATATATGATAAAATGGGATAGATATGCCTTTAATGAGATTTTATGTTTATCTGGCTTAGAGTTAGGCTGTGTTTACTGTTGGCTGTAGCTGTGGTGTCACAGGTTAAAATCTCCTCTAGTGCCCTTGTTTTTGTGCCCCCTATTGTCTCTGGGCATTCCTAGAGACTCCTTAAATAAGTTCCGACGCTTGCTGTTAATTTAGCTGTAATCCCCTGTGATTATAGAGGAGCTCTATTGATTTTGTGGTAAGGTATGTGGGAGGAGAAGCAATCTATTGTCCATATTTGCCTTTGCCCACTTTGAAGGCTACAGGAGGATGGAGTTGTTTCCCTGCCCTTTGGCCAGTTAGGCGAAGGTAAAACCCCAGCCAGTAGGCTCTGGTAAAATAGTTTCCCTTGTTAACAAGAACAAAATACTCTGGGTGCACTTTTTTTTTTTTTGCTGTACGCGGGCCTCTCACTGCTGTGGCCTCTCCCGTTGCGGAGCACAGGCTCCGGACACACAGGCTCCGCGGCCATGGCTCGTGGGCCCAGCCGCTCCGCGGCATGTGGGATCTTCCGGGATCGGGGCACGAACCCGTGTCCCCTGCATCAGCAGGCGGACTCTCAACCACTGCACCACCAGGGAAGCCCTCTGGGTGCACTTTTATGTGGTTCATTTCCCAATCCCCTCCTGGAAGCACAAAAGGATTTTTGTCTGACCTTTACAGTGGTAGGATTCCAGGAGGTAAAACTCATCTAAGTATGGGATCCCCCCCTCAAGAATGGGCTCTCTTAGGATATTTTAACTCTCAACCTTCTCCACACTAAGCCTCCAGCAATTCATCAATTACAGTTTAAAGTGTTCTTTCCAATACTGGCACCAGATGCCAGCTTCTGCTCCTAGGTATTTGTTCCCAGTAAGCTGTGATTCTTTGTATCTCAGATTCTTTGTATCCTGTCTGTTTCCCCAGCTTTGGGGGCAGCAGTTTTCCCTGTGACCTCAACTCTCTGATGTATCAAAGAAGAATTAGTGATTTTCAGTTTGTTTAGATTTTTTCTTGTAAGAATGGAAGTGACAATGTAAAACCATTTTACATGTCTGCCCAGAAACCACAGAAGTGTGCTTGTTGATTTTTCAAAAGATCCTGCTATGATATTGATTGGAATTTGTGCTGAATCTGTAGTTCAGTTTAGAAAGAATTGACATGTTAACAATATTGAGTCTTTTGATCCATGAACATTGTATACATCTCCATTTATATAGAGATTTAAAAATTTCTCTGAGCAGTATTTTCTAGTTTTCAGTATATAGGTCTTAACACATATTTTGTTAAATTTATCCTTACATGTTTCACATTTCTTGGTGCCATGGTATCTGTTCAATGTCAATTGTCATTTGTTTACTGCTATATATAGAATATAATTTTTGTATATTGACTGTGCATCTCACAACTTTGTTAAACTCATTATTTCTAGTGGTTTTTGTGCAGATCTGTTAGGATTTCTTATATATTGATCACTTGTTTGCAAATAAAGACACTTTAACTTCTTCCTTTCCAAGTCATATGATTTCTTAAAATTAATAGATGTTATTTTCCCTTAGCTTTTTTTTTCTTTTTCTTTTGGCTGCATGGCATGCTTGATCTTAGTTCACTGACCATGGATCAAACCCATGCCCCTGCAGTGGAAGCATGGCGTCTTAACCATTGGACCACCAGGGAAATCCAATAGATATTAATTTTTAGAACAGTTTTAAATTTACAGAAAAATTGAATAGGCAGTACAAAGGGTTTCTATATTCTTCTCCTACCTCCACCCCTGCAATTTCTGCTGTTAACATCTTGCATTAGTGTGGTACATTTGTTATAATTAATAAATCAATATCGATACATTATTATTAACTGAGGTCCATAGTTCAATTAAGGTTCACTCTTTAAAATACACTTTTTATTTTGGCTGCACCACAAGTCATGTGGGATCTTAGCTCCCCAACCAGGGATTGAATCCATGCCCCCTGAAGTGGAAGTCTTAACCACTGGGCCACCAGGGAAGTCCCAAGATTCACTATTTGCATCTTACAGTTCTATGGGTTTTGACCAATGTATAATATAATGTCATGTATCCACTATTACAGTATCATACAGAATAGTTTCATTAGCCTAAAAATCTCCTGTCCTCCACCCATTCATCCCTCCTTTCCCCCCCCGAATCCCTGACAACCACTGATCTTTTTACTATCTCCATAATTTTGTCTTTTCTGAATATCATATACCTGGAATCATACAGTATGTAGTCTTTTCAGATTTGCTTCTTTTGTTTAGCAATATGTATTTACATTTCCTATGTGTCTTTTTAGGGGGAGGGGATGCTTGATAATTCATTTATTTTTGTTGCTGAATAAAATTCCTTTGTCTGAATGTACCACAGTTTATCCATTCATTTATTGAGCTAGGCTTCCTCATTAGGAGAAGAGTGATATTGCCAAGTGTGACCTAAGGGAAGAAAGTAGCAGTGCAGCATGAAAGCTCAGTGTGTCCTCAGGACTAGAAGAAAGATAAGACACCAACGACGGATTCAGAATTCTAGAATACATATTGCTTTTATCTGATGCAGGTCTATCTTTTTTTTTATTAGTTTCTGCTTTATAACAAAGTGAATCAGTCATACATATACATCTGTTAGGTCTATCTTTAATATTATATTTTCCAAGCCATGAATAGCAGTGATTCCCTAGGCTTACTGGAAAATTATTATATATTTCTTTTCTTTATTCCCCACATTTGTGGAGTCCCTACTGTGTTTTAAGCACTATTCTAGGCATTGGGGAAATGATGGTGAACTCAGGATGTATAAGGCCCTCGCTCTTACATTCTTGTAGGTAGGAAACATATAATAGTAAGTGCAGTGAAAAAATAAAGCAGAATGACAGGGTAGAGGAAAGCTACTTAGAGGATGGTCATCAAAACTTCTCTGAGGAAGTGACATTTGAACTGAGACTTGAATAATATGAAAGGGGAGCCATTGGGGGAAGAGTGTTCCAAACACCAGCAAGTGTGAAAACCCTGAGATAGGCATACATTTGATGTGTTCAAAATACAGGAAGGAGGCCCACATTCCCACTGAAAACCATTTACCCTATTTTATGATGCGATCACAATGCTAGGGGTTGAACTTCTACAATATGCTGGTTTTGAGCGTTTAATTCTCCTATAAGACCTTTGTAAGCAGTTGGTCAAATTGGACTTCCCTCGTGGTGCAGTGGTTAAGAATCCGATTGCCAGTGCAGGGGACACGGATTCGAGCCCTGGTCCGGGAAGATCCCACATGCCTCGGAGCAACTAAGCCCGTGTGCCACAACTACTGAGCCTGCGCTTTAGAGCCCACAAGCCACAACTACTGAGCCCATGTGCCACAACTACTGAAGCCCCCGCGCCTAGAGCCCGTGTTCCACAACAAGAAAAGCCACTGCAATGAGAAGTCTGCGCACCGTGATGAAGAGCAGTCCCCGCTCGCGGCAACTAGAGAAAGCCCGCGCGCAGCAACGAAGACCCAACACAGCCAAAAATAAATAAATTAAATAAATACATTTATTTTTTAAAAAAGAAATTGGTCAAATGGACTAACCTGCTATTCATATGTTCTTTTAACAGCTCCAATTGCTAAATTTAAAGTTAGGTGGCATAGCAGTCTCCAGACTTTGCTCCTCTCCGGGTCTTTGGGGTTCTTCCTCTTTATCCTCCCCTATGGCTTAGTCTTGAGTCTCTTTTCTTCTCACCCTACTATCTGTTTAAGTGAGCTTAAAAATATTGAATCACTGTGTTTTACAACTGAAACTAAAATTAATAATGTAAATCAAATATTCTTCAATTTTAAGAAAGGAAGCAAAGGTGCTTGAAACAAATATTTTTAGATTATGATTTTTATTTATTTTGTAAATTTTACGATTTTATTTGTTTATTCTGACTAAATCGGCTACATGATGCAATTTTATAATTTTAAATAAACATAATATATGCCAGTCTGTATACCATAAAGATTATATTGAAAGGTGTTTAGTTATTTAACTAAATAAATAATTTATCATAGGATTCTTATAAAATCTAACTCCTAGTACATATCAGAGATTCAGTGGATAAAACTTTCAGTTCAATTCCACAAATATTCATTGGGTACCTCTTATGTACTAGTTGCATCATACTAGAAACTCATCTATCATTTAAAGCTGGGTATACCTGAAATAATTTAATTATGACAAAGTGACACTGCAGTTACTGGCTGGGGATTTTTGTGTATCTGTGGACATCTTCCATAAGAGGGCAGCAAAGGACCATTCTCATTTTGTTCTTATGTACGTAGTCTTATACCTTACACATTGAAAATTTAAATATCAGGAATCTTCCAAGAGTAAGGGAAAACAGAGGGCATGGCTATAGCTTCACTTTGTTTCTAGGTTATCTTCTATATGGTCTATGGTAATAATTCTAGGTTTCTAGGTTATCTTCTATATGGTCTCATGTGGTTTTCATACTGCAGAGTGGATTATCACACACGGCCTGTGGTTTCAGTGACAGCTTTGTAATTGAATGCTGGCGGTGGGGTCAGCCACTGGGGTTTGAATGCTGGAAGCATGGCTTACCAGCTGTGTGGCCTGGAAAGACTACTTAACCTTTCCGAGGCTGTTTCCCCATCTAATAAAAAACGGGGGTGGGTAGAATGGCAATGCCTCCTTCGCATGGTTTTAATAAACACAAGAGAGTTTCTATATCCTGGAGAGGCTGAGAACAATTAAAAGATAGAGCTAGAAAAGACTAACCCAATAGCCTACTGTCTTGGCACTACTTACCTAAAGAAAATCCTGTTAAGGGTCTGGAAAAGGAAAGTATAGGCCATTACAGAGGTAGCTACTTTCATATTTTTAAATTAATGAACATAATATTTATGTAACTTGTAAAGCCAATTAAATGCATATGAGTATTATGTTAAAATCTTTCACGATCTCAAATGGCCTTTTTTTTTTTTTTTTTGGCCACTCCATGCAGCTTACAGGGATCTTAGTTCCCTGACCAGGGATCAAACCTGGGCCCCAGCAGCGAAATTCCTCTAATGGCCTATCTTAATTTGGTAACTCCAGTTTTTTATCTTCTAAGTAAGTAAATAAAATAAGATTTGAGGCACTGAGCTTGTTTCATCCTCACTTAATTCTCACAAATTTATTGTAATAATTATGTTTCTTCTTATTTCTGACATTTTTAATGGCTTTCATTTGTTAAGCTTTCCTGATTATTTCTTTTTTCGCCTTTGCCTGTAAAACTTCATTGATTATGGTTTTGTTTTTTTATCTCTTGTGTTTAAATTTTTACTAGCTGTATTTGAAATATCTTTCTATCAATGTTGAGAATTAATCAGTATCTAACCTCCAACTTTCAAATAAAAGACATTTAGCCTGATTTCTTTTTCCATTTCTCCCTTGTGACATGCCTATATTTTGAGAAATAATCTAAAATTTTAATCTGAGAATATTATTATTTTGTTTGTTTCATTTTGTGTCTTTTAAAATGGACCTCAAATGGTGCACAGAAATAGATTAATAATAATTTCTGGTTCATGACACGTTCTCACTACTGATCCAAGCAAGGTCCTCATTTATTTTTTACTTTTTTATTTATTTATTTTTTTGCAGTACGCGGGCGTCTCACTGCTGCGGCCTCTCCCGTTGCGGAGCACAGGCTCCGGACGCGCAGGCTCAACGGCCATGGCTCACGGGGCCTAGCCGCTCTGCGGCATGTGGGATCTTCCCAGACCGGGGCACGAACCCGTGTCTCCTACATCGGCAGGCGGACTCTCAACCACTGCGCCACCAGGGAAGCCCTACAATTGCTAATTTTAAAGAGGTTTGCCGGTTAAGAACTCTTTTGTTGTAACTTTTGTTCTATAATGTTTAACAAATGAGGTTTTTTAAATAGCCAGTGGTTTCTGGATTTTGATTACTTGTATAAAAATTATTACCATCCTTATGCAAACTGGTGGTCACAGAGTTTCTCCCCAGGGATCTCCACTCATGTGTTTATCAGCACATTGAACATACCAGAAGTTGTCAAGCTCTGTTGTCTCAAACTCAGTTTAAATTTGGCTGTCGATTTGAAATTTAGAGACAGAACTGTTCATTAGATTACTCTCAATGCTGTAATCCATACTTTAAACAAACTGGATCTAGTATATCTTTCTTTGCCTTCAAGCTTTCCAAAGGGGAAAAGTACACGGAAAAGCCATTAACCGTTACAGATGGCCTCTTCAGTTATGATGGTTATTTCTTTGTATTCTAAAACATCTGTTTATTTTATATCTGTAAGGTGGTAAAATCAGTTGATTCAACCAGCTCTCTCAAGAACAGGAAGTAATAAAATAAGAAAAGACTCTTTTCCTCTGATCATTTTTGTGTTCTTTGTGGCTCATGGAATAGATCTATTGCCTTCCTTTGTATCTGCCACCACGTATGCTGGGCAGGAAAGAAAAAGTAGCGGGGAGGGAGGGAGAGAGAGGGAGGGAGAAATGAACCCTCCATTTTCTGCACTTTTCTGAGCAGCTTCTTTGTTTTTATTTGTGTAATTGCTTCTCAGCGCTGCCACCAGCCCCACCCCATTACAAGGAAGTCCTGAAACACATACGAAGCTCATCTCCAAACGCGTTGACTATAAGTAGTTACTTATTTCCTTTTGTTTTTCAAAAACACGAGTCAGCATTGGATAAGTAGGAAAACTACCTTCTTTTCATTGGAAAGAAAGAAAGAGAGGATCTGTGTGGTCAGGATCAATTTCTTCACAGGGGAAAAGGTCTGAATTAATAATAGTGGTTACTGTATCCTAGGCACTGTTCAAAGTGATTTATGTACATTTAGTCCTCAAAACAGTCTATGAAGTGGGTATCATTATTGCCCTCATTTTATAGTTGAGAGCCGACTGCCCATGGCCACATGGTTGGTGAATAGCACAGCTGCAGGTTTCATGCTCTGATCCAATGTGATCTTATCAAAGGCACCAGCTAAGGTTAGTACACAAAATATAGATCATGAGGTAGCCTCAGAGCTTCCCAGATGTCAAAGAAAAAAGGAAGCCAAGTTATTTGCAAGACTTCCGGATATGATAAAAGCAAAGCAATTGCTCAGAGGAAGAGCAACTTTCCCAGGTACTGGGGCCTGGGAAAGATTTCTTCTCTGGATATTTATGAAAATGATACCATAGGATGTTGTGAACAAGATTTTTTATAACACTCCTACAGTAATAGTGTGAGGCGCTTTTTTTTAACATGACAAATCAAGGAGGAACCACTATCTTATGATTCTGATGTGTGACTCTTCAGTCGTGTGGCATGTTCTGAGGATGTATTACACACTGATTAGGTGAACAGATGGATCCCATGTCTTCTGAGCAACCCTCCAGAAATGTGTGTTTCGAGGCTAAACTTTTGATAAACATAGAATAGCAAAGAATTTGATTTTATCCTTTCCTTCAGGAACCTAGAGTGGATATATTATGTTGTCAAGGTACATCCTTGGATTTTAACCAACCCAGCAGAGAGTAGGATTAATATGCTTCTAAGTCGGCCCGACCTCAACACAGAGGATGTGACCTTCTAAGGATCCTTTTTGCTATAAAATCCCATGATTCTATGCAAGTGAAATAAAGCTTCAGGTAAATAGAATTCCAGTTTTCAGATCCTAGAGTCTTAATCTATTGATTTAAGAGTACAGTGCTATATTTCTAACACAGTGTTATATTTCTAATACCGTGTTATTCTTTTTTTTTAAATTGAAGTAGAGTTGATTTACAATGTTGTGTTTCAGGTGTATAGCAAAGTGATTCAGTTATTTATATATATTTTTTCTTTTTCAGGTTCTTTTCCATTATAGGTTATCACAAGATATTTTTAAAATTTAATTAATTAATTTATTTAATTTTTGTTGTGTTGGGTCTTCGTTGCCGCATGCCAGCTTTCTCTAGTTGTGGCGAGTGGGGGCTACTCTTCGTTGCGGTGTGCGGGCTTCTTGCTGAGGTGGCTTCTCTCGTTGTGGAGCACAGGCTCTAGGAGCGTGGGCTTCAGTAGTTGTAGCATGAGGGCTCAGTAGTTGTGGTTCGCGGGCTCTAGAGCACAGGCTCAGTAGTTGTGGTGCTCGGGCTTAGTTGCTCCGTGGCACGTGGGATCTTCCCAGACCAGGGCTCAAACCCGTGTCCCCTGCATTGGCAGGAGGATTCTTAACCACTGCGCCACCAGGGAAGCCCGATCACAAGATATTGACTGTAGTTCCCTGTGCTATACAGTAGGTCCTTGTTGTTTATTTTATATATAAGATGGTGTCATTCTTGGTAATAGTAAAAGGAAGAAATAGGGAGAACAATTGTGGATTGCAGCTTTCTTTGATTGGATCAGAGCTTCTTCACTCATACATACTCTGCCTTTCCATTTTTCTTTACCAATCATTATAACTTTCAAAATAGTGTAATTTTATATTCTAAGCATACTATTTTAACTTGTATTTATTTTTATCATAGGACATTTACAAAATAAGAATAAGCATGAAGAAAAAAATCACCCACAGTCCTACTTGAGTCTATAAATCTTTTTGGTCCTGTCTGTCCATCCACACACACACATGCCCACTTACATGAAGGGTCAGAACACACTCACGGTGTGTAAGCTACCTTATTCATGTGGTAAGGTATCATGGCATGGCTCTCAATGTCATGAAATATTGATGTGTGTAGTGGCTGCAGAGGACTGTGTATGTAGACTGCTCAGGAATGATGCTCTGCTGGTACTTTCCTCACAGCAGGGACAGCCATACTGGTTGTTAAAATATGAAAAGACCTCCTTACTGGTGGGTAAGGGGTGCTGCCCTGAGTCCTCAGTGTGCCTTCCCAGTGAATCTCTCCAGCAGCGAGAAGGCAAATGGCTGGCCCATTAGGGGCCTCCTGGGTCCTGCTCTGGTGCTTGGCCAGTCCGATTTCTGAATAGTCAGTGCCCACACCAGTGGTTTTGGGTATCATCCTTGAATGTATCATGATGTACCCTATCGTTGGTAATATTTAATCTGTTTTTAGGAAAGTATTTTTCCCTTAAATATATATTTTTAAAGTCTTCTGACAGATTTCATTGAAATGTTATGATATCTTGAGAATCCATGGGTTTTCATGGGAAATTGGTCTCTAAAATTATCACAATTATTATTATTACAATTAATGTAATAATATATAACTGATTTGAACAGTGGTTTGGGCATATAGAAATCCAATTTACACACAGAGTATACCTGAGCCTAGACTTTATTTCCCTCTCTATACAGCAGAAACCACGGCATTTGAATGGAATTCATTGTTTTTATGTTACTTTAAATTCATACATTCAATGCATTTCTCTTTTGAGTATGATTTTTTTTTACTGTGATAATATATTACACTTCAGCATCCTCCAGTACTGTTCTAGCTTATTCTTCTTTTTTTTTTTTTTAGCATTCTCCACCCCCCCCACTTTATTGAGATATAATTGATATATAACATTGCGTAAGTTTAAGGTATATAACATAATGATTAGATGCACATATATATCGTAAAATGATTACCACAAGAAGGTTAGTTAACACATCCATCACCTCACATAATTGCCTTTTTTTTTTTTTTTTTTTTGTGGTACACAGGCCTCTCACTGCTGTGCCCTCTCCCCTTGCGGAGCACGGGCTCCAGACGCGCAGGCTCAGCAGCCATGGCCCACGGGCCCAGCCGCTCCGCGGCATGCGGGATCCTCCCGGACCAGGGCACGAACCCGCATCCCCTGCATCGTCAGGCGGACTCTCAACCACTGCGCCACCAGGGAAGCCCGCCTTTTTTTTTTTGTAGTGAGAACATTTATCTACTCTCTCAGCAACTTTCAAGTATATAATACAGTATTGTTAACCACAGTTACCATGCTGTATATTAGATCTCTAGAACTTATTCACCTTATAACTGGAAATTTGTACACTTTGACCAACATCTCCCCATTTCCCCCACCCCTCAGCCTCTGGCAACCACCATTCTACTCTGTTTCTATGAGTAGCATTCTATTCTGTTTCTAGCTTATTCTTCTTTATTTTCTTTCCTCACTTATCCATTCTTAACACAGTCATACATATTTTTTTCAGATATCTTTTATATTTTCCCAGTCTTGATTAGAATTTCACATTTCATATTATTTGGTTAATTTTTTATAATCTGACCTCTGCATTTGTCCTCATACTGATAACAGTAAGTTACCAGCTTTTATCTGTTTTAAATAAGCAACTTTGTTATCAGGCTTATTTTAAAAAACAAAGAAACTTGCAAATTTTTATTTACCCAAATCTTCAGAATGTGTTTTGGATTTTTTTGTTTGCGTTTTAAGCCATTTATGAAATGGCTATAACTTTTTATGGCAAATTTCCAAGTTGTCTCTTTTTGGCCCTAGGAGGAGAATTTTTCTTTAATTCTCAGAGGATGAGATCTGTCTGAGGTCAGCCCACACCTGCTCCTGCAATTACATTCTTTTCCTTGATTAATTAATTGAGGCAAGGGGAAGGCAAGCGCCTGCCCATTGGCCTTACCGTGAAAGACGTTGCAAGACGTTGTCTTGTCTTCATCTGCATGTCTGTCACCCTCATCTACGCCACTGCAGTGTCTCACCTGGTCTCTGCTTCTATTCCTTCTTCCCTGAAGCAGCGGAGTGATGTTTCAGAGCATTAATCAGAGCAAAAATCCAGCAGTGTTTTCTCCTTGTGCATCAAATAAAATTCATACTGCTCACCATGGTCCGTAAGCCCCTATGTGTGTGGCCCTCTCTAAAGTTCCTCTTGAGCTCTTTAGGCTCCAGGCACACCTTCTTTTCCTGTTTTAACTCTCTGAGCTTTTTCCGGGTGTCGTTCCTCTGCTGAGACCTCTGTTCCTCTTCATCTGGACGTGTGCACTCTTCCTGGCTTCTCAGTCTTGGCTGAAAGGTCATGTTTTCAATATTTCTCAGTCTCAAGTAGCCTCTCACCCTAACTCACCACTTTTATTTCCTTCTCATGACTTAAGACTATATGCAATTGACCCTGCTACTTTATTCAATAATTGTTCACTAAGTGAGATGTAAGTTCTATAAGATTCGGGACCCTGTCTGTTTTGTGGGCAGCTGTTTGCCTAGCACAGACAGTGTTTACCGTATGATAGACATATGACAAATATGTGTTGATAGTCCATACTCTAGCCTCTTTGGCAAAAGAGGGTTTATTATCTTTGTATGAATTTGTCCAAGGTTTAGTTGTTTCCAGTTAAGTTTATACCAAGAGGGATCCATGCGCCCCCAAGTACTACCTCATTTCAACCAGTACATGAGGAATATCCAGCCTTACTTTAGGATTTAAATGCCACACCACAATTATCTATAGAAAGTGGCTGAATCTAGCTACTGAATAATAGTCCTTCTTAGGAAAAAATTTTAGACACGTACTTTATTTCTGTAGTTGCTGACAAGTGTTTTATTTTACAGAATAAAAGACATCTTGCCTAGGGTAAAAGCAAAGGGCCCCGTCTTTGTAGGACTTTCTTTTCTGTTGTGGGAAGGATTTTTTTAGTTTCTCTGTGTCATGGTAATGTTGAGTTCTCTGTTGGAAGGCTGGGGCTTTTGGTTTCCTTGATGTTCCTAGGCTTTGGGCTTTTGTTTAAGATTTGTGTTTTAGGATGGAACATTTCCATGGTTACACCCGTTCCTTTACCATCCTTGAAAAAAAACGATGACAAGTAGAGTGATCTGATTCCTGGATTACTACACAGATGTCTTTTGTATCTGCCTACATATGAAGCTCTTGGCAACTTCCATTTCCGAGCATTCATTCCCTTGAACGCTTTTTTTAAATGAAGCATGTTTTAAGATTAGGAATAAATGGCTTAGATTGGCAAATTAAACAAGGATGGCCTATGTTATGTTAATGGTCTAAACTCAATGTAAGATGAATTTAAAGGTAAGTATATGAAGGGAGAGATTGTTTCAGAGGCAAAACTAAAGAGCAGCGTCAGGCAGTATCACACACGTGTGAAGAATCCGTACTGCGTTCAGAGAGACTTTGTGTTCAGAAACAGTGCTCAGTTTTTTAAATATAATGTTTCATGTCAAAATACTATAATAAACCTATGCACTTTTACTGACATGGAGCAGTAAAACTCACTTTTCCTCAGAACAATCTGTATGCTTGTTGTTATTCCGCTCAAGCCTGGTCCAGATGCACACAATCTAGCACTTTTCCGAGCATTGAAAGCGTTTGTTTGCACAGATGCGTTTGAATCTACACTCATGAGATAATTTCAAGTGAGATGAGGGAGCAAGAGAAAGACCGTCTCAGAATTAATGCAAAATCTAAATTGTGGAAAAGTAGTGCAGCTTTTTTTAATGTTAAAGCAGTGGTTAACTTATACTGTATTTCTCAATGAACAGATGAGAAATTTAATTTGAATATTAACTGTTGTGTGCAGACAGCTTGGCTGGTGGTTCATTATGAAGTATTTAGTGACTTTTACCATCTGGTGTCGCCCCCATTTTGCCTGACCCTTGGAGCCTATCTTTCCCTCCTGAGAGACTTCCTCTTATACTTTGGTGTCTACTCTCCTCCCGTGACCTATTTCAATTATAAATTATTGCTAATATATAATTATTATTAATTTATAAATGCTTGTGGTTTAAACATAACACTAAAAAGGAAAACTCTATAGTCTTAACCTCTGGAGATATTTTATGAGTATATTAACATATATGTTATAATTTCTTTTTTATTACTAAATGGGAATCATGCTATATTATTATTGCATAATTTTTTGTATACAGCTTGAATTTACAGTGCTAGTATTTATAGATATTCTTCATTATTTGTAGTTTTGGTTTTATTTGTAGTTGTTTTTGTAGATAACGTATGTTTTGTTTCCTTGAATAAGTGTTTCAGTAGCTAAATTCCTGGAAGTGGGACTGTGAGGGCAAACAGGTATGAATATTTAAATTCAATAAACACCAACAAATTACCTTAAAAAGTACACCAATTTATACTCCCAATAAAATGTAAGAGTGATTTTTTTTTTTTTACTACATTCTTACTAGCTCAGGACATTATCTTTTAAAAAAAGAAATCTTTGCTAGTCTGATATGTACTAATGGGGTTCAGGACATACTACCCCATGGTATGGCATCTTGGCATATTGAATATTTTAAGCTGAAGGAGTTTGAGAAAATGACAGACCTTTTGTCCCAACACCTTTTTTTTTCTTTTTCCTTTTTTCTTTTCAACACCTTTAAAAAAAAAAATTTTGTACTGAAGTGTAGTTGATTTACAATGTTGTGTTAATTTTTGCTGTACAGCAAAGTGACTCAGTTATACATATATATATGTTTTTTCATATTCTTTTCCATTATGGTTTCTCACAGGATATTGAATATAGTTAATCACTGTGCTCTACAGTAGGACCTTGTTGTTTATCCGTTCTATATATAATAGTTTCAATCTGCTAACCCCAAACTCCCAGTCCTTCCCTCTCCCCGCCCTCCCCCTTGGCAACCACAAGGCTGTTCTCTATGTCCGTGAGTCTGTTTCTGTTTCATAGCTACATTCATTTGTGTCCTATTTTAGATTCCACATATAAGTGATATCAAATGGTATTTGTCTTCCTCTTTCCCAGCACCTTTATTGACTAATCTTTCCCCCATGATTTGAGGTTCACTTTTATCATAGACCACATGGCCTATATATTTGAGTCTGTATCTGGACTCTCTCTTCTGGTATAAAGAAGTGCAGTCGACTTTTGTATGAAAATTTTACACTCATTAAACTATCTTACTATTTCTAACACTGTGTCTGTTGATTCTTTGTGATTTTCTTTTGAAATTATCATCTCATTCTGTAAGATCATCTTCAATCCTTTTCAATCTTCCTAATCCTTTGATTCAATTTATCTTTCTTATGAGCCATTAGGTCCTTCAAGTCAATGTTATTTACTTTTTAATTTTTTAAAAAAAATTTTAAAACATACACACAAAATAAAAAAATATAAAAACACCCCAAACCAAAAATAATCCTCTTCTATGTTTTAACCCTAAGGCTAAAGTAGCTGAAAACTAAACTCAAAATTTGAAATTTAGGGTTGCTGAATTACTCTATCAGTTAAAGTCACCATTCATGTAAGTAAAAGTTAGAACACAGAACTAGAGAAAATCAAGACTCCATGAATTTGAACGGGGACACTTGAGAGAGTTCAGAGAACTCCATGGAGAACTCATACAGCTGACAAACAATAACAACAAACATTTGATTAAAAGATGGACAGAGGAACTAAATAGATGTTTTTTCAAAGAACAAGTTTCACTTCATCTGAATCAATCAGCGAAGGAAAACACGGCTTCTTTTCATAAAGACACCAGGGATAAATTTATTGGCTAAAGGAATGCATCGTTCAGCTTCTCACTTGCAGACTGTCTCCAGGTTAGATTACTGGCACATTAGAGACAATTACCAGTATATAACATGTTCTAATTTTTATGTGTTAATGTTCCAGCTGGTAGGTAATAATCCCTTGATGAAGTTGTTAAATAATGTCAGGTTCTAAGCTGGATGCAACTAAAACATGTTTGCTTCATGACTAACTTCTACATCCATGAACATTGTCCAGTGAGCGAGCGACAGGGCCCTTCTTTCATGCTCCTGCTTTCCTCTTTTCCAGTACATCTATCCTGTTATTTTGTTCTCGTATAGCCTACTTCTTTTACGCTCAGGAAAGAATCTCTATGCAGGGCTGAACCCAACAAAGCGTAGCACCAGCAAGGCTGGCACAAAATCAAGGGGAAGTTTGTAAAAGGAGCTGCCTGGATTAACTGTTTAGTGCTTTCCTCACTGACCACACTTGGGTTGTACAGAGTGGGACGACCCTGCTGACCTGTGTGCCTCGTCTACTCGCGGACAATTTCCTTACTGTATAAACTGAAAGATGCACCTCACATCATGCTGTCTTTACTTTAGAACCAAAAGATGAGGGACATATGCCCTTTAAATTTATCTGTATTCACATTTTCTAAAACTATCAGTCTACTTTTTAAATGAATGTAATAACGTTTATATACCTGGAAGGAATCTTTTGCCTCAGGAAGACATTGGCCAATATATTAATACTAAAAAAATGCCAACTGAAAATTAACTTTTTAAAAAAACATTCTGGGGCCTCCCTGGTGGCGCAAGTGGTTGAGAGTCCGCCTGCCGATGCAGGGGATACGGGTTCGTGCCCCGGTCTGGGAGGATCCCATATGCCGCGGAGCGGCTGGGCCCGTGAGCCATGGCCGCTGAGCCTGCGCGTCCGGAGCCTGCGCGTCCGGAGCCTGTGCTCCGCAACGGGGGAGGCCACAACAGTGAGAGGCCCGCATACCGCAAAAAAAAGAGGAAAAAAAAAAAACATTCTGAAATTTCTGAAACATTCAGTGCTTCTTTTTTAAGAATTGCCTTCAGAACTTGAAGCATATTTTTACAAATATTGTCAATGGTGATAGATCTTCATCCACCAATATTGGATTTGATTATTGCAAATAGTCAAAAAGTCATTCAGAGTTAACTCTGATGTATAATGCAAGTGATTAAGCTAGGTAATGCCAACTTTTTATTTTTAAGAAAGAGATATGGCTATAACATAACTGACTAGATTTTGGTTTGTGGTGGATAAATTCACTTGTAATCTGCTCCGGCGGATTACTTTACATAAAAGCATTGTCTTCATAAGGATTATTGAACAATGAATGTAATATGTTCTGCTGTTGTGTGTGTTTATAAATTTTTTGAAAATTTCTTTACCTCACTGACCCCTTTCGTAGATACTGTGTAGCAAATATAATGTTTATTATTATTATTATTTTATTATCAGCAGTAGGATTTACTTAGGAACATTGTCTTTTACCCAGGAATGCTGATTCTAAATTAAATTATGTAAACTTCAAGCAACATGATACTGAACATTAGAATAGTGAGAGGCAAAGGATGTAAATATAAACAAATTTTAAAATTCTTATATTTTAGTCAAATTATAGAGAAATAATCATTTTAAAATAACATAAAAGAAAAATGGGACTTCCCTGGTGGCGCAGTGGTTAAGAATCTGCCTGCCAGTGCAGGGGACATGGGTTCAAACCCTGGTCGGGAAGATGCCACATGCTGCGGAGCAACTAAGCCCATGTGCCACAACTACTGAGCCCACGCACCACAACTACTGAGCCCATGTGCCACAACTATTGAAGCCTGCATGCCACAACTACTGAACCTGCGGTCTAGGGCCCACGAGCCACAACGACTGAGCCCACGCACCACAACTACTGAGCCCGCGTGCCACAACTACTGAAGCCTGCGTGCCACAACTACTGAGCCCGTGCACCTACAGCCCGTGCTCCGCAACAAGAGAAGCCACCACAATGAGAAGCCACGCACCGCAACAAAGAGTAGCCCCCACTTGCCGCAACTAGAGAAAGCCCACATGCAGCAATGAAGACCCAATGCAGCCATAAATAAATAAATAAACAAATTTAAAAAAAAGAAAAATGCCCCAAATTACCTTTTTAATAAACTTTATTTTTAAAAATCTGTTCAATGCTTTTACGGTATATGGCATTTGTCATATCTTTTTTTTTTTTTTTTGCGGTGCGCGGGCCTCTCGCTGCTGTGGCCTCTCCCGTTGAGGAGCACAGGCTCCAGATGCGCAGGCTAGGCGGCCATGGCTCATGGGCCCAGCCGCTCGATCTTCCCAGACCGGGGCACGAACCCGTGTCTCCTGCATCGGCAGACGGACTCTCAACCACCGCGCCACCAGGGAAGCCCAGGTCTCACTTTCTTGGTTCATTTACAGCCCCGCCACCAAGTCCCTTCCCTCCTGGCCGCACCCCAACCTGAACGGTATCTCAAAATGGCTAGAGGCTCTGCTGTCCACGAAGCAGCTGACGCTGAAGCCATCGTCAGTCTGAGCTCAGAACAAATTTGCAGTTTAACTTCCCACCTGAGCTTTCAAATGCCAAGTCTGTGTCACTTTTATGTTAATGGTCTCTCTTTCATCTGTCTGATGTGGCCTGATCAGTATTAATAGGTTACATTTGCTCAGAGGTAAGTTTTATCCATTAAAAAACAACTAGAGAATGTTCTTCTGTTTGAGATAATGAGGGCTCCTTGGAGATTACTTTACTAGTCAATTTTACATGTATGTTCTTTGAAGAGAGCCTCATTCTCTGCCAGAGCTTTTCCCCTCAATTAACTCAAAAATGTCCCAAACTGAACTCATCATCTTTGCTTCCTGAAGGCAGACTCCCCTTGACCCCCATTTCCAGGAGAGCCTCACTCTGTTGGGTGACAGGCTCAAAGAGCTTTGACTCTTGTAACGTTCTGCATTCACCAAGAAGTATCCGTTGTTTTTGCTTTTCAAACTTCCTCTTGGACTTTTCCAATCCTGTCCACTTTTATGGCTACCACCCTGTTCAGATTTTCATCCTTTCACACATGTATTTATTCTTATTTAACCTCCTAAGTATGTCCACGGACTTAACAGTCAGCAAACACGACTTGTCCACAGTGTGCTAAGACTTCCTCCTCCAAATCCATCCTACAGACCTTTCCAGACCACCTTTCCTCACGTGAGCTTTTATTATTCTGCCAGAGACTGTCATTGTCCCCAGCATTCACTCTTCCCTTCACATGTAGAAACACAACGTTTAGTTGGGCACCTGGTCCGCCGGTCACCCAGGTAAAGGTGATTTTACCTTTCTTTCTGCATTTTCTCACTTCTCTGATTAAGTTTATTCTTTGACTAAAGTTTTTCTACAGACAAAAGCCAGGCAGGGGACATGGGTGGGGTTCTATTCTGGGAAGGTCTCATAGGGTGTTGCTCGGTCACAGTGCCAAAGCTGTGTATTTTGGGGTGGTACCCTCTGATTCCCCACAAAGAAAGGATGCGATTGCTTCAGATAGTTACTCTCCTTCCTACCGGGCAGAGACCTCGCCCCAGTCCACCTCCTAAGACGGAGGTCATCCTATAAGTTAGCTGCCCTTGGGCCCACCTCCCCTGTGAGCCAGAGTGGCGGGAAGGCACGGCTCCTTCCTCAGAAGGCCTGTGGGCGTGCGATGCTCCTCTCTGAGTCCACAGAGGGAGCGGTGACACCTGGAAGGTTAGGTGGGTCATTCCAAGGAGCGTCCTTTCAAAGCCCCTGCGATCCAGGTCTCTGGAGCACATCACCTCCCCAGTTTTGAGAAGACTTGCCTACTTGGCTACCAAATGACCTAACACCATTAAATTTTCACAAACCTACTTCCTTTGTCATAGAGCACATGCCTGCCTATGTGTGGGTCAGTTTGGGGGCTCTGCTCTTTTCAGTTGGTTTTGTTCTATTCTTGTTTCAGTATTAGTCTTAATTCCTGTAGATTTATATTGTCTTTGTGTCTATAGAGTAGTTTCTTTTATCTTGTTGCTCTACTTAAAGGATGTCTTGGATTTTCTTGGCCTTTTGCATCTCATACAAATTTTAGAATCAGATTGAAAGTTTGCATTTTTAAGACCCTGATGGGATTTTGATTTATTTAGTGTTAATTTTTAACTAGATTTTATTTATTTTCAGAATGGCCTTTTTCTCTGTTTCTAATTTTTAAAATTATAATTATATTATTATGATGTTTTATGGTGATGACGCAGGATTGGTAACTATCAGAAAGCAGGGACAGTATTTTATATAATCTTTTACGTGTTAAACATGTCCTACAAGAAGAAAGTCCTTTCAGATAACGTTTATAACTGGTCATTACAATAGATTTCTTAGGCTAACCATCCAATCAAGATTTGTGGGTCAATCTGGCATTTTACGGGAATCTCCAAATCCTGGGAGGGAGAGATGGAGCTCTTGATTGTTTCCACTGAAACAATGAGAACAAGATTCTCAAACTCCCAGAGGCCTGTAGACATGTTCTCAATGAGCCCAGGTTCCTCAAAAATATTTTCAAATGTCTTATTTTAGATGATAATCTAAAAAAATTGAGATATGTATATTCTGGATCTTTTAGGTGACCTTTATTTTTATAACCAAGTCATGTAATTTCTATGCCCAAAATTATAACAAGGAAATCCAGAAATCCATATGTAAAGGTTTTGATGTTTCCTTATCAAGAGTCACAGAGTCACCAAAATCCTGTAAACGTCACTTCACCTGGCTGACCTAAGGTAACTACTGGGTGGGAGCTTCAAGTCCCCCAGTGTTTTCTGCATCAGTGAGCTGCAGAATCACCCACCAGACTTCAATAGTGATTGACATGATCATTATTTTAAATACGAGGGTAGATTACCACAATATAAGAGTAAAATATGGCTTCCAGTCTCACAAATGTACAAGTATGACAAATATTTTAATTTCTTCATAATAAATGTGTTTCCTGAGACCACCACAACCGTTCTACCAGAGCAGGCGTGAAGCTGCCCACACTGCACTCGGCCTGTGAGCCCATCAGGGTCCAAGGTTGAGCTGGACATAGGAGTGGCCTCCTGGAGACTCTGCCTGCTGGTTCACTTCCGTGGGGACAGGGGGTCAGACGCCTCTTCTCCCCGTGGAGCTGCCCTGTGGCCCAATAGCCCGGGTGCCCACCCTCACTGTGGGGATCACGACCCATCTACACTGGGAGCAGTTGGGGTGGGAGTGGGGAGGGGCTGTATCTACTAATTACACGGAGAAGCGTCAGGGGCCAAGGATGGGGGAGACTGGATGAGGAAGCAGAACAAACAAACTGGGTCACATACAGAAGCAGAGTCGGCGACAGCTCAGAGGTGTGAATCTGCCCACTTTAAACGAAGTGATACCGATGAGTGGAATGTCCGGACACAGACCGAGGTTTGACTTTGGGCTCAGAACCCTTTGGTTTGCCCCGATCCGGGGTTGATGCTCCAGGTAACAGGGTCTCCCCAGGAATCTAGGCCTTTCCTGGTTCTAGGGGGTGAGAGGGCTGAGAGCAAGAGCAGGAAAGAGCCTCATTCACGGGCTGTGCTTTGGGGGTTTTCATGGAGCTGTTTTAAAGGAACTGCTTTGTGAACAGTGATGCAGCTGGGGCAGGAGTACTGATAAATCAGAGCTGGAAATAGGGCAGGGCCTTCCATGCTGGCCTGGGGCTGAGTAACTCAGGGGACGCTGGCTGAGGCAACGAGTCTTTTATGATGGAAACCAATGGCTGTAGGGCCCAGAGTCTCATAATCACTGGGCTTATGAAAGCTCGGTATCCATCCAATAGTTAAAATACCTACAGCTAATTCTTTGTTGAGGGTTTTTTCCTTCTCCTTATTCCTAACTATTTTATTGTTTTTGATGCTATTGTGAATGGGATAGTTTTCTTTACTTCTTTTTCAGCTATTTCGTTGTTAATGCTTAGAAAAGCTTGTGATTTTATATCCTGCAACTTTACTGAATTCATTGATTAGTTTCAATAGAGTCTTTAGATTTTCTGTATATAAGATCATACCTTCCGCAAAAAAATGATAATTTTACTTCTGTCTAATTTGGCTGTCTTTTATTTCTTTATCTTGCCTGATTGCTCTGGCTAGGACTTCCAGTACTATGTCAAATAGGTGTGTTGAGAGTGGGCACCCTTGACTTTTTCCTGGTCTTGGAGGAAAAGCTTTCAAACTTTCACTGTTGAATTTCATGTTAGTTGTGGGTTTGTTGTATATGGCCTTTATTAGGTTGAGGTATAGTCCTTCTCTAACCAATTTGTTGAGGGTTTTTATCATGAAGGGATGTTGCATTTTGTCAAATGCTTTTTCTGTATCTATTGAGATGACCTAATGATATTTGCCTTTCAATCTATTAATGCTGTGTATCACATTTATTGATTTTTGTATGTTGAACCATCCTTGTGTCCCAGGGATAAATCCTACGTGATCATAGTGTATCCAGAGGAAATGTTGCTCTAAGTCAGGATTCCTCAATCTCAGCACTACTGAGCACTACTGGGGTGGCTGGGGACACAGGGCCATAGATGGTGAGGCCAGCAGATCAGGAGATGACTGCCATTTAAAAGGAAGCTTAAAAAAAAAAAAAAAAGAAGGAAGCTTATTACACTCACAGATCCCAAAAGAAGGGGGCATGCCTCATCCAGAGGGGCCACACAGGAATGCACAGGGACTGGTCACGGGGCAGAGGGAGAAGAAGAAACTGGTAAGAGCCTTTACTGTGGTTTCTGCTCGAAGGAATGGGTAAGCGGGCTTAGGACTGGGTAGACTGAATAATTTCAACAGGTTCTGGGGCATAGTGTCTGTCTGGTTGTCTGGTACCTGGCTCTGGGGTGATTGGGGCAGGTTGACAGTGGTCCGGAGTGTGAGAGCTGATAAAGGAGGTGGCTGGGATGTGGGCTGTGGATTGGTTGGTTTGCATCTAAAAGCTGTGCTCTTGGGGGTGAGCTATGTACTATCTCTAGGACCTTGGGAAGTACAGTCCCTTCAGGGTCAGCAAACCTCCAGACGCCAAAGAATCAGAATACAGAAAGTAAGAGACATAGTTAATAAAATTGGCCTCAAGACACTTGGACATCATATGGAGGTTTTGGTGGAAAACTGGAGAAGGGAGTGGGGGAAGGCTCTGGGGAATGGGTCGTCCTCTCTTCGAGGGGTCGAGGAGTTGCCTGGTATGAGGTAGGTGCCTACAGGGGAAAGCAGTAATCCCCATTAATTTTATTTTTTTAAATTTATTTATTTATTATTTTTGTGTGTGTGTGGTACGCGGGCCTCTCACTGTTGTGGCCTCTCCCGTTGCGGAGCACCGGCTCCGGATGCGCAGGCTCAGCGGCCACGGCTCACGGGCCCAGCTGCTCCACGACATGTGGGATCTTCCCGGACCGGGGCACGAACCCGTGTCCCCTGCATCGGCAGGCGGACTCTCAACCACCGCGCCACCAGGGAAGCCCTCCATTAATTTTAGAATGACAGTGATAGCAGTAACCTCTCCCAGATTCCCTTTGGGCACAGAAGCCCATGCTGTACCTTTGGCAGAGAGCAAGGAATATACCAGGATCATGGGCTAAGCAGAAAGTAGAAAGCTCAAGAAGCATAATTAAATTCCTAATATCAAAGGAACAAAAAAGCAGTAATGTCCTGTGTCCAAGTTGTCAGCACCTTAGGAGAGGCAGTCTGCAGGCATTGCTGGGTGGAGGTTTTAGAGTCTGGGGTAAAGTCACCTCTGGTGCAGAGGGCGAAGTCATCTCCAGAGCAAGCTCCTGGGCCACGGTGATATCAACTGGGACATGGGACTGGGGTATCCTTTCCAATTGGTTACGCCCTCAAGTTGGTGAGGATCTTGCTTTTGTGGCTCTTTGTGTTATTGTAATGAGGCTAAGCCACTTGTGTAATCTGAAGGCAACCTTGGGCCTTGGAGCTTAACTTGTAAAGGACTTTCCTGTCAAGGTGCTCATGGGTGCACAGCGAGTACCGGTGATATTGCCATCCAAGCCAGAGCCCAACCGTCTATTATTAAAGCCCCAGTTAGGGATGGCTGAATCTAAAACTTTCCAGCGATCCGAGGTTTTGCCCAGATGGGTGATAAGAAGGGTTCTATTGCCATAGGTTTTAAACCATACGGCCTGATCAGGGTCTATGATATTAATAGGGTATAAGGTGATTTGCCAATTAAAATATCTGTGGCAGGCTTCCCTGGTGGCGCAGTGGTTGAGAGTGCGCCTGCCGATGCAGGGGACGCGGGTTCGTGCCCTGGTCCGGGAAGATCCCACATGCCGCGGAGCGGCTGGGCCCGTGAGCCATGGCCGCTGAGCCTGCGCGTCCGGAGCCGGTGCTCCGCCACGGGAGAGGCCACAACAGTGAGAGGCCCGCGTACCGTGAAAAAGAAAAAAAAAAAAAAGAAAAAATATCTGTGGCTAAGGTTGCAGCTCCAGCGTAAGCCTGCAGGCAGGCCCTCTGAGTCGGCTGATTACCATGGGCCCTTCCCCTCAGTTGTAGGTTTAGGTGGTGATGGGCAAGCCAGTGAGGTCTTTGGGTTGTGGGGCTTCTGTTACTCAAACATGGTGGCGTGTGGACCTCAGCAAGTGTCATGTCTGGTTGAAACCAATAAAAGCACCCAGACCAATAGTCATAAGACCAACAGCAGCAGAATGGTGTGAAGCTGCACTAAATAGATTTTTTTGTTTCTGCGCTGGGGGTGGTGGAAGTTTGGCACTCCAATGACCCATATCAGACAAGAAGCTGCCTGGCCCATGGAACACTCTGTGATTAGTAGATCCCAGGAGTGTATGTGCCCTCCAACTGGCCTCCAGCTCTTATGGGATGAGGGAAAGATTGAAAATTTATAAAGATGGGAGACATTATTAAAGGGCCTCAAATGTGAGTCCTTATATACATGGAGGGGAGAAATATCCCTCTGTAAATATAAGAAGGGGTGATGGGAAAGACTTTTAAAAGTTGGTGTGAGGTGTGCATCTGCCAAGGGCCTTGAATTAAGAGAAATTAAGGCCTGGAGCAAGGCAGAGACCTATTTGCCAGACTGGAATTTACAAAGGAGTTGACTGAGTGACGGAAAGCAGGTCGGTGACTGGCGGAGGAGAGGGCAGTGGGAAGGATTACAGAGGGGCGCGAGGAAACTTTTGGGGGCGAAGGCTGTGTTCACCATCTTGATTGTTGTGATGAGGTCACAGTTCCATGATGACTTCACATGTCAAAACACCTTATTATATGATTTACATATGTTCCACGTATTGCGTGTCCATTAAACCTCAGCGCGTAAAACTGTCTAACGAAGATGAGGAGGAGATAGAGGGTGAGGAGGAGGAAGCAGGGAAAGGAGACGTACTAATCGTCAACTTAAAAGAATGCACAACCTAAAAACATAAACAAATAAATAAATAAGGGACTTCCCTGGCTTTGCAGTGGTTAGGACTCCGTGCTTCCACTGCGAGGGGCCTGGATTCAATCCCTGGTCGGCGAACTAAGATCCTGCAAGCCGGGCAGTGTGGCAAAAATTTTTAAAAATTATAAATAAATAAATAGAAAGGAGTACTTCAAGGAGACCATTATGTCTCTCAAAGTGGCTATCTGGAGTTTATCAGGGACATGAAACTTCTACTGAATGCTTTTTTCAAGAGCCACATTTATTTAACCATTCACCTACTGAAGACATATCTTGGTGGTTTCTAAGTTTGGGCAATTATGAATAAAGCTGTTATAAATGTTCATGCATAGGTTTTTGTGTGCATGTAAGTTTTCAACTCGTTTGGGTAAATCCGAGGGACATAATTAGTGTATTGTATGGTAAGAAGTATGTTTAGTTTTGTAAGAAACCACCAAACTGTCTTCCAAAGTGGCTGTACACTTTTGCATTCTCACCTGCAATAAATGAGAATTCCTGTTGTTCCATACACTTGCTAACATTTGGTGTTTGGAATTTTGGCCATTCTAATAGAAGTGTACCTGTATCTCATTGTTATTTTAATTTGCATTTCCCTGATGGCATATGATATGGTGCATCTTTTCATGTGTTTATTTGCCATCTGTATGTCTTCTTTGGTGAGGTGTCAAGATCTTTGGCCCATTTTTTAATCAGGTTTTTGTTTCCTTGTTGTTGAATTTTAAGAGCTCTTTGTATATTTTGTGTAACGGTCCTTTATTAGATATATGTTTGGCAAATATTTCCTCCCAGTCTGTGGTTTTGTCTTCTCATCCTCTTGACAGTGTCTCTTGCAGAGCAGAAGTTTTTAATTTTAATGAAGTCCAACTTATCAATTTTTTCTTTCATGGATCATGCCTTTGGTGTTGAATGTAAAAAGTCATCACCATACCAAAGGTCACCTCAATTCTCTCCTATATTATCTTTCAGGAGTTTTGTTATTTTGTGTTTTACATGTTGGTCCATGATCTGTTTTGAATTAATTTTTGTGAAGGGTGTGTGGTCTGTCTAGATTCATTTCTTTGCAGGTGGGTGTTCAGTTGTTCAAGCACCATTTGTTAAAAAAGCTATCTTTGTTCCATTGTATTATTACCTTTGCTCCTTTGTCAAAGATCAGTTGACTATATTTATGTGGTGTATTTCTGGGTTCTCTATTCCGTTCCATTGATCTATTTGTCTAGTCTTTAACCAATATCACACTACCTTGGTTACTGTAGCTTTATAGTAAGTCTTGAAGTCAGGTAATATCAGGCCTCTGACTTTGTTCTTCAATATTGTGTTGGCTAGTCTAGGTCTTTTGCCTGTCACATAACCTTTAGAATCAGTTTTCTAGGATTTTGACTGGGATTGTATTGAATTTGTAGATTATATTGGGAAGAACTGACATCTTGACAGTATTGAATCTTGCTGCTCATGAACATGGAATAGCTCTCCATTTATTTAGTTCTTTGATTTCATTCATCAGAGTTTGGTAGTTTTCTTCATGTAGATCTTGTACTTTTTTTTTGGCTGCGTTGGGTCTTCATTGCTGTGCACAGCCTTTCTCTAGTTGCATCGAGCGGGGGCTACTCTTCGTTGCAGTGTGTGGGCTTCTCATTGCGGTGGCTTCTCTTGTTGCAGAGCATGGGCTCTAGGCGCATGGGCTTCAGTGGTTGTGGTGCACGGGCTCAGCAGTTGTGGCTCACAGGCTCTAGAGCACAGGCTCAGTAGTCATGGCACACAGGCTTAGTTGCTCTGTGGCATGTGGGATCTTCCCGGAGCAGGGCTCGAACCCATGTCCCCTGCATTGGCAGGCAGATTCTTAACCACTGTGCCACCAGGGAAGTCCCACATATTTTGTTAAATTTATAACTAAGTATTTCATTTTGGGGGTGCTAATGTAAATGGTATTGTGCTTTTAATTTCAGACTCCACTTGTTCATTGCTAATATAAAGGAAAGCAATTGACTTTTGTATATTAACACAATATATCCTGCAGCCTTACTATAATCAATTAGCTCCAGGAGGTTTTTTGTCAATTCTTTTAGATTTTCTACATAGTCATCATATCACCTGTCAACAAAGACAGGTTTATGTCTTCCTTCCCAATCTGTAAACTTTTTATTTCCTTTTCTTGCCTTATTGCATTAGGAAAGACTTCCACTCTTTGGAAAGGAGTGGTGAGAGGGGACATCCTTGCCTTGTAACTTATATAAGTGGGAAAGCTTCACGTTTAACATTAAGTATGTCCGTTTTTTGGTAATCTTTATCAAGTTGACAAAGCTTCTCTCTATTCCTAGTTTACTGAGAGTTTCTATCATGGGTGGATGTTGGATTTTATCAAATACTTTTTGTACATCTGTTGACATAATCATGTAACTTATTTTTTAGTTAGTTGTTGTGACTGATTATATTTATTGATTTTCTAATGTTGAACTAACCTTGCATGCCTGGAACAAATCCCACTTGGTCATGGTGTATAATTCATTTTATACATTGCTAATATTTTGTTGAGAATTTTTTGTATCTATGTTCATGAGAGATATTGGTCTGTAGATTTCCTTACTTCCCATGTCTTTGTCTGATTTTGGTATAACACTTGCCTCATAGAATGAGTTAGGAAGTATTCTCTCCACTTCTGTCTTCTGAAAGAGGATGTAGAGAATTGATATCATTTCTTCTTTCAATGTTTGGTAGAATTCACAAGTGAACCCATCTGGGTCTGGTGCTTTCTGTTTTGGAAGGTTATTCATTATTGACTCAAGATGTTTAATAGATACAGGCCTGTTTAGATAGTCTATTTCTTCTTGTGTGAGTTTTGGCAGATTGTATCTTTTAAGGATTTGGTCCATTTCACCTAGGTTTATCAAATTTGTGGGCACAGAGTTTTTCATCCTGGAATATGCAAGTGATATCCCTCTTTCATTTCTGATATCAGGAATTTGTATTCTCTCTCTTTTTTCTTAGTTAGCCTGGCTAGAGGTTTGTCAATTTTATTGGTCTTTTTAAAGAACCGCCTTTTGGTTTCGTTGATTTTCTGTACTGATTTCCTATTTTAAATTTCATTGACTTCTGCTCTAATTCATATTCTTTTCTTCTGCTTACTGTGGATTTTATTTGCTCTTCTTTTTCTGGTTTCCTAAGGTGAAAGTTATATTGCTGATTTTAGACCTTTCTTCTTTTTTTTTAATTTTACTTTTTGGTTGCGTTGGGTCTTAGTTGTGGCACGCAGGATCTTCATCGCGGCATGTAGGATCTTTCGTTGTGGCGCATGGGCTTCTCTCTAGTTGTGGTGTGCAGATTTTTTTTCTCTTTCTAGTTGTGGCCCTCAGGGTCCAGGGAATGTGGGCTCTCTCACTGAGGTGCACGGGTGTCTCATTGTGGTGGCTTCTCTTGTTGCAGAGCATGGGCTCTAGGCGCACGGGCTTCAGTAGTTGTGGCACACAGGCTTAGTAGTTGTGGTGCATAGGCTTAGTTGCTCACAGCATGTGGGATCTTCCCGGACCGGGGCACGAACCCATGTCCCCTGCATTGGCAGTTGGATTCTTAACCACTGCGCCACCAGGGAAGTCCCGGCACATACTCTTTAAGAACTCTTATGTCTTCCTGGAGAATCAGCCCCTTTATCCAAATGTAATGCCCTTCATTATCCCTGAAACTTTTCTTACTTTGAAGTCTGTTTTGCCTGAAATTGATGTAGCTACTCCTGCTTTCTTTTGATTAGGTTAGCATGGTATACTTTTCTCCATCCATTTACTTTTAATCTGTATGTGACTTTCTTGTCGACAACATACAGTTTGATCCATCTTGATAATCTCTGTCTGTTAATTGGTACATTTAGACCATTGACATGAGCCTGTGATTTTGATGAAGCCCTGGCAGGTCTCAATAGCAAACAGACCTGCTTGGAGATATCTATATAGATATATATAGATATATAGATATATATAGATATATATATATTTTTGCGGTACACGGGCCTCTCACTGCTGTGGCCTCTCCTGTTGCGGAGCACAGGCTCCGGACGCGCAGGCTCAGCGGTCATGGCTCATGGACCCAGCTGCTCTGCGGCGTGTGGGATCCTCCCGGACCAGGGCACGAACCCGCGTCCCCTGCATCGGCAGGCGGACTCTCAACCACTGCGCCACCAGGGAAGCCCCGCTTGGATATATTTTAATGGTAGTTGAGATAAGGCAAATAATGTACTTAGTACAGTGCCGAGGACATAATGAGTGTGCAATAGACCTTAGGCATCGTAGTTAGGGTTGTGACTTTTCGCCGTCAGCTTTAAAATTCACCCCTTGCATCACTTCGTGGTGCCTTAGTGTGACTGAGACACTGCTGTTTATTACCCCGTCTTGTTCATTCACAGCTTGTCACTTCCAACATTCTGTTTCAAGTCACATCGGAGTAAGAATTCATTGAGCTGACAACCTATCACAGGGCATCTTTGCACATAAAATGAACCAATTTATAGTCATTGCTGACAGCTGTTTTTTGAAGGAACGGCCATTTTCCTTAGTTGATTGCAAAGAACAGTGATTAATTCAGCTCATCAGCCTGCAGCAGCACATGCTAAAAAGGGTCTCATTGTGTGAAGCCTGCTGGTATCTTAAGCCTACATTTCTGAGTTTGTCAGAATTTCCTGAGCCTAGCCTGGAGTTCCGGAGGTCACTTCATCCACCCTCCTGTCTCCAGAGACCTCTAAATGAAAATAGAGCCTGTTTTTCCTTGGCAATGGGCCATGAGGAGAGGTGAATTTAGCAGCACCTATGTTTCAGGATTCTGTGGCCATTAGAAAGGCCGTCCTCCTAGCCAGGTGACTTGCCGGGACCTGAAAGGGGCAGAGTCTGATGCTACAATTACTGGAAATATTTAAGGAGCAAAGGCAGGACTGGCTCCCCCACTCCCCCTCCCTGTGTCTAGAGCGAGAGGAGGTGTGTGGTGAGATGAAGTGGAGTTTTGTTTGTATGAAACCCAAAGGAGGCGTCAGTGCAGCTTGCAGACATCCCGTGCTCCTCTTCCCAGTGTCTTTCTGTGATGGAAGAACTTGAGCGCCATGTTCAGCATGACCTCCAGGACCTTGCTGTGGACCCCCTGGTGGAGCCAGGACCCTCCAGGAGAGCTGAGGGGTAGAAGAGACCCAGGACAGTGTAGAGTAAGGACGGGGAGAGAGTGACAGCAGGGGGGGGGGGGATCTCCAAACAGCAGTTCCGTGAAGTGGGCTTCAGCTAGACGGGCCAGGACTCCATGGTCAGCCGACCCTGAGTCACTTTCTTTCTAGTGACAGCAACCCAGCTTGGTGGACCAGACGTAATGGACATTGACCAGCGGCTGCCAGGACTTTCCTCTTCCGTCTACAGGGTGAACTTGGACTGAAGCATCTGCACCAATCCATAGAGTGGGGACCACCCTGCCAGCCATGGGTGCAGGCGCCAGGCCCCAGCCATGAAAGTTCTTGCCTTAAAGCACCTGTCATCCGGTTGGGGAGGGAAAGTGGACACAGATGACTGATCCTCTCCACTGGGCCAGACGGGAATTCAGGAAGCGACTTCCTTCCTGTCCTCCACTGTCCGGCTCCTTCTTCTGGTCTGAGTTGTGCTTATTCTTTTGGTCACCCTCTTATGTGTGTCTTAAGCACATATATCTCCATTTTTTCCTTTTTACATTTTTTATAAGTTAACAAAAATTTTGCCACCTCCTCCCCCAGTTCTCTGCCCAGCCAATCAATAGTTTTGAATCCCTGATGCATCCATTTCTGCTAGCTTGTTATTATTCATGGAAACGGTATGAACAGCTCAGTAAAAATCACAGCAGTCGTTTTGTTCAATTCATCATAACAAGGTACATTGGCCATGTTTCATAGCTTAGTAATATAACATTTTGGTTGTGGAGTTTCTCCGGAGCTCTCCCATACCTTTTTTCATATATTTAAAATTCCTAATCAACTATACCTCAATAAAATAAAAAATGTAAGATTCCTTGACTTCTTTGAAGGAGGCATATTTTGAACCCCCATTTTGCAGACATGGAAGCGACGGCTCAGGGCACCGCCAGCATGTTCGTCGCGAGGCTGGGCTGGGGGCTGGGGCTTCGGACTCCTCGTCTCCCGCCCACGTGTATTCAGCACGCCCGGAAGCAGGGAAGAGTCTGCTGCCTGGGGAGACGTGTTAAACTCGTGTGCGTATTCCACACAGCTGTCGCTTCTGCAAAAATGGTCGCGATGTTGACTTTTAAGCTGCCAGCCACCCACCGGGAAGCCGCGTCTACATCCGCATAACCGCGGGGCGAGGCAGGAGGTAGGGTTTCCAGGACGGTTGGCAAGAATCGTGCCTCGTATTTCCCAGAGAACACATACTGCTGTAAAGGGAGAAATAGTTGGTTTTTTTCCAGCTGCTGAGCTGTTAAGAAGCAAGAAGCTCTGTCTCCGGGGCGGGACAGTCCTCGGAGAAAACAGCGGGACCCTGCCTCAGCACAGATGAGAAAACTGGGCAAGCGCACCTGCCCTGCATCACGGGCTGCTCTTCTGCTGGTCCTTCTGGGGCCTCGCTGCCTAGAGAGGCCACAGGCTCCAAGCCAGAGATGGCATCTCACCACATTCTGCCATACCTAGAGCAAAGCGTCATCTCCCTGCGGCCGTTCCATGTGACGTGGGCTGGGAATCAGCAGTCTCACAGCTTCCCCTTGGTTTCTAACAACATTAAAAAGAAAAACGCTGGTGTGTCTGGAAGCAACTTTGGAGGCCTCTGGATGCGGCAGGTGTCAGCGACTGGCTGTCAGGTTGTCATTTACAAGACAGTACACTGAGTCAGTGATTCCAAGGGGCTCAGGAACCAGACCCAGGACTGCATATAAAGCCCCATCCTGCAGTTGGAGCTGAACCTTGAGTCATTTGTTTGATGGATTTTTTTCTCTCCCTGGAAACAGGAAATAGAGTCTCAGCTTTCTCCCTAAGCCTCAGGCAACAGGGCTTGTGCAGGAAGTCCCCTTCTCTCCCAGTCTGGCAAACAAAGATGTACACACGTCCCTGAGCACTGCAGACACAGCTCTGCTTTCCGCCGCCGGGTCCCTGGATCCCTGTCCCCTCCCCTGGGCTGGTCCCAGCATAAATCTCCACATCTCGGGGTCACTCCCCCTCTGCACACAGGCTGCTTTGTAAGTGGGAGAAAGGGTCCACAGAACTGGATATAAATTTCCGTGGGAACAGATGGGTGGTGTGTTTGCACACAAACCTGTATGTATCACAAACCAACCCAGAGAGATGGGGACCTAGCCGATGCATAAAAATTCTTGCCAGCAACGCTGTCAGCTTCATAAAGCTTCAGTTCGCTACCCTGACAGCCTGAAATGTCTCCCTTATTCCTGGAGGGAGCACAGGGTCCCAGGTGAGGTCACAGAGCAGCTGCACCACCTCCTTCCACAGGGTGGACGGATGGCACCCTGAAATGCTTTCCTGAGCCACCTATCCTGCCCAGGACCCCTCAGAGCACTGAAGCAGTCAACCAGTAACAGATTCACAGCGCAGGGCAGGGTAGACACCTCGGGCGCCCATGGCAGCCCAGCCCTTGCACTTGCAGGGGAGGCCCGAGGCCGGGGAAAAGCCACCGGTTGCCTCTGGAAATGGCCAGCCTGTTTTTCAGTTTTCCCTTTGAGTGCTTGCTAAAGCAGCGTCTTAGAAGTGTGTTAAGGCTGCTGCCATCCTAGCCTCGTTCACAGGGGCATGAATGCTGCTTTCAAATGAAGCCCGGCTGGGAGTCAGTGCTGTTGTCCTCTCCGGAGATCTGATTCCCAGCAACTCTAACTGGTCCCATTATTCCAATCACCTCATCTCCTTTCTGTTTTCCTCACTGCCTTCCTCCCTTTATGAGTTTGTTCCCCTTTGGGAGTAATCTCCAAAACCCTCAGTTGTTTTCAGAATACTTTAAAAAAATTTTTTATTTTATATTGGGGCATGGTTGATTGTAACAATGTTGTTAGTTTCAGGTGTACAGCAAAGTGATTCAGTTATACAGTTATATATACAGAATACTTTTTTTTTTTTTGCGGTACGCGGGCCTCTCAGTGTTGTGGCCTCTCCCGTTGTGGAGCACAGGCTCCGGATGCGCAGGCTCAGCCGCCATGGCTCACGGGCCCAGCCGCTCCGCAGCATATGGGATCTTCCCGGACTGGGACACGAACCCGTGTCCCCTGCATCAGCAGGCAGACTCTCAACCACTGCGCCACCAGGGAAGCCCCAGAATACTTTTGATTTACCTTTTTAAAATACACCTTTTAGTTGAGCATAATTCATACAGAGAAGTGCACAACGTCTGAGGATTGAGCTCCAAGAATGCCCACGAAATGAGCACACTAATGTAGGAAAGCAAATAGATATGGAAATAGCATCAGCTGGGTCCCAGGAGCCCCCTGTGAGCCCCTTCCATCCCTGCACGCCCACAGGGGAACCCTCTGCTTCGTCACTGGGAGCTGAGTTTGCTTATTTTGAACTTTACTTAAGTGGACTCATGCGACAGTATGTCTCTGAGATTCACCTGTGTTGTCAGGTGTGGAATTGCTGAAGAGTCCTCGAACTTGTTGTTTGCCCTGAAAGAACGCTTAACCAATAACAAGTGGAAGAAAATGACTTCAGACAGGAATTTTAAAGCCAGCTTGAGTGTGGATGGGAGATCTCAGAGAACTTGGCCTTCAGAGTGTCTGAGGTGGAGGTGGAAGGTGAGCTAAAAGCCCCCCCCACCAGCCCCCTGTTCTGCTCTGAGATGTGCTCCCGCTTCCTCTCTCTTCATCCCTGGTTGATGATCAAAATGAGGACAAATTGAATGTCTCTTGTTTGCCTAAGTGAGTTTGTGTGCCAAGCTGTGTGTACCTCCTGGAAAGACTGCTCACCTGAGCTTGGGATTCAGAGCGAAGTGGATCAGCTGAGAATCTAGACTAATTTCCAGGAATGTGGAGTCAGACACAGCCACTGATGGATAAATCAACGAGCGTCTGTAAGTGCCACTGTGCTTTTCCTTCCCTCACTTACGTCCACAGGCTCTGAACTAAGTCCTTCATTTCTTTTTTCATTTGTGAATGAGATTCCTATATCACAGAGCTGAAGATGCAAGCCATGATTTCATAGAGCATTATATT
The DNA here is from genome assembly GCF_025265405.1 of Mesoplodon densirostris. Lineage (NCBI taxonomy): Eukaryota > Metazoa > Chordata > Mammalia > Artiodactyla > Ziphiidae > Mesoplodon > Mesoplodon densirostris. Next base: position 3,396,952 of record NC_082670.1, on the reverse strand, counting down.
CTACACCACTAAGAAATAGAAAATGCCTGAGATGGAGAGTCTAGTGGAGAGTCTAGTGGAGAGTCTAGTGGAGACCCGTGTGTGAAGCTGAGACACTAAAATCATTCACTGTGCGGGGTAAAGAGAAATGACTCATCCAGGCAGACACGTGAGTGAGGAAGCACACCTGCCTCCACCTGGGCACGTGGGGAAGCAAGGAAATAAAACCCGCGTGAAGACTTGAAGCCAAAGCCTATTGTGATCCGTCAGTGGACTGAATTCGCACCGGCGAGCATAGCATCCATTTTAAAGTGGCCTCTGTTTGCAGTGCTCCCTGATTCTGGCAGAAGCAAGTGCGGATCTTCCCTGAAGTCAGACTTCCTCCAGGAAACTGCAGTTGTGAGATGCCATCAATCTCAAATTTCAGGATCTTAGAATGTGAATACATGACGTTTGCTAATAATACCTACTTCTCCGACTTGTGGTGGAGATTGATGTGGAAACATACACACTGCCTAGTATATAAGTTCAATAAATGGTAGCCACCACTGGGTATCGTGTCCCACCTCTCTGTATTTATGAGTAGGTACCCTGGAGTCCCAGTAACTCTGGCCAGAGAGCACAATGAAAGTAACAGCGGGAAGCCTGGGCTGGCAGGGGAGGCTTCGTGCAGGAGAGGTCTTGAGCCTGGTTATGAAGGATTGAACAAGTCAAGAGGGGAGAGTATCCCAGGCTGTGGAAAGGGTATGAGCAAAGGCTGGGAGGTGGACGCAAACATGGCCTACAAAGAAGGAAGGGGCTGAGTGCGATGGGCACGGGTGTGAGAAGGGATGGGGAGGGGACACGGTTTGGAGTCCTGCCTGGAACTGATGGACGGTCCTGGGAAAGGAACGGTGTGCTGTCCCCGTCACCGGAGCTGACCAGGATGAGCTCTGATGGGGCAGCCACTGGAGAAGGGTGAAGCTGGGGATGGTCTTGAGCCATGACCAGCCTTACGGTTGCAGCAGGACGGTGTGCTGGGGGGGGCGGGAGGGGATGGGCCGCTGCACTAACACCCCAGGTGAACGCAGACAGTGTGAGTTGCAATAACATCACGTTGGAAGGAAAAATAAAGAGCAAAAAGATATAAGAGGTTATCACTTATGTATATTTCAAAGACACAAAAAAAACCAGTAGATGTTTATGGGTACACGTGATATGCAGTAAAAAATGAAGAATCACACAGCCACTAACATGTGGGTGTGTGTGGGTGGACGGAATCCCAGGGCGGGCGCCTTTGCTATATCTGTCATCCTTCATCTATTTAAAAGAGAGGGATACAGTGATTGCATGTATACAATTACATAGTAAAATGCTAGCAGGTTTTTAATTTTAGTGGTCAGCATGGAGGTGCCAGTTATATTATTTTCTGTATGTTTGCAAGTTTTTATAATTTTCAAAAAAATTAAACAATGAAAAACTGCAAAGAAATGTATCAAAATGTTCCTAGAAATATATTACTGTGCTCACATGGCTTGTGCCAGCATGGGAGAAGTGTGTGATTCTTTTCTCCCCTTGGTTTTCCAAGTTCTGTGACTATAGTATTTTTTATAATGAAACACGTACTGATGATTCTTTTAATTTGTTTAAAAAGTAACTATATGGAAAAGAAAAATGAATAGCAGACTAAGTATCAACCTCTTTGTATCAACCTCTTAGCAAACAGGGCTCCTTTGTAAGGTGTGATTAATAAAATCCGCTGGGGAGGGTATTAGCGGGCTCTTTATTACAGGGCTCATGTCATACAAAGGGCGCAGTGTTGCTAATTCTGACACCAATATTTCCTCAGGACTGAATTGATAGAATCTTTCTGAATGTGTTATTTATGGCACCAAATGAAAAAGGTCTTGTTCACCAGCCAGACTCTAGGCCCGAAAGGGACAGACAGATCTGTATGCAGGCTCTTCTTGCCCAATTTAAAACCAGCATCTTCATAGTAATCAAAATTAATTCAGCACGAATTTTGCTGAATCGGATCCTGAGCCCGCAGGAGGGGGGTGCATCGATGGTCAGCTGCATAGATGGGCCCAGTCCTCTCGCCGCCGGGGTCACTACGCAGAAGTGTAGAAATGTAAATAAAGTTCCTCAAACCCCCAGTTCACAAATGCTGGGAAAACCAGCATCCTCCCCATATTTGCAGGGAGGTGGGGAAGTTTCCAGGTTCTCACAGTCGCCTCTAGCCTCTTGTTCTGAAATCCTTTCCCCAGATTGTTCCTCCCGAACCTGCAGCCCCCCACTGGGGGCTCCCTCTCCCCCAAGGTTTGAGGAGGTGGGGTGCACGAGGGGGTGATGTAGGGGCTGAGCTACTGCCCCACAAAACTTCCCCCAAGTGAACATCCCCCCCAAAAAGCCCCTGCTGATAAAGCCCTTCTGCTCACCGCCGTTTCCTACTCCTCTATCTACTGTTTTTGTTTTGTTTTTGTTTGCTGGTCTAGGGTCTCCTAGCCATTCAGTCTTGCGCTGCCCTGAGTAAATATATTAACCAGAACAATTTTGTTCTTATAGTTTTACTCCCATCCATCTTGGCTTTGCCCCAAGGGCTGTATTTCCCCACCCACCCGCCAACAAAATAGTACCTCAAAGGGTTTTGTCAAAAAAGAATTCTCCACGCAAGGTGAAATGCTGCCTGCAGAGGTTAAATGGTCACCATTCCGCCCCACAGTCCTGCTACGGGCGGGGCTCACCCCTTCACAACGTAGCTCGGGAATCAGAATGTATCTGGAGCCAAGCTGACCGTATAGTTCAAAGTGTCAAATAAATGGTGAAAGCAGAAAGTTTTGTAGCTGTGGGTGTGGCATGGGGGAGAAAGGTAAGGCATTAGATGACCTGTAAGAGATTATCTGAATTACTGAGATGATGGAAACAGAGGCAGAATTTTCAATCACATCTCTGAGAACGGCTTTTTGTGTCCTCAGGCTATTTTGCAGGCTGGGGGCGATTCCCTCTGTCCAGAAGATGCCGTGGGCTCGAGCTGTCAGCCACTTCCTGGGGGGAGGGGCAGAGGGGTCTCAACTCTGCTCTGGTCTGATTGCCAAGGACGAGGGAGGCCTGCATTTTCCTGCCTGAAGTTGGGAGTAAAAGAACAGTGCAACTAGGACAAGCCCTGGAGTCCTGGTCCAGCTGAGCAGGGAGCTCATTTCTGAAAGTGGAGCTATAACAAGAGCCCCCTGTGCCGTAATGACCTCCTAGATTAAGAAAAAGTTGAAAAACCAGACCTGAAAGAAGCCGAGTCCTTCCCACGAGGGCAGTGCAGCCATAAGTCTGTTTTGGAAATGAACCAGCTGTGAGCAGACACGGCCCTGCGCAGTGACTAGGGGCTGGTGTGGAAACACAGGAGCCAGACCCAGGAATCGAGAGAACAAAGCACAACACAGTCAACGGCAGCTCTGAGCTCCTTGCTTCACCCGCGGCTGAGGTGGCCCTTGGTCATCACTTGCAAGCCCTCAGGATCTGTCCTACCCGAGAGAGACGCCAGGACCCGAGTGCACACGTGGCCACTGCACAGCAGCTTTCCCTGAAAATGGCAGCAATGGGGGCTGAGGCCTCACAGCTGGGCTGAGCATCATTCCAAGCACCGATCACCCAGCAGCTGGAAGGGTAGTGAGTGCTTGAGAAGAGAACGTTGGTTCAAGGACACGGAGTGTCTACTTATTTTTATTTCTGAAAACTCTTCACCGTGCGTTCCCACTGCCGGCTCTTCTACGGCTGTTGCCTCAGCTCCTACTTGCATCCTCTGCCCATAAAACAAGGTGAAGTGGATGTGGGACTTGACAGAATGAACCATTTGGCGTTGGGCACGTGGTTTTTCAGTAAAGGTGCCAGTACCAGTGTGTGTGATGCTGGCACGATTGTACTTGGGGACAGCGCCTCCCACTGTCCTTCCTGTGAGGTGTCTGCGTCCCTTTCACTTGTGCTAACCCCTCAAGGAGACAGAGAGGGCTGCTGAATAACTACGGATGCACCCCAGGAACAAGACGTGTGTTCCAACATCCCAGCTGGAGGAATCATTTTCTAGTCAATCTGCAGTAAACTTTAATCATTTTCTAGTCAATCTGCAGTAAACTTTAACCTAAAACAAGCCTGCTTTCAGAATTAACTAGACCGTTAGGGGGAGTATGACAGGGAAGATGCCCGATGTGCTCAGAAGAGCTTCTCGCAACCTGGTTATGATGCAGAGGGTGTGTGTCACCCCCGAGTGATGGAGGTGGCCCCCGCTTGGTATTCTTGATGTAATGTGGGTGAATATCCCCACTTACATGTACGCACACCTCTTGTCTCTTGCCTACAAACTGGGTGGTAAGATACTAGTGGTCAAAAATTGCTTCTTAACATCCTTTCATGCTTAATGGAGTATTGAGTTGAAATTACTTATTTTGTGGACCTTTGCCACACCTGCCCCGATAAAATATTTACTGGGTGGAATATATACACTAATTATCCTAGAGATAAAAATTGGGGGAGATACAATTTACTATGGAAAATTTCATAAAATTTTCATAAATATTGAGAAGAAAAATAGTATAATAAATCTTCATGTATTCAACACCCAGTTTAACAATTATCAACTCAAAAAAAAACCCAATTATCAACACATACCCAAACTTTTTACATGTATACACTCCCTGTGGATTATTTTGAAGCAAATCTCAGCTATCACATTTTGTCTATAAGCACTTCACTATGGCCCTCTAAAATAGTAAAACTCTTATAAAAAAAATAACCATTATAACAATACCACACCTAAAATAATTAACAATTGCTTAGCATCATCAAATATCCATTCATTTAAAATATTTTTCAGATTGTCTCATATTTTTTTTACAGTTCTTTCAAATCAGGATCCAAAGAAGTTCAAATCACTGTAATTGACTGATATGCCGCTTAAGTCTCTTCTAATCTAATCTCTAATTTCTCCCTTTTTCTCCCCACCCTTTGTATTTGTTGAAGAAACCACATTATTTGTCCTGTAGGTCTGGGTTTTGCTAATTGCATTCCCATGGTATCTTTTAGCCTGTAGCTCTGTCCTCTGGATTTCTGGAGGTTAGAGCTTGGGTTCGATTGTTTTGTCAAGACTACTTGACAGATGGTGCTGTGTGCCTCAACTGGGGGCCGTGGAATGCCTGGTTTTTCATGATCATTGCCGCGATTATGTTGTCGTGCCGATTATGCAAAAAGGTGGTTTTCTAATTTTTAAAATCCTTTTTTCCTCATTCTGTTCACTGGAATGCTTCTATAAAGAAACTTTCCCTCGTCGACTCTTTGATTAACGTTTCATACAGGAAAGGCCAGATCCATGCTTCATTCTTTTCCCTTATTTACAAAATATTATATAGTATTATATACAAATATCCCTTATTTAATATTTTCAAAATATGTAGTTGGTTTCCTAGTATCTTCCAACCAGCAAATTGTCATTGCTGCTGTTGTTTCGAGTATCAGAACGAACGCGTGGATTGGAGCGTGGAGGTGTGTTTCCGTCCATTGCTGTTTGTATTCATATTGATGCTCAGATGGTCACATCTTGGCAAGTGGCACCCCTGGAGATATAACATTCAGGCCGCCTTCCGTTGTGTAGCTACGAAGTTACGCGCTGTGGGGTAGACGTTACCCAAGCTTGTCTCACCGTATGAAGGGCCTGTCACACGGTGCACTAAGTGGCTGTCTCTCTTGTGTAACAGACTGGCCAGATCCCACACCACCGGGAACTGCCTTGTGGCCTCACTGCGTGTGTGTCTGCTTCCTTCACACAAGTGTGGTTCCGGGGAGGAATAAATGGAGGACCAAACCTCTGTGGGCCGTTAGGCTGAAAGTCACATGATGTCCACTGCTCCTGACTGTATCTTGGGTTAGAACCATTTATAGTCTTAATGAGGCACGAGGCCAGGGCAGTGAGAGGGAAGCAGCAGGCAGGAAGTTGGCAAAAGTATTTATCGAGCGCCTGTTGTATGTCAGGTAGGGTTCTAGTCACTTAAGATATATCTGAATAAAACAAAGCCTAAATCTCATGGAACCTGCATTTCTTGCTGGGGAGATGCTCAACAAACCGCAAACATGATAAAGCAGAGAGTGTTAGAGGATGCTTGTGTTATGACGTGCTGTGGAAAATAGGACAACTAGAGTAAGGCAAGAGGGACGTGGATGTGGGGAGTTGCGGCTGTAAACAGAAGAGTCAGGGTAATGGCTTAGAAGGCCCTGAAGGAGGTGAGGGGGTGAGCTTTGCCGAATCTGGGAGGGGGTGTGTCGCACGCAGAGCCGGGGACCAGAGCCCCCGCTCTCGGGTGGGAGGTGCCGGGTCTGGGTGTCAGAGAAAGTGCTGTCACGTTGTGTGTCAGTGCTTGGGACCCACTTCTGCATTCAACATCACGTTTCTAAAATTCACCCGTATTTGGAGTATAGCTATGGCTCGTTAATTCCCACTGCTGTTTAATATTCCATTATATGAATATACCATGATTTATTGAACCATTAACATTTGGGTGTCTTCTAGGTTTTTGCTATTATACAAAATGCTACTATGCGCATCTTTTTTTTTTTTTTTTTTTGCGGTGTGCGGGCCTCTCACTGTTGTGGCCTCCCCCGTTGCGGAGCACAGGCTCCGGATGCGCAGGCTCACGGGCCCAGCCGCTCCGCGGCATATGGGATCCTCCCAGACCGGGGCACGAACCCGTATCCCCTGCATCGGCAGGCGGACTCTCAACCACTTGCGCCACCAGGGAGGCCCTACTATGCGCATCTTTTATCCGAGGGCACATGAGCAAGAGATTCTCTAGAGCAGAGCTATCTAGCTTTTTTCACATCGTGGTACAAGTAGAAAATGTACAAGTAGAAAGTGTACAATCTGCGTCACACACGGGGGTAAACTGAGGTGCTACGAGGCCATCTACAGGGGTTTGAAGAGGACATTGAAGCCAGGAGCCAGAAACTGGGGAGGTGGCCTGGAGGCAGAGGTGCTTCTCCAACTAGAGGCGCTGACCCAGCAAGGCGCCAAGGGGCCTCTGGGCGCAGGTAACGGTCTATTTCTTGACCTGCTGCTGGTTACACAGTGTGTTTACTTGGCGGAGATCCACTGAGATGGACTCATGATTTGAGTACTTTTCTCTTTATATGTTTTGCCTTAAAAAAAAAAAGTCATTTAAAGGCTTTGCCAATTAACAAACTAGGGTTTGAGGCCCAGGTCTGCTGCTTGGAAACGTGTCCTCGAGAAAGTTCATCTTTTTCAAAACCCAATCTCTTTAGGTGTAAAATGTGGAGTGTAAGTGACAGCCTCATGGGAGTGTGCTGAGGTGTAAATGAGACCTTGTCAAGTGGCCTGTCAGGTGCCTGGAAGCTGGTGGGGCTCAGAGAACAGCACCTCTGATGATGTGTTGCCTTCTTCTCAGAACCTGCTATGCCGGGTGCTGTATTTCTATCTCACCCTGTGCCATCTGAGCCGTTTCACAGAGAAGGACACCAAGGCTCAGCGTGGTGAAGGCCTTGCTCTGGATAGTAAACAGCAAACAGCAGGGCTGAGATTCAGACTCAGGCCTTGTCCAGGACCAGGCCTGGGAACCCTTGTCTATATGGCTGACGGATTAGTCATGACATGGAGAATCCACTTCCACATCTGGCCTCTGTTTCTGCTAAGTGAATACAATCTCAAGATTAACTTCTAGATCAGCCTTGTTTCACAGTATTTCCAGTTTGCCCAGATTAAATTTACTTGTCCCAATGAACTCTGTAGAAAAGGGAGGCATTTAATCTCATCTCAAGGTGAAATTGAGAAATGCAGTAAATTAGATTGCAGATTCTATTCCAGAGTAACCAAAATAAATCTTTGCCAAGCTCAGAGGTAACTCAAACGTTCATTAGTCTTTTTTTTTTTTTTACATTTTACAATTTAATACTTGAATAATTGGAATTCATTTTTTGCAGCAAATATACTTTATATTTTTGTGTATTATTTATTCTCATGACTATGAAATCACACTTGTTTATGCATCCTCCATGTTCCATACGCAAATGCCTATGATCAGTAAATTCATATTTTTACTTTATGTAAATGTTCATTAGTCTTAAAGAAGAAGGAGTGGGGGGAGGGAGGGAAGGGGAGGACGAATGGGCTTCCATTTTCCGGGGCCAGGATGGAGGGGGCTGCAGTGGAGGCTGGGGACGTGATGCCATGAGCCCATCCCAGAGCAGAGTTTAGGAAGAAGCTTCTGGAATGTGCTGCAGATCTCAGCCACGTGAGCCACGTTCTGCCTCGCTGGCCTTGCAGCCTGGAGAGGCCAAGGGGCTCGTGCGCTGAGGCTCACGCGCTCTAGTCAAGCGCGCCTTTGCGGGAGTTGAGGTGTCTGTCCCGCCGGGATGAGGCATCTCCCCTCAGCAAGCTAGTACGTCATGTTTTTGTTTTTGTTTTTCCCTTGAGTTGCCTAGTAAACACTTCTACTGGAAAATTCCAACCTTGCCTTGGATGAACTAAGAGGAAAAGCAACGTGTCCACACCCAGGCCAGCCCAGCCAGGCAGGGCAGAGGCCCTGGGGACCAGCTTCGTCGACGTGGCCACAGCTGCAGGTCCAGCGGGAACTCGGGGGCGTCTGGACAGCGGCACAGAGCGAGGTGGATCCCGGGGGCCGTTGGCATTGGCCCCAGACCCTCGCCTCTGCTCCCTCCAGCCCTTTCGTACTTGTTGCTCTTTGTACACGGTCCCTGCACTTATCACTTAACACAGCTGTTCTCCTGACTCAGAGCCAGATGCCAGCCCTGTTCACTGGGCATCTCGGGGGCCTACGTGGCATTTATATGTAATCAACGCTTCTTGCATGAAACCAAAGGGTGTGAGATTGACGTGGGGGACGGTCGGCACGAACCAGGACTGGGGGGAGTGTCCCAGTGTGACCTTCCTGGAGAGCGGGTAGGCACACAGTACCTGGGGGGTCCCCGCAGGCGAAATTAGAGTTATTCGCTTTTAAATGATTCTTCTTTTGAACAAGTTGAAAGAATGTTGTCAAATATACGCTCCGATGCACTCGAATCAGCTGATGGCGAAGGTTGGTGAGTTTGGCAGACGCGGGCTGGGAAGGGGTGCAGGATGGGTGCCAGGAGGACCCTCGGGTCCGTCCACAAGGTGGCGCTCAACTCTCGTTCTCAGCTCCCATCCAGCAATAGTCTGTCCTTAAATCGCTGCAGGACAATTAGGATGACGCTAGTGTGTCCGTATCTGGTTTCAGGCACCACCCCCCACCTGCTCTAGAAGATTTCAGACACTCACGTGTGGTCTCGTGTCCCCAGGAGCCTGGCCCAGAACCGGCCCGGGTTAGCTCACGCACAGGTGTTTGGGTGGTGACAGGGTGTCTGCTTTGAGTAACTTGCTGTATTGGAACCTGTGGCCCTAGCTAGTGGGACCGTTGGCCTTGGTCTGTACTGCCGCTGAGGTGACCTGTCACTGCAAACCTGTCACTGACCTGGTCACTGCAAACATGCCTGGGCTTTTTCCGTGCAAAAGTGTCAATTTACAAGACAAAGAGCCTTGGTCTCTGAATTACATGGGAGGAGTTTTTTGTGTGTGTGTGTGGTACGTGGGCCTCTCACTGTTGTGGCCTCTCCCATTGTGGAGCACAGGCTCCGGATGCGCAGGCTCAGCGGCCGTGGCTCACGGGCCCAGCCGCTCCGCGGCCTGTGGGATCTTCCCGGACCGGGGCACGAACCCGTGTCCCCTGCATCGGCAGGCGGACTCTCAACCACTGCGCCACCAGGGAAGCCGGAGAGGAGTTTTTAAAATGCAGACTGAACCAGTATAAACAATGAGGAAAATCCTCCTTTGTCTTAAACTTTCATACCATCCCTCTGGACACAGGGGTGTGCTTATACAATTGTTCCATTGTCAGAGAGAACGAACTTCATCAAGTTTCTTCCCTTCAAACGATCTTTCAAACTCCCCCGCAAGAACGTTGACCAGGCATCTCACGGAACAATGAGACAGATTCCCCAGATGCTAACTCGGCCTCCTGATGAATCTCCAGATCCTTCAGGTTGAACCCAGTTTGCACTAGTTTTGAGATCCTTCAGGTTGAACCCAGTTTGCACTAGTTTTGAGAACATTTGCAGTGACCATCCTTCCCCACGTCGTGGGACAGGGCCGAGCCTTGTGTGTCCTACTTGGTGTAGAAATCTCCATAAAAGGGGAAACAATTCGCAGCCCGAAAACATTTAAAACAGTGCGCCTGGGGGCAGTCTTCTGAAATGTCACCAGATAATGATAACAATCTGTCACGTTTCTGCCCTGCCTTACAGTCAATGGGCCCTTACACCCCGAGTAATCCTGTGACACCCTGTGAGGGGTCCCGCAGATGGATTACTGTCCCACGGGGACGGGAGGAAATGAAGAGTCAGGAGGTCAAGTGATTTGTATAAGGTCACCAAACAGGAGAGTCTCAGAATCGGGACTAAGATCCACCTTGCCCCAGTCCCGGTCCCATCTTGCTTCACATCCTTTGCTGTTTCCAGGAGCCAGGCACCTTCCTAGGTGTCAGGAACACAGCTGTGAAAGAGATCCACAAAATCTCTGCTTTTGTGGACATCCTAGTGGGGGAATGTGGATGAACAAACGAGTCACAAATGAGTAGGTGTTTTATTAAATGGTGATGGGGGCTTTGGAGAAAAAGGAAGCAAGGCAGTGGGGCACCCGGCGGGTGGAGGGGGTCTGGTGCAGTTTTAAGGGGGCTCAGGTGACCTTTGAACAGAAGCCTGAAAGTGGGAGGGAGTGGGTCACACAGAACCTGCAGGAAACTCTCCCAGGCCGGGGAACGGTGGTCACCCGGGCAGGGCCGGGGGCAGCGCAGACGGGCTGGTGAGGGGATGGAAGCGGCCTGCGGAGGGCGCGGGTAGGGGGCCACCGTCCTGGCCTCGGCTTGTCCCTGACCGAGATGGAGCCGTTACAGGGTTTCAAGCCGATGTGTGATACATTGCTTCCATTCTAACAGGGTCACTCTGGAAGTTTCCCTTACAACATAAATTTCCGATGAAATCCAAGAAAGCAGTGGCAGGTAAATGTTGCCAGGCTTACTTTCATCATAGTCCTCCTAAATGGCACAAGGATGGGTGCCTGCTCTGGGGGTCCCTGGCAAGGGGCTCTCTTCACCCACCTGGTCTCATTCTACCCTACAGTCAGCCACACGATGTAATGGCTATTACACCATTTTACAGATGAAGAGACTGAGGCTCAGAGAGGCTGAGTGACCCGAGTTTGCGGGTGACCAGCGACGTCCCTTGACCTCAGACTAGGCTCAGTTGTCTCTCTTGTGAACATGTGCTCATGAGTGGCTGAAAGGATCTTTGCAGTGGAAGAAAAGGTGATCCTTGCCCAAGTGCCTCATAAGAAATACACTTACGATAAAAACTGGTGAATATTTTAAGTGTTTTATTAACACAATGGCAGTGTCTCTTCATGACAGTTGTATGTGCCATTCAACCTGCAAATCTTATTTTCAACAGTGAATCTAGTAATATGTAATAATTTTTAACAGAAGGCCTCTGATTAATCTTTGGTCCTATTAAGAAAAGCAAAAAACATTTAAACAGCATTTGCAAATGTAATAATTTGATTTTCTTAATTATCTGATTAACAAGCAAATCGTGCCAAGCACTTAAGTAATTATCCCTGGAAAAATAACAAACAAAATCTGAACACATGATGAATTTTACATTTTCTTAAAATGTGAACATAAAATGAGAATCTAAGACAACTATTTAACTGCATGCTTTAAATTAGAATTTCAGGTTTGACCTGACACTCCAGCACAAAATTCTGTGAAACATAACAAATCGGAAAAAAAACAAATATTCACAGACTTTTTCTTAACCCCGATATTTCAAAGATAGGTTTGATTTATCTTCATCATTTTTACACTTAATTCTGTATCTTTTCAAGACTAAATGTCACGTGTTCACTAAGGAAATGATATCATTCCAAATAAATTTGGGGTTGAATTCCCAAGTGAATTCTGGAGACCCCTTACCACTGGCTGAGGTCACGTGATGTGCAGGAGCTTTAGTTAGGAAGTGTGGGCCAGAGGTAGGACGTCCAGGGAGAGTCTTCTTGACGGCCAAGCTGCACCTGGTTCCACACTTGCTGTGTCTGGTTCTGTACTCGCTGTGCTGGTTCCGTACTTGTTGTGCTGGTTCCGTACTTACTGTGTCTGGTTCTGTACTCGCTGTGCTGGTTCTGTACTTACTGTGTCTGGTTCTGTACTTATTGTGCCTGGTTCTGTACTTGCTGTACTGGTTCCATACTTGTTGTGCTGGTTCCGTACTTGCTGAGTCTGATTCTGTACTCGCTGTGCTGGTTCTGTACTTACTGTGTCTGGTTCTGTACTCGCTGTGCTGGTTCCATACTTACTGTGTCTGGTTCTGTACTTACTGTGTCTGGTTCTGTACTTACTGTGACTGGTTCTGTATTTGCTGTGTCTGGTTCTGTACTTATTGTGTCTGGTTCCGTACTTGCTGTGCTGGTTCCATACTTATTGTGTCTGGTTCTGTACTTACTGTGTCTGGTTCTGTACTTACTGTGACTGGTTCTGTACTTGCTGTGTCTGGTTCTGTACTTATTGTGTCTGGTTCCGTACTTGCTGTGCTGGTTCCATACTTATTGTGTCTGGTTCTGTACTTACTGTGTCTGGTTCTGTACTTGCCATGTCCATGTCTTGCAAAAAGCTTGGTTTACCCCCTTGTCCCCTACATTCAGTTGTATGTCATCTCCTTCCTGCCATTTCTCTACCCCACGTGAATGGACTTCACAATGTTACTTCTGGCTGAATTCTAGCTACTTTTCATCCTCTGCACATTTGCTGCAGCCATAACGTACAGGCATTTAGATGATGCTGGACGGGGGTCTCTCTCTCCTCAAGGCTTGGTGTGACTGTAACCACAGTTTGGAGTCAGGCCAATGGGGAGACCAGGGCGTGTGTGGCAGACAGTGACACTGAGGAAGGAGAAAGGAAATCTGAGCGACCCTGAGTGACCCTGAGTGACCCTGAGGCAGGCAGAGGAGTGGGATGTGGGGAAGGTCTGTGAGGTATGTACTGGCTAGGCTGGGGCTGCAGAGAGCCGGGTCCAGGGCCGCAGGGTCCTGAGATGACGGGGGGACTCAGGAGCCAGCGGGGTGGCTGCGTGCGCGTCTCTGAGCCGAGGTCCTGGGACCCCCGGGGGGAGGGAGGAGTGGGGGCACAGCCAGGGAACCGGGAAGAAAACAGTGACCGGAGGCAACAGTGGGAAAGTGAGAGGTCAGGTGCTGAGCACACGAGGGGCTGCGAGGGAGCTGCCCGGCGGGGATGGGGCTCAGCGCCCGCAGTGAGGCTGGCTGGGCCGGACGGGGCTGCAGAAGAGGCCATGTGTGTGCATGTGCATGTGTGAGTGTGTGTGTTGTGCGTGTACGTGTGTGTGTGAGTATGCGTGTCTGTATGTGGGTTGTGTGTGTGTCTGTGCGTGTACATGTGTATGTGTGCATGTGTGTGTGTCTATGTGTACATATGTGTGTGTGTCTGTGTATCTGAGTGTGTGTGTGCACCTATGTGTGTGAGTGTCTGTGCGTGTACATATGTGTCTGTGAGTGTGTGTGCCTATGTGTGTGTCTGTGCATATGTGTGTGTGCGTGCCTGTGTGTGTTGTGTGTGTGTGTGCATGTGTGTCTGTGTGTGAGTGTGCACGTACTCACAGTCCTGGGTCGGGCACAGCTTTTGCTGAAGCTGCTGTGGCTCGTCCTCCTACTTGCCTTTGGGACACAGAGGAAATGGTCTGACCAGGATGTGTGTCCATCTAATGGCCGCGTCCTCAGAAAGATCTGGCCAACGCAGTGACATCATGACACTGGAATTCCTTTCACTCTGGAAGACGTGGAAACAGCTGCACACGATTCTTTAGGGTCTGGTAGCTGTAATTCTCCATGTTTATGGAATTTTCTTTTACCTTAAAGTCCATTAAAAGTACTGACGTGGCAATATAAATAACCTCTATTCTTTTTTTTAAAGCAAGAAGTCTCTTGAATTTGTATTTATTTTTCTGTTTAAAACCAAATCCCCAAGGAAAGCCCAAGCACACACAAGTTCCACGGTGCTCCACGCACTTCTGTGGTCCTCAGCAGAGACAGCAGCTTCCCCGGGGTCCCCCAGGGTACAGGCAGCCCCCTGGACCCCTCTCCTCAGCTCTGCAGACAGTGGGGAACAGAGCTGGTGCCGCAGCCCTGCAGTGTGTCCAGATAGGAAGCCCATATTCTGCCATGTTGCCGTGTCCTGCACCCCCCGGCTGGGCTCACCACATGCACGATGGGCTTCTGGACGCAGGGATGTTTCAAAAGCAGAAGACTTTGGCACAATGGCTCTTACTCTGTTTGCAGAAGAGAGTTGCCATCCACACAGAAAATTATAGTTTCTATGCATGTGGGTTTGGAATTTGAACAAGAAGTGGCTTTGTCCTGGAAACGCTTTATCATAGCTGAAAATTACGACTTCTTTCTTTGCCACATCACCAGATGCACAGAAGGCTCAGAGAGAGGAAAGCTCTGTGTTCACTGCTTGCAAAACGCAAAAGCCACATCAGGGACGTGGCCATCATCTGAACCAGCATCTTGTCTGGAAATATTTATGCCTCATGAAGAAAGCTAAGGAAATCTGCAGTGCACAAAATACAACATCCAGACCCCAACGAAGGTGACAACATTCCCTTATGCTTTGGACCAGCTGGGCCTAAGACCCTCGGGGTGTAAAAAGCAGGTTTTCCCACAGCCCACAGCTTCAATTAGAAACAGAATCAGATAAAATAAAAATTAAAAAAAAAAGAAACAGAATCAAAGTTACGTTCATTATCCTGTTAAATAATGATGTATACATGAGGAGGGAAGCTTCCAATAAACTGAAAAATCATCTTTTATTGCTCAGTTTGAGACCGGGATTCTCGTAGCACTAAAACCATTCCAGATTCTTCTAGTATCTTCTAGTTCATTCTGTCTACACAAGGGGCATGTGATTTAAAAATATGTAGACTTTGCAGACCCCATTCATCAGTTGGGAAACTGAGACACAAAAGAGGCATGAGTTTCCTCATTCGGTCTGGACTCAGTTCCTTTCCCAAATCGAAGAAACTGTCCCATTCTGCTGACCACATGGGGAGTTTTGTGGCTAATTCACGCTGCGTCCGGGACTGTGGGAAATGTGGAATGGGGCAGCGTGTTCTGCTTCCATGCCCTGACACGTCTCTTCCTCTGTATTCCGCCCACAAAGGGACAACGGGGTTCACAGTCCCAGCCCAGGGGGTGAGCTACACGAGTCCTGTAAAGAACAAGCCAGATGCGCATCCAGTGTTGAGTCGCACAACAAGCTAGGCTCTGATAAGATTGCGCCCTTAGAAGCGAGATGGGAAAACGTCTAGGTGTACCCAGCTCCTGCCCCTGCCTCAGCTGCGTCTGAGAACACAGATGCGTGGGGAGAGGGGTGGGGAAGCCAGGGGCTGGGGAAAGGGGGCTGGGGAGTTACTGTCTGACCTGCACAGTTTCTGTTTTGAAGGATGGAAAGAGTTCTGGGGATGGAGGGTGGTGATGGGAGCCCAACAACGTGGAGGTACCTAATGCCACTGAACTCATGGCACACTTATAAATGGTTTAAAATGATACATTTTATATTCTGTGTGTTTTAACACAATTAACAAATACATTTAAAAAAAAGCTAGGGAGGGGACTTCCCTGGCGGTCCAGTGGTTAAGACTCCACACTTCCACTGCAGTGGGCACAGGTTCAATCCTTGGTCAGGGAACTAAGACCCTGCATGCCACATGGCCCAGCCAAAAAACTAAATAAATAAAAATTAAAAAGAGGGCTTCCCTCTCTCTGCTTGTCTATATTTTCTGAATTTATGGAATAAGAATGTACATTTATATAATAACATATACCTGTAACATTACATAATGCAAAATAAACATCAAAAACAATGCGTTAAATCCCTGTAACACTACCTAGTGTTTTGTGAGATATTATCCGCTGAGAATCACTGGGTCATTGGCCGCACATAAATGATAATCTGACATTACAGGATGTTTTTAATAAGAAGGTCAGACAGTAGCCAGGAGGGGTGGTTGGGATTCCTATTGTCCCCTTTTGGTGAGAAGATAGAGCCGTTACTCCTGAGCATCTAGAGGCCACTGCTTCCTGGAAGCCTAGTACCATCTGGGCTCTGACGAGAGCTTTCCTTGGTGTCCATTTTCTCTCTAAATCCTATTTTCCTGTTTCAAAACTTGAAGTAAAGACAAACCACCAGGCAACACTGTTATAGAAACTTTAGCTGACACTGTTCTTCCATTTTTCTCTTATCTGAACAAGTTATTATTCAGATTGCCTGTGACTCAAAGGGTAAATTCCCTTCCTCCTCTGCAAGGCTGGTTGGTGGTCCAGCGGGGTGCTCTGGGTTTAATCCTTCTTCCCTCATCTGGGGCCCTGCTCCATCGGTCACTCCCGTTCTTGGGTCATCATCAACTTCTCCCTCACTATTGGCCAGTTCTTCTCAGCACATAAATGCACTTAAATCTTTCCATTCATTAAAATAATGATAATAAAATGGTACACATCTTCCTCCTCTCACACATCCGCCACTGGCTAGTGTCCAGTTTCTTCTCTTTCCCAACTTCCTACAGAGATGTCTATACTCCCCGCTTTCACTTCTTCACCCCCAGACCTTTCTTGTCCTCCCCAAGGTCAACACGCAGTCAAGGCAGAGATTCTTTGCTCGTATTTGCCCGTGTTTCTCAAAGACCGGCCCCACTCACTTGCAGTAGAGCCACCTGGAGGTCGACTGAGCTGACCCTCTTGGGTAGGGGTTGGGCTGGACTTTGCAGTTTTGAGGAGCTCTCGGGACTCATGGTCACCCAAGTCTAAGAACCACCATCTGGCCTCATAGGTGAGAGACCTTCTTCCCACAAACTGTTATGTCGATGCTGCTTTCAAAGGCAGAACTGGGTCTGACTTGCAGCAGAAATTCTTGTGATGTGAAATCACATATAACGAGAAGGAAAAAGACAGCCTACAAACACACATTTTGGTCCTAAAGAACATTTTTAAAGCTTGATCTCACTTCCATTTTCTTTTTTCAATACCTACTTACCATAGAAATTGAGATTAGTCTTGACGTTTCGGTGTGAAGGCGGAGGTGGAGGAGATTTGAATCTCTACCCAACAGCACATCTCAGAATGACCCATCTAATCCACCAGGGAGGGAATGACTGTGTGAACGTGGAAGTGGGTTTGGAAGATCAAAGTGTTCACCTTGAACTCTGTCATCTCATACGCTACAGCATCAGATTTTATCCGTGACTTTAGGTGGGTGCTATGGTTGGCAATGTGCTGTCTTGAAAACCCTAACTTCTTTAAAAAGACAAAACTAAACTAACGTGTCAAACCAAACCAATGCCCTAATCTACTGGTTAAATATTTGCATTTCTTTTTTTTTTTACAACTTTATTGGAGTATAATTGCTTCACAATGGTGTATTAGTTTCTGCTTTATAACAAAGTGAATCAGTTATACATGTACATCAGTTCCCATATCTCTTCCCTCTTGCGTCTCCCTCCCATCCTCCCTATCCCACCCCTCCAGTCGGTCACAAGGCACTGAGCTGATCTCCCTGTGCTATGCGGCTACTTCCCACTAGCTATCTGCCTTACGTTTGGGGTTTGCATTTCTGAAACCTGAAGGTCGCGGACTGGCGGCTGGCGGAGCCCTGGGATGCAGTTGTGGTGGAGAATTGCAGGAGATGGCAAAGGCCTGCCAACATCAGGAGGAAAGCACAGGCTCCTGGGGTCCCTGTTCCCCAGGGAGGAGTTCCTGGTAACCCTGCCAGGACAGCCCCTCCGTGTCCCCCTGCTTCCGAGCAGACAGGGTCCTGCGTGCACAAGGTGGAGGCTCGGGGCCCCTGCCACTGCCTGCGAACAGCCTGTCTCAGCTCATCCCCTTCTCAGCTCAGTGCCCCAGCACAGACCCCACAGGCCGGTCCTCTGGTGAAAGGAGACAGGAAAAGTCTCCATCTGGCAGTCCCATCAGGTCAGAACATCCTTTCTGGGGAGGACACTGCTTTGCACCGGCTTTCCAAGGCAGTCCCGGCCCTTGGTTCCTGGGCACCCATAGAAACACGGAAGGAAATGATCCACGTCCCCTTAGCTCACCAGGTAACAACCCCGAAGCAGCCCGCTGACTGCCTTGTTGAACACACTCGTTCAAAGCCACACAGAGGTCCAGTGTGAGTGGCGTGCTGGTGTGACAGGAGCCGGATGTGGCTCAGAGGACCTTAGCGTTCTGATTTCCTCTCGCTCGCAGGCAGCCTTGTGTTGGAGAGGCCGGGCTCAAGCCGGCATCTAGGCATTTAGAGGCATTAAAGGTGGCTGGAGTGATGAAGAGAAGGAGGGATGTTATAAGTGAGAAATTGGCAGCTTCTTATGTCACCAACAGGGGGAAATGAGGGATGCAGTTTCTGAGCAGGGAAGGGCTCTGTCCTTGGCAGGTAGACTGGGACCAGGTCTTGGCCAGGGTTCTAATGGGCTCTTGGAAAAAGCAAAAGAGGTGTGGTTGGGTGAGCTGGGCGGGGTAGAGGGGGCAGTTTTACAATTTTCAAAAAGTTTTCTCCCTCCCCCTGCTTCCCACCCCCAAACTGAAATGAAACCAGTTGAGTCCAGAAGGATTCACAGTTAGGACAGAGGCGGGTTCCAAACCTCCGTTTGCAAGTTTGGAAGGCAGTGCCTCGGCTCGGTGCTGTGACAGACCGTGTCCTATTGGTCTGAGGGAGAAACTCAACCCCACAATTACTTGATTTGAAAAGAGGCTTTGCTATCTTCTAAAACATTCTGTGTTTAGGTTAGTAGACTTTCAACTTTTTAAAAACAGGAAAAGATTCTAGGCGTCTTTCCCAGGACATACGAATGCACGTGTAAGTTACCACAAAGAGCGCATGGGAGATGCTGCCACTGTAGAGAGAAAGCCTAGTTTGAAAGCAATTGTGGAAAAATAGAAGTGAGGCCTGTGTTTTCTTTACTTTGGCCTGTCATTACTGAGGACAACAATTTAACAAATCTAGAACACTGAAAATTCCTCTTCTAAATCTGTATATTTTGAAGACATTTATGGAGTATACATATATATTTTTTAAAGCATGAAAAGGGATAAATGGAGATGAAAATATTTTGTGGGGTGTTTTTGAAGACAACGTGGGGAAAATGCTTCAATACAATGGTAAATTTTAAACGCATATTACAAAATCGCATATAAATAAATGTTCCTCTTTGTCCCATGTGGGATAGCTGGTCCCTAACCATCTTGAAGCTCTCCACACTCCACACACCCACACATGAGGAACTGCAAAGATGTCAGACACGGCCCATTAGGAGGAGTGAGACGGAGCCACAACAAGTTAGCCCAGGGAGGAAGAAAGAGCGTAAAAGCCACATGCTTCTCTGGGATAACGGAGAACATCTGTCTCAGACTCACGAGGCTGGGAGGACAGCTCTAAGAACAAAGACCTTACCATCCTCCCTGGAGCATACTTGCTGCTTCTGGCCGGAATCCCTTTCCAGGGCTGGGGTGGGACCCTGTTTCCGCCTCCCCATCTCTGGATGGAAATCTCTCTAGTGGTCCACGTGCCAGCTCTGGGTGTCTGGTGGTGAGGCCGTCCAGACTCCGGGAAGCTGGCCTTCTTGAGAAAGTCAGAGGGTTCAAGGTAGAGGTATGACCAGAGGTGGGGGGGCCAGGTATGGGGATGAGAGGGTCCTGGGGCACCGCTCTGGGTCCTCGAAACAAGCCACTGACTGAAAACCCTGCGTTGGGCCCTTCTTGGAAGGGAGACCTGTCTGCG
Organism: Mesoplodon densirostris; assembly: GCF_025265405.1. NCBI lineage: Eukaryota > Metazoa > Chordata > Mammalia > Artiodactyla > Ziphiidae > Mesoplodon > Mesoplodon densirostris. The sequence goes on along the minus strand of NC_082670.1, from coordinate 3,377,081 downwards.
AGGACGTAGTCTTTCCTCTGCTGTTCGTTGTTTCCATCTGGACGATTGAGTCTCCCTGCGCTCCGTCTCTTCCTCTGCAAGCTTGTGTCTCTACTGGCTGGTTCAGGAGGCAACTCTGCTTTGCAGAGAGTGTTTTCAGGCCTCTGTCCTTTTTATAACATCTGAGAGAGGAGATGCAAAGAGTCTTGGCTACTGGGTGTCTTTCACACTGTGGCCTGAGACCCACTAGTGCGACGAGAAATCCATTTCATGAGTGGGAGGCAGCATGAAAAACAAACAAACAAAGCGAAACAGAAGGAGACACAGAAGGAAACAGGAATGAACTGAATTGAATTGGAGCCATCAGAGTGCCCGGCACAGAGTAAGGGTGAGTGTCATTGCCTGGAGTCTGTACGAACATTTTGTTCACAGTAACATCTACACACGTGCGTCTGTGTGCGTTGTGTTTGTGTTCTTGGTTAGGATGGGAGACTTGTGTCCGGGCCGTGGCCCAACGGGTTTGGAAGCCACCGGTTCAGGTAGGTGTTGCCCCCATGGGGCTGCGCAGAGGAACCTGTATTTGGTCTTCGGCCCTGCTTCCAGGCGCAGACCTCCCACCAGCCCTGTAATTTCCCGAGTGATGAGCGTGTCTGTTAGTCACGACAAGCCCTTCCACTAAACCTGAGCTTATGTGAATGAGGTGCCTCTTGGTGGCCCCTGGACAGCTTTGGGACAGACGGAGACTGGTATTCAGAGGAGCCAGCTGGGTGATTAGAGGGTTGGCACTTGCAGCCCCAGCTCTGGCCTTTGGGGAGGGGAGAGGGGCTGCAGATTTCTAATCACCAATGGCCAGTGATGTCAGCAGTCATGCCTATACAACAAATGGCCCACAGAACCCCTGGACAGTGGGGTTCAGGGAGCTTCAGGGTGGTGAACACACTGAGGTCCTGAGGGGCATGCGCCCCCCCAGAAGGCACGGAGGCTCTGCATCCCTCCCCACCTGCTGCCCTGTGCCTCTCTTCCATTGGGTTGTTCCTGATTGGTACCCTTTGTAATAAACCAATACATGTAAGTAACGTGCTTTTCCAAGTTCTGTGAGTCATTCTAGTGAATCATCAAACCCGAGGTGGGTGGGTCACAGGAAGCCCCAGGCTTGTAGTCAGCCAGGCAAAAGGTGGCGGGGGGAGGGGGTGGCCTGGGCACTTCTTTTGTGGTTTGAGCCTGAAGTGAGGACAGTCTTGTGGGGTCTGTGCTCACCCCGGGTGACAGTGTCAGAACTGAATTGAGTTGCAGGACACCCAGTGGGTGTTGGAGAGCTGGCCGTGGTGTGAAGAACCCCACGCATTTGGGGTCAGAAAAAGGACCACACAGGGGCCCAGAGGAGGAACGCGGTTCCACTGTGATCTGCTCCGTGTCCCCCGCAGCAGGCGGGCAACAACCAGGCCCCTGTCCCTGATGGTGAGCGACTTTACTCTCCCGCCCCCTCAGGGGCAAAGTCCAGGCGTTTTCCTGCTTGACCTGCTGTGGAGTCTGTCTCCTCTGGCTCAGGTAAGGCACATGTTGTCTATTGTTTATGTAGCAATTGACGAAACACTGCCATAAAACTGGCTACTGCTTTCCGGTGGACTTCTCAACTCCTGAATAACGGGAGAGGTTAGCCAAATGAGGCAAAAGCTGTCCTGTCTGTCCTGACTTTCTCTACCACTGTCCCACAGAAAGCCACAGAGGTAACTTTACATTTTCTAATGACCACTATGAAAAAGCAAAAAGAAATGAGCGGAAACTAATTCTAATAATTTATTTTAGGTAATCCAATATGTCCAAAATATTATCATTTCAACATGTAACTAACACAAAAAGATTATTGCTGACATAGTTTACATTCCTTTGTGCTGCTCCCTTTTTGATTCTTGCGTATATTTCACACTCACAGCACACCTCAGTTCAGAATTGGCTGTATTTCAGGTACTCACCAGCTACGTGTGGTGAGTGGCTATCCAGTTAGTGCAGCTCTACGTTATCTAGCACACAGAGAGGTTAAGCCACTCCCCCAAGGCTACCCAGCTGATAAGAGGCAGAGTCACGGTTCACATATAGACAGCCTTGACCTTGACCTGGGCCTGGGCCCGTGGTCACTTGGCTGTGCTGGCCCTCTGTGCATGGCCACCGCGGGCGTGGCGTTTCTGATGCAAAGGCAAGGGCTCCTTGGATGGCGGAGTAGGGACCGTGGAGTGGTGACCTAAGATGCCCAGACTGCATGGAAGAGGAAACACGGCAGGGAGAGGCTGGTGTGGCAGAGACCACCCTGAGTGTGAAGGGAGGGGCTCTGCAGAAGTTCAGTGAAGGGCAACGTGAGAAGGTCATGGGTGGCCCGAAGCTGGAGATCTTGAAAGAAGAGCAATACCAGTGACGCTGCTCTCTGAACGTGCTGTGGAACGGCTGAAGGGAGAGGAAAGAAAAGTCGTCGGAGTTGGGAGGTCAAGGAAGGCAGTGAGGGGAGGGTGTGGGCTGGAGGTGGTCAGTAACTCAGGCAGGACGCAGACGGAGAGAGACCACGTGAGGCCAGTGCTAACGTCCTCCCCTGAAGCTTAACGCAGAGACAAAACATGCTTGAAAAGAGCTGAAGAGCACAGACCGAGGAATCCACCAGCAAAGGCAAATCAGGTAAGGAAATATGTGGCTGGGATACTGCGTAGAAGTCTATGAGGTGGGGTTATAGCAAAAGCAGTAAAGGATGGATGGATTTTATCTGCATAAAAATGAAAAACTCCTGTACCTAGAAAAAGTTATAAACACGTTAAACATAGATGAAACACAGGATAAAATATTGCCCTATGAAAGAACAAAGGTAATAAACAAGTTGTAAAGAATTCAAAACAAAATAGAAAGGAAAGCAAATCGTAAAAGGGCAGCTTGCAGAAAAACTACACGTGGCTAAGAAAAACAAGGAGAAAGACTTAGTCTCACTAGCAGCTAAAGAAATTCAAGTCAACGTTGAAATGCAATCTTCACCTATCACATTGCAAAGGTGAAAAAAAATACCAGGTGTGGGTATGGGTTTGGGGAAAGAAGCACTTATATAAACTACTGATGAGAATGTACATACACCGGGGCAGTTTTTTGGAGGGGATTTCAGTTCTATTTCTATGTAACAAAAGACCGCCAAACTGGGTGGCTTCATAGCTATTTTATTACCTCAGGGGGTTCTGTGGATCTACTGGGCTTAGCTGGGTGGTCCTGATGCTGGACCTAGAGTCACCTGGGGGCTCCTGCTGGGCTGGATCATCCCAGGTTGCTCACATACACGGCTGGCCTTGGAGCTGGCTGGAAGCTCGGTCTGGAATGCCAACAGAAGCACCTCCACGTGCCTCTGCGGGGAGACTGGCAGTTAGGTTTTAAGAGACAGTGTCTCGGAGGCAAGTGTTTACGAGAGGCAGGAACGGAAGCCACCAGGCCAGTTAAAACTCTGTCTATGGGCCCAGCATCACTTCTACCATATTGCATTAGTCAAAGCAGGCCCAGGGCCCACTCACGGTGGTGGAGGAATAAGCTTCACCTTTTGGTGGGGGAGGTACGTTACAGAAGGGCATGTAGGGTGAGATGCTGCCGCTATCTCTGGAAAATTCAGGGTCCTGCAGAAGGCAATTAGACAATATTTATTAAAAATCCCTAGTGTGTCCGTACATCCTTTGTCCCAACAAATTCTGCTTCTGGAAATTAGTTTTAAATGAATAGTCGTAGATATTTCTGAAGACTTGGCTATTTAAAAATTGTTCCCCATAACATCAAGTTAAAAGGTATTCTCATGTCTTCAAATAGGAAATTGAGTGAGTAAATATATGTGCAGATCTAAGCAGGGCAGCGTCCTGAGGTGGCGTTTGGGGGTTTGAAAGGAGGGGTAATGCTGTTGGGTGCTGTTTTCCCCTTCCCGGCTTGGAGCCTCTCAGATACTCCTGAGCAGGGATTTGGGGGCAGCCGGGAGGTCTGCAGATGGGGTCTGTCGCCTGCTGAGCACTAGAAGGAACTAGGGATTTTGAGGCTGCTCGAGAGGGGGTGAGCGTGAAAATGATCTCCCCAAATTCCGAATTACGATTTGTGGCAGTTGGCGCAGAGATTCTGCTTCACAGAAGCCAGAGCTAGTACGGCAGCTTAAAACAAAGGCGAGGCCATTTCTACGTCCCCGGAAGGAAGGACTTTTGACGACCTGCACGGGGACCTGAGGCACATGGTGGCCGAGCCCCTCTGTGCACCGGGAGTGGGCACGGTGACAGCCAGCCCGGTTCAGGCTGTGTGTCGGCCCGAACTTGGGGGGCGTGCCCCTCCTCTGCGGCCCCTGGTGGTCCAGTAGAACAGCGAGGGGTGAAGTCCAGGACCCCCGGCACGGGGAGACCTAGGGCCCTGAGCCACGTCCGCAGGAGCGGAGTGCCCTGCCTGCTTCTGCGCCCTGCTTTCCTGGGTCAGCCTCACGTCAGGCAGTCCGTCTCCGCGTAGGGCCTCCGGGCGCGGGGGACACACATCGCCCTGTATGCCGTGGCCCCAGAGGAGAGCTATTGCCGGTCACTCCCGCGACTGTGCCGGGGGCATCCGCTCCTCCTGGCCCGGGTCGTTCTCAGCCCTAAACCAACCACAGTGGCCAGAAGATGACAAAGCAGACCGCTGGGCCCGGGGGACGGTACAGCTCTATCTGAGCCACACAGGGTCAGAGCAGGGGTGACACTGTGGTCCCCCAAAAGGACACTGAGGGAATATACGTCTGGTGGGAAAACAGTACGTCCACTCCAGAAAGTTACCCAGGGTCACCAAGGTGGTTGGACCACAGCCAAGTCCAGGGCTTTGCAAAAGATGGCACCAGTGAGGTGTAGCGCTTCGAACCCCTGCTCTGCCCTCATGGCTCTGTAACTGTAGCCTCTCTCCTCCTCATCTGTAAAATGGGAATAACAGCACTGGTCTCATAGGATCCTCTTAAGGATTAAATTAGTTAAAGCAGCAGAAGTGCTTAGTCAGTTCCCAGCACTGACTAAATGTTGGCCTTCATTGTGGATGGTCCTTTACGAGGTCTGCAAAGCTCAAGAACGGGTAGCTGGCCGATAGTAACGGTCGGGTAAGAGGGGATGCTGGGAGGCAGCGCTTTGCTCAGAACACAGACCTCACCTCAGAGTGTCGACTGTGTCCCTGGGGTCTCGGCTGAGGGTCAGGAGCGGGGTGGGAGGGGGATGGGCTGTGTCTTGCGCTCTGTGGCCCCATCAGTACCGCCAGAGGACGTAGCAGCTCCCCGCAACCCCACCCCACCCCCGGCCGAATTCATCTGGACGGGAGCCTCTGAAACAGTGGCCCAGGCATCCTGTCTGTTTCAGGCTTGAATTCCACCCAGAAAGATTTGGGGTCAGCTGAGGTCTGGGCACATACACTTGGTGCTGTGTTTGGAATATCCCGGAGTAAATACCGTCTTCATCCAAGTCAGTTAAAGCAACAGTTCTGTGGTCCAGGCAGTCTGGGGAGACAGGAATCGTAAAGCCTTGACTCCTGGGCGTAAGGACTTTAACACGCAGACGTGAGGGAAAAGCTTCACACAACACAGAATGTAAGACAAGTGCAAAGTGCTGTGGACTTCCATCTGGGTGAAGATTTTGCAGGGAAGGGACTATGAAATCAGATGACTAGGCCAAGGAGGGCTTCTCCCTCTGAGAAGAGGCCTCTTTGATGGAGTACCGGACAGGTGGACAGAGCAGCCTGGACACACAAAGGAAGGGGCGGAGAGAGGTCAGGGGAAGCTGCTCGCAGCCTCTCCTCGCTGGAGGGTCTGGGATGGTCTTCCCAGGTTTGATGCGACCCCTCCTACACACGAGTTTCTGCTCAAGGTACTAAGTGGAATAGTCAAGAAAGCAAACTGCGAGACGACAGGGCAATGCCTTTGACGTCTTGACAGACAGCGATTTCCATCTGCTACACTTTCAGTCACGTAGGAGGGTAAAATGAAGAAGTTTTAGATATTCAAGCTCTAAAAACAAATACTTCTCAAAAACCCTTGATCATAAAGCCAAGGAGGATGTGCTCCATCAAAAAGAGGAAGCAAATCAGAAAGAAGAAGACCCGAGACACAGGAAATGTGGAGTGGAACCCACGAGGCAGGTAGAGGGGATTCGCAGGGCATCAGCCACGCGTGACGGCGAGATACCAACCCCGACCTGGGCAGGTCGATGGCTGCAGGACGTGTGTATTCAAGAGGCTGGAATTATTAGAACGCTTCTGAACATTTGCGATGTGTGTTCTGGTTTCTGGTTTAGGCATGTAAGGAGCTTGGAAGTCACCACTCCACGCTAACAACAAGTAAAAGGTCAAACAAACTGAAAAAATCAACAGCTCTTCTTAGAACGGCCAGAGAAGTAAGGTCATAGGGCAAACTGGAGAGACAGACAGCTGGATACAGAGCATCACAACCTACAGCAGAAACCGGATACCTGGTCTGTAATTAGTGAATGACTTCAGCTCACTGTGGGCAACTCTGAGATCCAAAAGCTCCAGGGGACTCAGTCATTGGCGGGGGCTTTGGGGGCGCACACTTTTGTGAGTTTTACCTCCAGGAGCTCAGTCAGGTTCCCACTGTAAATACCAAAGAAAAATCCCTTCCCGCTTCCAGCAGGGGGAAGGGAAAGGAGACCATCTCGAATCCACCAGAGCATTCTGCTCCTCTCAACAAGGTCTGCTTTCAGAAGACACTAGTTAACCAAAGCCCAACCTGCTGGGCTGTTATCAGAGCCAAGCTGACCCGAGGGAAGGGACACCCCAACTCCAGCCCCCTCTAGCCATCCTGTCCCACATAGGGGGGGAGGGAAAAAACCTGAGAAACACCTCTGCAGCTCTCAGTCCAGGGGCAGAGGTTCTAAAAGACTTTTACCTGGTGTATCGTGGCCAGCTATCGAGAAAAATATTATAGGGCAGAGCAAAAGGCAAAAAACACAATTTGAAGAGACAGAGAAAACATCGGAACCAGACATGGCAGGGATGTTAGAACAACCATTAGATAATTCATCAGGCTAGGAACTAAATATGCTAAGGGCTTACCGGATAAAGTAAACAGAACGTGAGAACAGATGGGCAACGTAAGCAGAGAGACAGAAATCCTAAGAAAGACCCAAAAAGAAATGCTAGAGATCAAAAACTCTGTACCCGACGTGAAGAATGCCTTTGATGGGCTTATTGGTAGACTGGCCCCGGTTGAGGAAAGATGAGAGCAAAGTGCAAGCCATATGGAGCTTGAGGCGAAAGGAAAAACAGTCATCCTGACCCCTCCACCACACACACACACACACACACACACACCAACTTTCTGTTCCCCTGACCCCTGGGGCTAAACGACCCAGCTGAGGAACACCCAAGGCAGGGCTGCTCCCCTGATACTGGGAAAAAAGTGATGGGCAGGTCCGCCTTTGCCCTCAGATGGTTCTGAAACGGGCCATATAAACTGCTTCAAATAAATTAACCAAGAACATAAGAATAAGAGCAGGTGTTTATTGAGGTCTAAGTGTTTTACAAATACAGACTCATTTCATCCTCGCTTTGATCTCCAGTGCTATGGTTACCCCTATTTATAGCAGAGGGAACTGACGCACGGAGTTTCCATCAGCTTGCCTCAAATCACACAGCAAGTAAGAAGCCGGGCTGGGACCCGAACCCCGACAGTCTGGGGGCTTGGGGACCAAGTCCACGCCCACGACTCCTGGCCACAACGCTGTGACCCGGGTCAGAGCAGCCTTGACCCTCACTGCCGTCCACCGCGCGCCCGGTGAGGCTTCCACCCGGCCCAGCAGAGCCGGGCAACCTTAGAAGCACTCCGAAACCCACCCAACGACCGAGAAGAACGCCAGCCGCAGGAGGACCACATCCGCACAGCGCCAAGCCTCGGTCGGTCTTTACTGAATTTCAGGGCAGAGGCCAAGGCCACCGGAGCGCGCCGGCGGGGGCGCGGACTTGGCGTCACCGGACCGTACAGCCGTCCCAGCGCTTCTCGGGGTCGTAGGGCTCCCGGCGGCGGGCGGGGAAGAGATGCTGGTTCTTCTCGCGCCAGCTGCGCGGCGCCGCTCTGTCCGCGTGCGACTCGTCCTTCTCCAGGGGGGCGTCGCTGCGCAGCCGCACGTCGTCGTGCACGTCGAAGGTGAAGAGCGGCCCCTCTTGCCGCGCGCCTGCGCCACCCTCAGGTCGTAGAAGGGGTGGTCGTGCGGCCGGATCCGGGCCTCCTCGGCTTACGGGAGCTGCTCCGCGCCGGCCGTGCGCAATCAGCGCCTCGCTGAGAAACTCCCGCACGGCGCCGGCCCTATGGATGCGCGCGGCGCGCCGGTGCCCGCAGCCGTGCCAGGAGCTGGACGTCGCCTCCACCTCCTCGCGCTCGCGGTCCGGCAGGAAGCTCGTGTCCACGCCGCGTCCTTGCCCTCGGGGTCGCCCCCCTCGGGGTCCTCGTCGCCGTCGTCGGGCGAGAAGGACAGGCCGGCAGATCCGGCGCCGCTGCTCCCGCTCGCGCCGCGCGTCCAGCTGCCGGCGCCGCCGCCGCTCCCGCCGTTCGCGCTGCGCCCGCTGCGTCTCGCGCTGGCGCACCAGGGCCTCCTGCCGCGCCTTCACGTCGTGCAGGGTCAGCAGCCCCGCGGTGCTGCTTCAGCTCGGCCTCCACCGCGTCGCAGTGGGCGCGAACTTCCGGCCCACCTTGGGCTTGCTGATGGTCTCCTCGGCGATGCGCTGCTTCAGGACCCCCACGTGCTCCTTCTGCTTCTTGCGCTGGTCGAGCGGGTGCAGGGCTCGGCCGGCCCGCGCATAGTGCCCTTGGACCGAGCCGTGCCGCCCGCCGGCTCCCCCGGGCCGCGCGCGCCGCGTGCTCTCAACCGCGGCCTGGGAGCTCGGAGCCACCGCGTGGACTCTACAGCGGGGAACGGAAGCACGGAGTTCCACAGGAGCCAGAGTGACAGCTCGGCGAACGGTCTAGATGAACGCATTCCAACAGAATGGAATGTTCTGTAGCTGCGCTGACCCACGTGCAGCCGTATGGGGCTTATTGAGCACGAGGCGCTGATTTTTCACTTTATTTCAATTAACCTAAATTTCAGTAACCACATGTGACTGTGGCTCCCATACTGGACGGTGCAAGCCTGGGAGCTGCACACGGACAGGGTTGGTCTGCCCAGCAAACTCTTAACCTGTCCAGGTACCCACTCAAGCACGGACATGCAAGAGTCAGAGCAGCCAGAGAGCCGACCTGCGCTGGACCTGAGCCTGGCTTCGTGCATGCTGACCGCAGGAAAACAGGGTGTGGGTGAAAAGCACCTCAGTCAGGTACATGGCTCCTCTCGGGCACACAAGCCAGAGGGGAGAAGGGTCAGACAGAAGCATCTTCCGGTACCTCCCTGGAGGGTGTTAATGTCAGCTGGGTTCCCGTCAGTATGTTACAGGCGGGGCAGGACCATACTAGTTGCTGTCCCTACTCCTCCCTTAAGAGTCATTCCTGCAGTATCTGCCTGTCCCCCTGGTGCCCAGCGCCCGAGTTCCCAGAAGCAGTGTGGGCACAGACCTTGCTGGGGGAGCCGTAGGGGACAGAGGGGATCTGAGCACAAAACTGACTTCTTGGCGTTTTAACCAAAGCAGAGAGAGGCCCCCATAATTCATTGATGTCAACCTGAGCCAACCGTCTTCCCTTGGGACCAGACCTGTCCAGCCTCGGGCCCCAGAGCTCCATCCCCCACTGAACCCCACCCCTATAAGCTCTGGATGTCGTTTCATCCAGCCATCCTTCCCCACTGTGACCCCTGGAATGCATCAGCTCATCAAGCAGATTCCTAAACCCGCGGCTGCCTCTGGGAAGCTTCCCATTGCCTTCTTGCCCCACCCTGGAGCCTGCTGTTCCCCGAGGACCACTTACTTTCTCCCTGCGGCCCCCGAAAGGAGAGACGTTCTCCTCATCATCTCAAAGTCTGAAAGTGGGAGGAGCATCCTTGCCGTTTCAAAAACATTTCTTCTGTTTCCCTTAAAAACTCCCAGCTCGGGCTTCCCTGGTGGCGCAGTGGTTGGGAGTCCGCCTGCCGACGCAGGGGACGCGGGTTTGTGCCCCGGTCCAGGAGGATCCCACGTGCCGCGGAGCGGCTGGGCTCATGAGCCATGGCCGCTGAGCCTGCGTGTCCGGAGCCTGTGCTCCGCAACGGGAGAGGCCACAGCGGTGAGAGGCCCGCGTACCGCAAAAAAAAAAAAAAAAAAAAAAAAAAAAAAAAAACTCCCAGCTCCCTTGAAGCTCATGCAACCCAGCGATACTCTCCCTGCTGCGGCTGACCTCTCTGGAGTGCCCTGTCCTCCTGAATCCTTGAGGATTGGCACCTGGCTCACCTGCTTTCTTCCTCCATCGCCCTCCCGCATCGTCCTGGATGCCGTCCGCATCACCTACCCACCACCCTGACCTCCTTCCTCTCTTCCACACCCAGTTCTTATCACTACCCGTCAGTGCCCATCTCCAAAATCTTAACCTCCAAAATCCCCTCCTTTCCTGTCACTTAACTCCAGTACCCAAACTCTCACTGCCCTCTGAGAGCTCGAGACCCCCCATCCAAAGACCCTGTCACCTCTCCAGTGTCACCTTACACTCGTACCCCTCCTCGCTCCTTGCCCACCAAAGAGTCACAGATTCCTGACTCTCTTATGCTCCTTTCCTTCCTGTAATTCTCACCTGAAAGAACTCTGATCCTGGTTAAACCTCGCCTGTCTTCTCGTCCCCTAAACCCAGGCAGCTGAATATTGCTGGAGAAAGTGACATGGCTGCTGCCGGCTCCTCCCACTTTAAATTCAGGACCTTAGCTCTCCAAAGGGGACTCAAAACTGCCTTGAAATTCTCTTACTGCCCTAGAGAGGCCGTTTGTTCCCCCAAACAGCTACTGCTTACTTCCTCCCGTCCCTCCTCACCCTCCAACACTCTCCTGCCTCTCCCCACCCCCAAGTTGCCTGGTAAAATTTACCACTGGAGGAAAACACACAGGTGGTCTGGATAATAGAATCCTCCCCCCTCCCAAATTTTATGACACAAAAACTGTACTCAGTCTGGTTAGATCTCTCCTATACAGCGGTTTCCCCCAAATATATGTTCTGCGAAAAAGGGTTGTGTCTTTGATGTGCTTGTTCCCACTGGGCCTCTCCAAGGGTGGGTAGAGTATTCCATGTTTCCCAGAAGTTTTGGATCATTAAATGTTTCTCGCCCTACAGAGTACCCGTTAGCATTTCCAAAACCAGCGCTTCCTGGAATCTTGTCTGGAGAAGATGGCTGTGAGATACATGCCAGCTTCTCAGCCTGGTCCTTCTAGAAGCAGCAGTGCCTGTGAGCACAGCCTCAACGAGAAACCCTTTATCACATGAGGGTAGCACATGGCACCTACATGCCCAGAAGACAGTAGGGTGGTGGTACTGCTCACCAAATGGCCAAACAAGAAACCTAGGTGATGTCCTGGACTGCAGTCCTTCACACGTAGTCAGTGACCGCACCCCCCACCCCAGATCGTTTATAGGTTTTCCTTTTCTCTCCGTTCCCACCCCTTGCCTTAACCCAGGAATTGTGCTTTTTCCCCACCGAAAGCCCACAGGTGCCCTGTCGGCATATTCTCAATCTTGTCCATCTTGCGTACACTGTCCAGGGATCCTCGTAAGAAGGGAACCTGGTAATGTCGTTCTGCTCCTGGAAAATCTCCTCCAGCTCTCCCTTTAAGATCTAATGGGAATCCTTCCTTTTCCTCCCAGGTCTCTAAGAACGCCTCCCCCCATCTCCCTACGCCCCACACCACCTGGCATCCAGCAGCCAACTAGAACTTTCCACTGTTCCTGAACAGAGCTGTTCCCTTTGGGGACACTCTTCCTACAAGTCCTGCTCCCGCCGGGGGTCCCTCAGGACCTCCCACGGAAAACCTGCAGCTCCCAGCACAGCCCCTCCCAGATGCACAAAGCTACCAACTCCCTCCTGTCTCCAGGCTCCCCAAATCATAACCTTTCTTAGACATCATACAAATCGGACTGCTTGGCGGCCTCCTTTCTCAATTAGATAAGCCAACCCATCGCACTTTAATCCACTCAACTCCAGGACGGCCACAGCCACTGACTGCACTTCCTCCCAACTTATCACAGCCTGAGTGTCCGTGTCGTCTCCAAACCTCAGCATCCCGGCTTCCGATTAGCCGGCATCCGCCCTTTCAACTCAATCACAGTCTCCGTACACCAGAGCCAGCCGGTCCCCCAGAATGAACAAGGTGACTCTCAAACTCCTCGAAAAGGTTGGCAGGAGGAAGCAGACCTATCTTAAGAGTCTGAAATCCTGACTTTAAGAATATTCCCCACACGTTCCCAGATGCTAATCGCTTGTGACCTCAATCCTCAATGAAAAGCAAAACGCTACTGCCTTAAACTCTTTTCAACTTTATCTACAGATAACAGTAACAGAAGAGGGGCCGGAGCCGCAGTCTGCTTCAGTGAATCTGAAATGCCGATTAAATAAGCAAACTTTAATTTAGAGAAAATGTAATCTACTCCAGGCTTAGTTACAAGGTGAAATAAACATGCAAAGGAACAGCAGCAAATTTTTAAAATTCCACAAAACTAAAAGCTACTGCCTTAACTATTTTAACAGAAAAAAAACCCCTCAGTTTCCATTGCAAACAACAACAACGAATCCAAACAGGACACCTTTTGTCATGCTTGCTTTTCAGCTTACCTCCCACCAGTCTGAATTCTGATCTTAGGCGATAATCCTACAAGTGGCCCGTATCCTCCCCTCCCCAGAGTCAGCCCTGCATGAACACTGATGGTGGACCAGCGTCTGCAGGGGCCTGGGTTGGGTCCAGGCTGTGTCTCCTGATGGCCTCATCACTCAGGGAGCCGGCCAGCAGCCATCACCGTATTGCAAACTAGTTCAAGCAAAGCCGCAGGACCTGTCAACCAGACGCCAAAAGGAGCTTCAACCATGTATATGTGCTAGCATACGGTATTTGTTTTTCTTTCTGACTTACTTCACTATGTATGGCAGTCTCTAGGTCCATCCACCTCACTACAAATAACTCAATTTTGTTTCTTTTTATGGGTAAGTAATATTCCAGTGTATATGTGTGCCACATCTTCTTTATCCATTCCTCTGTCGATGGACACTTAAGTTGCTTCCATGTCCTGGCTATTGTAAATAGAGCTTCAATGAACATTGTGGTACATGACTCTTTTTGAATTATGGTTTTCTCAGGGTATATGCCCAGTAGTGGGATTGCTGGGTCATATGGTAGTTCTATTTTTAGTTTTTTAAAGAACCTCCATACTGTTCTCCATAGTGGCTGTATCAACTTACATTCCCACCAACAGTGCAAGAGGGTTCCCTTTTCTCCACACCCTCTCCAGTGTTTATTATTTGTAGACTTTTTGATGATGGCCATTGGAAGATGTACTTTTTAACTCCCTTCACCCACGTTGCCCCTACCTTCCCCATTTATGGTAACCACCATTCTGTTCTCTGTATCCATGAGCTTGGTGTTCTTTGTTTTTGTTTTTTTACATTCCACACGTAAGTGAGATCACACAGTATTTGTCTTTCTCTGTCTGACTTACTTCACTTAACATAATGCTCTCTAAGTCTGTGTTGTCACGAATAGCAGGATTTCCTTCTTTTTTATGGCTAAATGCTATTCTATTGTATATGTATACCACATTTTCTTTATCCATTTGTCCATCTTGTATCAGTGTCTTGGTTATTGTAAACAATGCTGCAATGAACATAAGGGCACAGACATCTTTTCAAGATAGTGATTTCCTTTCCTTCAGATAAGTACCCAGAAGAGGAACTGCTGGATCATATGGTAGTTCTATTTTTAATTTTTTGAGGAACCTCCATACTGTTTCCCATAGTGGCTGCACCAATTTACATTCCCACCAGCAGTGCACAGGGGTTCCCATTTCTCCACATCTTTGCCAATACTTGTTACTTCTTGTCTTTTTTGTAATAGCTATTCTGACAGGTGTGAGATATCTCATTGTGGTTTTGATTTGCATTGCCCTGATGATCAATGATTAGTGATTCTGAGCACCTTTTCATGTACCTGTTGGTCATCTGTATGTCTTCTTTGGAAAAATGTCTATTCCGGTCTCCTGCCCTTTTTTTTTTTTTTTTTTTTTTTGCTGTACGTGGGCCTCTCACTGTCGTGGCCTCTCCCGTTGCGGAGCACAGGCTCCGGCTGCGCAGGCTCAGCGGCCATGGCTCACGGGCCCAGCTGCTCCGCGGCACGTGGGATCCCCCCAGACCGGGGCACGAACCCATGTACCCTGCATTGGCAGGCGGACTCTCAACCACTGCGCCACCAGGGAAGCCCTCCTGCCCATTTTTTAATCAGTTTGTTTGTTTGTTTTGCTATTGAGTTGCTTGAGTTCTTTATATATTATGGATATCAACCCCTTATCAGATATATGATTTGCAAATTTTTTCTCCCATTCTGTAGACTGTCTTTTCATCTTGTTGATGGTTTCCTTTGCTGTGCAGAAGCTTTTTAGTATGATGTAGTCCCACTTGTTTATTTTTGCTTTTGTTGCCTTACCTTTTAGTGTCAAATTCAAAAAATCATCGCCACAACTAATGTCAAGGAGCTTACAGCCTATGCTTTCTTCTAGGAGTTTTATAGTTTCAGGTCTTAAGTTCAAATCTTTGATCCATTTGAGTTAATTTTTGTGTATGTTGTAAGATAGCGGTCCAATTTCATTCTTTTGCACAAGGCCGTCCAGTTTTCCCAACACCATTTATTGAAGAGACTATCCTTTTTCCATTGTAAATTCTTGGCTGTTTTGTTGTAAATTAATTGACTATGTATGCACGGGTTTACTTCTAGGTTCAGTATTCTTTTCCATTGGTTTGTGTATCTATTTTTATGCCAATACCATATACTTTTGATTACTTCTGTAAAAAATGCCACTGAAATTTTGATAGAGATTGGATTGAATATGTGGATTGCTTTGAGTAGTATGGACGTTTAAACAATATTAATTCTTTCAATCCATGAGCATAGAATATCCTTCCATTTATTTGTGCCTTCTTCAATTTCTTTTACCAAAAAGTGTCTTACAGTTTTCAGTGTACACGTTCTTCACTCCTTTGGTTAAATTTATTTTTTTTGTATTTTATTCTTGGTGATGCAATTGTAAATGGAATTATTTTCTTAATCTCTCTTTCTGCTAGTTCATTACTGTGTATAGAAAGGCAACAAATTTTTGTATGTTGATTTTGTATCCTGCATCTTTATTGAATTTGATATGTTGTGTTTTCATTTTCATTCAATTCAAAATATTTCCTAATTTCCCTTGAGATTTCTTTTTTGACCTATGGGTTATTTATTTAGATGTGTGTTTTTAAATTTATAGGTATTTGGAAATATTCCAGTCATGTTTTTGTTATTGATCTCTAGTTTAATTCCATTGTGATCAGAGAACATACTTTGTATGATTTTTATTCTCTTAAATCTGTAAGGATTATCCCATAACCCAGGATATGGTCTCTGTCAGTGAATTTCCCATGTGCACTTGAAAAGACTGTGTGTTCTGCTATTATTGATTGGGGTGCTCTAAAAACGTCAGATCAGTTGGTTCAGTTCTATACCTTGCTAATTTTCTATATACTTGTTTTATCAATTACTGAGAAGGAAGTATTGAAGCCTCCATTTATAATTATAGATTTTTCTATTTTTCCATTCTTTATTATTCATTTTTCCTTCATGTATTTTGAAGCTCTGTTGTTAGGTACATATGCATTTAGGATTGTTATGTCCTGTTGGTAGGTTGACCCATTATCATAATGTCTCTCTTCATCCCTAGTAATTTTCCTTACTCTTTGAGTTACCCCAGTTTTCTTTTGATTATTGTTTGCGTGGCATATCTTTTCCATCTCTTTGCTTTTAACCTACCTCTGTAAATATATTTAAAGTAGGTTTCTTGTAGACAGCATATAATTGGGGCTTTTTTTATAAACACTGTGACAAGCCCTGTCTTTTTTATTGGTTCAGGACCATTTACATTTATTATTGATATGTTAGGATTTACATCTGCCCTTTTATTATTTATTGTCTATTTTTCCCTATTATCATTCCTCTGTTTCCCCTTTACTGCATTCTTTTGAATGACTTGATTAGTTTTTAGTATTCAATTTTAATTTATTGAGGTTTTTACTGTATCTTTTTGTGGATTTTTAGTGGTGGTTCTGGGGATTACAGCATGTATTCTTAATTTTTCAGTTTACTTAGATTAGTAGTTTACTCCTTTCAGAGTAATGTACAAACCTTACCACCATCTGAGTCCCTTATCCCCCCATATATATTGTAGTTATTGTATGTGTTACATCTACGTTGAAACCCCATCGGACGATGTTAGGATTTTTGCTCTCAACCATCACTCGCAGTTTAAAGAACTCAAGAAAAGGAGCCAATTGCCTATATTTTCCCAGGTATTTGCCATTTCCTATTCTCTTCATTCCTGAAGTTGCGTGTTTCTCTCCAGTATCATTTCCCTTCCATCTAAAGAACTTCTTGCATCATTCTTGGCTTTAAGTGACAAATTTTGTCTCCTAGATTAAAAAAAAAAATCAGACTGCACCTTCCCTTTATAATGCGAATATATGGTGAAGACAGGACTTTGGCCTTCAGCGAAGGTGATTTCAGGGGCCGACTGCTGAAAATAAAGACGAGGGCACCACACGAGATATCTCCTGTGTCTCTGGCCTCGTGCACGTGCTCCTCGGCACGTGGTCAGACACTGGCCGTCAGTGGTGTCCATCATCAGGGTTCCGGGGCGGCTCCCTCTGCGGCCCCTCAATACGTGCACAGGTGGCCATTCTGAAACAAGGGAAGCCCATTCTCAGACACACCATTCATAAGATGTGGTGGTTTGCGAGTCTACTAACACAGCATCCCCACCCTTTTTGGCACCAGGGACTGGTTTCGTGGAAGACAATTTTTCCGCGGACGGGGTGCGGCGGCGCTGGGATGGTTCAGGCGGAAATGCGACCGACGGGGGGCGACAGGGGGTGACGGGGAGCGACGGGGAGTGACGGGGGGCGATGGGGAGCGGCAGATGAAGCTCCGCTCGCTCGCCTGCCCTCCGCTCGCCTCCTGCTGTGCGGCCCGGTTCCCAACGGGGTGCGGACCGCCAGGGGTTGGGGAGCCCTGCACTAACATATAGCTACCCTTTCCTTGTAGCTAAAATTAACTGGGCTCTTTGCTGAGCCAATGGAATTATCCGTAATGGTCCCAGGGGTAGGACTGGGTCTTGGGTCTTGGTGATGGAGCTTGTCCTACCTGGCAGGGCTCACCGCGAGTGCTTTAAAGGATGCTAAGATTCCAGTGGTAGGTGAAAAGTACGAGGTGAAAGCTTCTTCACTTCCTGGCTCTCTGAGAGTCCCGTCAGACCACCATCCACGGGGGCTGCGTCCCAGAGCTGATTGCCAGTGTGTTTTGCACTGATGTATGAGCTCTTTGTACCAGGGTAGCCATGGCCAAAGGCCAAGAATCTACTGGGCCGATTGTGTGAGGATGTACAGCTTAACATTCTTGCTAGGCTGCCTGGCCTCTTGCTACTGCTCTGTGTCTTCATTGTCCTGTTCCAGGGCCTGGCGTATTGTATATGCTCAGTAAATGTTTGACAAATGAATGAATGAATGAATGAACAAACGTCACATTGTTTGATTATATGACTTTGAGGCACTACTGATATTAGCAACACTGGGCTTTAAACTCAAAGTGGTCAGGGCCACATCTTCATTTTCAATTCTCTCGCTAGAGTGAAAGTGTGAAAGTTCACTCTTTAAAAACGCCTGAAACTCTGGAATTGTGGCAGCCTGAGATGTAGATGGCAGAGTGGAAATCGTGAGGAGGGCTGGGTTCTCATGTCAGCTCTATAATTTGTCATGGCCTCGAGGAAAGTCGAATAATTCTCCACGCTTCAGTTTTCTCATCTGAAAAAGTACAAACTGGATTATCAGGTCCTTTTGAGTTGTACAGGTCTAGGGTTCAATCAAGAGAACTTGCTCATAGCTCATCTAAGTTGATCACAAGCCACGGCTCAGGGAGCCTGGAGCTTCTTTGCTTGGGTAATTCCTACTGGCTGCTGGTTATCTAGAAATCCAAATTTCTCTGGGTGGGGTGGGGAGATGCCAGCTCAGCCAAAGGCATTAGCTCGTAGACCATATCAGACTTTGGTTGACCACGGCTAGGCTGACGTGTTATCAAATTAGTCCAAAGGTAAATCCAAAGGGCTGGGAAAGGAGTAGATTAAGTCCAAGAAACTACTGATTTGGTGGCAGAGGAGTTGGGGCAGCCTCTGGCCTTCACGGCCAGAACCTGGCAAATGGGTGCTTCTCAGACTTTTCAAGGACCCAGTTGTGAATGTCTTCACTAGTAGCTTAGTCTAGGGAAATGAACATAAGGAACCAGACCCCTTTCGTTCGCTTGGAGCTGATTGTGAGATTTTTCCATTCCTAGTTTCCTGATTGGGGAAGTTCTTCACTTTCCTAAGAAGCCCTTCCCTGTGCCCTTGCCAGCCCTGCAAACTCACTCCATGCACTACTTTGAGAGGGTGGAGTGTGTAGGTCTCACTCGGCCCCTTCTCCTTCCTTCCATCCTTCCCAGACGTGACAGTACTGTCACCTGCCACATGCTTCATCCGTGCTCAGAAGCCGGGGACAAGAGGGATGAATTGCACTGTCAAGGTGGCCCCAGACTACCCGACCCAGATTGCTCTCTGATTTCTGTTCATTTAATTTTTTGAAATAAAAATGTTTTTATACTACATGAATTTTGTAAAAACTTTATATAAAATGGTCTTTATGTAACCCAAGCCTGAGAGAGAACCATTATTCGTAGTTGGCATTTACTTCCAGACTTCAAATGTGTATGTAAATATGTATTTTAATATAAATGAGATCATTGGGTACATTGATAACTTCAAATGATACGTCATACTTCTTTCCATTCTAACACTTAAAGGCCTATCAGATACTTCTCAGTGGCCCCAGTGTATTTCAATACAGGAAAGTATTACAGTGTACCAATTTTCTATTGCTTGACATTTAAATTGTTTTAACTCTACAATGATCATTCTTAAAACTACATATCTGTGAGAGAACTCTTATAGTGTCTGGCATTTAATATCTATTGTTATTATAATTATTAGTAATCCTTTTTAACCTGATAGCCTTGACTTTCTTTGATTTTAAGTTGAGCATCTTGTGTTCTTTAAATTTCATGACAAAATTTTTAACCTACTTTTCTATTGAGGAAATTTCTTCTTTTCTTATTGATTTATAAGAACTCTTTATATATTGAGAATACCAACCCTTTATCTGCCATATAAGTTCCAAACATTTCCACCAGTTTGTTCTTTGCATTTTAACTTTGTTTAGGGTTTTGTTTTTGTTTTTTTCTTGCCACAGAGCATTGTTGTGTATTTTCATTTTTATGTAGCCAAAAGACAGTCTTTTTTTATTGACTTGTGAGTTTATATATTTTAAAACTCACTCCATTTTGTAGCATTTTTTTATGATCTGGGATCTTATTTCTGAACATACTTTAAGGCAGTGATTTAGATTTTTTTCCAAAAGGTACTAAATTAAAATGAAAACTTAGGAATATTTCTCAACCTGCTCCATGGACCATAGGTATTTTTTCTTACTAGTAGTAAGAAAAACAATAAAAATGAATTTTTAGTAGGGATTTGCAATGTAAAAAGCTTGTTTACATACTATATCAGCTAGGAATCTTTCTGTTCCAGGTTAGAGAAGCCTGACTCAAACTGGCTTAAATAAGAAGTTCAATGACACACTTATCTGGAAAGACCAGGCATCATGTGGGCTTTGGATGTAGCTGCGTTCAGAAGGTCAGTAAGCTCAGCCTCCTTTCTGCTTCATTCTTAGGCTGACACTTGTCAGGGTCAGAAGACGTCCAGCAATTCCCAGGAATTACCTGCTGTCTCATCCATATCCAGGGCAAAGAGAGATTGTTCTTTTGATCGCTCTCAGAAGAGTGAGGGCGTTTCTTTCTCAAATCCCATAATAAACTTCTTCTTGCTTTGTCCAGCCATGGTGTCCAGGAAAATGATAAATGGTCTCTTTCGATTTAGTCAATCAGAGCCTTCTCTAGAGCAGGGGGTGGGGTGGTGAGGGGCAGTGGTGGGATGTGTTGGGGAAAGCTGACTATCCATCCAAGCAAAAATTGGGGTCACGTCACTGAGAGGCTGGGAGGCTGGAAGCTGAGCACCCAAATTAGCAAACCCCTACCATGCATACACCATCCTGTTTGTTACTTATAAGAACCCTGTGCAGGCAGGTAGTTACTAACTTCCCTATTTTATGGATGAGAATACCAAAGGCCAGAAGAGTGACATGATTTGCCTTGATCGCTCACATAGATGGTGGCAAAGCTCAAATCATATGACTCTAAACTCTCCACTCTGCCCAGTACTCAAATGACCTCCCTTCAAGCTTAACATCACCATTTAGTACGTGGGACTGCATCAGTTCTACAAATGAGTTTAAAGAATTAAAAGGTCAAAAGGAGATATTAGCCATTGGCCGAGTTGATGCTCCTAATAGGGGCAGAGCATTATATGAGGTTCCACCATGGTGGCTTCAGAAGAACTGGACATGAGGATCCTGGTCTACCTCAGCCAGGTTCCCCCAAAGAGGAGCATATGGTACAAAGGCTTATGTGTGGGTGGTTTGTTTGGCAATGTGGCCACAGGGGACAGGAGGGAGAGTCTGGGTGAGACGGGAGGCTGAGGAGGACAGCCAGGACAGTCAAGGCAGCCACCTCTGTAGGGGACTGCCTGACCCCACAGGAACTTTTGGAAGCTCTAGAAGTGGGTCATCACGGGGTGGGGAGAAAAGGGGAAGCATTTATCCTACAGCTCACGTCCCCAGTCATCCCTGGTGGTTCTCAAGGTGTCAAAAGCCCTGCATTTCTGAGCTGTGCATAAGTGAGTGCCCAGTGGGTTGGTTGGACATCCCAGCCGGTCACTGCAGTGGCCAGAAGGAGATGGGACAAGAGGATTTTAAGTGGGGCACCAGGGGTCTTCAACCTGTGATCCATTATAAGCCAATAAAACAAAGCTGGAGTTAACGAAATGATGCACAAACAAGCCTGAATTCCTGTTTCCCTAGCTAACATCTGATAAGTTCATGCCTGGAGTATTACAACCACCTCCTGAAAAGGTCTCCCTGGTTTTTCTCGGTTCGACTACTGCAGTAATCTTCCTAAAACACACTAAAAATTTCCATTTTGTCACTACTTTACTGAAAGGGTTCATTCCTCTGCACTGCTTGCAGGATTATGTACAAATGTTTTTGCTTGGCATTCAGTATCCTTCACCATCGGTTTTACCATCATTAAACAGCTGTACTCCCCCCATCACTGCCCCAGCTGGGCTCAAGCCAGTCTAATTTCCTTACCGTTTGGTAAGCAGGCCAAGATTATTCCTTCTCTGTGCCTTTGTTAATATTGTTCCCTCTAACTGACAGGGATGACATGCAAAACATTTACCAACTGCCAAGGCAGGCACTGGCCAATTGGCATGAGGTCTGAGCCAGTCAGAACTGATGGCAGGTGTAATGGACAAACGGGTTGACCAGTTGGCTCAGCTGCCATTCTGCTGTGTCTGTTGGACCCCATCTCTCCCTGTCCTCCATGAAGATTTCCTGGATTGCTGTTACTTATGTTGTTCTTCCCTTCTTCCTGGCTTGTGTCCTGTGTATTCTTAAAGCTGTTCATGTGATGATGTAACAGCCTAAAACACCTGCAGTTGTGGGCAGCACTTTACTGCCTTTTCATATGGGAACAATTTCATGATATTTTCTGTAGAGAGAATAGAAAGATATAATTCAGTCTTTCCTATAACATGGCTGATCAAAAATAGTTATTGATATTTTAGAAAAGTTTCAGCTTCAAAGATTTATGACTGATGACACACACTCTTAGAATTTTTGTCATATATGAGGAAACCTTTACTAAGGTTCCTTCATGTCTGAGCTGTAAAATTTCAGGAGATTTAAATTTCTGTGGGATGCTCTTTGAATTGCCTTTGGATAAATTCCTGAAAGCCATTCCAGCACCAGGATAGCCAACAATATTTTATCTGTGTGATGGCTTCAAGACGTGGCCCACAAATTCTTTGACACTTCTCTCATTGAGAGATGGGATCTATGTCTCCTCCCCCTTGAATCTAGGTAGACTTGTGATTTGGTTGTAATCAACAGATAGCTAGACCAGGAAAAGCAACACAGATGCTACTTTGTTCTCTGGGATTCCCGCCTTTGGAGCCCTGATCCATTATGTAAGAAGCTGAGCTCCTCCGAGGCTGCCATCCTTGGGAAGGAAGCCTGGGCCACATTTAGGAGCTGAGGTCCCAGGTGACAGCCAGCACCAACCAGCAGACGTGATTCTGGCCCCAGCGATAGAGTCACCCCTTCCACGGGGTCTTCCAGCTGAGGTCCTGGACATTGTGGGGCAGAGACATGCTGTGCCCTGTCCGAATTTCTGTCCCAGAAAATCCATGAGCGCAATAAGATGGTTGTTTATAGCACTAGGTAACACAGTGCTAGTGACCAAAATAACCGTTATTGATTTTATGTTATAACACTGACTATACGTTACTAATAATAGATTCTAATTCGATCCGATCCTTAAAGAGAAGGAAGCTTGTAACACTTCTCAAAGTGGATAAACCAAAAACAAAAGGCCACATTGCAGCCCCATCCATGAACTACTTCAAATCTGTCGTGAAACCTAAGTTTATCATGCTCTTTCTTTAAAAAAATTTAATTAAAAAAATTACCTGCCCATCTTATGTAGCCCTTAAAAAAAAAACACAACAGTTTGGCAGTTCCTCAAAAGATTAACATAGAATTACCATATAATCTAGCAATCTCACTTCTGCATATGCACCCAAAAGACATGAAAATAGTCTTGAAGAGATATCTGTGCACCCATGTTCACAGCAGCATCATTCACAACAGCCAAGAGGCGGAAGCAGCCCAAGTGTCCATCAAAGAATAAATGGGTAAGTAAAATGTGGTCCGTGCGTAAAATGGAATACGATTCAGCCTTAAAAAGGAAGGAATTCTGACACAGGCTGTAATATGGATGAACCTTGAAGACATTACACTCAGTGAAAAAAGCCAGTGACTGAAAGCCATATACCGTGTGATTCTAAAGAGGTTCCTCGACTCGTCAAGTTTGGAGACAGAAAGTAGGATGATGGTCTCAAGGGGCTGAAGGGGGGCATAGGGAGTTAGTGTTTAGTGGGGACAGAGCTTCTGTTTGGGAAGATGAAGAAGTTCTGTGCATGGACGGGGGTCACACAACAGTGTGAATGTACTTAATGTCACCGACTGTAAATTTAAATACCGTTAAAATGGTAAACACAAAAGATACACTTGTGATCATCAGCTTCTCTTCTGAAGTCAAAATTAGGTTCAGCTTGCTTCCCCTGAGAGGGTGCAGAACAGTTGTCAGACAGGCAGCCAGAACAGAGGCTGAAGCGGGTCTCACGAGCCGAATGGGCCAGTGGAGGGGACTCGCGGTCCTGGGTTAAAGGAGGCCACCGTCCGAACCCCACAGCTTCCCGGCCGGCAACCACCTCCTCCTCCTCGTTAGACAAGTGCTGGGGGAATCAGAGCTCAGCAGTCACAGCTTTTTTTCAAAATAATTGTTATCCAAAGAAGATGCAGGAAAGCCAATTAAATGTGGACACAAGCCCAGTGAAGGTCTCCAGAAAAAGGTTATCACCCGGTCAAAGTAGCCTTGCAGCCCAAGAGGACCCACGTTTGGAATCAAACCAGGGATAAAGGACCTCGCCTGCTCCCCACGTGCAGCACCGGTGGCTGCAGAGGTGCCTGGGGAACCAGCCAGTCAGGACACAGGCCTGAGCCCGGGATGCACAGACTCCCAAGTGTCAGATGATATTGCTGTTCCCCCTGTGCGTGTACTAGGTTGTATGTTTTCACCCCACGGTAACGTGGCTCAGTAAATACGAACGTTACATCTCATTACACCAAATATATGACACTAAAATATACCTGGAATTTCTGAAATGTGGACATGAGTTTTACAAACTGGGATTCTCAGCTGTACTATCATACTCATATCACACAGCACCCATGTACCCATAGGCACTCAGAATCCTCCCCATCTCCCCAGGCTTGGACACTCGCCAGCCATGCGACCTTAGCCAAGGTGGCTCCCAGCCCTCAGCTTCCTCATCTGTAAAATGGTGACAACAGTTAGTATTTACCTCAGAGGGTTGGGCAGTAAGAGCCTGATCAGTCCAGCAGTGGGTGTTTGTGAGGTAAGGTAAGCTCACCTTCCAGGTAGCAGAGCATCTGGGTAACTCCTGCCTCTGACCTGAGACCCTCCTCGTACGTATGGGTCATTGATGTTTTAGTTTCAAACTCACCAGCTGAAATTTTTTTCTTTTTTTTAAAATTTATTTTATTGAAGTGTAGTTGATTTACAATGTTGTGTTAATGTCTGCTGTACAGCAAAGTGACTCAGTTATGCATATATATACGTTCTTTTTAATGTTCTTTTCCATTATGGTTTATCCCAGGACATTGAATATAGTTCCCTGTGCTGTACAGTAGACCTTGTTTCACTCTTCTATCAACACTGTTACCCGAGGGCAGAGATGTGAGATGCAGAAGGAGAGACACCGGGGAAACGTCGAGGGGGACGGGGAGACGTGATCTCTCAGCACAATCACAGCCTGCATCTGAGTGCCTCAAAGTCTGGAACGCTCGACTGGGTTCACTGTTCTGACCCCCGTCGTGTGCCCGCCGCTCGAGGGCCAAGACTGGATGCGCCCAAGGACCCTGCCCGCCTCGGCCCTGGGAGCTTCCAGCTTTTCGGATGACATCACCACTGTCTGAACCCGGGAGCAAGCGTTTGGCCAGAATGCTCCGAATTAAGCCAGACACTGTGCTTTTTTTTTTTTTTTTTTTTCAGGAGGGAGAACATGTGTTCGAACTTTGTAAGAAAGAAACTGCTCAGGCTTCGTGTTTTGATGACACTTGGCTCCCACCTCCTGTAAGTCCAAATGTCTGTGGAACAGGGAAATGAGCCCTGAGCTGAATGATAAAGCTGATATGATTCATGAGTTTGCCAGGAGGAAAGGAACAGGAAACGGAGGGGCTGGTGCCAGGGCGGTGACATCATCACTTTGGCATCCAGTCCCGTCCCGTCCTGGAAAAATGCAGCCTGCGCCGCCCCGCCCTGATGATTTTGAGACATAGGAGACAGAAGCTATTTGGTTGCTTGGCCAACTCCTGAGACAAGGAACTGGATTTTGGAAGTCTTATCCCCCAGAGCGCCTGAAGGGTGAAATGTCAGTATGTGGACGGCCGCCAAGAACTCCAGGAGAAACCAAAGAAGAAACAAAACCCTTCACTTAAAACAGCAGTGGAATACACACATATATACACATATATCTGCACATACACATATACATATATATCTAATCCTATGTGTATATACATATGTACCAACACACACACGCACACAGACACGTATATATTTAATCCTATGTCCTCTAAGAGACTTCTTAGTGAGGAGGGAAGGCCAGTGCGGGGGAGTTGGTGATGGGAGGAGGAGATGGGATTTTCAGCTCCTTTCACAGAGGAGGACCAAGGGTACAGGGTCCGTGCTGTGCCCACACGGTGACTATACCTAAGGCTCCTCCACCTGGTCCACAAAGGGACAGTATTTCACCTTCACAGAACAAGCTTACTGACCCCCTGGTCCAAAGCAAGAGAACTGCCAGGAAAGGGAGGGCCCCTCTGGCCTCCCAGAACCAGATGTACGAGCCCTCCCCACCACAGACTGCTGACCTCACCGCCTCAGGGCCGTTTGGCTAAGTGATGCACTGGCTGCGCAGCCTCTGTTCCGGAGTTTCCCGCGGACTTTGCTGGTCCTGTGGCCGGGCTGGACCTCACTTCAGCCCTGAAGCCTCTCCCACCCCCGTGATGCGGTTCCCTTCTCTCTCTGTGCTCTGTGAGGACAGGTGAGGCTCACTCATTTTGCATTCTCAGTACCTACGATATAATAGGTGTTCAATACACTGATTTTAATTAATAAGTGTGCAAACAATGGATTAAAATTTTAAATTAAGAAATGAGTTGAGGCCCTTATCGCACGCACACAGCCTCCATCCAGCAGGAAGGGACCCAGACATGACAGTTTCTGGGCAGCTACAGATGTAGCCCCACTTCAAGCCAGTATTCTTTTACCATGTAGTCCACATTTATTTAGTGAGAAGAAATACATTTTCTTTTGGTGAAAATTGTATATATCTTCCACCTAGGGGTTTATTAGAGACATTGGATAGAACGTAGCATCGAAACTGACAGTATTTGGAGTTGTCTTTCATTTCACTCATTCCATCACTTGTGACTGGGTTACAATGAGTCACTCATATACACAAAGAATTGAAATAACACAGAGCCTTATTCAGAATGGATTTTAAGTTTATTTTTCTTGGCTTTCATTATCCCAAAAACATTTTCCATTTTTCTGGAGTCTTTATTATCTCTTGGGTCTTCTTTTGCAATTTTCTGAATACAACTTCTTGTCTACACACTAAACAGTCTGAAACGTGTGCAATAAAACTAACCACTCAGTCCCGGGAAGCACCCTCTTCAGTATGTTATCTGGTGTCAGAACCTCGCTTGGTGTGGGAACAGCCTCAGCTGATGGAGACCAGTGGCTGCACCTTCAGTATTCACTCAGCTGGGAAGATGAACGAATCCAAGGGGCTTCGTCTCACTCTTCACTTGGGGGAATGGACCATGTGGGTGGGGAGAGGACCAATTTATATCAAGCCATTTATCTAAAGAGTCATCCATGGGAACCTGCACTAACCAAGGCCCCATTTGTGACTGGCTCCAGTAAGGCCTGAGCACATGGGGGGCCTGGGGCCCAGAAAAGGTGCCTGGTATCTCACACCAGGTACCTTAATTCCAACCTGGGCCCGTCGCTTACTTCCATCGGAAGGCAAAATCAACATACAGCCTCATGGTGATGGATGGCCATGAAATAATAAGGATAATGACGACAGCTCCCCCCAAGTGTGAGCCCCACCCAGGTGGGTGTGTTTGCCGCGCGGCTGGTTCCCGGGCCGTGGGAAGCAGCAGATTGGGTGCAAGAAACAGGTGCTCAGTGAATAGCTGCAACTGGGGGAATGTGCTGAAACATCGCTCTGGGTAAAGTTCCCTCTGTGTCCTTTTACTGAACCCTTACGACGTAACTGTGGGTGGAGCATTGCTGTGTCCATTTGACAGGTGAGAAAACTGAGGCTCAGAGGCAGACTTGTCCCCATACTTACAGCCGGTGAAAGGGACAGCTGATCTGAGCTCAGACCTGCTTGACCTCAGGATCTGTGCTCCTTCCACAATCCCACATGGTCCCTGGAGCCCTGGAGCTGGTTCTTTCAGAGAACTCATTGTTGTGTGCTGCCTGGCAAGGCACAGAGAATACCCACTGGAGTATCCACTGCCCACAAAATACTAATCACCAGGCAGCAGAGGTTCAAGGCCATCTGCAGGGCAGCAGAGCCTTATCTACAGCCAATGGCAGATAAAGTCCGGCAGGAACTTCCAGCGTGTCACTGCCACGAGGCGTGGCTTTATTTGACTCCATGTGGGCAGATTTTGTGACGTAGAGAGGGGTCGAAGTCCGGGACTGCAGAAAGCAGCCCGCGAGCATGTTCTTGCAGGAGATGCTGGGTTTGTGATGGATGGGCCATGGTCGGGGCTCCGTGGGCAGGCTGGGAGCGCTGCCCACAGTCTGTGGTGTGGTCCTGCCTCTGTGTGTGTGTGTGTGTGTGTGTGTGTGTGTTCTGTGCGTGTTTTCCACGTCACATAGCACACTTATGTGTTGTATGCATGTGTGTGCATCGGTGAAGGAGGGGCACGTGCCTGTGACCAGCCCCAGCACCTGGGCTTGGGGCAGAATCCCCGGCAGAGGGTGTGGCACCTGGCTGAGCGGGGAGCTTCTCAGACCCGCTCCAGACCCAGTAAATCACCCGCTCTGGGGCTGGGTCCCAGTTTTACGTGCTTTTTAACATGTTTCCTAGGCGGTTCTTATACTGAAAGATGAGAGCCGCTGTTCGAGGGATTGGGCAGAAAGATGGAAGTCCACTTTCTCCTTTTAGACTGCGCAGTATTTGATACTTCTGTAATTAAAAAAAAATACAGGTTTGAGGGAAGAAAGAAAAGGAAGGAGAGCAGAAAAAAGGCAGCATAGTTCGGGGTGGGGCTTGGATGTAGGAACCCCGTTTCCCTGACTCTGGATTCTGGACCGTGCCGTTCACAATCTGCCATCACACTGTCCCCTCTCCTCTGCTTTTCCTTCCCTCTCTCTCTCTCTCTCTCTCTCCCTCTCAGACACTGTCACTCCCCACCAAGCAAGTACCACTACAACACCCCCTCCCAGAAAGCCCCCAAACAGTCCCAAACTAGTATCTGCAAGGTGGCGGTTGCTGGAATTGCTTATCCTGTCCAAGAGACCGGCGTTACTATTTCCTGAGCTGTACAGCACAGACAAGCCGCCCAAGAATTGCTTACAAAGTTGCCTTCTCTTCACGAGCAAATACACCCACCATCTCCTGGCTTCCCGTTGACGTGGGGTTTATTCCACACACTCGGTTATAAAATGAAGGTTGTTTGAGTTCAGTTTTTGAAAATGAGTTACTTTCACTTCAAAACGCAGAAAAAGTCCATTCCAAAGAGCACCTTCAATTCTAAAATTTCTAGTTTTTCACTGTTGGAGTCTTTAAAGGGAAGCCATTCAGGCCCTGGCTCCCCGGCAGGTCCCGGCAGGTGTAAGTCATACGCTGCACCAAGGGCAGGCAGTGCAAAGGGCCTGCGCTCACCGCAGGGGCCTTCCAGCCTGGATACCGCACATTGGCAAACACTGACCTGAGTTCTCAGCCCCCTCGAGTCCTCTGCCGCTGGTTGTGCAGGCCTCTTGCCACTGTGCTTGTGAATTAGAGCATCCAGTTACTGGGTCTCTCCCCGAACTGGGTACTTGACATAAGTTGCCCCAGATTGGCCTGCCAACCCGCAGGGTGGCCTGAGACCCTCTGCACGGGGGAGGGGAGGGGAGGGTGAGAGCCGCCTGGGGCCCCGACCCACGTCCATAGCTGCCGGCACATCTGTGCGTGAACCCTGCTCTCTGCTACACTTGGCGGTGCCCGGGGCCTCACAGCAGCCCTCACCCTGGCTCCAACCACGTGGAAGGAAGCGGTAATGGGGCTCTTTATGGGGGTGAGGCCAGGTCTTCACCGGGTGAGCAGGAGCCGGCGGCGTGGGTGGAAGAGCCACAGCCAGTGGACCAGTCCGTTCATGCAGGGCATCCTCGACCCGGGCCACACGTTGGAATCACTGAGGAACTGAGGTCAGGAGATCCCATCCCAGGCTACACCCAGACCAAGGAGATCAGAATTTCTGGAACTATCTGTGAAGTTCCACAGGGATGCACAGCTGAGGTGGAGACCCCTGGGTTCCAGGCGGGTCAGCCTGGCTCCCCTACTGCTCCCTCGCATGGTTGGTTGTGGGCCTGCAGGCCTGGGTCACCCGGGGCGTCAGACAGGCCCAGCCTGGACCTCTCAGTAGGAACCTGGGTTTTAACAAGGCCCCTGGGTGATTCGTCTGTGCGTTACAGTCCCAGAAGTTCGGCTTCAGATGACTACCTCAGATGCCCCAGCATTTGAGAACCTCGGCAGACACCCCGGCACCCAGACCTGGGGAGGGGTCTCGCCTTGAGCGCCCATCAGCGACACGGTGGGAGGTGGTGACTCCCTCGAGGAGCCTTGGAGCTCTGGCAGCCATGGGAGAGGAGCGGGCGTCAGTGAAGCCGTCCCCGCTGACGGCTGCGTCGTGGTTCAGTGCGGTTCTGGACAATAGATGACCTCTGCGATGATAACGGGTTATCTTCTTGTGTCTTAGTGACCTTTATCATGAAACAAAGCATCCCGTAACTTAGTAGCTTAAAACAGCAACTATTTGCTCAAATAACAACTGCTGCTCAAATACATAACTGTTTATTTGTTCAAATTCAACTGTTTATTTGGTTCAGCAATTTGGGCTGAGGCAGCTGGGAGGTTCCCCTGCCGACCTCGCCTGGGGTCACTCTCGCAGCTGTGGCCACCTGGTGCATCAACGAGCCAGGGATGGTCTGAGAGACACAGTGGGCTGTGAGCCGCACTGTTGCCTGGGGGCCTTGGTTCTCCTGCACATGGCCAGGTGAGCCTGGGCTTGTTACACAGTGGCGGCAGCCGTAGGAGAGCAGGACGTGGACGCTGAAAGATCTCTGCTGGCCTTGCTCAGAATTTGCACGTCACTTCCAGCACATTCTATCAGTTAAAGCAGGTGGCAAGGCCAGACCAGATTCCAGGAATGGGGAAAGAAGCTACATCTCTTGATGGGGGCAACTGCAGAGACTTTGCAGCTATTTTTAATCCACCCCATTTTATCCTTCGGCCACAATTATTTCCATCATTCCCACGTGCAAAGTGCACTCACCCCGCCCAAGGCCCCCTGCAGTCTCATCCCACCAGGAGGAGCACAGCAGACACTGGGTGGCTCCTTGTTGGTTTGTGTTTGAGCAGAGCCTCGCTGCCTGCGTGCTGGGATCAGGGAGGCTGGGCCCAGCACGAGGCGCTCAGAGCTGGGTGCTTGGGCAAGTTCCCAAGGTCAGAGCTGGAGGTGAAGACTGGCGGAAAATCACCCCTATCTCTCCCCGCTCTTTCTCTCTCTGTGTCTGTCTCCCATTTTCTTTTGTTCATCCCCCACCCTCTTCTCTGCACTGCAGTTTCTACCTACCTTCCATCCATCCATCCATTTGTCTATCAATATCTGTCTATTGTATCTACTAGCTATCTATCTGTAATCTATCTAAGGGATAGCATTTGAGTGCCTGATATAGTCCAGGGATTTTCTCTTCAACCCTCACACCAGCCCTGGAAGGTAGACATCTGTTATAGACTGAATGTTTATATCCTCCCCAGATTCCTGTGTTGAAGCCCTCAGCCCCCATGGTGTTCCGAGATGGGGCCTTTGGGAGGTAATGAGGGTTACATGAGGTCATGAGGGTGGGCCCTCAGGATGGGCAAAGTGCTCTCTCTCTCTCTCTCTCTATTTCTTTCTCTCCCTCTCTCTCTCTCTCTCCCTCCCTCCCCACACAAGGGCACCCAGAAGAAAGGCCACGTGGGGACACACTGGGAAGGCAGCTGTCTGCAAGCTGAGAACAGAGCTCGCACGGGAACCCGGCTTGGCTGGCCCCCTGAGCTCAGACTTCCAGCCTCCAGGACTGTGAGAAGATCCATTTCTGCTGTTGAAGCCCCCGGGTCGTGGTGCTTGTCACAGCGGCTAAGCAGACGTCTGCAAACCCTTCCTCCATCTTACAGATGCGGGTGTGGTGGGTCCCAGGAGCTCAGTCACTGGACTGAGGTCAAACCCTGGGGAGGGTGGAGCCGGTCTTAGTCCCAGTCTGTGTCCCACCCGCCGGGGCCCCGCCACACGGCTGCCTGCTTCGTAGTCACCTTGAATTGTGGACCGCTCCTCAGCGATGCCACGTTGCAAATGGTTCTGAAAGTAAGGGCACAAATTGAGGCGTGGGGAGGGCAGGGCAGCCTTTGCCGGCCCTGGACTCTGCTCGGATGCTCCTGTCTACACCCTACCCCCGCTCCGGGCCACAGGAGCCTCTCCGTCCCTCGCCGGCCCTGCAGGGCCCTCCGGGTCCCCTTTGTGCTCCTGTCTGTCCTTCAGGCCTTGAGAAATTGGTTTCTGCCTAAGCCGTCCCAGTTAAGGGAGAGGAAGGAGGGTGTGTGGAGCCCCGGGGACGGGAGCCGCGATGGGGCCTTCGGCAGCGCGCCCTCGGCAGGTGTGTCTGGCGGGAGGTACTCACCAGCGAGGAAGGAAAGCGCAGGGCCTCTGTGTGCAACGACCCAAAGCTGCTCGTGGAGAACCTCACTGTACATCCGGGCTCGGCGGGGAAGTATTTCGGAAATGCATTGATGTGCCGGCTGTGCCCCCCGTCCCGGAGGCCCCTCGCACACCGCCCGCTGCAGTGGGCAAAGGGGCGGGGGGCGGGCTGAGGGCCGGTAAGGCACGGGGACCAGGTGAAAGAAGGCCTTACTGTTCACGCTCTTCTGGCCCCAAGAGGGTGTGTGACCAGCAGGACAGAGTCTCGAGAGCCAAGCTGTGCTGAGACAAGTGGTCTCACGAGGCAGGTCTGGCTTTTCCCTGGCGGGGGGTGGGGTGGGGGAGGGGTGGGTTCGTCACGTGGCTGACTTTGTACGGATATTACTCCAGCGATGAACAAATATGAACACTTAATCCCCCTTATAGCCCTAGGAAGTAAGTATCGCTGGTATCTTTATTTTGAAGATAAAGAAACCGAAGTGCCCTGAGGGACAGAGCTGGTTCAGCAGAAGTCACGCCCCAGGCAGGGACTCAGCCTGGCGGGTGGGCGTGGCCGGGGGCCTGGGCAGAGCAGACCTCCTTGGTGGGCGGATGCGCTGGACCGTCGAGGGAGGCTGGGCAGAGGGGCTTCCGCTCACCTGCCAGCTCCAGCCCAAGCTCCAAGGAGCCTGCCCGGCCGAGCGCCCATGCCACCAGGGAGGGCCGGGCACCCGGCGTGGCAGACGTCACTGCCTCACGGTCCCCTTAGGCTCCTGCCACATCCTCAGGTCCCGAACTGGGCTGCGGGGAACCCAGGCGGAGCCAAGTTGAGGACCAGCCCCCTTGGTGCTGACGGTGTGGCCTGCGACAGAGGCTGCAGTGCGGACAGCCCTGGCCTGGGGCCACTGGGAGGGTGTGATGAGTCTGGTCCCCGTGGAGGGTAGCTGACCCAAGGGGGCAGGTGGTGAGAATTCAGGAGAACAGGCAGCCCCACAGGCCATAAGAGAGAGCCAGGGCCGGGGACAAGTAGAGGCAGCAGGGGGCTGGAGGGACCCGGGAAAGCCTGGCCCTGGCGAAGCCCGTCCCGGGAAGGCTGCTCGGGAGGGCCGGACAAGCAGAGGGGAACACTTTCCACCCTGGGGCCGCAGAGGGGGTCAAACGTCATCAGGGCTCAGTCAATAGAACGGGTGTAAGAACCGGGCAGGACTCAGCTACGCACATCGGGGCCCAGGTTCTGAAAGGGCCCAGCCTCAGGGCTGCCCTGTCCTGAGTCACTGAGCTCCTGACCTACGGCTCCTGCAGGCCCCCAGCCCGAGGTCAGACCTCAGGCTCAGACCTGCAGGGGATGTCAGCGGCAGCTCTAAGGGCTTGTGGAGGCAGTTAGGCCAAGGAGGCCATCCCCGGCCCACTCCCTGCCCTAGACTCTGACCTCCAGCCACCCCTCCTGCTGTGACACGTTTGCAGTCAGCTTTGCTCCACCTGTCTCTCACCCGCCTGGCTTCCACGTGGCTGCCCTCTGGAAACGTTTTTCTTTCACTAATACATCCCTCAGAGGTGCTGCTGTTTCCAGACTTTCTTATTATTGTAAACAATTTGAGGAATTCTTTTTTCTTTTCTTTTCTTTTTTTTATGGAACTGTTAAAAACAACAGTGTAGATTATAGATGACAGAGACTTGGAACCATCTCCAGCACATCTTGTGAGATGAAAATTCAAGTTGCAGGAAAATACTTTTATCTAGCATGATTTCAATGCTATTATTTTTATGTTGGTCCGTGTAAAGATATATTTCTCTTTTGTTCGACATCTGTATGTATTTGGTATTTGTATATATTGTGAAATGATCACCACGATAAGTCTAGTTAACATTCTTAGTCACACATTTTTTTCTTGGGATGAGAAACTTTTAAATGTGCTGTAAGTATTATTTATTAGCTATAGTCACCCTGCTGTACATCGTCATTTTGGCAAAGTTTAGGGGTAATCTCTGTGGTGATTTCTTCCATGAAGGAAGTTCTGCTCTCACAAAAATGTATCTGAATGAGAAGAAAAATTCATGTTTTTCTTCCTTGTGAAAAGTGTCCCGTCATGGGGGCGGGGAGGGAGGTGAGAGGAGGGGCGCCTGTGAGCTGGGGACTGAGGGGCAGGAGGAAGGGTCCTCCCCACCGGGTCCCAGGGACCCTGAAACACCACTGCTAAAATGTCCACATGTCCTGGTGAACTATGTTTAAAAGTTTGTGAGGAATAGTTTGGAACTGGGAAAGCATTTTTCTGTGGAAACAGTACCATCAGTGGAGGATTCACTTTTCAAACAAATCCACACAAATGCATTTAATCCACGTGGGCCTCGCTGGCTGTGTCCCGTAGGGTGTTGGTGCGCGTCTGCCCATCTGCGAAGCCAGGGGTCCTGTCTCAGAGGGTTGCTGGGAGGAGTCCACGGGTTTCTAGCTGTAAAGTACTTGGGACAGTGACTGGCACATAACTAGGTATAGGTGTATATATATCTTATGTGGGTATACATATACCTATGTGTATGTATATATATACTCCTGGGGGGACTCAGGGCCCAGAGTGGAGCCCTCAGAGGTGAGGGCTGGGGGCTGCACTCCCACCTGGGGTCCCACGGCGGTGCTGGGGAGGAACCGCAGCTGAGAGGATGCGATGAAGTCAGCTGCTCTGCCAGGGGCCAGGGGTCGGCTGCGTCCCCTGCGCTGGACCCGGAACTAGCGTGGTCGAGGACAGGATGCTCTATGACAGAAGGGTTCAGGGCTGTGGGGGAGAGCTGGTGGCAGGACGGGCTCTGAGCACAGGTGTGAGTCTGGGAGCCACTGGGGCACCTGGAAAGGGACTGTCCCCCGAGTTGGCCCAGGAGCCCCATCCTGCCTTACAAGACCCTCGACTAAGATGTCCCCGACCCGTCCATGGAAGAGTTTTCATCTCTGCGGGTTGCACTTTGTGGCAAACGCCTCTGCCCAAGGCCACCAAGTGGCTGTTACAGAGGCCAGGCTTCCGGGTTCCTGAGCCCCTGGCCCCCTGGCCCCCTGAGCATCCCTTCCAGGGCCTCTGAGTCACAGAGCACCAAGGACTCGAGTGGGGATGGGAATGGGGGGCCCTGGCTTCCCGGGGGGCGAGGCGTCTCAGGAGCAGGGCCCGAGGGGCCGGGGGGCAGGGCTGCGCCCCACGGGGGCTGGAAGGGGGGCTGGGAGGGGGGTCAGGAGCACGTCATCAGGCCCCAGTGCGGGGGTCCAGCTCGGGCTCCTGCACCTGGTCCTGCCTCCCAGGTGGTCCTCCTCCGACCCCATCTCCGCCCTCAGCCCCGGCCGAACGTTTCAGCGAAGCTCCGCTGCTGTCTCATGTGGTTTACAGAGCTCAGCCTCCCGTCCTCATCTGTGTAGATTTATATGTCCTAATACTTTGTATTCTTTCACACATGCACGCACTTCTACGCTACCGTCTGCACACATAGCAATTCACACTCATAAACACTATTTCCACAACGTTCCGGAAATGCGGTTGGCGTCGTTTCGAAGGGTTTTGAGTACTAACGGGCGAGGCCTCTGAGGTGAGGCTCCTTCTCAAAGCTCCTCCTGCAACGCTACTTCTTTCGCCCGCGGTTATGTATGAAGCATCCACTGGGTCATCCCCAGTTTCACGGAAACTGGCATCACTCCAGGTGACGTGGCATTTCCAGAATCACACAACTTGCTGTTGTACCTTTTCTCTGCGTCGGCTCCCAGCACTGTTAGTTTTTGTTTGTGGCAGGTGTTCATCCGTAGAGGTGAGTGATCGACTGTCATGACTTAGAACAGATGTCTCTCACTTCCTGTGACACCCAGCTTTCACCCCCCCACCGAAGCCAAACGAACTTGCCTCGAGCCCCATCCACTATGGTGGTAAAGATCCAGGTGTCTGATGTGGGGGCACGGCAGGATGGAAGTCTGCGGGAGGTGCCGTGGGTACCACTGGGTCCCTGAAAACCTAGGCTGAAGCCTCACCATGTGGGATGTTTGTTTTAGACCAGACGACACACCTCTCTCGCGGGTGCTATCCTGTGCCTGAGACATGAAGACTCTCCCCTGCTTCCTTGGCCACATTTTTATCAGTCTGAATTGTCCTGCTGTGGGATGTCTAGGAGCATCCCTGGCCTCTGCCCACTGGGTGCCCAGAGCACCACCCGCAGTCATGACAACCAAAGATGTCTCCCGATTTTCCCAAGCTCCCTCTGGCTCCTTTGTAGTCAAGCCCTGTCCCAGCTCCTGGAAACCGCCGCTCTGTCTTCTGTTGCCATAGTTTTGCCTTTTCTAGAATGTCACCTACATGGGATTACACGGAATGTAATCTTTTGCATGCGGCTTTGGTTCTCTTAGCAGTTTCTTGAGATTCATCCATTGGCCTCCGTACTTCACATGAGATGACGAACCGTCTTTAACACTTCAGCTGCTGTCACGTGGGTTTTCCACGCCTTGAGGTTGGCATCTCTCTTAAGTGATAACGGTACTGGACACCACGTAGGAAATTCCACTCATTGTTTGAGGTCCTCCTTAACACGACTTCCTCCCCGGGGAGACTTCCATGATACTTCTGCTCCCACAAGTTACGATTCCTCTGTTTTGAATCCTTATGGTATTTTATGTTCCACCCCACACCCCAGAGACAGCCGTATTCTTCTCTGTAATACAGTTAACTGTGCTCCGGTTTAATCGATCCTGGTATTTCCAATCCATTAGACATTGGGCTTCTAAAGCCAGGAGCTGTCTTACTTGATGGCAATACCTTCCCATCTACACACATCACCCTCTGCCGGTCTGATGTGTGAGAGCGTTGCCGTCTCTGCTCTGGTCATTCCGGCCTCCTCGCTGCCCCGCGTGTGCCGTGCTCACTCCCGCTCGTGTCCTCAGGGGGGACAGTGGGCCGCAGTGTCCTCAGGCCTTCTGGTGGCATGTTAGTGACGGGTCAGAAGGCCAGGTGTCTGAGTCTGGGGACGGTCTCTGCCCGGCATGTCGCAGGACAGGCTGGCTCACAACGTGTTTCTCGGCAGAGGTGGCCACGGACCCTTTCGAATTCTCTTCTCCAGCTGTGGCCTCTCCAAGCTTTGTTTTGGACCCTTTAAGAAAACCGACAACTCAACCCATGTCCTGTGTGGCTATGCCATGTGGAAGTGGGTCCCAAGCCGCCCCAGGCCCCCGTAATGACTCTTGTTGCTCTGCTGCGGGACTTCTCAGAACCTTCAGGAAACCGTGAGCTTGGTGCATCCCCAACAGAAGGATGGCATAGCCAGCCTTTCCCAAGTGCATTTAACCACAGACCCTGCCCCATTTCAAAAATCTTCACTTGGAAATGATCCCAGGCTCTCAGCAAGCTGCAGAAATAGTCCAAAGAGGTCCTGGGTTTGCTCCCAGTTTTTATTTTTTGTTGCAGCAATCTGTCAGACTCCGAGACTTTTGGAAACTGCCTTTGAGAATTATGCGCTGCTTGTAACCTAAGGTCTCCTGTCAACAAAGACAGAGAGGATTAATGAGCTCCTGCAAGAAACCTGAGGGGTTTTCACATTTAGCTATGAACATCTGTTTGTTTGTGAACCGCACACACAACTGCTCTTTTCAAGCTTAGCTTCTATATTCCAAGGGCCAGACCCATAACATGTATGTTTCAAGCTTTAGCAGAAGCTACAGGCAAATTAAAACCCAACCAAAATACTGTATTTTCAGAGTAGAATGTGTGTCAGATGGCTTATTCCTTCCTGAGAGTTCGTGGCTGACACTGGTCATCGGCAGAGGAAAGCAAGCCCTAATCACAGAGGGGCCAGGACGTGAGCCGTCGCAATGAGAGCCAGAGTCCAGCCACACGCAGCCCCCCACTGCCCTACAGATTGCCACTTGCTCGGGAGTAACTTCTACTCAAGGGCAGGCTAAAAGGATGGCACTCCTGACCCAGGTTTTAGGAACACCTCTCCTACGAGCATCCCAAGCTCATCACAGATGCTCTGGCCTCACCCTGCCTTCGAGTGTTTCTCTCTCCCTGGTCCTCTCCGGCCCTCCCCACACCTCCCATCACATCAGACCTGGGCCTCCCCCCGGGCCAGCCCTGGCCGGCCGTACCTCTGCACGTGCCAGGCTGCTGCCTGGCCTGGCCCCCACCTCTGCCTGGAGACACCCTGCTACATCTTCAGCCTCAGCTGGACGCCCGACCGGGAAGGCCTCCCTGACGCCCCAGTGAGAACCAGCCCCCTCTCTCCCCTGCTTCCTTGGCCACGTTTTTATCAGTCTGAATTGTCCTCCTAGGCCCGGAAACCCAACCCCGACTGACTTATGCAAAAGAAGGCAATTTACCTATCTTGAAGCCAAACTGCGGGAAGAACAGAGGGTCCAGGAAGCAGAGCCTGGGCCGAGGTCGAAGCTCTCCTGGCCTCTCTCTTAGTGTCATCAGCCTGCGTCCCAGGACCCGTCCACGGGAGACCCCACGGCGGCCGTGTTCCGACCCAAGGCCACAGCCTCACCCCCAGGAAGGAAGGGCTTTGTCCTCTCAGCAGCAGCTCAGCAAGTCCCGGGGAGGAACCCTGGGATCCTCACTGGGGCTGGGGGCAGGAGGCATCCGGATGGGGCCAGGGCAGGTCGCGGGTGTCCGCGTCCATTCAAACCACTGACAGGGTGGGCGGGAGCAGGAGGCCCATGGTATTGGTAGAAGAACCGGGAAAGTGATGGAAGATGGAACAGTAGCCACCGGGAACAGGACTGTTCTGCTTCTATTAAGAGCAGATCGCATCTGAAACAGACTCACAGACGTAGAGAACAGACGGGTGGTTGCCAAGGGGGTGGTGGGGGAGGGCTGGAGGGGGAGTTTGGGATGAGCAAATGCAAACTAGTCTATACAGGACGGCTAAACAACAAGGTCCTACTGTAGAGCACAGGGAGCTGTATCAATATCCTGTGATAAACCATCATGGAGAAGAATATGAAAAAGAATATATGTATGTATAACTGAGTCACTTTGCTGTACAGCAGAAATTAACACAACATTGTAAATCAACTATACTTCGGTTAAAAAAAAGAAAAAAAGAATAGATCACATCAGATACATCTGGACCCACAGGGAACCTCTGTGCTTTCACTCTGGTCTGAGAGCTCTTTGAGGGAAAACACCTGGTCTTTCTGATCTTTCTGGTCCCCTGAGAGCAGCACCGTGCCATGCCTTACACTCAGGGGGCCCCAATAATGTCTGCTGAGTTGAATAGTCATTAATAAGGTTATTTTGCAGGGATGGACTTAATGTAACAGGATTCATGAAGTTTGTAAGATTTAGGATCTCTGCATATTTTCATTGAACCATGGGGGTCAAGGAGGAGGTTGAGTGAACAGTTCCTCAAGGTCATCTTTCCCCCATAGCACACTTATATACCGGCCCAGAGCCTGTCCTTAATTCTCTAATTAAAATTTAAAAAATAAAGCAAAGATCTACCGTCAAGCGGCTACTTTGTGAAATTATTATCTGTTAAAGATTACATTGTCGGGCCTCCCTGGTGGCGCAGTGGTTGAGAGTCCGCCTGCCGATGCAGGGGATACGGGTTCGTGCCCCGGTCTGGGAGGATCCCATATGCCATGGAGCGGCTGGGCCCGTGAGCCATGGCCGCTGGGCCTGCGCGTCCGGAGCCTGTGCTCCACAACGGGAGAGGCCACAGCAGTGAGAGGCCCGCATACCGCAAAAAGAAAAAAAAAAAAAAAAAAAAAAAGATTACATTGTCTGATAGGGCTTTATTCTGGGTTAGTTCAGTCATGATAAAGATTAAGAAAAACACTTTCATAGATTCCAACTTGCCAAGTTCAATATTGCTATATTTTATATAAGTGGCTGGCCCCCTTTTGAGTCCTATGGCAGAATTAGATAAAGTAGTTAATATTCCAATAAACTAGTAACTCAAAAAAGAGGTGTTCATTTAGACATATTGTCCCAGGCTCTCCAGGACAAAAGGTCACTCACATTCATACAGGGTTGTTTTGGAAAAACATATAGTTTGCCTATTAGGTCCAGGAAATGCTAGGCCTGGTGTGTACATAAGGTGTTTGGGGTGGGAAAGATGTCCCTCCCTCCCTCTCCGGAGAGATTATCTTGGGTCTTATCCCCTGTCTTTCTCCCTTTCTCTGTCCCCATTCTGCCCTGCAAATCCCAACCCCTCAACTTCACCAGGCTCTGTGTCCTTGTCTTTATCCTGATATGAGTGCCATCGTCTAGGTCTGCATTCTCTCCTCCGAGGCCAGGGACTGGCAAACTTTTTCTGTAAAGAGCCAGATAACAGACATTTAGGCTTTGTGGGTGTACAGTTTCTGTCCCAGCTTTTTAGCTCTGTCGCAGTAGAAATGGCCATAGACAGCGTGTCTGTGAATGGAGGTGGCCCTGGTCCAATAAACCCCAGGCTGCGGGCTGCGTGTGGCCCTCAGGCTGTAGTTTGCCAAGCCCCGGAAAGCATTCTCCAGCCACTTCATTCCGACGTCAGTGGCCTGTGTGTTTTTCGTCTTTATATCTCCAGGCTCTTACAGGGTGTCTGGTACCTAAGAGACATGCAATAAAAGTTTGTAGGAAGAGTGCTGAGTGCCCCAGGCCAAGCATACAGGCCGAGGATGTCGGTCTGTTACCGAGCTGTTAAATATTATTTCAGTTTCAGTAACTGAAAAGACTTGGAGCTCTTTTTAGATTTATTAAAAATTAGAAATCTATTCCCCTTCTAACAACACAATTACATGTATATTGTTTTGTGAACAGTTGTTTCAGCAACATGGCATCCAGCACCTCTAATTATAAGCCTTTTAAAACACATTCCTCTGGTGTTAAGTTTGACCAAGCCTTAGACAAGAGGCATTTTGTTTTTTGTTTAAACAAGAGCATCTCAGACACAGGAGAATGATGAGATCTGCTAGCTGCCAGGAAGAATGTCTATCATTAAACTCATTGTTGGCTCAGGCGTGTTTTGCTTATCTTTAGGGTTAATCATTCTTGGAAGAAATTCCTCACCTTGTTCCTCTAAGTCACAGCAAAAAAGCTTTGCTCTAAGTGTTTGCTCTTAGGAGGAGGGGTTGCCAGGGGTCACGCAGCTTCTCTCTGCCCAAACACAACTCCATGCTGGGTGTGGTCACGCCCCTGGGGCAGCCCGAAGCCATGTGTCCTGTGCTGGGCAGGCGCAGCCACCACCAGAAGGAAACCTTGTGTCAGAATGAGATTTGGGTAAATTATCCACCAGCCCCATCAGCAATCTCCTCCAAGGCATTGTGCTTTTGAGAAACTATTAGAGGATCACAGAGCCAAAATACCTCCCAAACAAAGCAGCTTTGGGGCTATAGACACCCTGTGATCTGCCCAGGAGCCAGGGAGGTGCTGCAGTCCCTTCCACAGCCCTTGAGAGCCAGGAAAGGAAACTGAGTTATTTGTAGTGAGGTGGATGGACCTAGAGTCTGTCACACAGAGTGAAGTAAGTGAGAAAGAGAAAAACAAATACCGTATGCTAACACATATATATGGAATCTAAGGAAAAAAAAAAAAGGTCATGAAGAACCTAGGGGTAAGACGGGAATAAAGACACAGACCTACTAGAGAATGGACTTGAGGACACGGGGAGGGGGAAAGGTAAGCTGGGACAAAGTGAGGGAGTGGCATGGGCTTATATACACTACCAAATGTAAAATGGATAGCTAGTGGGAAGCAGCCGCATAGCACAGGGAGATCAGCTCCGTGCTCTGTGACCACCTAGAGGGGTGGGATAGGGAGGGTGGGAGGGAGGGAGACGCAAGAGGGAAGAGATATGGGAACATATGTATATGTATAACTGATTCACTTTGTTATAAAGCAGAAACTAACACACCATTGTAAAGCAATTATACTCCAATAAAGATGTTAAAAAAAAAGTTATCTCTTAAATTCCAGTGGGATGGGAGAATTCTCACGGTAGAATTTTAAGCAAAAAAGCAGGATTTAAAACTATATATAGAATATAAAGCATAAATCTAATTGTGTGTGAAGAAACACACATACACATATACACACACAAATACACACACACATCAACTAAATCAAGGTGTTAACAGAGTTGTTATCTATAGTTGTGGAATTCTGAGCAATTTTTAATTTTCAATTCACTCTTTTGGTTACTTTCAAATTTTTCTACAATGTCCATATGTGCATATATTACTAAATTAACTTTTTAAATAGAAAACCCCATAAACACAATTAAAAGTGAAAAAGGGTACCAAAGAAAAATTTTGCAATATATGTGTGTCATAAAATTACTATCATTAATTTATAAAGAACTCACATGCATCAAATAGCAAAAGATGAACACTCTCATAGAAAAATGGGGTAAAGCCTATTGTGGTAGAGATTAGCTTTCCACCTAAATCCCTCACCCAGACCCCGAGGTCCTGGTTTCAATCTGGGTGCCTGCCCAGCTGCACTGCATGTTCCAGCATCCCTTGGAGGAAGGTGTGTGGTCTTGCGACCAGGTTCTCTCCAGAAGAGAATGATGAAAGTGGCATGTACCGATTTTATGACTGGCCCCACAACCCTGGGGGTCGTTTATAAAACAATAGAACCCCGTTTCTAAACTTAACGTATACTGAGCTATTAACGAGAGCTCAGCACTTCACACACATGATCTCATTCAATCCTATCAACAACCCCTTGGAGAAGTAGTATTATTCTCCACACTTTAGAGATGAGAAAACTGATACCAGAGACTGTTTACACTGTGGCATGTGGTATATGTATGTACAGAAATGGCCTGAAGAGTATATTCAAACACTTTAGTGGCTTTTCTGGATGTTCAGATTGTAAG
Organism: Mesoplodon densirostris; assembly: GCF_025265405.1. NCBI lineage: Eukaryota > Metazoa > Chordata > Mammalia > Artiodactyla > Ziphiidae > Mesoplodon > Mesoplodon densirostris. The sequence goes on along the minus strand of NC_082670.1, from coordinate 3,334,321 downwards.
TACCATATGTTCATATTTTCTCAACCAACATATATTACTTGTATAATTTTTAAATGGTAGAAAACTTTTAAGTGACAATAATTCATTAGAATTTTATGGACAATAGACTGCACAGCTAAGACATTAGCCAAAGAACTTTCAGAGGAGTATAAATTATCCTTCCTCTCTCTTTTTTTTTTAGTACATTCTCTGCACAAAAAACAATTTTCACTTCCACAATTGTAAACCAAATCTGAAAGCTTCAAAAGGAGGTCAGACGATCTAATAATTACTGTGACTTAAAAATGTACCTTGCCCCTCTGAGGGAGGGAGACCCTCTGAGTCACCACCATCTTATAATGATCATGACCTACAGCCTGGGTCATTGAGTTCATAAGAGATATACCAGCATTAATTAACACGCTTTAAACCAGGGTTTGGCATGCTTTTTCTGTAGAGAGCCAGATAGTAAATATTTTAGGCTTTCAGGTCATACGGTCTGTTATAACTACCCAGCTGGGCATGGCTGTGCCCCAATAAAACTATTTACAAAAATAGGCATCTGAGGGACTTCCCTGGTGGTCCAGTGGTAAAGAATCTGCCTTACGATGCAGGGGACACGTGGGTTCGATCCCTCATCAGGGAACTAAGATGCCACATGCGGTGGGTCAACTAAGCCCATGAGCCTCAACGAGAGAGCCCGGGTGCTGCAGACTACAGAGCCCACGTGCCCTGGAGCCTGCGCACCACAACTAGAGAGAAAAAACATGCACGCCACAGCTAGAGAGAAGCCCACGCTCCATAACAAAAAATCCTGTGGACCACAACAAAGATCCCATGTGCCACAACAAAGACCTGATGCAGCCAAAAAAAATTTTTTTAAAAAGCATCTGGCCTCTGAGCCACGCTTTGCCAAGCCCTGTTTCAGACTCGCTATTCAAAGTGTGGACAAGCAGAATTGCATCAGTGGAGAGCAGGTCAGAAATGCAGGGTCTCAGGCCCATCACAGACCTGCTCTTCCGAATTTGCATCTTTAGTAGGATGCCCTGGTGATTTGCATTTTCATTCAGGTTTAGAAGCTGATTCTCAAGCATGTCTGCTCACTGGTGTCACCTGGGGAGTTTCTGTAAAAAGCACCGATGCCCAGAGATTCTGATTTCTTTGATAGCAAATAAAGCCCAGGCATGGGGATCTTTAAAAGCTCCAAGTTGATTCTAATGTGCAGCCACAATTGCAGACCTATAGACCTGGTCATCTGAGCATACCTAATCATGACTCAAACCCAAAGGACACCGCCCATGAGAAAGACAGAACATTTAGCATCCCTGGCTCAGCTATTGAGAACAAAATGCGCCTTGTTTGCCCCTAACCCTGAGGATGAGCCCTATGAGGACCCTTCCACCAAAAGGCAGAACTGCCACTGCTGGTTCTCGTCATCTCTAGCAGGTTCCTGCGTGGCTTTCACAGACTTGGCCACGGAGTATGCCAGGCCCTGGGAGCTGGGCCGGCCGCACTCAGCGAGAATCCGGCTGCCATGATTCAGCTCCAGGAGAACATGGAAATGCCTACATGTCACTAATCCAGAAAGGATGGATGACTGCGGGAGTCGGGAAGGATCACGTGATCAGAAAGCCTAACCTTAATTTCACTGCAGAACATATTTACAAGAAGAGCAAATGTAAAGATGCTGAATGCCAGATGGAGTCCTTCGGAAGTTTCTTGGGGGTGGGGAGGGGGCACGTGATAGCATGAGTTGCACTGCTCAGATCTGTTGGGAACCAAAAAGGCAAGGCACCAGTGAGAGTTTACAGTTTATTAGAAAATTGGAAGCTGCTTTTGCAGAAACTCCAACTGGGTCAAGAACAGCAGTGCTACCTGGCAGTGATGCTCAAACCTGATCCATGGGACCTGAGACTGCATCCCTGTTTGGAACGAACCAACAGGCCAAGGTTCAAAGTCTCAGAACGACGCCTGCTGAGGTGTTCAGGGGCCAGGTGTCATAGGGGCTGCGACTTGGACTCAATAATTGAGTCTGGGTGCTGCAGCTACTCTTTCAACTCTTCTGTGTGCTAGTAAATTAATAAATAAAATGGGCGGAGTTTAAAAGTCTCTGTACTAGTTACCAGGAAAATGCAAATCAAAGCCACAACGAGATACCACCTCATACCTGTTAGGATGTCCACAATCAAAAATCAGAAAATAACTTGTGTTGGTGAGGATTTGGAGAAATTGTGACCCTTGTGCACTGCTGGTTGGGACACAAAATGGTGCAGCCACTTGGGATAACAGTATGGAGGTTCCTTAAAAAATAAGCAAAGGGCTTCCCTGGTGGCGCAGTGGTTTAGAGTCCACCTGCCAATGCAGGGGATACGGGTTCGTGCCCCGGTCCGGGAAGATCCCACATGCCACGGAGTGGCTGGGCCCGTGAGCCATGGCCGCTGAGCCTGAGCGTCCGGAGCCTGTGCTCCGCAACAGGAGAGGCCACAGCGGTGAGAGGCCCGCGTACCGCCAAAAAAAAAAAAAAAAGCAAAGAATTCCCGTATGATCCAGCAATTCCACTTTCAGGCATATGTCCCAAAGAAGTGGAAGCAGGGTCTTGAGTAGGTATTTGTGCACCAGTGTTCATGGCAGCGTCATTCTCAACAGTTATAAAACACGACCCAACGACCTTAGCCCCCCGTCAGGTCGTGCTGTGTGAGGGAGGGCTGCCCCTCCACTTACCAGTGCGTGCAGGTGAGGGCGTGTTCATTCATATTTGCACCTTCTATCTCTGTGCAGAGCTCCTGGATCAATTCAGCTGCTTGGAAGACATCTTAGACGGGAAGCGGTCAGGGAGTGAAGGGGACAGAAGCTTGGTTAACATCGATGCTGAAGGTCCCCACCGCGTTCCAGGAAGGCCACAGAGACTGCTATGCATTGCAAAGCTTCCAGACTGGCGGGTAATTAGCCGTGGGCCCCCTTGGTGCCCTGGCCTCCCTGGCCCCTCCCCTAGCACCCCCAGATCTCTCCATAAGCTGCATCTAAGGGGTCACAGCTGAGAGCCTCTGGAACCCTCCTCAGCCAATGCCCAAGCTGACCCTTGGGTGCCCCTGCCTTGCATGTTGTGGTATATTTTGCGGTAAAAGTTCCATTTGTGTTGATGGTTTCAAGTAAGAACAAATAGAAGAGAAAATAATGACAGCTAGGAGATCCACAGGTGCAGAGTACGCTGGCCTGAGCCTCTCAGGGCCCTTCCACCACGACCCAGCGGAGCCCTGGGCCCCGGCAGATGAGTTTCAGATGCTCACCCGCCGTGCAGAAGTGAGACCACCCTGGCAATAAGCAAACGGGGGCGGCAGCCTCCTGGCACGAAAGTGCTCTTGGCTCTGTGCCAGTGGGGTGACTCACACAGGGCTTTGGAAAGCTTCCTGGCGAACACGCACCTAGGGCGGATGGTTCGTGACAAGTGCCGGCTGGAACCGGAACAACCAAGCATTGGAGGGAGCCCACCGCTCGGCCAAGGGCAGGCTTGTCCCACCTGAGCGGACCCTGCAGAGCGGCAGCTCCATCGCCGCAGTGCACTTCAGGTCATACCAAAGTGGTGAGCACAAAAATGATGTATACTTCGCATTTTAAGAAGGAGAGCCATCGCTGTTTACCGTCAAATGCAGACTCCCGGAGTAACCTCAGGCTGGTTTGGACATGCAGGATGGGAGGCAAGAACCGTAAAGGTGGTTGACAGGATTAAATAAGACACAAATTAGTGCAGTTTTTCAGATACCGAAATACGGCCTTGCACAGCACGTTTCCCAGGGCAGAGGTGATTAGGGGCTGGAAACCATGGCTGGGGTCAGGGGAACGTCGTACGGAAGATCCACTCCACACCCACCAGGGGACGCAGTCCTGGGCCTTGTACTGGTACCCAAAGCTCAGCTCGTCCAGCAGGACGGGGCTGCTGGCGTCCAGAGCTGTGGGCAGTGTGAGAGATAAAGTGTCTCACATACACTCACACACACACCTAGACACACACACACACTCACATACACACTTACATACACACACTCACTGTGAGGCCACAAGAGGTTCATGCCTGGATGGCGTATAGAAATAATGAGTTAACGTGGATGTGGTTTCAAACATAGACACCGATTTCAGTTATGAGTAAGGGATGCAAGTCGGCTGAACTGGGTTAACTCAGACTCAGACAGCCTTTCTGGTAAAGAAAGGCTCTATTTTCATGCCAAGCAGGCGGCCTGGGCAGGACAAGCTTCCGGAGGCTTTGGCGGCTCCCCCTACCCCTCCCACCCCCCTGTCTGGCAGCATCGAGCTGCGTGTACTCACACGTCTTGCTGACTCCACCTCATTCTGTTCTCTTAGAAGGAACTTCAAGCTGCTGCATGAAAATTACACGTTGGTGACGGGAAAATGAAGCTAAACCCCCAAAGCCGCTTTCCCGACCAGCTTTCCGTGGTGGTGGTGGAGGGGGTCCTACAGGAGGCTGGGAGGCTGAGGAAGCTTTCTTCCTGCCCTGCTGGCAATCGTCACTTACTGATCTATTTACTTGGAGGAGAAAAGAGCTGACGGAAGAGGCTGTCTCCCGAATTCTGTGCTGAGTAAATCAGCAGAGCGCACCCCTCCCGAGAAGAGGGGCGGCCCTCAGGGCATCAGGGCCAACACCCCCAGGCCCTTGAGGGAAGCTGCTGCTGGGGGGGCGGGTGCACCTTGAGGGCCCTGATGTGGGTCCCCCCGAGGCACAGGGCCGGAGAAACCCCAGCAGGCCCCTGGGGGTCTTCAGGGCAGCTCGGCAGCTCTGCATCTTCCCTCACCTTCTCCACCGGTTCAGGGTCCTGACTGCTCCCTTCATCACATCCAAAGGACAGTGAGCTGGCCCGACGGGGCCCCAGAGCTGGACACGCTGCCCTGGGCAGCTACCCCTCAGGCCCTTCCTGTTCCTCGCATTTTCCTCCCTGTCCCGTCCTCTCTCTTAGACGATGTCTTAACTAGTGTCTGGAGCTCCAATTTCCCTTGAGTTCGGCATCTCAGGCTCAACCAAGCCCCACCTGAGCTCAGGGGCTCTCCCATCCCCTCGGGTGCCCCTCGCCCATCAGAGGTGCCATCAGGCACAGGAGCACAGCTCACAGCCCTGCTCCCCTCCCCCAGGCCCCGCATCTGGTTGGTACCAAACCTGACATCAGTCCCTTTTCCACGTTCCCTCTCCCACCCCTTTCCTACTGTTTCCAAGGGAACTTTCTGACTCAACGGACTCCTACCCGCCCGCCCTGCCCCACCAGAGACTGTCCCCCAATAGTGTAGAGCACAGCTGCTACTAGGGGTCCCCCAGGATAGGTGTGCTCACGTCACACATGCTCTCCAACACACATGCCTGGGCATGCACACACACGCACCACACGCCACTCACCCACACGACATACACCCAACACACACATACACAACCACCCTCCCCCAACGCATGTGTACACACATGCGCGCACACACACGGCTCTTCATAACATTCAGAATAACGCCTCTAAACAATGCCCAGCCTGGCATGCAAAGCTCCCACGTTAGCTCCAACCCACTTCCCCAGCCTCTTGTCCCACGAGCCCCCGATCCAAAGATGACACGTTTAGGCACTATTTGAAATGAGCCCATTCCTTGCAGTGGAAGGAAGTTTTCCATGGGATACTTTGCGGTTGTTCGTCTGTTCTGTAGACAACAACGAAAGCTGTATATATACACACCCACACAGGTACACATACACAGACATGCGCGAAATAGACGTGTTATAGATATTTTAATGTATTCTATAGGTTTCTATATAATATATCTGAATGTACGAAGAAGGTGAAATTGCTCAAACGCTGGTCCCCACCCTTGTCACCTTCGGGACGGTGGCAGGGGTGAGGATGCTGTCGGCACCCTCGTCTCGGCTCTCAGCACAGCGGCTGTAACCCCTGGTCTGCTCATCTGTCCCCGACTGGATGGAGGTTCTTGGGGCAGGGCCACAGCTTCACCTGCGTGTTGTCAGTGGTCAGTGTGAGGCCGGGCACAGAGCCAGCGCTCAGGAACGCGTGTGGGTGGAGCTTGCGTCTCCTATAAGACACTGTCCTCAAGCGGGACTTGCGGAGCAGTCTGTACTGGCGGGGGTGGAGGGGACAGTGTGCTCAGTGATGTGGGAGTGGCCTCCAAAACCCACATTTGCAAAGGTGTCATCTTTAACAGTAACTTGCAGGCAAGTTTCAAAACCCTTCAGGCAAAATGCTTTTTCGGGTGTGTGTGCTTTCCTCAAGCCGCTGTGGACTCCTTGAAGACACGGAGCATCGGGGAGAAGGCCAGGATCCTGATGGGGTTTCAGGCCTGAGGCCTAATTGCCCCCAAACTCCTTCCACCGCTAAGCCTGTCACAGTGTCCGATTCATCCCCTTGGGCGGCTGGCTCACAGCCACACGTTGGAATCACCTGTGGACATTGGTCCTGACACTGGAAGCTTCCACCCAAGAGTCTGGTTAATGGGCTGCGCTGGGCCTGGGCACCCATTTTTTAAAAGTTGCCCCGATGACTCTGATGGGTGGTCGGGACGGAGAACCTCGCTGAGGTACCAGAGCCACAGAGCCTCCCGACCCCTTCCCGGGTCCCCAGGAGCGTCTCTGAACCTGTTCCGGAGGGTCATGTCATGAAGGTGCTGACAGCACCTGCTGCTCCTTCCGTTTTAAAATCATAAATGGACCAAATAGCTCTTCAGAGATTCCCCCTTTACTACTGGACAGCTCGCAGCTCTGAGAACTGAGGAGGGAGGCCCCGTGGTGGGCGTGCAGGAGGGATGGGACTTTGTCACCCAGTTCGCCGAGAACAGCTGGCCGCGCTGCCTCTCCTGACAGCATTTACGTGATTTCTTATCTTAGTTTTACACTGTGTAATTCATGCCCGCAATGGGCCATTGGTTAAGTCAACAAAGCATTTGGAATACGGACATTTAAATCCAAGTTTATGAAGAAAATAACAATCGTTCCTCACATAAGCTTCCAAAATGTTACCAGTTATGTTCAATAAATTGAAATTCTTACAGGATGTCAGTTCAGTATCTCCAGACCATTGTCTAAAAGAGAAAAAACAGTAATCATTGTATCCAATTGCTTTCCCATTTATTGAAATTAAAACTTAACAAAAGAAACACCCTCTCCCTTATCTTATCATTTTGAAACAAAATAGGAAAATTCTTTAAAAATTAAGTCCATGGTCCACTTTTGATGCCCTTAATGTGGTTAAATTTCAAGCTGCATTGTAATATTTGTTGTTTGCCCAAACCAAACACAATATAAAAATCATTTAAAAATTGGTTTGCCAAAAAACTGTATCCTTGTTTTTGTATAAAATTAAAGTATGTTACATATCACAAGCCACTCATGAAGGGAGAAAAAGTAAAAATGCATCTTACAAATTATGATCATCATTAACATTACATTAGAAATACTTTTTGACATCCTTTGATATATTGATCTGAAATAAGATACTAAAATAAATGACTTTTGGCGAACATCATGTAAAAATTTTTTTTAATTTTGAAGGAGTTTTTTTAATTTGAAGGTGTTTTCAGATTATATATTACATGAAAGGGGTGCATGGGTCAAAACCTTTGGGGAAATGACATCTCTTCCCCAACTTGATTATTTATCAGAATTACACAAAGAAACTTCTGGGCCCCTGCCCACCCCCAGCTCCATGAATCAGAGTCTCCAAGAGATGCTGGGGCACCTCTATTCTTTGTGGGGGCACTTCTATTTTTAATAGATGACTCTGGTGATGAGCCTGGTGTAGAAAACGCCCATTTGTCAGAAAGCAGGTCCCGAGGCAAAAAAAAAGCCATAAGAGGAAGTGTCAGCTGGCAAAGCACATAGTTGGCAGAAAGAGGTCTGATGTGAGTGTGGTCTTGCCCTGGAAGGTCTTAGAAAACCGGCCTGAAGACACTGAAGGGATAGACCCAGTACTGGGTGACAGTTGAACCTGCACATATTCCTGCAAACCCACAGACCCGGTGACCCGACTCTGATCCGTCCCTTACCGTGGAACCTAGAGAAAGTCGTTTGCCTCCGGCCCCTCATCTGTATAATGAGGATTAAAAAAAAAACAAAAACAAAAACAAAAAAAAAAACAACCTCCAAGGATTGTGCTAAGAGTTAAACGAAATCATTTGGACAAAGCATTTGGTCCCAAAGCAGCTAACCCCAAGTGAGAATGCAAAGAAATGGAAATGACTTGGAAGAGTGATTTTGACTCTGCCTTTGACCTATCTCAGCGAAATTCTGATGGTAGTTTTTGCAACTGCAACCTGTCTGTTGTCCTATACTTTTAGGGATGGACAGTTTCTTCATCGATCCCAGCTATCTGGGGTCCCACGCCGTTTCAGTCGGCTGGCACTTCAATCACTGAACCCTGTCTCCAAGGCTGCGAAATGGTTATTCTCTGGGCTGATCAAATGAAAGCGTCTCAGTGAAGGGGGCTAAACAATGCTGTATTAAGAGCGTAGTTCCTGCAAGGTTCTCTGGGCGAAGATGAATGTTCGAGAGAAAGGGGAGTTTATTCTCCAGCCTCCACTGAGCAAGCAGAGAAGTTGGGCTGGGGGTAGGGGGCCACTCATGCTGAGATCTTTGATTTATTCTCCCCACAAGGCATGCTTTCATTTAACATCTTTCAGAGATGAAAATGTAATCGTTAGCTCAGCTTACAAATTGGAGGTGCGGTTCTAAAGCCTGGAGAATAATTCAGTGGAAGCACACAGGCTGGTAATGAGATTAGAGGTGCAACTTTCAGACATCGCACAGAATAAAATGCATATTCAGGAAGCTGGAGGTGGGGTCCCATGCGGACCAAAACTATGTTATGCAAATACAGTGTGTCTGTATTCGTCAGGGAAGTGATGCAAAATAGAAAGAAAGCTGTGTTCCTTAAAGAAAAGCTGTGGCTGCTCCAGAGCTGTCCCCCTGAGAGGATGCCTGGCTGTGCAGAACGTGGACGGCTGGCTCTGGGGAGGCACCTGGGAAAGACCCCCATTTGGCACTGAAGATGCAAACAAACGGCACATTAGGGTGAAAAGGGGGAAAGAAGGAGATGGTTATGTTCATCTTTATCCTCGTCGTTCTCACAGTTACTCTCAATCTATTGTGAGATCTGACTGTGTTCTCCTGTCTCTTTCTTTCAGACACAAGGCTCTTCACTGCTGAAAATTAGTAGTGCATTTCAGCAAAACTCCTACAGCAGAAGTTTACCATGTGGTGATCATTCTTTTCATCTGAAGATTGAAATTGGAAGTTTGGGAAATTCCTGTTCATAAAGTGACATATCCATAGCTTCTCTCCTTGATGAGTGTTTCCCCTAGTCAACAAGCTAACTAAATCCAGGACAAGACATGTGTATGTGAATTTTATAAAGAGAACAGGAGGTATTTGCTATGACAAATTGAATGTGCTGCTCTAAATTTACTACACAGGTCCCACAGGGGAGCCCCTAGAGATATCAATCTGTAATTGAGCTCATTACCACAGAGAAAGGTCTCTTAAAATGGGGGAGAAAAACTGGTGCAGAAATGAATGGTCTGATGTCTGGGTGTGCAGCAAATACCCCAAGCCTTATCTCCAGGGTGCATTCTAGAAAAGGAATAGACAGCACGGCCATCTACTAAAAATGAAACAGGGCTCTAAAGAGCTCACACTGATTACAGTCAGGGATGCGGCAGCTACTGCTTCCAGTCTGCCACAAATTTCTTCCACTTTGAAATTAAACCCTGGTGGCATTAAAAATTGATAGATAAACTCATCAGAGGTACCTGACCAGCTTCTAGAATATCAACTTCCCTCTCTCCCGGTCCTCAAGAGCCAGGAATTCCTGATCTCTTGGGCTAACAAATCTAAATTAAAAAAACATAAAGGAAGACTCACAGACATAGAGAACAGACTTGTGGTTGCCAAGGGGGTGGGGCTGGGGGAGGGAAGGACTGGGAGTTTGGGATGAGCAGATGCAAACTAGTATATATAAGATGGATAAACAACAAGGTCCTACTGTAGAGCACAGGGAACTATATTCAATATCCTGGGATAAACCATAATGGAAAAGAATATGAAAAAGAATATACATATATATGTATAACTGAGTCACTTTGCTGTACAGCAGAAATTAACACAACATTGTAAATCAACTACAGTTCAAGAAAATTTTTAAATAAATAAATAAATAAAAATAAAAAACATAAAGGAAAACCCAGACCACCTGGTTACTTCTCAAGATCCAGAGGGATTGTTTATCTTTTCTGAAGAAGCACCAAAACTTCAGACAAACTCCTGCTCATTTTGGTGCTGTTCTCACTAGATTTATGACCCAGCAATAAAAAATCTGTTGAATCAGTGAAGGAGTGAGTGGTGAAAATAGATGGACATGTGACAAGGAGGGACTTTTACAAGGAAAGGGAGATTGTGTTGATGAATATTTAAAAAAATTAAATTAGAGGGGTAAAAAAATGACACGTGAAAAAAATCATTGCTTAATTGGGTAAAGAGTCATAAGCTTTGAACCTGGATTTATAATCAGTGAACTGAAAAGAAAAAAACAAAAAACCAAACAAACAAAAAAAGCCTTCTCTTGAGATCACCAGTAAAGTCACAGAAGCTTTTAGGAGTTTCATTTCCTTAGGAAGTGTGCTCATTCATACCACGTTGTCATAGAAACATTTTTAAAAGTGTTTTCCGGCCATTTTGTTGTTTCAGTAAAGAAGCAGGGGACCACCAAGCACTGGATTCAGAGGAGACAGAAAATTTCCCTCCTGCCCACTCCCCACAACTGAAAGAATTCTGGACCAGTTCTTTGACTTAAGAGTTCCTGGAAGTGCCTTTTGTTTGAAAACACTGACTGTTCCTCCCAGCTGGGAGCCAATTCAGAGGAAAAGTTCAGCTATTAAGGAACAAACCTTGCAGGCAGAAGGAGGTGGACGGTGCAAGCTTCCTGTATGATGGAGCATCAAATGCTTGATCATTTGGAATATGTGTAAATATTTTTACCCACCTTATTAAAATGCTTTTAATTCTAGATTTGTACATAACAGTTAAATGGTGTAAAAAATGGTCTAAATAACACACTTTAGGCCTATTTGTTTTCCTGTGAGCCTATGACTTAAACAGGGTATTCCCAGATTCCATGTCATTTTCTCCGGAGGGTCATCCTTCCTCATTTCTTATGCCTCTTGGGGTGAAATGAACAGCCAGAGCAATGGGAAAATGAGGTGATTTAGGTATGCTTGGTTTCTGCCCCAAATCCTTAGCTGTCAATTTCATTCTTTTATTCGTTGTTTTGGAAGCCACTTTGAACACGTTTTGGAATGAAGTTGTTATAATAAGTACTTGAACCCTTGGTATGTGTTTGTATTCCAGGAAGAATTGCATTTTTCTAACGTGGGACTTTAAATTGGGATAAATTGGAAAACAGTCTCCTCGATTCCGTTTGCTCTCAGTTTGAAAGATACTGACTACATGTCAAAACCCGTTTCCCTGAAAGCGACCAAAAGCAGCAAAATTAATCACCAAGAGCTATTATCATGGAAGAGTAGACAGTGCCTAATATCCAGGAGGTCACAGTTACAGGGGTGAAGTACGTGGAGATCACGCAGACCTTGGTCGTTTGCCTGGAACAGGTCCACACTGCCACCCAGGTAGACCAGTTCTCCCAGGGAGATGGCCTTTAATAAAACCATCCTGCAAGGGACAGTGCGGGCTCCACCATGGCAGCTGCTTTGGGCGGAGTCTGTCTTTCAAACGCGGTACACTAGCAAACCCAGAAAGCAATCTCACTTACTGTCAGACCGGGATCTGCTGACATTGAACTTGGAGGGTTAGGAGTATAATCAGACTCAAAGGAGGTGCCGGCGTGCTGAACTGTAAAGAGATGATTAACAAAGGGCAAAGCTTGGTAGAGCAGTCTGCAACTGCTCACCTTCTAGACTGCAGCTCAGCCCAGAGTTGGTCATCAGACTAGCACTGGTTTTCTTGAATATATGTATATATATATATATATATATATATATATGGGGAGGTGATGGTGGAGAGAAAGTCCCTCAAGCATAAACTTTCCACACAGACACTCTCTTCTCACTTAGAGGGTCAATATAAGCAACCTAAACAATTTTAAGTAAGGAGGAAGCAAGCGTTCCACATATCCTGAGCTCATCTTCAATCACTGGCCCGAATCAAATGTTTTCGGAAAGCGGTGGTTCCTCCATCTCTTTAAAAATTTATTTACTTATTTTTTCGATCTTATGACTTCTGCTCTGGGCCAGCTGAGGCCAGGTCATTCGGAATGTTTGAGTTCAGGAGCACTTGGGAAAAGAAACTTCCATTATTTTCCTGTCTGGGTGAGTGTCAGAACAATTCATCATAACAACGAATACAAATGTACTTAACTTCTATAAAAGTCAACTCCTTGAACCGCGACATGGGCATTTGTGCCATTGCCCTGAGCCTTTTTTCTGGTTTCAGTTCACTGAATGCTTTGTGCCTGTTTAAGCCCCATTGGTGAGGTACTCACAGTCCTGAGATAACTGATAGCAGAAAGTTGACAATTAGCTGAAATACTTGGGATGCGCAAACAACCAAGTGAAGTCACTGGGGCTACCACGTGGAAGTCAACATCTAGGCTGATCAGAGAGTCAGAGAGAAGACTAAAATCAGAGGCTCTGTGAACATGGCCTTGCCTGCACTGAGCCCATCTGGGAATGAAAATACAAATGTCCACAAAAGCTAAAGAGGAAATCAGGATGTGGGTATCAGCCTTAGAAAGGAGGGTCGGGCTTCCCTCGTGGCGCAGTGGTTGAGAGTCCGCCTGCCAATGCAGGGGACACCAGTTCGTGCCCTGGTCCAGGAGGATCCCACATGCCACGGAGCGGCTGGCCCGTGAGCCATGGCCGCTGAGCCTGCGCGTCCGGAGCCTGTGCTCCGCAACGGGAGAGGCCACGACAGTGAGAGGCCCGCGTACCGCAAAAAAAAACAAAGAAAGGAGGATCACCTGTGACTCCTGTGTATGATAACTTCAAACATGATCTTGATGGACATTTCCTCTCATTTCCTTAGACTCACACTCAGGAAGAACTAGAATTGTTGTGTCAAGAAGGCAAAGAGAAACAAGGGTCTCCCACCCCAGAAGGATGCTCTTCCAAAAGGAAGGACACAGTGGGGCAGGAGAAAGAGTTTATGCCTTGGAAAGAGGGGAAAGGAAGAGGCTGTCACCTGGGGGCTGTGGCCGGGAGCATGGCAGTAGGGATGCTCTGGAAGGTGGGTGCGAGGTGAAGTGGGAACCCGGAGGACACACGGCAGCCGTCACACGCCGCCCCGTGGAAGCCCCGCCATGCGGGGCTGCAGGTGGTGAGGACCTGCTTGTTCTCGTCACCGGCTCAGGAGCCTCGTGGACCCCGGCCTGCCCTCTGCTGTGGACGGGACGCCCACCTCTCCAAACACCTGCTGAGCCCCAGAACTGCCCCATATTTCCTTTCTTAAGTGGCCCCAATCATATAATTTCCCCCCAAAGTAGGTCCTTGCTGCTCAGCCATGCCGTTGGGGACAAATCAAGCCCCTCTATGTGGGTGAGACTGAGTGGCCAAATACATCCCCCCTTTACAAAGTTCTGCTCCTTTTAATCAAATTTATAGACACTTACTTAGTCCACATCTTTTCAGAAACATCTACTGCATAAAGTGAGGGGCAGTGGGATTCAGCCTTGGTCTTCTTTCCTAGGAATTCTCTCTCACCTCGTGCTACGTGGCCGATGGTGTGAGTGGATTCGGACGCTGCACAAAATCGACGGGAGGCTGGGGCATATAGACATGAGCAGATGTCAGAGGACGTGAACATCGACCCAAACCTCCCCCCTTGATTTCTTGAATGAGCCGGAAGTACCTCCGTCTCCTTTTCATTCACTCATAGAATGAATTGTGCCCAGGGTACCAGTCTAGACTCTGGGTTGTGAGATGCAGCCAGTGCAGATACATCCAGGACAATATCTCTACCCCCAGGAGCATGAATAACTTTACAACCAACATTCACTACAGTTAAGTGATCATTATTTACTGTAACGTAATGTTTTACACTATGCAAATGTAAAAGAAACTTTACACGGAAAACTGTAAAACTCCAGCAGCCCTTCCCAACAGGATTATTTCGTGCTGTGACTAAGACAGATAGTCTTGGGTTTTCATTGAGTTTTTTCAGTATCACGTTAAAAAATGGTGACTTAAGTTTATGTAAACACCTCAGCTGCAGCGGGGAAGTCTGTCACTCAGGACTTAAACATCCAATTCCATCCTCAGAAAAGGGGTATCGTGGAATGGTATTCCAGGTGGCAAGAACCCACAGAGGTGAGGTCAGCGGGTATGAGATTAGGGTTCCTTGCAAGTCACAGGGATGAGAAGGAATACATGGATGAAAAGACAAACTCAGAGAGAATTCACGTCCCAGGGAGGCTCAGTGGTCATCTGCAGCCCAAGCTTACTTTAGAGTCTGGAAACTAAGACACTGAGCACAGTGACTGATTACAGTACAGCCAGCTCAGCGTCTGCGGTGATAAAGCAGAAGAGGCCAAGAGAGAATCTGCTTTTAAGTTTCCTGTGAATCACTGCAGTAATGCTCGCTTATTGCATTAAATTTGGAAAACATGAAAAGCGCACAAAGGAAAATAAAAAGCCTGCAATCCCACTCCTAAGGGATGATCACCATGAACCCCTTTTAGAGGGTTTGATGCATGGGATTTGGGTCTCCAGGAAAATATGGATTTGATGGTACGACTATGAAACCCTCCCAAATGTCTCATTGCTGGGAATCGGGGGACGGCGTCGTTTTGGTGGGAAGCACAGTGGTGGCTCAGCCTTTCGTTTCCCTCCCTCACTTTATTCATTCAGCAGATATTTAGTGAGCATTTATCACGCGCCAGGCACTATGTTAGGCACTGGGTGTACCAGGGTGAAGGAGACAGTCATTGTCCCTGTCCTCATGGAGATGACATTCCAGCCAGGAAAACATAATTAACACTTAGTCACAATCATGAACCGATGAGGACACCATGAGATGGTACAATGGGTTGCCTGACACCAGACTCGCTTTGTCTGGTTGAAGCTAGAATCAGCCTTGCTACTCAGAGCGGCCTGCAGAAAATGAGCTCTGGGGCCTCCTGGGAACTTGTCAGAAATGCAGACTCTCAGGCCCCACCCACTGAAGCAGGATCTGCTTTTTTACAAGCTCCCAGGGGATTCACAGGCCTATTAGGGCTTGAGAATCACTGGTCTAAAGGATGTGGGACTCCTCAGTCCAGGGGGGCATTGGGGCAGGTAAGGCCTGCCAGGCCTGCGAGCCTGACACCCACCGTCCGCATGGGAGATACTTTGGAGCCAGCAGAGGAAGCCAGTGCGGCTGGGCCACAGCCAGAGGAGGCTGTGGGATCAGCCAGGAGGCCGGGGTCTGGGGCCAGCCCTGGGTCTGGGAGCACTTCAGCCCCTTTTGGAGCCCCAGTTTCCTCATCTGCAGGGGCAGCTCTCCTCCCCACCCCTGAGGGCTGTCATGAGCATCAGACCAGTCCCGTGCCGAAAACATTCACGGCGCCGAGGCCTCACCACTGCTCTTCATTTGAAGAGGGACGAAGAAGAGCTATGTTGGCAGGACCTTCACTGACCCGCCTCCCTGTGGGCGGAACTCAAAGTGAATTATTCCTCAGCCATAAAAAGGAATGAACTAATGCCTTTTGTAGCGACATGGACGGACCTAGAGATTGTCCCACTGAGTGGAATAAGTCAGACAGAGAAAGACAGATGTACGATATCGCTTATATGTGGAGTCTTAAAAAATGGTACAAATGAACTTATTTGCAAGAGAAACAGAGTCACAGATGTAGAAGACAAACTTGTGGTTACGGTGCGGGGGGAGATAAACTGGGAGATTGGGATTGACATATTCACACTGCTATATATAAAATAGATAACTAATAAGGACCCATTGAAGAGCACAGGGAACTCTACCCAACACTATGTAATGACCTATATGGGAAAAGAATCTAAAAAAGAGTGGATATATGTATATGTATAACTGAGTGACTTTGCTGTAGGGCAGAAAGTAACACAACATTGTAAATCAACTATATTCCAATAAAATTTTTTTTAAAATCACGGTGCCCCTGTAACTAGGTTACCCAACTCATTGCAAGCACAGGCAGTGATGGAAAACACGCTCTAGCTCCAACTTTGCGTATGGCGGTGGTAGCATGGAGGGGGGTGGTTACGAATTGTGGAACCAGTGGGGTTAGGGCCCCGCTGCGGCCAGGAACACCTCCCCAGCCCCGCCTAATCTCCTGGCTTGAGGCCCCAGCTCCCTACCATGTTTTCCGATGCAGAACAAGGGGGATACGGAGGGTGACCTGGAGTGACCACCAACCCTTGCTCTTTCTTTTCTTAACTGTGAGGGTTAGGGAGCAAGGACAGAGCTTACAAAATAACCTAAGCCCAAACAAGACATCCACAGAAGAAAAGTAAACAGAAAAATGATCATCCCTTCCAAAATAAAGGCCTTGAATTTCATGAAGTCTTTCTTTTATTCCCATTTGTTACTCTTAAGAATCAGATTAAAGTATCTGGTTTCCCAAGCGCTTGCCTACAACCAGGGCTCCTCCTCGGACACGCCTTTGTAATTCTACCCACCTTGGCAGACAGGCAGGTGACACAGAGAGCTTTGTTCCCCGGTTTCACATTGTATTATGTAGCCTCAGGCACCGAGCTACCCAGTCAGCCCGATTTACAACCTGAAACCACTGGTCTTTTCTGTGTCTGTTCCTGACGTTTATGCAACACAGGTTCTCAGAGGTGTACCAGCACACTGCCTGCCCTTTATCATTTTATTTGTCCCCACAGCATACATGGGCTTCTTATATTTTTGTGTTCAATTCCTGATACATGGAGAGGCAAATCCAGGCAAAGAGAGTTCAGGTGCACCGTGTGAGATGATACATTGGACTTGGTGGCTGGGCTGGACCAGAAGTCAGAAGTTCTAGTACTTACGTCAGAGATTCTTTCAGCATCATCATCATCTAATATTTAAGTAACAGAAAAAGCCTGAGAAGAAAAGCTCACTAGGACCTAATCCCACTTCCCAGAGTCAAGCACTGGGCACACCCTGGCTCTTTATTTCCAAACTCTCACAGCGCCGAGATATCCCTTTAGAACGCTACACAAGTAATACGTGCATCCATTTAATTCAGAAATGTACACAAGAACACTACAGATAAAGCAAAAGTCCCTGTTGACATCTTCCCATCTTGACTTTGTTCACTACGCCATAGGCACCTTGATGGATTTGGCAGGTATCTTTCCATTCATTTGTTTTGTCATAGATATCCATATAACTGTGCTGTACCCAGAGTCATTTTCATTGACAGTTTTTTTCCACTGACATTTTGTTTTTGAGATCTATCCATACTTTTAGGACTGATTCATCTTTTGTGGCTGTATAGTATTCTATCACATGTATGTGCCGCTAATTTATTCATTCCACTTTTTTAAAGTATTTTTTAATTGAAGTATAGTTGATTTACAATGTTAATTTCTGCAGTACAGAAAAGAGACTCAGTTATACACACATATATACATTCTTTTTTATATTCTTTTCCATTATGGTTTATCCCAGGATATTGAATATAGTTCCCGTGCTACACACTAGGACCTTGTTGTTCATCCAGTCTACATTCCATTCCACTTTTGATGACCACTGAAGTCCTTTCCACTTTCTCACCGTGGCAAACACTGCGCATTTCTCTCAGTGCCCGTGTGGAAATGTTTCTCGGGACTTACTCCTAGAAGAGGAACTGTTGGGTCACAAGGGCTGTGCGCTTTCAGTTTCAACAACAACGGCCAAACTGCCTTCCAAAGAGCCTTTTCCAACCCAGATGCCCCGAATCAGTGCGCGAGGGTACGTGTCTCTCCATAAGCCGGCAAAAATTCCTGTTCTTGTCAGACTTCCCCAAGTATAATTTTCCAAAGTTAAATATGACTCTCAAATCTTTCTACAAATATGGCAGCACATGGGCCAAAAGTTTACACACCTCATTAACTAATGAGGACATTTGTAAGATGAAAAAGCTGATTCAAAGACCATTTGGGGAAATGGGTTTACAGAGTCCTTAACCTATATTAAAATAAGATTGCTAGGCTAGATATAAACATGGTTAATGTCCTACAGGGAAATAATTATAACCTTTGAAGTTACCTTTTCTTTGGAACAAAGATTATTTGCATCCCTACCAGGCACAAATCTACAAGTTGGTACATAACCTTATAGAGACTCAGCTTTTCATTAATAGTAAACAGCAACATCAAACAACAGTACATTCTCTTATAAAAGTAAGTAATCCTTGGGCTTTTAAACAACGCTTCAATACGAGGTTGAAAGGAGCACTATCCTTTTGGTCTTATTTCCAGATTTTGGATAATTTCTCTTAATAGATTTTTTAAAATCTGTATCAATGCAATGGATTAAAAAGTGGCAGTTCATTGTGTTTTACTCGGAATTTCTATAATGATTAGTGACTTGGGGGCAGTTTTTATTTTTACTCTCTAGTTCCAGGTCTCTTTAACAAACAAATATTGCGGACAGGAAAAAGCTTCCTTCTCTTTAGTGACCAGAGTGCCTGGCACAACTGAAGAGCAGCCTCACAAAGTTAGGTCTCCTAGGCAACAGGGAAAAGAAGACCTGATTGCTCCTAGGACAGATTTATTGGATGCATAAAAACACCTTCACTGTGGTCGGAGAGGTTCTGCTCAGCCCAGTGGCAGTGGGAGAGGAGGTGTGTGCCCAGGGAGGATGCGGTGGGGGGAGACCTCAGTGGGGCTTTGTGGGGGACGGCAGAACTCAGCTCTGCCCGCTTCCTCAGCCTCTACCCTCAGGTCCCTCCTGCGGACGAGGTGGTGAGTCCATCAGTTACCAGCATTTACTGACTGTCGCCACGTTGGGGGGTCTCCAGGTTGGGGAAAACACCTTCTCTTCCCAGTTCACAAGGCAAACGGAAGGTAAAGATAAACTTGGATGAACTTTGAAGGTCTGATATGGGCAAGTCACTGGAGCAGTCTGAGTAAAACCTGGAGGCGGTGGGTGGGTGGGTGGGTGTATGTGTGTGTGTGTGTGTGTGTAGCAGTGAGACACACCTCTCGGGCTGGACCGAGTCACGTGACCGACAACCTGCCCTCGGGCTGGATCGAGTCACGTGACCGACAACCCCCGGGTCTGGATCGAGTCACGTGACCGACAACCTGCCCTCGGTCCCCATCGTTTCTGCGCCCTAGCTGGGCTTTCGATACTTTCCTGGAGCGCAGAGCGCTTACGGGCCTCGCCCTGGCTCTGCCTCCCCAGCCTGGGGCGATGTGAGGTCACCCGAGACTCTCTAGAACCAACTTCCAATATTGAACTAACCGGATTCTTTAACTATCGCTCGAAATTACCTCCCAATTAGGAGCAGCCTAAGGAGCAGGCGGCCGTGAATCCCGGTTCTCCACGGGGGCAGCTTCCCCGGGTCCACTTCGAAATCTCTCCGGCTCACCAAGCGCCCCAGCTCACGCGGGGACGCTCTTTCCGAGGGGACCCTTCCCCACCGCCGGCCCATCCCACTTCTTAGCAGGAGGTCCACTCTCCTTTTGGGGGGACCCTGTGGCTGGCTGGCCCGGGCCTGCCGCGTCGTCTGTCCCGCCGCGTCCCCATCTGTCCCCAGCCGCGTCCGCGCCGTGGCCGAGCGGTGGCGCGACTGGAATGCGCGGGGGACGCGGGGCGGGCGGCTTCGGCCTCCGGCCCGGCCCAGGGTGGCTGGGCGGGCGGCGCGCGGACGAGAACCTGGCCGACAGCACCGGCGCCGGGTCCCCGGAGCGGGTGCGCCCCGCCCTCGCCCCCCTCCCTCGCCCCCCTCCCGGCACACGTGCAGCTTCCACCCCCGCGGCTCGGGTGGGGCGCGCAGCCCCCCCGACCCGACAGTTTCCGAGGATCGAGAAACGGAAAGAGAGAAGTCTCCCCGTAGCCCGCCGAGAGCAGGCCAGCCCGCCCTCCCCGCCCAGTCTCGTCCGGTCCCGGCCTGCGGCTCGGGGCCCCGGAGGGGGAGGGAGGGGGCGGGCGGGGCGGGGCGGGGGCACAGAGGCGGGGCCGGCGCCCGGGTTTCCGCCCCTCCAGGCAGCCTGGGGTCCCCGCGGCCCCAGCAGCGCGGGCTCGGGAGACGGCGCGGGGCGCTGAGGCCAGGCCCCCCTCCTCCGCTTGGCGCGTCCTCTCACCCGGAGGCGGGGAAGGCGGACGCGACCGCGGCCTCGACGTCGGCGACCGCGCCGCCCGCGAAGGGAAGCGCCTTATAAGCCGCTGCTCGGCCGGACCCGCGGCTCGTCGCCGCGCCATCCCGGAGAGCTCGCGGAGGCCGGGCCGACCCGGACAGACCCCGACTCCGGACAGACCCCCGACCAGCGCCGGCTCCGGACAGATCCTGGATCTGTCCGACTCTGGACAGACCTCGGACGGACCCCGGCCCCGGACAGACACCCCGGCCCCGGACAGACACCCCGGCTCCGGACGGGCTCCCCGCGGACCCAGGCCCGGGCGGGCGCGCCCCCTGCCGGCCGGGGCATGCTCGGCCCGCGGCATGGCCTCGGCGGTGTTTGAGGGCACGTCGCTCGTGAACATGTTCGTGCGCGGCTGCTGGGTGAACGGCATCCGCCGGCTCATCGTCAGCCGGCGCGGCGACGAGGAGGAGTTCTTCGAGATCCGCACCGAGTGGTCGGACCGCAGCGTGCTCTACCTGCACCGCAGCCTGGCCGACCTGGGCCGCCTGTGGCAGCGCCTCCGCGACGCCTTCCCCGAGGACCGGCCCGAGCTGGCGCTCGCGCCGCTGCGCGAAGGTGGGCGCGGGCCCGGCCTGGGGCAGGGGGGCGGGGGGACTCCTTTGAAGTGCAGGGAGGGGGCGCAGGGGCGGTTATTAAGCGGGGATCGCGACATCCCGGCCCCCGGCACGGGACAGGGACCCTCAGACCTCCGCCCGCCCCCGGGCGGTGAAGTGCAGTGGCGGGTGCGCAGGAGTCGGCGCACGGGGCCCGAGGCCGGCCAGACGGGCGTTCTGACCGTCCCCAAGGCGAGCCACCGGCCAGCGCCAGTGTTGGGCGGCCCCTGCGACCCCCGCCGCGGCCGCGGCTGGAGAGGCCGGGGGAACGTTTGGGAGGAGTTAAGGACAGCGTCCAGCCGGGGTCGCGTCGTGTCTGGCAGCCCCCTCCGAGGCCTCCCCCAGCAGGGCCGCGCCTCTTGTCCCCGGTGACCGACAGCCCGAGTGCGAGGTGCCACGCGGCCTCCTTCCCTCCTCGGGAGGGGCCACCAGGGTGGGTCCGCATTCGAGTTTGATGAGCCCAGAGGCCTCCTCCCGGGCCTTGTGACTTTCCTGGCTCGCAGGGACTGGGTGGCTTCCCGTTTCCTCTCCTCGGCCCACGGGCTGGCGTTTGGAGGCAGCGGAGAGGAAGCGAGAGGCCGAAGCCGAGGCGGGAGGACGGGGGCCCCCCCTGCCCCCTCCCCCACACACGCGTGACCACCTGCAGCGCTGAGACTCTGGTGACACTTCCCAGCGCCTTCCTCCAAGCAGATCCCTGGGGCACTTTTGGGGGCACTTACTGAAGCTGCCCATCTGCCTGAGGTCTTGGGATAATCTCCACTCCGCCCCATGCCCCTCTCCCCGGGACAGCTCCCACCCCAGTGTGTGAATTATATGGGTAATTAGATCATTCTCATGACACATTCTCGGGCAGACGCGTCACTTGGAAAGGCTCCCAAAGCCAGCACGTTTGCAGGCCCTGCTCCCCTGAGCCTCGCTTTGATGCTGTTCTGGAGGGAGTTTAGTATTATTTCAAGCATGGCCGCAGTTCACCTTGATCTACTGTTTGGGTGTGTGTGTTGTTATTTATCAAACGGATGCCCGAATCCGGAAAGTTTAGATGAAGGCACAGCTGTTTATTCAGTGACTTACATCCTTTCTGGAACAAGGCAGGCCATAAACAAACAGGAGTCCCTGAGAGCTGGTGGAGGGCCTGCCCTCCCCCCATACCCTCCCCCTGCCCTCCGCCTGCCCTCCAGGTCTCACTCTGTCAGAGGACCCAGCTCAACTGTGACTCCAGGCTCCCCACTTGGCTCCGCCCCTGTAACATAGGACCCGAGACTCACTTTTCTTGTGCGGACTGGAGTGCATGCTCAGTGTCCAGCAGTAGTAAGCCCTCCACAAATGTGGCTTTTGTTGTCACCCCCAGCGGCTTCTGGTGAGGGTCATAGAAGGTGGGGAGGAGGGCGGAGCTTCGGTCGCCTTGGGATCTGGTGAGGAAACCACCTCGCCCGGAGCAGAAGGGTTAGGGTGCGCTGTGCACACGCACGCCCTGGGCTCTGTCCCTGCGTGCAGGTTGTGCCTGGTTGGTTCTGGGTTTGTGAGGTGTCAGGGTGCGCTGTGCACACGCACGCCCTGGGCTCTGTCCCTGCGTGCAGGTTGTGCCTGGTTGGTTCTGGGTTTGTGAGGTGTCAGCGCACCGAGTGCCTCCACGGAGCGGGCCATCCGCGAGGAGACAGGAAGAGGGTGACCACCAGGGAGAAAGCAAGGCGCAGAAGGGGTATGATAGCTGCTTTCAAGTGTCTAAAGGGAGAAAAATCAGCAAGAAATGGGTATTAGGTTTGGTGGGGGACATGCGGGGCAGGAGTCAGACGAGGACCAGGTTGGGTGTGAAGCCCTTTCGAACAGCCCGCGATGGACTGTGGGAACGTCTTCTTGGCTGGAGTCCTGACCAGAGGGCCTCCTGCAAGGCCAGCTCGGCACCCCTGGAGGAGAGGAGGTGGAGGCCCGGGGCCGGAGGAGAGGCGACATGAACCCTCTGTCTGGTTCCTGGTTCTCTGCCTGGAGGCAAGCTGGCCCCTCCCCCAGCACTACCTGAGTTTGTTGTACACCCAAGGGAAGGACTTTTCCTTCCTTAGAAGGAAGGAGAGTCCAGGGAAGTTGTTTGCTAAGTAAAATACATCGCCATAATGCAAAAGAAGAGTTCACCTTATTTCCAGGTGGATTTACTATTTGAATAAACAGATCGTCTGGACATACAAACCGTACACACAAAAGGCATCCAGATGTGTGTGCTGTTTTAGAGATGCCAGGTTTTCTCAGTGTAATTCCCCATCAGACCCCCTCAGTTTAAATTTATTGCATATTTCTGGGCTGGGTTACATTGGCCTGCTCATCTCTTTAAAAAGCTTTGCAAGTGTAGGTTTGAGAACTCGTGCTGGCAGCAGGCTGGTAGCTCTTGTAAATGTAGGACTGAACACCTCCAGAGGGTGGGAAAGCCTTGGGTCCGACTTGCATCTTTGATTCTGCGTGCAGTGAAGGGGATGCCGAGCCCTTTGTCTTGGTCCCTGGAGTACTGCAGTGGGAGAGTGCTTCTGTGCAGAGAGTCCTTTTCCTTGATTCTGCACACACACTGGTGCTGGCCTTGGCTGTCTGTCCGTGGAACGCGTATCTTTCCTGGTGACACGTGCGCAGAGATATTTAAACCCCTGCGTGGAGTGGCGGCACGGGGCTCACTAGCCCACCTCTCTGGTCTTCTGTTTGGGCGAGGCTGCCCTCAGGACTAGGCTTGCTTCTTCTAGCCTTTTCCTTGGCATCTTGGCCTCTCACCTTATGCTCTTCTGCGTCTGGATCTGATATACCCGTCCTTCCTTTCTTTGTCCCCCTGCCTGGGGGAGGGAGGTAGCTGCTTTCTGTGCATATTATCTCTGGGTGACCAAAGTGTCCCCTTCTGCGCTTTCCACACTCTGACACAGGTAGGGCCGAGTCTTTGACTTAAATCCCCTTTACATAATACTTACCATGGTTCAGGGCTCCTGACCAGATATGGCAAGGTCTCTTGCCTGTTACATCTCTCGTCTGGGAAGGTTCACACTTTAAAAGACAAGCGTGCAGAATTTCCCCAGTGACTGTTTGGGGCTCTTGGATTATTTTGATCCTTTTTTAAAAATAACACCTGTTTCAGGCCTTATGAAGTTATCACTGTAGAAACAGATTCTATTTCCAAAGTAGTCAGGTGACCTTTGATTCCTGATTACTGTCAAATCCACACTTTGGTTTTATATTCACTCAGCAAGTCTCTACCAGATGCCTCCCCTGCACCAGCATCTTCTAGGTGCTGGGGATGCAGCAGTGAACGACACAGACAAACCCTGCCCTCCTGATTCTATAGTCGGGTGGGGGAAGCCCAATAATAGACCAGAGAGGTTAAAACAAATGTTAGACGGTTCTGCACCCTCAGAAGCAAAGAAAAGGGAGGAAGGAGAGGAGGTATGACTTGCAGGGGCGGGGAGGGGGTCACTTTCAGATGGGCTGGTCCGGGAGGGCTCAGAGGAAGTGACCTGTGAGGAGAGACCGGGAGGAAGTGGGGAGGAAGCGATGTGGGTGCCTGGGGAAGAGCTTCCAGCCAGTGGCCAGAGCAAGTGCAAAGGCCTTGGGGCCGGCATGTGCCCTGTGGCCCTGAGTCCTGGGGGGGCCGCTGTGGTTGGAGGGGAGAGAAGGGGGTGGAAGCAATGGGAGATCGGGGTAGGCAGTGGGCAGATGATGCTCGGCGTGGGGCCCTCATGGGAGATGGAGAGCTCGGCACGGGAGCGACCTGACGTGAAGGGCGCTCTGGCTGCTGAGCCGAGCATGGCTGGAGAAGGGCCAGGGCGAGCCGGGGAGACAGGGGAGGCGTGAGAGGTGGTCAGACACGGACCGTCTGGGAGGCAGTGCAGGGCCTGTGGAGAGACCAGATGTGGGTGTGGGGAGCCTTGGGCGATGCAGGAAGCCCGCAGGGGGAGCTGACGGAGGGCCCAGCTTTGAACACGGTATTTAGCGTTTTCTCCGTATAAGGCCCCTCCTTGGGATCCTGTGCATGGTGCCGGGGTAACGTCTGGTCACCCCTGTCACCGGGGACGTGGATCTGCCTGCGTCTTCATAGACCTTCTGTTAGGTGTGACATGGAGGGGCAGAAGCGAAGGCGTCTGGCACCGACCAGAGAGGCCTGAGCGCAGGTCCGCCAGCCGGGACACGCCGCCTCCCCACGGCTCTAGGGGACAGCGCTGTGCTCCCAGGCCCTGCTCTCACGCGGATGGGGGGAAGCTCTGCGCTTCCCCGAAACAAGCGGGGGTAGATCGCCGTCTGGTCTGGGGGTGAACTGCAGAGCCCCGAGTTTCCTTTTTTAGTGAAAGTGGCTAAAAAAGAGCAGAGGCCGCCCACAGGTCGGGGCAGCAGATCAGGGGGACCGAGGCCGCCTCTGTCCGGCCTGACGGGCCCTGCACTGGGCTGGGGTCCTGTCCTCCCCCCTCACAGCCCAGCCCCCATGCATGGCTTCCCTGGAGGGGGGGTCCTGCCCCTTCTAAGGGGGAGAGGGGCAGTTTTCACTTCTCTGGGGCATTTGGGGTGATCTTTCTGATGCACAGACCTACTTTTGAATCTCTTCCATATGTAGGGCTGCCGGGCTCTGCCGTCCCCCGCCGTCCCCCCGGGTCTGGTGCTGGCACCATCCTCCTCCTGGGAGCCGGCTGTCTCCTCTCTTCCTAAGGTTTTACGTTTCTTTCCCAGACCCGCATCCTGCTGTTGCTCAGGCTTTGTTCCGAATTCGGACTCTCCTTCCTCCGTAAGTGACGGTGTGTTCCGTGGTCCCATGGTCTCGTCCGTCAGAGCTCCGGCCGTGCCATGGGCCCAGGTGACTCGGGCTAACTCCCAGTCAGAGAAGGAGCGGCCAGAAACTCACAGAGGTTGTTCATTCTGGAGCTTCTAGGCCTCGCTTACTTCCCACCAGATTTCCAAGGGGAAACTTGGTTCTGCATCTCAGCACTGGACCGGCTGGTAGCATCTGGCTACCCTCAGGCTGGCCCCCAGGGACGCCGACCTTTTCTCTTTTTAAAACAAGTCTGGGCCTGGTGTGCCTCCACTGTGTGGTGGTACGCAGGCCTCTCACTGCTGTGGCCTCTCCCGTTGCGGAGCACAGGCTCCGGACGCGCAGGCTCAGCGGCCATGGCTCATGGGCCCAGCTGCTCCGCAGCATGTGGGATCTTCCCGGACCGGGGCATGAACCCATGTCCCCTGTGTCGGCAGGCAGACTCTCAACCACTGCACCACCAGGGAAGCCCCACTGTGTGTTTTTATAAACACTTTTCCAAACAGCAGGAGGTGTTTCTGGTTGGGAGCTGTCAAAACTAGGGAAGACGGGCGTGCAGTGCAGCGAAAGGTGGCAGCAAGGCCTCCAAGGTACGAAGCAGGGTCGGGCCGGGGTGCCCGCTCCGTGAGGCTCGGTGCGGAGCTGTGGGGCGGGGCTGCGGAGAGGCTGGCCAGGAGTGATGGGCCCCACAGGCGACCCCACAGGCGACCATGGGCGCCCCAGGCCCCGGCCCCTTGGTGCAGGGCGTCCTGCAGGGGCAGCGGCCGTCAGCAGAGTAGATAGGGGACAGTGAGTGAGAACGTGGCGTTACCAGGGGTTGACGTTGTCCCACTGAAATCGTTTTTATTGGTGTTTTTGTTCCCTTTCACTTCCTTGGGTGACAGTAGGCATCCACCAGCCCTTTCTGTCGTCACCACTGAAAAGATGGTCCCCATGTCCCTGAACTGGCCTGAGAAGCTTCCCCCACCCACCCCCGCCAGGCCCTGGATCCAAATCCTCCCCGTGACGGGGGCAGGGAGGGGGCTGAGGCGAAGGGCTGGGCGCCTTTCTTTTCTGGTCGGGCCTGGGCTCCCTGGAACCGTGGCAGCACAGACAAGACGTGTCCTGTGTCACATAGAAGCACAGACCGTGTGCTGCGACGCTGTCCTCCAGGCAGGCCCCGCAGGGCCCCGCTCCTCCCGCCCCGACGTGGGTCCTGCTGCTGAGCACAACCGCCCTGCTCCGTTGCCGACTTACACTGCAAGTCGTGCTGCACGTTTAAGAACAGGCACCTCAGTCGTCCTCTGCTGGTGTGTGACTTACAGTCAGTAGGAAACACGACAGCAGCATTTGGACGAGGGTGGGGGGAGGGAAGGAGCGGACGTGGGATTAAGGCTCTTACCACGGTGCCTGCGCACCACCAGGACCCCCCTGCTTCCCGTGGGGGAAAATCCAGGCCCTACGAGACTGGCTGACCCGCCTGGGGACACAAGGTCACGGCGGGAGGGTCAGGGTCCGGATGTCCCGCCTGGGGACACGAGGTCACGGCTGGAGGGTCAGGGTCAGGATGTCCCTCCTGGGGACACGAGGTCAGGGCGGGAGGAGGCTGGGCTAAGCGGCCGAAAGCACCAAGCAGCAGCTCTGGGACCAGGCAGGTGAGGATGCAGTTTCGGGCTCTGTTTCCTGCACCCTCCCACGTGACTTGAGGCAGGTGGTTCAGCTCAAGCCACCGCTGCAGGCTTGATAAGATGGCAGGGGTGGCCTCCGCATGGCTGGCCGCTGTGAGCGCTGAAGCCGCGACAGAGCCATGCTGGACGGGTGAGCACCACGTGAGGCGGAGCTTCTGCCCTTTGCTCTGGGTAGGCAGCGTCCCCTCACCCAGAGCCCTCCCGGTGGGGGAATGGTACCAGCCCCCAGGTGTGGCCTCCAGCCTCCCATCCTAGGGAGGTGGGGACAGCGATGGTGCCTGAGAGCCCGGGGAGTGGGTCACCCCGATACCTCAGTGGGGCCCCTACCAACCAGGCCTGGGGCTTTGCTGGTCCAGAAGTTGGGATTTGGTGCTTGGCGTGGGTCAGGCTTGGGGCAGTTTTCCGGGGCAGATGCTTTCTGTGTATTTTCTATGAGGAATAGAGCTGCCACGGGGGCAGAGCCTGGGTGGAGAGCCGGCCCCCCTTGGCCCCCAGGGGTGTGGAAGGCTTGCCTCAGCCCTCCCACCCCGCCCCGCTCTCACCCCTGCGCCGCTCCCTCCTTGGGCCTCCGGCCTGGAGAGGTTTTTCCTGGTGACACCTCCCTGCGGTCAATTTTGGCCTCGTGTCCATCATCCTGGCCAGCATGTAGGGGCAGGTCTTGTCACCCTGGTGCCCCCTTCGGGATCAAGTGCTTCCTGTTTTGAGAGCCTGGGTGGTGTTTATTCCCTAAATTCCTTCCAAGTTTTAAGACAGACTAAGGCGGAGTGAGTGACTCCTTAGCCGGGTTGAGTCTGAAGCTTAGTAAGGAATTCTGCCTGTGGTGGGAGAAGAACGAGGCGGCCGGAGGAGGAGGGACTGGGGCGGGGATGTGGTGAGAGGCGGGCATCTCACAGGCCTGGGAAGAAGCGGAGGACAGAAGTCTTCCCGCAGCCCCTTCCCGGGGCCTCCGGACCTCTTATCTTTTTTTTTTTTTTTTTTTTTTTTTTTTTCGGTACGCGGGCCTCTCACTGTTGCGGCCTCTCCCGTTGCGGACACGCAGGCTCAGCGGCCATGGCTCACGGGCCCAGCCGCTCCGCGGCATGTGGGATCCTCCCGGACCGGGGCACGAACCCGTGTCCCCTGCATCGGCAGGCGGACTCTCAACCACTGCGCCACCAGGGAAGCCCGGATCTCTTACCTTGTCTCTGCTCGTCTCTCTCCTCCGCCTCCTTTCCCGGCCCTGCTTCTCGTCCTTGCAAAGACAGAGAGGAGATGTTCCTGTCCATCAGTGTTGCCTTGGGCATCACTGGGCCAGGGGAGGGCGATGGGGGGAGGGGGATCGAGCCTTGTGTGCAGCAGGGTGGGCATGGGGGCAGAGGGTGGGACCTCCATGGATGGAGCCTGTGAGGTCAGAGTCGCCACGGGTTCCCCGGGAGCGAGGGCCGCATTGGGATGCTTGAGTTCAGCAGAGAATAACCACCTTGGTTGCGCTCAAGCTCATCGCTGAGTGAGTCCCTGCTGGCTTTATGTTGACTCCCTATTTAGAGGACAAGTATTTACGAAGTAATCATTGAGAATTTTCCTGGAAATTTTAAAATATTTTATTTCCAGAATTTGTATGATGCTCAGCCTTTAAAGAATATACATCTCGTGACAGTGCCCTCCTCACCTCGGCCGAGCCGCCTGCTTCTCTGGGCTCTGCGTGGATGGACTTTAGAACGATGCCTCCTTTAGCTCAGTTGGAAAGTCCACATCACAGAAGATTTCCCTGGGGTCTGCCATGGGAGTCTCCTCTTAAGGGACGGGCATCCTCTGGGTAACGGACACTCCTTCCCAGTTGACCCGAGAAGCATCTGTCTTCACTCCCAGAATCACAGCGGCAGAAGGCGCTCAGCCAGATTCAGGCCTGAGTCTGTCCCTGGAGGCTGGGACAGTCCCCAGAGATGTTCAGTCGGAAGCCTCCACCCATGGAAGTAGGACGTGTCTGAGGTTAGGACACTGGTCTGTGTCTGCTCTCTCAGCCAGATCTTTGTGCTGATACAGTTTGGGTTCCGAGAATGAGTCAGGTGTTTGTGTTTGTAGAAAGACCTAACCCTGGAACTGACAGAAGCTGGCTTGGAGTTCTCTATTTTCAAGGGTAAACTGGTTTAGACAGAAGGGGAACCCTGGCTGCTCAAGGCTGAATTTCAACCCCCAGAGGGATGTGCAACTGACATACTGAAATGTACATAGTCGTGTTATCAATCTTACAGTTTCAGATGTTTTGACAGTTTGGGGCTATATCTGGATAAATTTCTCACATGACAAATTGTGTAAGTGAAATTTTTAAAAATTGAGATTATATTAGTGATGATGCTTTATCAGAAATGAGAAAATTTCCTGGGGCTGTGAAGTCTTCTGAGTCAGTTTCCTTAGAACTTGGGTGTGGCGGGTGGACGCATCCCTTCCCGCCGGCCTCGCTGGACTGCGTCCCGCACCTTCCATGGACTGCTGGCGCCCCCTGCTGGCCGGCCCTGGAACGGCAGCCTCATAACCAAGGGGGTGGTTTGAGTTTTTCTGTCCAACTGTGCAAATTTACAACCATTTTATCCGCTTGCATTTTTTAGAATCACGATCTCAGATAGTAAAACTGAGTCAAACAAGATCCCCACAGTTTTCGTTCAATCAGCAATATTTGGAATACAAAAGCTAAAAGTTCTAGATAATCCTAAATTATTGTACGTAAGCACATTTTTGAAAATGAAGTGTAAAATAGTTACTGTAAACAAGTGACATTTGGAAAAGCTCTGCCGGTCATCAAAAGCCAAAGCTCTTGGGTCACAAAGGAAGAATACAGAAGGTAGAACAGAAAGCCCCCCGACTGCCTGTACGTAGTTGGGGGTCTCCATATGCCATCTGTCCTGGGCAGTGACACAGGCCCCCGATGTGGGCTCTGCTCACAACCCGCGCCTGGTGCTGTGTCATTTTGAGAATCGATCTAGATCTTGGGTGTTGCCAGCAGGTGTTTCGTCTTCCAACAGTTGTGAACTTGAGAAACCTGATGGGGGCGGACCTCAGTGGGTTTTGAGACATGAAATTTTTTTTTTTTTTTGGTGGTGGTACGCGGGCCTCTCACTGTTGTGGCCTCTCCCGTTGCGGAGCACAGGCTCCGGACGCACAGGCTCAGCGGCCATGGCTCACGGGTCCAGCCGCTCCGCGGCATGTGGGATCTTCCCGGATCGGGGCACGAACCTGCGTCCCCTGCATCGGCAAGCGGACTCTCAACCACTGCGCCACCAGGGAAGCCGGAGACATGAAATTTTAAAAGAAGATTTATTTCATTTCTGCACTATGGCCCCAAAGCACAGCTTTGGGTTTGTTTGTTTGTTTGTATGTTTTCCTTCCGCATTTAGTACACCTCCCTGTTTAATGGGAAACACCTTTAAAACAACTGAAGGAGGGTGATTTCCAGGCTCAGGAGAGGAGGGAAATGTGGGTGCTGGCGTTTGAAGAGGGACCAGGCCATTGGAAGCCCCGTAGCCAGTGGTGACCCCTTCCTGCCCTGATGTGGGGTGAGGGTGAGTGGCTCTGTGGGGGCCAGGTAGCCTTGGGGGCCGCCCGTAGATGGATGCCAGTTGGTCCAGCTGAATCCATAGCTTCACGAATCTCCACCTTTGATTCCCTCCCCAGGGAAGAGGTGAGCGTCCTTGTCATTCACGTGGACGGGTTTCCTTGGGGAAAAAGGAGGACGTACCGTGGGAACGCTGATCCCGATCGCCTTGGTTGTCACCCAGAAGCCGCTATGCCACGGGGAAGTAAATTATGAAGAAGGGCCCCCAACCAAAAGCCAGAGCTTAAAGAACTATCCCCTGTCGCTCTGTTCTTGCAGGAGGGATTCCAGCATGTTCTTTCGCCATTGAAATGTTTTCAGCCCCTCTTGTTTTGAAGCATGTTTTCATTTCCGGAGAGCACCATTTGGCTTCTCCTCAGAAGCATAAAGGCAGGTGAAAGGCAGCGATAAGGTTGCAGCTTCCACAGATAGAACCAAACCAGAGTGGGTGGCAACTCAATGGGTTTGTTGCCACCTTGGTCTTGGGCAGCTCTCCTCTGAGGCCTGTGACCTTGAGCCTGCTGGCTGGGATCTGGCTGGGGTCAGTGACGCCGAGAAGCAAGAGATGCGGTTGGCACCTGTAAGCTGGTGGACACACACACATGATGACTTGTCCTTGACTCTGTTCTCTTGTGCAACTTTATTCCATCAACAAACGGCCAACGACCAGTGAATCCCCTGCGGGTGTCAGTGTCAGTGTCAGGCCCTGTGCTGACGGCTGACGACAGGAAGGGACCCTGGGTACCTCCTACACTCAGCTTCACAGGTGGGCTTGGGGAGGCCACTGGGCAGGGAGCAGGTCTGCTGCAGAGGTGGGGTGGATGGAGCTCTCCCAGAGCTCAGAGCAGACCGAGTCCCGCCTGGTGGGTGGGGGGCTTCACAGAGCAGAAGGCGTGTCCCACGTGGCCTTTAAGGGATGGTGGGATTTTCCCACTCGAGCCTGGAGGTGGGGGAAGGCCAGTGGGAATGAGCTCCCCAGAGGCAGTGCTGTGTGGGCATGGGGGCCGTGTTCTGGTGGTTTGGACCCATTCCTCTGGGTTGGGATGAGGCTGTGGTAGCTGGTGAGGTTGGCGAGGCTCGGATCCTCAGGGTCTGTGCGCTGAGCCTAAACGCTTATGTGTTCCCAGAGGCCTGACCACGTACTTCTCGCCTTTCTCTGCTTCATTCTGGAAAGCAGGTCGCCAAGAAGATAGGGTTGCCAGGTAAAGTACAGGACACCAAGTAAGTTTGAGTTTCAGATAAACACTGAATAATTTTTTAGTGTGTCTATCCATACTGTTGCATTATTCATTGTTTATCTGAAACACACCTTGAACTAGGTGTCCTGCTTTTTGCTCGCTAATTCTGGCAACCCTAAAAGAAGATCAGCACAGAGCAGAATGTGTTTATTTGACTGAATGGTACCCTTGGTGGTTATAAACCCAACCATGGGCTAAACATGCTTTACATCCTAGGAAATGGGTATAAATATGCCGTATGCATTGACCAGACAAGAGGCTGGCTGATCCTATACGTTGTCCTTACGGAATACAAAAACACAACTACTGTGTCATAAACTCGAGTGATTTAACACTGGTGTGCTAGATGTAATCAAAGTTGAAACATGACAGTAGTTTTGCTTGTCTTAGAATAAAGCAGCTTTTTGTGGGGATGATTTACATAATTGTCCTGTCTCTAAAAACAGCTTTTCAGAGGATTTTTCAGTGTCCCTCTTTTCCTCTGTAGACTTGTCCATAGCAAGCAAGAGGTCACAGAGGGGGGTGTGTGCGTGTCTGCGTGTGTGCTTGTGTGTGTGTGTAATTCTAAACAAGAAACTCAGGGCTGAGACTCTGGCACCCTGGTGTTGTCCTTCTCCCTTCTCGCTGCCCCCAGCCTGCAGGGTGGTGGGTAGGTCAGACAGCCTAGGTGAGAGGGGAGGAGGTGGCCCGGGCCCCTCTCTCCGGCGATGGCTGGGGAGTCGTGCTGAGGTTGCCAGCCCAGGCTGTGTGGACTGAGGCTTGGGGTCTTTGGCTGGCTGCCTGGGCCCGTGTGGCTTGAGGTGCGGTGGGCAGGACCAGACAGCCCACCGAGAAGCAGGCCCTCGGGTGGCCAGGTGAAGGTGCACCCAGCCTGTGCTCCAGGAAGTCCAGGGACTGATTCCTGGCCTTGACTGGACGTTCCTGACCCCGGCTAATGCGAGGGACCCCCTGCTCAGCCCAGGCCTTCAGAAGTGCCCTTGCCCTATGTCTGGGGCGCCCCTGGTTTCCATGGACCACGTGTTCTGGGGCCTCCTAATTTCAGTCACGTAGTTTAGGAGGTTAATTTTAACACTATGTGGACTTGGTGAGCTGCCTGCAAAATGAACAAACCTTTCGCCTGTAAAACAAAACCAGAACTTCTGAAAACTGGGATTCAGTGACTGCAAATAGTTCTGGGATTTCAGCCTCTGTGGTTTGGTCGTAGCTCACCAGGACCAACATCCTGGGGCACGTGAAATGTCCTTGGGAATCTGACTTGCTCCATCCCTGGGAAGCTGATGTGTAGAAGCTGTGCCGGGAAGGTCTGCGCTCTGCGCTGCTCAGAGGGAGATGGAAACGCACCCCGAGTCTCCGTGCCACTCGCTCTCGTGCTTTAGAGACAGAATACTGCGCTTTTTAGTAGCCAGTCGAGACGTCCGGTAACCGGAACGAGGGTAGAAGCCGATTCCTGGAAAGTGCTGTGAGTCATGCCCACGCTGGTTTTCTCTGGGTAAAGATGTGATTGTTTCCCTTCCAAAGCCAGTATCTAAATGACTTGTCTAAACATAGGCTCCGTTTCCACGGGGCCTGTGGTCATCTCAGCTGTGTCATTGGGGTCTGGTGGGTCCAGCCTCCCCCAGCTACGGCCACCGCGCTGGCAGGGGCTGAGCTCTGGCCTTGTCCAGGGTGCGGCTGGAGAGTCCCGCTCGGAGATACCTCTGACGGTGTCTCTGTGGCTTTCAGACGGACAGCGTCCACTGCAGCACACACGTGAATCACTCGTTGCGTCGCTGAAACTTAAAACGAGGTTGAGAGCCAGGCTTTCAGGGCAGGGCTGCACCCACGTGAGGCCGAGTAAACTTCCCAGATGTCTTTCGTGGAGGGTGACGCCAGGGAGGCGTCCCCATTGCGGGGTGCCTGTTGTTCTGTATTTAATTCGGGAGCACACTTCTTGGTGTGTTTTTCTAATGGAGGCATTTCTGTCTCAATCCCAGGGCTGGTCGCCATAAAGGATGCCCATGACATCGAGACCAGGCTTAACGAAGTGGAGAAGCTGCTCAAGGCCGTCATCAGCATGCCACGCAAGGTGGGTGCGCAAGGTGGGCGTGCAAGGTGGGTGCGGGCGGACGGGCGGGGCCGGGGCGTGCTTCCTGGAAGTGTCAGGTGGGGTTAGGTGTAAGCCCAGGGAAGGAAGGCTCCTTGGGCTCTGGGGGCTCCGGTGCTTTCTCCCTGGGGAGGAAGCGGAAGTGACGGGCTCGCGGTTTACTGGAAAGTGAGGGGAGATGGACGTGCGTGAACTCTGGTGCGGACCAGGCGCGAACTGTTCCCACTGTCCCCATCCTGTCCGTCCCTGGGCCTCGAGCCACCTGAGCACCTGACAGGTGAGTGGGGAGGCGGCCCCGTCCACGCTCAGTCCCGCGGTCTGAGCAGTGCGGGGCCACCAGTGTCCGACGGGGCTGCCTTGCGGGAGGAAAATGTATAGGAATGAACGTGTTTCTTCCCAGTATTCCAGGTCAGAAGTTGTGCTCACCTTCTTTGAAAGATCTCCCCTGGATCAGGTGTTAAAAAATGACAACGTCCATAAAATTCAACCCAGCTTTCAAAGTCCGGTGAAAATATCAGGTGAGAGCCACAGGGCCACCAGAAACCTTCCCAGCCCACTGTCCACGTGCTGGACACGCCTCCCCCGCTTGGGATCCAGAAAGACAACAGAAGGGTGGAAGCAGCAGGGGAGGGACCATTTCCCGATTTTTATGAAAGTGTGTGTTTCTACCTACTGACCTGCAGTTTACACCCTTCCTACCTCCAAAGCGAGTTATCTGGCATATAAATTGGAACGTACTTAAATAGTCTATGAAGAAAGCATCAGTGAAGCTTTTTTTTTTATTTTTGCGGTATGCGGGCCTCTCCCTGTTGTGGCCTCTCCCGTTGCGGAGCACAGGCTCCGGACGCGCAGGCTCAGCGGCCATGGCTCACGGGCCCAGCCGCTCCGCGGTGTGTGGGATCTTCCCGGACTGGGGCACGAACCTGCATCCCCTGCATCAGCAGGCAGACTCTCAACCACTGCACCACCAGGGAAACCCTCAGTGAGGCATTTTGAAGTGAATTACTAGAATGCGTCATCCAGCCTGCAAAAATAAGAATTCACCTAGTGCAACACTGACTTGGTTCTTGGCTTTAGGGCGGGGGGACAGAAAGGGACACACGGTGTAGGTCTCCTTAGCGTGGATGCTGGGTTGAGCCTTCTGGCAAATGTCAGCAGCGCTAAGAGGGGATGGTCAGCCGTCCTGCGGGTCAGAGGGGAGCGAGGGAAGCCTGGGTTCAGCCCGGTGGCCGCTTCCTCAGATCTGGGCCGCACGTGTTGCTACAACGCTAGGCTCTGTCCTTGCAGTGCTGTTGGCAAAGCCTGTGAGGGGCATTTTGTAGGAGAAGAGGTCTGTCCTGGAAGTCTCAGGTACCAGGCTTCCCCAGGCAACTTGTCTGGCCTGAGTGAGGCTGTGTGGGCGTTTGCCGGGCGCAGAGGGGATCCAGCTCGGCCAGCGGTGACATCCCACAGGGCACCTTGATGTAAGGGGAGGTCGGGGGGCGGGGTCCCTGTGTCCAGCACTTGAGTTCTGAGTGGAAGGAAGGAAAGAGGAGGGAGTGGAGGAGGGGGACTCAGAGGGAGGTGATGGGGAAGCATCAGCAGGTGAGGGGACCTGAGCCCAGAGCCCTGACCTTAAAAGGAACTGGGTCCCAGTGATGGGAAGACGGAGGGGGCACATGGGGGTGACGGCTGACGCCACTGGTATAAAAGTGTCCTTACTGAGTGATGCATCACGGCAAGGATGAGATGCCTTAATTGTGTGCTAGGGCGAGGCGGGCAGGGCTGGCAGACTCTGGGAACCCAGGACGGAGAAGTTACTTCTTGCTCTGACCGTGTGTGAGCAGGACAGGGTCCAGCCTGGGTCTGCGTGTCCGCCACTCTTGTCACCTTCCCAGGAGAGCTTCGTGTGTGTCCTTAGGAAGATGAGCAGGGGGCTGGGGGCCTCTTCTTAGCTAACACCTAGCGTCCAGAACCTTCTCTACAGGAGAGTGAAAATGGCGGTCAGCCCTCCTGACCGGATGTCCGGGGACCCCAGTGTCCAAGGCTCAGAGAGGCTTCAGAGCGCGTCGGGCTCCCTGTGCTGTCACCTGGAGCGTGGGCACCTCTGTCCTTTAGTCTTGCGCGGAAGAGCCCCAGCACTGGCATCTCCATTTTGCTTTCTTTCTTTCTGTTTTGAGCCAACAGGAGAACCGAGAGCCTTTCAGGGCCTGGGGTCGGTGACAGGCAGCAGGTTGACCCCAAAGGCCCCAGGGCGTAAGAGGGACAGGCCGGCGCTGCATGCAGGTGCTTCTGATGGCGACAACCTGGCGTCCCCGGCCCCTGTCTTAGTGCCTTGTCTTTACTGCTGATTCAGATAAACGCACGACCCAGGTTTACCCCAAAGCGCTGAAAGGAAGGAGACAGGATTGAATAGGGGTAGCGCTGGGGTCCCACGTCGAGGTTTTAACCACGTTCTTGTGTTGTTTCGAGGACTGAGGACAGAGGTTTGGGGTCCCTCCTGCCCACGAGCTCAGGAGGCCTGGCACGCATGTCTGGGAAGGCAAGGCCTTGGCCTCCCCGTGCAGGCCGGGAGCCTGGGTCCTGGGGACATCGCAGGGGGGGAGTCACTGCAGTCACTGCAGCTCAGCACGGAACACTTTGTGACACAGGGCTGCCTGACAGTGGGCTTGGGAAACAGCTATTGCGAGTCAGCTGCAGAGAGCCTGAAGCCTTGTGCCAAGACCACGGCCTGAAGGCAGCCCTGTGCGGGAAGCTGGCGGGGTCGCCCCTTCTGGAGCTGAGGCTCTCCCATGCCTGGGGGTCCCTCTTCCTCGTCCGCTCTCATCGCTGGCCCTCCCTCTGCCCGAGAGCGTGGCTGGGCGGGGGGCTCCCACGCATGGCATGTGAGACGTGCTTTCGTTGTCCACTGAGCGAGGAAGTAAGTGTGCTGAGGCAAGGGTGTGGCAAATTCAGAAAAACTTCTAACGAAAACCGTTCCTTACAGTAGCCCTGCCGGCCCCAGAGGGCCTGGTCCCGCGTGGGCAGCCCTGCTCCTCAGTCTGGGCCCGTGTTTGAGCTGCATATGGACTCGGGAGTCCCCGGGCGCTGGGCCTCAGGACCCGGAGAGCCAGGCGCCCCGAGGGCCGAGTCCCCAGCAGCCCAGCCTCTCCCCGGCGTGTGTCCTCAGCACCAACATCGGCCGCCCGGACCTGACTCCCTGGCTCATTCGTTTAGGGATTTCCTGTCATCCCGGGCGTGTCAGGCTGTGGTCACTCTGGCTTTTTCCACGTCACCGTCGACCACTCTGCTCCAGGCCCTGGGCCTCCTGCTGGCTGGGCCCTGTCTCCTCCCTCCCCACAAGCCCTGCCCGTCCACGTCCACTGCGGTCCAGCTAAGTTCCACTCGTGCATGGAAACGGCCGTGCCCGCTGTCACCCCCTCCCCCAGACTTCTCAGCACCCTCTCAAGCCTCTGATGTGGCATCCTGGGAGGTGGTGCCCTGGCGGGCAGCCCTGACGTTGGCCCACTCTCAGGCCTCCTGCAGTGACTTCTAGGTTGACCGGCTAGGGATCAGGAGCTCCACTAGATGGCGCCAGGCGCCCGTGGTGTGAGAACCAGCTGCCCCCGGGGCCAGGATTCTGCAGTACTCTGGCCTCTTAGGTGATGCTTTGGACCAATGCAACCTTAAACATTCTTCATCCGTGTTAATCTAAAAGTTTATTACCGAGTCTAGGAAAACTTAAATTTAGTTTTCTACACCATGGCTGTGTTTGTGCAGCTTAAAAGAAAGCATAAACCTCAGCCTTGGTCTGGCTGCTTGGATTAATTGATATTGGCCTCAAAAATCATAGTACTCAGGTTTGGGAAGGCTGGAAATATAATTTCATTTTCTAGTAACCAGGCATCTGTACAGTCTCAACCTTAATTTTCACCACACGGGGAGAGTCCTGGTCTCCAGTTAATGAAACGACAATGTCTCCGTTGCTAGAGACATTGAAAGTAGAATAGGAAAGGGGATCGGAGAGCATGTGAACGCTTTCAGGGCTGAGACTGTCCGCAGAAAAAAAAGAATAGATGAATTAATGAACTGAGATATGGTGGCACATGGGGCATGTGAAAACAGGGCTGCAAGTAAAAAAATAGCAAATCACCACCAGCCGGACACTGGTCATTGTTGTAGGAATGTTCACTGGTAGATGCTGAGATTAGTGGGTGAAAGTTTGAGGAGAAGCAGGATTTGCAATTGCATCTCCACGAGGATAGTTCTTAACTACAAAGAGAGAGATGATATCCTCATTTTGGAGAAAACCTCCTGACCCGAGAAATCCAGACGACATCCCAGGAATAAGTAAGGCCCGTGGGCATCACACTCCTGATGCCCAAGGGAAGGCAGCGTCCCTGCAGGTTCCTGCCAGACCATCCACCTCTGTCCAAGCACGGAAACGCCAGGCAAATTGAGGCACAGTCAATGAAAGACTCACCAGTCTGCGTCCCAAGTGTTGCAGCCAGGAGAGATGAGGCAAGACCCAGGCCCTTGAGGCCGTTCAGGGGTCATAGGAGGCTGAACCACCGCATCTTCCTGCCCCGAGGGATCCGGGCCAGGCCCAGAACAGACAGAGGGACATGGCTGAAACTCAAGTGCAGGAGGTTTTAGTTTAGAGTATTGTTCAGATGTTCGTTTCCTGGATTTGCTTGTCGTCCCATGGTTATGTGTAAAATGTTAACCAAAGGATGAGCTGAGCAATCTGTGAAAGCTCTATACTGTTTTTGCAACTTTTCCGTAATTCTAAAATTAGCTCCAAAAAAGTTTTAAGAAATAAGAAATGGCAAAGCAGGACTCTTCTTCGTGTGAAAAAAATTCTGTATGCAAAAAAATGGCTTGTAAAGGAACTATTTCATGGAACTGGCCATGTATGTGATTAGTCATTAAATGGACCAGTGATTTTGGCTGTAGGTACTAAGCTGACTTCTAAGAAATTCCCATTTTCAGTATATTTGAAGGTAGGCTTCAGATGCTGAAGTTTTTCAGTAAGCGTAACGTTTCCTTTGGTCCTTTTTATTTGGGTGGCCCAACAGGTATGAGGACATTTGGAACGATAGCAATAACTCCCATTTATGAGCCTTAGCATTGGTTAGATTCTTTATAAAAACCATCTCGTTTAATCCACACCTG
Source organism: Mesoplodon densirostris (assembly GCF_025265405.1). Taxonomy (NCBI): domain Eukaryota; kingdom Metazoa; phylum Chordata; class Mammalia; order Artiodactyla; family Ziphiidae; genus Mesoplodon; species Mesoplodon densirostris. Next base: position 3,294,946 of record NC_082670.1, on the reverse strand, counting down.
TGCCCCTTAGGATAGCTGGATACTGTTATTCCCCTTTTACAGACTAAAACGCTAAGCAAGGAGTAACCTGCTTCCCACGCTTAAGTGGCAGAAGTGGAGTTTCCCGGAGGGCCCAGCTGGCCTTGCAGACAATTGGCTTCTCTGCACAGACAATTAAGGAAGGATTTGTAACAAATTTGTTTTGGGGGCTGGTTCCATTTTCTAGATTCCACTTTCTAGAGCTCCAAATCTCACATTTAAGAAAGATTAGGAAGTTCCTATACTAGGTGACTCCTGGCCACATTCACAAATGTTTTGCAGCACTGACGTTTGTTTTCACTTGTAGGGTCCTCCCCTCCAAATTCCCTTGGGAGGAGGTGGGAGAGAGGATCTGGGGGCTGTCAGCTGGCTGTCCTGAGGTCCCTGAGGTTTTATGTGCTTCCTGGGACAGGTTTCAGTCAGTTAATAAAAGCAGTAAAGCAAGTGGTTCTGTGCTGTTGTGCGTTTTAAATTGTGACGCAGGGGCGTCTTAATCTCTCTTGTCGGGGTGTCGTCCTCTGCAGCGTCTGTCTCCTCACTCAGGCTTTGGTCAACATCTTCGTGCTCTTTTTGCACCTGGTGGTGTAGTTGACCCCAGAGGTTCCAAGCACTGACTTTTTGCTGGTTTTCAGCTCCTTCTCATGACTTACGGGCTGTCCGAGGCGGGTGGGCTCTGGGTGGGCTCAGCCGGGGAGAGGAGGTCGGGAAAGAGCCACATGCTAATGCCCCATGGAGTGTGACCGACCTCACTTCTCCAGAAAGCCAATTGGAAATTTTAGCAATTACTTGGCAAATCCGATGGATGGATAGTCGTTTTATCCTGGGGGGCAGAGGTAAGGAGGAAATCTACTTTTTTTCCTTCTTTTTTTTTGTGTAGTTTCCCTAAGTGTCTTCATATGGAGAGAAATTCAAAGAACTGAGAATCAAATACCCAGAAAGATGAAAAGTAAATAGGAAGTTACAATTTCACTTATTAAAGAAAAGCACATCTGTACATGGGGATAAAATAATCTAAATTATGGAAAGATGTAAGAAATAAAACAATCCCGCAAACAACAATAGCATCAGATGCCCAAGAAGATGGGAAAGCACTGGACATCCTTGTGGCCTGTGCCAGGGCCAGAGGAAGGGCTATTCTGAGCTGTTTCCGTGCATCAGGCCCTGAGTGGGAAGATGATGATCATTGGATTTGAGAACCCGGCAGGGGTTTAGAGTCTGTTTGAAGCACGTTTTTAAGGTGAGGTAAGTGAAGGCCCTGATTTGATGGGACAAACAAGGCCCTGAGCGCAGAGCTCGATGACCAGGGGCTGAGGTTGGGGATGAGCCAGCACGCGGGGAGCTGGAGCCCTGGTGACCCCCCAGGTCTATCCTTGGAGAGTCTGTGATCCACTGAGGGAAGGGAAGGACACACAGTTCCCGGGAAATGTCAACAAGAGCTTCCCCAGGTCGGAGAAGGGAGTCAAGTGCACTTATGTTTAAATGGACCAGATGACGTGATGGAGCCTGGGAGCTAATAGGCTCTTAGAGTTGGAAGGGTCCTTGGAGAGCCTCCAGGACAATTTTGAAATTTCCAGTTAGGACACTGCGTCCAGTGTCTCGGGGTTCCTTGCTGGGCTGCGCCGTGGAGTCCCAGGTCCCGGGCCGGTGCTGTTTCAGCTGCCCACGCCTCTGCAAACACACACACACACCCCGCCACCACCGATGCTCTGGCTTCCCCGTCCCCCACTCCCCTTCTAGAGCTGGGTGAGCCCCAGACTTTGCACTTGGAATCTAACTGCACAGCCATTGTAGACACACAAAGACGATCTCTTTGTTGCCCTTTTAAAATTACCACAAGGGCTTCCCTGGTGGTGCAGTGGTTGAGAGTCCACCTGCCGATGCAGGGGACACGAGTTCCTGCCCCGGTCCGGGAAGATCCCACATGCCGCGGAGCGGCTGGGCCCGTGAGCCATGGCTGCTGAGCCTGCGCGTCCAGAGCCTGTGCTCCGCGACGGGAGAGGCCCCAACAGTGAGAGGCCCGCGTACCGCAAAAATAAATAAATAAATAATAAAATTACCCCAAATTGTGCTTGTTGGTGAGAAGTCAGTTTATATATAGGATTATATAAAGTAAAAGGTGAAGTCACCCGTTTGGTTGAAAATGCACATGGATCGCGCTGGATCCTCACGGCGACCCTGGGCCGTGTTATCCTCACCTGAGACACAGGTGAGAGCTTAGAGAGATCGGGTGACCTGGGCAGAGCCCACGTCGTGTGCCTGAAACCCAGCGTCGTTCTGCTCCAGCTTCAAACCCACAGGGCGGGTGTGTGGCGAGAGCGCTCGGGGTGCCGGAGCACCTTTCTGCGGTGGGAGAGAGGCCCCTCTTGACTGGTGTCGGGTCAGCAGGTGTGGCCCCTGAGTCCGGGCGGCGGAGCGTTCTCTAAAGTGTGGGGAAGGAGGGAGCACAGTAGGAGGAGGGGGATGTGGGGAGATCAGTGTGAGCCCCGACTTCAAAACTTCAAAATCGGATCCCCTTCTGAATACTTCCCTCACTGCTTTCACTTTCAGAAATCATGAGGTCCAATGGATTTTGCTTAGCAAATACCGAAACAATCGTTATTGACCACAGTATACCCAACGGAAAAGACCAGCACGCAGCTGTGGACCCCTCGGAGCACCTGTAAGTGCACTGATTCGAGTGTCATTTTATTTATTTATTTTTTTTGCGGTACGCGGGCCTCTCACCGCTGCGGCCTCTCCCGTTGCGGAGCACAGGCTCCGGACGCGCAGGCTCAGCAGCCATGGCTCACGGGCCCAGCCGCTCCGCGGCATGTGGGATCTTCCCGGACCAGTGCATGAACCCGCGTCCCCTGCGTCGGCAGGCGGACTCTCAACCACTGCGCCACCAGGGAAGCCCCTGAGTGTCATTTTACACACGAGGTCCCGAGCCGTCAGCCCAGGCCAGGTTCCCCGCCCACTCGGGGCTCTAGGAAGGGGACAGAGTGTGACCGTGCGGCTGGCAGTGGGGAGGGGGGACATTCAGGAGGAGTTGCCTGGCTTCACATCTGGGCTGTGCTGGGCCCTGGAGGGTCCGGGGCCGCAAGCCTCCTCGTGGGAACCTGGTCTCCTGGGAGTGGGGGGCGTCAGCTGCATGTTGGCCTCTCGTCGCCTCCCAGGTGGCTTCTGTGTGGCTCACGGGCCTGCCCTGCGGGGAGGGCTTAGAGAAGGCGGGCAGTTAAAGACCCCCTGCCCTCCGTCGTTCCTTCCTCGGGTGATAGAACTTGGACCGCGATGGGGGCTCTAGGAAAGCCACCTTGGGTGCCGCCAGCCGTCTCGGGATTATCAGGCAGGACCTGGCTCTGGTGACTGTCAAGGCCACGCCCGGGGCTCTCCCTGCTCAGGAGCTCAGGGAGTTCGTTCCCGTCTCCTGGCTCCTGTTCTCTCCGGGTGGGACCGCTGTGCTCTCACAGGGTCTCCTGAAGGCTCAGGTGACGAGCGTGGACGCCTGACACTGGGACCCCCAGGCAGCTCTGGAAACGCAGGGTCTCCCGCGGGCACTTGACCGGCACAAGCCCGGAACCAGGGGGCCTCTCAGAGTCCGGGGGTCCCTCCGCACTCCGTCAGCCCCACGTGAAAGCGGACCAGGACCGACCCAACTGCTGCCATGCCTCGCGCTCAGCCGGGACCACACATATAGTACGCACCGTGTGTGCACAGACAGCTCCCAGCCCGAGGGTCCCCCGAGCCAACTTGGAGCTGGCATCGCGGGTCCGAGGCTGACGTGGATTCCACGGTGACGGAAGGAGGGCCTGCTTCATGGGAGGAGCTTCTGGCCGGGCTTGTCCTGGTGGAGTGGTTGGTGGGCCACCAGGGGCTGCAGGGTCCTGGCTCTGGCTCTGCAAGGGTCCCAGGGACCCTTTCTGTCTCTGAGAGGCCCCGAGAGGCCCTCTGCCCCTGGCATGAGGCCAGCTCTGAGAAGGAAGTTCAACCATGGATCGTTTTGGAGGAGAAGCATGGAGAGAAAGCAAGGTCTGTAATGTAACTTTTCCAGCCAGCCCGGGGCTCTGTGTGGACAGGGCGACCCATCCTCAACCTGCAGCGCCGGGCTGGTGGGAGAGAAAGATCGCGGGGAAACCTCTGCGATCCCAGGATAGCTTAACAAGGAGATGTCGGCCTCTGAGCGGCCCGGGAGCATCTCCAGGGAACTTGGGCTTGCCGGGCATTTCTCCAGGTGCCTGACCTCGGGCAGCCCCGCAGTGATGGTCTGCTGCCGTCTGTCTCAGGAGGGTCTATCTGAATGCTCCAGGGGCCAGGAGGTCACAGAGAGAAGGCTCTCCCCTCAGTGGTCCTCGACAGCGACTGTGTGGCCCCCAGGCTGTGGATCAATGCTGCCGGGCCTGCTGTTAGGACCTGTTGGTCCCCACACTGTCCCTGGGGGAGAGTAGCTACAGTACTCAGACCAGAGACCCCCCTGCACTCAGGGACCAAGCGTGTGTGCCTGGTGGGGACGTGTGTGAGAGCGGGATGGCTGGGCCTCTGCCTCGTGACCACCCCGGTTGGCTGGAGGGGTTGCCAGGCTCCGGGAGATTCTGCCCAGGCCTGGGGCGAGCCCTGACCCTGTCTGCACGGGTTAGAAGCAGGGGGTTTTCCAGGCCTGCTGAGGACCACGGGGGCTGATGAGGACCCTGGACTCTACTGAGCATCCCAGGTCCACTTCCTTCCCCAGTTCTCAGGGGGTCTGAGGGCAGGAGGGGTCGCAGGGGCAGGAAGCTGCCGGGCCCGTCCCTCGCCTGCCCGGAGCCTTTCCCTGCCCCTAAGGGCCCCCTCTTGGCCTCACTGCCTGCACGGACGCAGGGCTCCACGCATCTCCACACACGCCCGTCAGCATGGACTTCGAGGGAGACCCACCTCCCTGCCTTTCCCGTCTGATTTCCAAGCTGCCATCGCCGCGGCCTCCGCTGCTCCCTTGCAGCTCAGAGGCAGCAAAAGCCTCCCTGGGACCCCGTCCACCCCACGTGCCCCGGATGCTGGGGAGGCTGGTGGGGCACCTCTCCGCCCTCCCCCTCCCCCCTCCCGGCGGGTCCCCAGCCAGTGTAGCCAAGCCGGCGGCTTTGTGGTCTGGACGCCTCGTGCCCTGCCCGTCGCTGCCCGGCTTTCCGCTGTAGTTGAACTCCTGTGAGGTCTCAGTCACCGGGAGTCAGAGCAGGGACAGCGTGGACAGTGTGCTCGGTGGCCCCAGGCCCTCTCCGCTGCCCTGGGCAGGGCCTGCATCCGCCCGCCTCTGCCACTCCCCTTTGTTTGGACTGGTTCTTAGCTGGGGAACAACGGAAAGCGTACAGGCAGCATCTGTTTCCCCTCCTGGGGAGAAGGTCCTCCGTGCACTGTTTTCTCTGTGAAGCATCTTTTAAAATTTGTCGTCCTTTTTTTCCAGCTTAAGCAAGTGTGCTTAAGCCGAGACTGGGTTAGGCAGGGCGTGGAAATGGTTTCCATTCCTGGGGAATCCACGTTGAGAGGGTATTCAGGTCACCTCACATTTGGAGCACAAATCCTTCCTTGAGCCCTTCCCGTGCCCCATGTAATGCCCCACATTGAATGCAGGGCCCAAATGCAGGGCCCCTCCCTCCGCTAACCTCCTCTGCCCTCACCCAGCTCCTCCCTGGACTCCTCCTGCCTCCTTGGTCGTGTGTGCAAGTGGCCCAGGAAGCAGTCAGGCTTGGAGCTGGGACCACACGGCCTTCTTCACCCGTCTTTGCCATGGTCCACCGGCCCAGCACGCGGCAGGTTCCTGTGCCTGGTCCACTCTGTGTCCCCAGCGCCTGACCCAGAATAATCCCCAGATGGAGAGAAAAATACTCACTGAGTGAGTGGATGGATGGTGGATGGATGGATGGATGGACGGATGGATGGACGGACAGATGGATGGGTGGATGGATGGGTGGATGGATGGATGGGTGGGTGGATGGATGGATGGGTGGGTGGATGGATGGATGGATGGATGGATGGCAGGCTGGCTGGCTGGATGGACGGATGGATGGGTGGATGGATGGATGGACTGATGCATAAATGGATGGATGGTTGGATGGATGGATGGATGGCTGGCAGGCTGGCTGGCTGGCTGGACGGATGGATGGATGGATGGATGGATGGATGCCTCAATATTGGTCAGTGAGAGTAAATCACAGTCTCTAAGGCAGTGAAAACCAAAGCTGTGATGGCTCTGGAGTCGGGCCCATGTGACTGATCAATTTGCAGTCACGGTTCCTTCCACACTCTCTCCACACGCAGCCTGGTGGTGGACAGGCCGGTGTCATGGAGAGCCCTTCCGTGCTGTTTGATCCAAAGACCCCCCTGCCAGTGACCATCTGCCCTTTGTCCACTTCAGCGGGGCTGGGGGCCAGCGAGCCAGCCCTAGCCTCACCTCTGCTTTCCCGTTTCAGGTTTGAGAACGGCGGTGAGTTTGCCTCCGAGCTGGAGGATGGGGATGACCCAGCAGCTTATGTCACCAACCTGTCCTATTACCACCTGGTGCCTTTCGAGACGGACATTCTGGACTGAGTCTCCACGGGGCCCCTCCTCCCCCAGCCGGTGACCGTGGCTCCGCTGAAGTCCATCATGCCAGGGACCAGGCCTACCCAGCCGCCCGCGCCCATGGAGACCCTCAGTCTCCGACAGCCAGGAGTCGGGTTATGGGGGTCCGGTGCCCCTGCTGCTTCTAGGGGTCTTCCTGGCCCATGTATGCATCCCCGGGACACGCCCCCTCCACGCCTGGAGGGGCCACAAGTGCCTGCAGGACGTCCCGGGCCGGGTCTAGACACCGGCTCCTCCCCCCACGTTTCCTCCCTCCACAAGCGCACAGAACGTTCTGCGTGGCATCTCGGTGAGTCACCAAGTCCTGGACAGCACAGGCGGTGTGTTCTGTCATCCGGATTTCCCTGGAAACCAGGACGTGCAGCTTCCATTCCTGTTTTTTATCTTCTATCCAGAAACTGGGGGCTTCATGCCAGCCAAGGGAGTGTTTGCAGAAGGTTGGTCGTGAACGGGGTTTTGGCCGCGGGCACAGGGGGACCACTGACTGGTGCCCATGTGATGAACTCTGAGTGGTGACGATTCTCCCGAGAGGAAGGAGTCCCCACCTGGGGACACCCCACCCCACGAGGGGTGACAGCGCAGTGACCCCTGGGCGGCCGAGGGTCCCCCTTCCTGCTGGTCGCCAAGATCTCAGTGACACACTTGCCATATCAGCCTGAGCGGACGGGGATCAGGGGGTCACCGAGCGCCCCCGACGCGTCTCCCTCGGCCTTCGGGGTGGGGGGTCTGTGCTCTTCGTGTCCGTCGCTTCACAGAGAATACTAACGACCAGAATCTCTCGTGTAAATAATAGTAAATTATTGAGAATCCTAATTCTTTTACACAGTCTGTTTTTTACTCTATTTTAATTAAATAAAACACATTACTCTACTTGTATTGGTTTAAGGTGTGGCTCTTGTTACGCCTGCCTCGCACGCTGCGCCTCCGGGCTGCCCCCAGCGCTCCCGTCTCATTGTCCTTTAGGAAATGTGCTGTTCTCCCCCTGGGGAATGATCTGTCCAAACTGAAAAGTAAACAGAGAGTGTTCTCTTGAGTTAGGGCTTCCCCTTTCTCCATGTTCCGTGCTGGCAGCCACGGGAAGCCTCCTGGAACCCAGCTGCGCAGCAGATGGGCTTCCCGTGGCTTTTGCATCTCCCTCTGCTTCCAGCTGTGCTTGGTTGGGTGCAGCCTGCTTCCAAACAGGCTGTCAGGCAGCCAGTGGGGTCGACCAGTTGCCTTCTTCTCTTGGGGGTAAAATTCAGGTCTGTAGAGGACGGGGCCTCTTACCTGGCAGGGTCCAAGTTCCAATCATTGATTCCTGGGTTTTCCTCGTTATCCACATTCTGCAGGGGACTTCTCCCCAGCTCTGGGGCCACAGTGATGGCAGCCCCCTGAGCTCATCTGCTCACAGGGGCTGTGTTACCCCCTCACGGCCCAGCTTGGCTCCCCAAGACCCGCCCCCCCCAGCTTTCATGCAAGAAGCTTCACTGTTTCCAGTCAATGCACAATGAGATCTCAGATGTTTGGATATTTGTTTTCCTATAAAACACATCAGAGTGTTCTCTGGCTTCTTTTTTTTTTTTTTTTTCCTGGAAAAGCATGATCTTCTAGACCCATTTGTTATGTCCCCGCATTTGAAAGATGTTGCCAAGTTGTCTTCCAGAGAAGTCATACCCACCACCAGTGGCTGTGCCCTGGCTTCTATTGATAGAAATTGAGGTCGTTTCAACTATTTCACAAAACAAGAAGCAAAGGATGTGTCTGAACACACACAAATCTCCTCATGAATAAGAATGAATTTGTAGAATAAGGTGACTATTGATTTGTGGGAGTTTTTTTAGATGTGAAAGATACATAGCTCTTTTCATGAAGGAAATTGGCCTTTATGTCACTTAGCTTCTGCAGCCTAATACAAGCTCCAAACTTAGTGACTGAACAGTTCTGGGGTCGGCAGTGTGGATTGGGCTTAACCAGGTGGTTCTGCTATTGGGGCTCAGGCCTGGTGATGCTGGCCGGGCTCACTGAGGGAGAGCTGGTGTAGGAGGGCCTGGCGGGCTGGACCGTCATCTCTGCATCCGCTGCCCTCTATCCTCCAGTTGGGTAGCTCGGGTTTTTCACACTGCGACTCACCATTCCAGGGCAGACAGAGGCCACGCCCCAAAGTGCAGGTCTTTTCCAGTCTGTTTCCATCCCATTTGTTACCTTCCCAGAGGCTTAAGCCCGGAGTCGGTGTGGGAAGTCAGTGGGTACAGGGAGGTATCGACAAGTTGGGGCCATGTTGCAATCAACTCACTTCACCCCATAAAGGCCTGATCTTAAGTCTCTGCTTTAAGAATCTGGGCTTATCCCTCTAGTCCCTCTTGGTGGTAAAGCCAGGTGCAGTGTAGGATGGGGGTAGGTGAGTTATGGTCTCCAGGCCCCTGGTTGGGTTTGGAGCAGCTGGTCACACAGTTTCAGGTCTAGAATGCAAGCTTCTTTCCACTAAAGTTCATTTTTTCTGAAGAGAAGTAGCTCTGGCTAGAGCGATGGGGCCCTTGAGACCCAGGGACAGGGCTGCTGCTGAATGCAGGACACACCTCCTTTTGGTGGTTTTGAAAATATATTTTTATTTTCTGAACAGTCTGCTTTCCTTCTCTTTAAGGGAGCTTAATGACCAGGTATCCCTCTGGTGTTCCACCCCACCCAGCAGGAAGGGTTTGATTTTTGCCTATTTCAGCTGCAAATGTGTTTAATGGAAACAGACGACATCAAAACAGGGGTTTTGAGAAACTGTAACAGCCGGATGAGGGGATGAAAAAGCCCTCCAGTGACTTGAAATGTTGACTCATTGACAGCAGTCTGGTTGACCCTTATCCTCCACCCACTGTATTTTTTTTTTTTCATTTCGTGAGTGGAGTTGACTTGATTGAGTCAGCCCGGGAGCCTGCTGTTTTGGGGAGAGGAGCCTGCAATAAAATCCATGACATTAGGGCTTCCCTGGTGGCACAGTGGTTGAGAGTCCGCCTGCCGATGCAGGGACACAGGTTCGTGCCCTGGTCCGGGAAGATCCCACATGCCGCGGAGCGGCTGGGCCCGTGAGCCATGGCTGCTGAGCCTGCGCGTCCGGAGCCTGTGCTCCGCAGCGGGAGAGGCCACAACGGTGAGAGGCCTGCGTACCGCAAAAAAAAAAAAAAAAATCCACGACATTAGTCTTCTGAGCACTTAGGCAGAGCTGCCGTGACTTCCCAGCCCTAAGGCAGGAGTGTTGCTGGGATGGGACTGGTGTCACCAGTCCCCAAGCCTGGAGACCAGGCACGGGAAGAAGGAGGGGGAGAAGGAAGAGAAGTGACACTCGCCGAGCATCCCCGACGCCCCAAGTACTATGAGGGGCGACGCATGTACAGGCGTGTGTGCGGGGCCGTCTCGGTTCTGAGCAGACGTCAGCCAGCAGGTGGAAACACACAAACAGAGTGTGACGGTCCTCTTGGACTCTGCGGACAGGAGGCCTGACTGCCTCAGTCTCTGGGGAGCTTCACAATGCAGTCAGCTTCCAGGACAGTCTAAGTCCACTCCACTCCGATTTGGGGGGCAGGTTGCCATCCAGTCTGGTCCCAGCTCAGACTTGAGTTAGAGCTGCTTTCTTCAGAGCTGGACTCCCCGGGCCTGGGCTCAGCCTCCAGACACGAGCTGAGCAGTTTGTGGGGACCAGGAGTTCCTCCAGGGCCCCTGGAATCTGGTCGGATGAGCTCAGAGACCTGGCATGGCGTGGTCACCCCTGTCATCCCAGCCCCACAAAGACGCCGCACAGGGCCTCTGTCTCCCCAGTGGCTGGACAGGTTAGTACCGTCCCCCCGGCACCCCCGGGCTGGGCAGTATTCACTCTCTCCAGGAACCTGGCTCCACTGGATGGTCGGGTGCAGGGTGGTCATGGGGGATGCTTGTACCAGTCCCTCCCCAGAAAGAAAATAAGAAAAAAATGAGGACGTGTAATTGACGGTTCGTGTTTGACACAAAGGGAGACAGTCAGGCCAGGGCCCTGGTGTCCTCAGGGGTCTCACTCCCCAGGGTCCCCGTGCTCCCCGGGGTCCCTGGGGATGGGTCTTCCGGCTTCCTGGGTCACCAGCAGCAAGGGGGACGTTTGGATTCGGAAGATCCCAGTTCTTCAGTGGGGGGCAGCCGGATTTGGGGGAGTCCTCCCCACGGCAGGTGGGTTGCCATCTGGGTGCCCACGTTGCTTCTGGCTTTGCCCCTGCCACGTTTGCTCGCAGGGGAGCCTGGGTTGAGTCTGGGCTTGCTGCAGCTCCCAGGCTCCTGGCAGGCAGGCCTTTCCCCATCCTGCCCGTTCTGCGTGGAGCCTTCCTCCGGCAGGGCCCCGCTCCCACCGTCCACCTACAGCTGGAGCCCTGGCCGCTCCCGGCCCCAGGCGCACGACCCGTCCTCCACCATCACCGTGAAGGGCTTCCGGTTACCAGCGGACTCATTACCTCTGGGTTCTGTTTACAGACCTGCGTCTCCCCAGCCCCCAAACACTCGGCTCAGAGCCCACATAATCCATCGTGTGTGGCTGGCTCTGCACAGGGAGATAAAAACCAGTTCGGGGGTGAATTGGACAGAACATTCCAGAAAGTTCTCTTTTCACAAATCTTTTCCAAAAATCTAAGGAGCCTGATTAGACGTCACCATTTAGTCTAGTATCTCCTCGGTGATCAGTTTGAAAAATTGACTCTGACCAGGGCCAGGATTATGCTGGTCTTGGGAGGTCTGCAAGCGGCCTGATGCTGGGGGATCACCTGTCCTTTCTGGGGCCTGGCTGTTTCCTCCTCATACACAAAGTAGCCAAGCCTGCTCATGGTTTCTTACTGTCACCCTCTGTCCTGATTATCCACCTAGAGTAGGTTCAAGTGCTATTACTGTTGTTAATCACTGTTCATAATAGTTATTACACATTGCGAGTGAAATGGTTCAGGCTGTAATTCTCCTCTTACAGCTGTGTATTAGTGATGAGGGTCAAAGCTGCTGTGATAAATCACTAGGCAGCGCAGACCGTAGTAGCTGTACTGTCTTTGGAGCCAGATGGACGGAGGTTCAGATCTTGGCTACACCACTGAATGGGTAGCTCTCAGCCAGTCACATGACCTCTCTGCCCCTCAGTTTACTCAGCTGGAAACAGGAGAGATCAGAAGTCCTTCACAGTCTGTTATGAGGATTAAATGAAAGAAGGGATGGGAAACACTTGGCAATGTCTGGAAAATAGTACGGTCAATAGGTGATAGATTGTGGTACAGGACATCCATTTTTGGAGCAAGTTATAGTGGAATTTGGTCTAGAACAACTGATTTGTTTCCTTAAAGACAAAGCAGGCTGTTCGTGTTCATATTCACAGGTACAAGTTTCTGTTCTGAATGAGGACAAAGCGGGTTGGAACGATTTGCAGCTGGCGTGTCCGAGGCTGGTTTCAGAGGGAAGCTTAACCAACAGGCACAGGGCATCGCCGGGCTCTGTGCTGGTGGCCGTGAGCTGGACGGATCGCTGGCCTGACCAGTGGGCATTTCTTATGTTTTCATAGATAATTCAGATGAAGGTGCCCAGTACGTGTGTGAGGAATACACTCGAGGAACAGGACAGGGAGAAATAAGGTGAGAAAAGGGTGGAGGGCATTTTGCCTTGATTTAATCAACTTTGTTCATCACTATTCAAACCCACAGAAGCACGGCCTTCGGGGTGGTGCAGGGCTGCAAACTCACACACAGGTAAACGTTGGTTGCGCCGTCTCTCCATCTGGCGGTGCACCTGCTGTGTGAGCCCCCCCAGGCCCCCCCAAACATTCTCACGGGCAGAGTCAGTCTCCCATCAAACCTTCCCAGCTTTCCTTTGCCTCATGAAACCTGCCACCAGACTGCTTGCTTACCCCGAAGCCTCATGACAGTATAAGGAGACATCCCTTCCCTGGGTACTGGAAATGTTACCAGGCATCAAAACCTCAACCCCAGGGAAGGGGCTCTAATGGTCGAATTCCAGAGCTCGGCTGTGGGCGGGAGAAGGACGGGGCTTGGTGTCAGGATAGCACCTGGAAGCTGCCCTGAGTTGGAGTGTTGCGTGCAGACCCTGACTGCTCTCAGCAAAGCTGTGATGGGTGCCAGGCTCTGCCTCAGGGCCCAGGAGATGGGGGCACGGGGGCTAGGAGAGCCCTCACTCTGCTTCCTCCCCAGCTCACAGTGCTGGGAAGTTCCAGGACACTAAGATTTGGTTTTATGTAAAGCCATCAGTATAAGCCGTGGTCACGACCTCAGAAGTTCTCTGTCTTCCCCTCCTTTCCTTCTGCTGCAGTTTTTTTTTGTTTTTTTGTTTTTTTGCTTTTGGCTGTGTTGGGTCTTCGTTTCTGTGCGAGGGCTTTCTCTAGTTGTGGTGAGCGGGGGCCACTCTTCATCGCGGTGCGCGGGCCTCTCACTGTTGTGGCCTCTCCCGTTGCGGAGCACAGGCTCCAGACGCGCAGGCTCAGCGGCCATGGCTCACGGGCCCAGTTGCTCTGCAGCATGTGGTATCTTCCCAGACCAGGGCTCGAACCCGTGTCCCCTGCATTAGCAGGCAGATTCTCAACCACTGCGCCACCAGGGAAGCCCCCTTCTGCTGCAGTTTGAAGGAAAGTGTTTGGGCTTTGGAGGCTGACAGATGTGGGTTGAAATCCTCAGAGCTGCATGCATGGGGTCAGCCACCCAGTACCATGCCCGGGGGTCTGGAGGGAGGAGGTGCAGGGAACAGCAGCCCAGGAGAGGGAACAGCACTGCAAAGCCCTTGAGCAGAAGGATCTTGGCCTTGAGCGACCGGGTACTTCAGTTGACCAGCTTCTCCCCCAAATTGTCCAAGAGCAATGAGGGAAAGGAGACAGTGAGACCCCACCATGCTGGCACAGGGCAGGTTCGCCCCTTTCCAAGGCCATGGATGCCCATCTTATGAAAGCCCTAGAAAATCTTGCTCCCCTCACAAAAAGGGAATGTTCTGGAACTTAGAAGGTTTTGCAGCAACAGGGATCCAGGAAGCCAGAAACCCCGCACAGCAGGAGGGGCCACCCACTCCAGGACTGGCCTGCGACAGAAGGGGGAAGTGCTGTCCTGCAGCCGGGGGCAGGCAGCAGGGGCAGGGACGGCCTCACCTGGTCCCTGCAGGGCCGGCTCCCTGGGGGGGGGGGGTTCCTGCTCAGTCCCTGCTTTGTCACACAGGGTGAGAAAGTCAAAGGACTATAGGATTTCTTCGCCGTAGGTCCCAGCTGAGCCTGAATTATTCATACGTGCTGGATCAATTATTCAGGACGACGGATTGGCGTGTGCGTTGCAGGTTTGCTAGTAAACAAGAGGCCTGAGCAGCATCGGGCAGGAGAGACAGGCCCCGCCAGCCCCTTGCTGATGGCATCCGTATCTTGCCCTGACTTCAGGGCTCCTGCTGGAGTGATCAGTGACCCCACAGGCACTCCCCAGACAGGTCCGGGGCTGGCAGTGTAGCTGGACCCTGTCCCTAGGCCTGGCTCCTGCCACCAGGCTGTATCTGATCTCAGGTTGGCCGTAGCTCTGCCAAGACTTCTTATGTGTCTGCATTCTCCACCATTCGTTGTGGAATGTCTTCGTGAGCCGTCGTGAAACAGATCTTTGGCACGAATCCTTGTCCCAGCGTGGAGGATGTGAGGCTGAAAAGCCACACAGCTCAGGCCCCAGGTGAATGTGGACCCCTCGGCCGGCGAGGTGGCGGGGACTTTCTGAGCCATCCCACTGGGATGGCCGGAGCCTCCCGTCCCGGCCCCTGTGCCTGTCAGGCTGCCCCCCTGCCCCCCACACATTCTCTCTTGATCTCACATCCTCCTCTGGCTTCACGTGCCCAGAGCAGCCTCCTCTCTCCTTCTCCAAACCCATTCTTCCCAGCGATCTCCATCCGGAAACTCGGGAACTGTTCTTGACACTCCCCACCCCTTGTACCCCCCCATTCGGGCCATTGTGAAATCCCACCTCCAAATCACCTGTCATCTCCATCCCCACTGCCACCGCCCAGCTGCCAGCCCCAGTCCACCAGATCTCAGGGTTTGAGCTCAGCCCCAGCCAGGCCTCTGCGTCCACAAACTGGCTCATACTGGGTGGACACCCCCTCCAATCACGGCAGGAGTCCATCACGAGGCCAAGGGCAGGGGCTGGGAGTGGGCACCCGGGTCCATTCTGGCCTTGAAAGCCCCTCAGTAGAGCAGATTTTCTTTGCTGGGTATCTGTGGATTATTGTACCTGAATCAAGTCAGGTTTTTAACCCAGTGCTTCCAGACTCACTTCTCTTGATCTGAACAACTGGCTGCCTGGGGCTTTGGCCCTCCAGGGGTACAGGGGAGCAGCAAAGAGGAAGTTACTTGGGCGTGAGTTTCCAGAACTATGTGGGTGAAAGGAGAGACCTCCCCTCTGAAGGGTGGATTAACCCCAGGCTGCAGGGCTTGCCCCGGTTGTCAAGTCACCCCCAACACGGGTGTGTTAGTGCCTGGGGTCTCCAGAGATGGGGACTTCAGGGACAGCTGGAGGGGAGTGTGTCCAAGTAGGTGATTTCTGTCCCTGCTCATTCTTCCAACACACACGGACGGACACAGACACTCACACAGACGCTCAGCACCTGGACATCTGTGTGTGTGTGTGTGTGTGTGTGTGTGTGTGTGTGTGTTTTGTTGTTGTGGTTTTGTTTTTTTTAATTCAGAAAAATGACCTGGCTCTGGAGGGAGCTCTCACAGCAGCTGGAGGCCCGGGACGGGAAGAGCTTATCTGACTCCACCCGGGGTTTGCGTCTGGCAGACCTTGGAGTCCTCACTGCCCTCATGCTGTGATCCCTGGCAGGACAGTCCCTGAAGACAGGACAGCAGGCACTGGGCTCCATCCCTTCCCGGGAGAGCCTGGTGCTCAGGTGGGGACAGCCTCCCCCAGGAGCGCGGGCCATCCCAGCCAGCTTGGGCTGTGGAATGTTCCAGCCCTCTAACCGCGTGGTTGGTCTTTTTGGTGACCAGACCCCAACCTGAAGCTCTCTAGGGACCCTCCGGGGCCACCTCATTAGCATAACAGAACCCCTCCCCTCACGAAAGGAAATTCCAAAGGGTTTTAAAACTCAGTGGGAACCTGGGACAGACTGAGTGTAGTTTTCATTCTATCACTGTTTGTGTAGCGCGTTCCATGACTGAAATTGATTATTTATGCAATTCAGTGCTTACTGTTTGTTCCTCCCATTAGACTGTAAGCTCTGTGCAGGCAGGGATCTGGTTGTTCCTGTTCGGATCTGTAACCTTAGCCTGAGGTCGATGCCTGGCCCCCAGATCTGCTCGCTCGACGGTTACAAAGCACGTGAGCAGTGGGGAATGAGACACTATGGGACCAGACTGCAGGCCTCCTGTGGTCCGTGGCCCAAATACTTCCAGGCTTTCTCACACTTCATTTCAGTAACTGCTGGGAAAACAGTGCCAGGAAGGTTTGTAAAGTCACCCAGGGTCCTGCTCCATGGAAGCCCCTTTGCAGCAGGGTCCTATGAAGTCTTGGTTGGGGGGAGGGCTGGGAGGAACGGGTGACTCAAGGCTTCATTGCAGTGAGGGGCGTGACTTAGCTCTAAGTCGGGGAAAAGGGCCAAAAATACAAAAGGTGGAAAGATATGTCTCTCTCATGTTTCACAGCCTGAGAAGTGGTAATAAAAAAAAAAAAAAAGAAGGAAAATTAAAAGGAGAGAATATGTCTCTCTCATGTTTCACAGCCTGAGAAGTGGTAATAAAAAAAAAAAAGAAGGAAAATTAGAAGCAGAGAAGGAGGAAGATGGAAAGTGCTGGGGCCCCACATGGGGAGTCACAGGACGCGCCTGGCACCTGCTAAGCAACACTGGCCATTAGGAGGGGAGAGGAGAGACTGAGGGGAGTGATCCAGGTCCTCCAAGGGGGTCTGATGGCGGCTTAGGTCACGGGCTTCCAGCATGTCCTGCTGACAGCCAAGCCGAACCTGGAGATGCACTGAAAATATATAAATATATAAGCAACATATCGATGTCTATTGATGAAAATAGCAAACAGAGCAGTGGAGCCTGATGAAGTCATGGTGTGGCGATGGGCTCCTGGTTTACTGTACCCTCTTTCCAGAGCAGAATTGAGGGCCTTTTCATAGTCACACAAAGGCCTCCAGCCTTCACTTGATCTGCCCAGCTAAGGTTGGCCCTCTCTTCAGCTCCATCATACTTTTATTTCACACGAAAACGGAAGCTTTTAGTACAATAATCGAACATGAACATTCTTATGTGGTCGAAAATAAAAATATAGTATTCAAGTTTTTTAAGCCCGTAAACTTAGAGGCGCATTTTTAAAATTAGTTTTTATTAGCATATAGTTGATTTACAATGTTGTGTTACTTTTCTGCTGTGCAGCAAAGTGACTCAGCTATACATATACATATATCCAGACTTTTTTAGATTCTTTTCCCATATAGGTCATGACAGAGTGCTGGTTAGAGTTCCCTGGGCTCTACAGTGGGTCCTTATTAGTTATCTATTTTGTATATAGTAGTGTGTATGTGTCAATCCCAGTCTCCCAGTTTATCCCTCCCAACCCCCAGCTTTCCCCCCTGGTAACCATAAGTTTGTTTTCTACGTCTGTGACTCTATTTCTGTTTTGCACATAGGTTCATTTGTACCCGTTTTTCTAGATTCCCCATATAAGCGACATCATATGATACTTGTCTTTCTCTGTCTAACTTACTTGCCTCAGTCTGATCATCTCTAGGTCCATCCGTGTTGCTGCAAATGGCATGAGTTCATTCTTTTGTATGGCTGAGTAATAAGAGGCACACTGTAAAGAGAATAAACATTAAGCTATAAAAAGAAAGTCCCACCACCCCAAAGAGGCCACGTGGGGGTGGAAAAGAGCAATAAAGGAGGAAGGAAAGGAAGAGAAGCACGTTCCTTCCAGGAAAGCCAGAGCAAGTGACTCGGAAGATCTCTCCAGGGCAGGGTGAGGCGGGAGAACAAAGGCCTTGAGAAAGTATGATTGGTCATTGCTAACATCTAGATGACCACGTAGGCGTTTCAGGGTAACTGTTTATATTTTAGTGTTCAAATCTTTTAAAATCTTGCTCTAAATTGAATACTCTGTAATTTCTTTCTGGAAGCCATCACTCTGCATTTGGGCGGCTAGCAACATCTTAACCATACACAGAAGTGGCTGCCAGCCTTGCTCATGTATTAGGCTAAGACCGAACTAAATGTATCCCAACCCAGCTTCCCTCAGAGACTGCCTCCAATGCTGCAGCATCCCGCCCGCCCCGCAGGAGCGGGTGGGGGAGCCATTGGGATGGAAAGAGCCACCAGCCTTAACTCACTGCAGTTACAATACGTCCTTGGAGAAGTTAAACACACAGATTTCTTTTCTTTTTGTTTTTTGATATGCTCGACATACCTTAAGCAGTTTATTTATTACTGTAAGTTTTGTCTTAGGTTGAGTTTATAATTTTATCATCTTAATATCTAATAAAGGCATTATAAGTTTGAAAAAAAATAAACAGAATAAAATACGGTACTTGGCAAATTTCACAGGAACATGTGAGTTTCTGAACACCCTGCTGGAGCCCTTCCCAGGGCCTTGGAAGGGGCCAGCGTGAGTCGGGGGCTTGAGGCTTTAGCATCACGGTGACCCCCTCAGGCCACAGACAGGGTTCAGGCAGAGAGAATACCCGTCTTGAAAATGCCTGTGATCTGGGCCAAGTCTTTGGTTTCACACTCATGGTGAGTGCGACCCAGAGAAAGGGCCATGTCCAGTCTTTCCAGTCTCCACCAAGAAACCTAAGTGGGGGAGGAAGGTGACCACACACCAAGAATGTCTCCTGTCCCCAAACAACCTCCCCCTCGTTGCTTCCTTGATAAATTCCCTCGGTCACTCCTGAAGTCATGCCCGCGTTATACAAATATTTGCTGAGCATTTGCTGCACGCCTGGCATCTTGGCAGAAGTGCTCCAATGGGTGGCTCATTCTGTGGCTTAAGGCTGAAAGCTTTGTTTGTTGTTCTCTGTTCTGATGATACTGCCCGTATGGGATGGATCACCTCATGGACAGAAGGTTGGTGTCCTGGACACCACTCCACCCTCCAGTGCAGGCGACCCAGGGCTGTGGTCTCGAGACATGGATACGGGTCCCAGCTCTGGACTAATGAGGTGCATCCCTTGGGCACTCAGCCTCCCTGAGCTTTATTTCTTTATCTGTAAAGCCCAGCACTTGGTGCTGAAGAATTTATTAAAACTCAGATGGATGTAAGCTTGGGGAGAGAAAACACATTAGCAAGCTGCAAGCAGCCCCTAGGAGGTGGAGGCTTTGGGGATGGAATGTCCCTTTATTTTCTGCCGAAAATGTCCAGGGAGTGAAGATGCTTAGGCTGTAAAGCATACACGGGCCATCTGTGCTCTGGAAGGTCCTGATCCTGGAGGTGGCCCTGTTGTCCCATCTGTGTTCTGTGGTCCTGCCCCTCTGGCCATGGCCGACTAACCTGCAGTATCTCTGGCACAGGCAGAGCCCATCCTGTGGTCTCTCCCAGGAATCTGAAACTGTTCAGGGAATCAGACAGGGAGGATCATTGGATCAGGGCTGTGCTTGGAGCCATTTTCCTGATCTCCCACGCTGGGGGTTTGGGCAGCTGGTTCTCTCTCTTCCCAAGGCTCGAGTTTCCGGTTCTTGGATTCCACGAGCTGCACCAATGTTCTTTCCAAACATCCTTCTTGTGCATCAGTTAGTTGGAAAAGGTTTTTGTTGGAACCAAAAAAATTTACTGAATACAAATGCATAATGCACAGGGCTGCTTGATTAAACAAGATAATATATGTGAAAGCTCTTCACAAGCCAAAGTTCATAGTATACACTTGGTTATTCAGTGTGTCTTTGCTTCTGAAGGACCTGGGATTTGCTGGAATCAGAGCACCCATCCTCACTCGTTTGTTGGATCTTGACTCAGGCCTATGACCTTGGACAAGATAACTCCCCAGTCTTAGTTCCTCCATCTGCAAAATAGGGTAGCAAACCCGAGCTCATAGGGCTGTTATGAGCATAGAGTAAGATTCATGTAAAGTGTGTAGCCAGCCCCTCGCATATAATCAGTGCTTGATAAATATTAAATATTATAATTTGGCGAGCACTAATGAGCAAACCCTGCAGGCTTACCATAAAAAGCCACTCTGAATGCTTGAATCTGAATATTTCTCAATTGTAGATTTTGGACCCCACCTGCCAAACTGTGCGTTCATCCCATTCACCCACCTGGGGCCAATTTTCTGCATCATTTTTGCTATGAAAATAAAGGGAATTTGTTCTTACTGTCCTTGAACCACGTTCCAAGGGAGAACTTAAGTCCTGGCCAAATGTCTCCTCCTTTGCAGGAGTTTCTAAATACTGCTTAACTAGCCTTGCCAGCAATAATTCAATATCCCAGTAATACCTCAATCTTTGGGACTGACATATACACATTTCTAGGTATAAAAAAGATAACTAATGAGAACCTACTGTATAGCACAGGGAACTCTACTCAGTGCTCTGTGGTGACCTAAATGGGAAGGAAATCTAAAAAAGCGGGAATATATGTATATGTGTGACTGATTCACTTTGCCATATAGCAGAAACTAACACAAGATTGTAAAGCAACTATACTCCAGTAAAAATTAATTTTAAAAAATCTCAATCTTTTTGTGCTTTTCAAGTGAGTATCTGTATCCATTTTGACATGATAGCTAAAAAATGAATATTATGGGCCTCCCTGGTGGCGCAGTGGTTGAGAGTCCGCCTGCCGATGCAGGGGATACGGGTTCGTGCCCCGATCTGGGAGGATCCCATATGCCGCGGAGCGGCTGGGCCCGTGAGCCATGGCCGCTGGGCCTGCGCGTCCGGAGCCTGTGCTCCGCAACGGGAGAGGCCACGACAGTGAGAGGCCCGCATACCGCAAAAAGAAAAAAAAAAAAAATGAATATTATGCCCCTGATTATATTGTTTCCCCTCATTATTATTTTCATCCTTATTGTATGATTACTCAACTTATTCTGTAAGATTAGTGCCCAGACTCTGGGTGTGAAGGTCTTAGAGGCTGAGATCACAGGTAATTGAAGGCTCCTTGGAGGTACCAGCCACCTGAAATGTCTGTGTCTAGGAAAACATTCCTCACTTTCATAGATGGTAACATTCCAGGGTCGCTGCTGAAGGAGAGGGCTGTCCCATCATCTACAGAAGATATTAGTCATGGCTTGAGGCTTGTGTCGAATCCCCAAAGTGCTACACGGGTGCCGGGTGCCGTCGCTTTGTTTGTTTGGGTGATATGGCAAGACAGAACCTTCTCCCAGCCTCGTGCCCCTGGGCCTCATTGAATTCCATCAGGTCCTGGATCCTGTTTTTCAAAAGAAGATGCAAATCAGTTATACATACACAATAAAAATTAATTTAAAAAAAAAAGGAAGATGCAAATCCACATAGCTTTAGATGGACCTAAATCCTAGGATAAGATTCTCAAATTTATCTGACATCTTTACATTAGAATCTTTTATTTTCAAGCAAATCTGCCTCCTGAACCAACTGTCGATGGTTATGGGCTGATTTAACAGGACTAGAAACAGTGCGTAGAACTTTAATGGTGCGAGTCTTCAACACACACGTCTTAGTCACTTGGTAAATTGTCCACTATTCAGGCTTTGTTCTCCGATACTGGGACTGTGGCCACTTCCGGTCATCAAGTGACATTTACTCTCACTTAAAAAAATTATCTTTAGCGTTTTGTGTTAGGTAACTCTTAAGTAGGCCTTTAAAAGTCACCACCAAGAAGCTTAGATTTTGTTGCACTAGAAATTCAATTCACTTCAAGACTACTTGTATTTTTTTGTGTGTGTGTGTGGTACGTGGGCCTCTCACTGCCGTGGCCTCTCCCGTTGCAGAGCACAGGCTCCAGATGTGCAGGCTTAGCGGCCATGGCTCACGGGCCCAGCCGCTCTGCGGCATGTGGGATCTTCCCGGACCGGGGCATGAACCTGTGTCCCCTGCATCGGCAGGCGGACTCTCAACCACTGCGCCACCAGGGAAGCCCCAAGATTATTTGTATTTTTGAGATGAGTTATAGCCAGTTCAGAATTCCAGCTGTCTTGATGTATAGAGATAGCATTAAATAGAGAAAAGTACTTAAACAAATGTTCAACAATTTGTACATTTGTAACATTAAGTAATTAAAAAGAAATGTCATATGAAGTGACCAGGGGCTCCCTAACTAACATTAAAGTTATCATCTAATAGCTGCACTCTTTCTATTTTGCACTAACTTTTGCACTAACTTGCTCTGTTTCTGCTGAAACCATCGTGCAGGTGGACTGTTCCATCCGGTCACGGACTTGTCACCTGTCCTGGCGGAAGGCCCAGCAGCCCTCTGACAGGATCGGACTCCCAGCCGTGCTCATCACCACTCTGTTTACCTTTTAACCTAGTTAAAGGTTTATTAACTTTGTGAGACTAAAGACTTTTCTTTCAGTGACAATCAGCCTGCAGCCCAGGGATGAACATGCTGTGTCTGAATAGCTGCCACTCTCTTGAGACCCCTCAGAACACACACCTGTCCCCTCTCCCCCTGCACACAAGGAGGCTGGGCTGCCAGTAGGCATCTCTGCATCCTTCCAAGTTTCTGCTCTGAGCAAATCATCTTAGGACAATTTATTAGAAGATTAGGACTCACTGAGGGGATGCCCATTCAAGACCAGCTTTTAGCCAACAGGGAGGAATAGTTGGTGAACGATTGCTAAAAGGAAACTCTGATAAGCTGACCATCGTGGCACAAATTCTGAGCTAACAAGGACCTCCTCAGTCATCATGGAGGTAGGCACCCTGGCCCTAACAGATTGGCTTCTGGATCTCATTCAATGGCATTTCAAGAAAAAACTCAACTGCCTGCAAATTAAACAAAATTAGTTATGAGGAAGACAGAGTGATCCCTCTGGTCCAAATCAAATAATTGTGATGAGGAAGCAAAAATTGTTAAAGGGTCTTGATATCTGAGATTAAATGAAGTGCAACGTGGGGTCCTGGACTGGATCCTGGGACAGAAAAAGAACGTTAGTGGGAAAACTGGTGCAGTTTAGTAGTAATATACCAATGTTAATTTCTTCGTTTTAATAAATGTGCCATGGTTATACAAGATGCTAGCGTCAGGGGAAACCGGGTAGAGGGGTACATTGAAATTCGATGTACTACGATTGCAACTTTTCTGTAAATCTAAAATTATTCCAGGTTATTAGAGAAAATGAACAAAGCAGATGGAGGAAGGGCATATTCCAAGGATGGATGTGAGAGAGAGCCACGATCCGTGAGGTCCATGGGGAGGGTCAGGAGGTCTGGTCCTAGAACGTGCCACCCCCCAGCAAGCTGGGAAGGAGGCATCTGCACTGTGTTTAGAACAAGAACGGAAATGGGAGCAGTGGATGGTGAGGAAGGATGCAGCTGCCACAGTTACGGACCCTGGGCTTGATGTGCCTCGAAGGGAGAGTGCCGACACAATCAGATCAGTGGTCTGTGAAAGCTCAGAGAGAGAACTGGAGGCCACGGCAGCCAACCTGGGCTCACCCGAGAACAAGGAAGACCAGACAAACCTCCGACCCACATGAATAACGTTAGGAAACTGACAGATGAGGGGAGTGATGTGGGTATATACATTTGGATTTCTAGAAGACAGAGCTTCTCATTACATCTTTGTGGACACTGGAGTTTGGAGAGATGGATGATAATATGATTAGTGAACTTAGTACTCCAAGACTGCAAATGTACAGGTGATGCCTGTCTAAAGAGAGTTGGTCCCTAGTGCTCAGTTTACCGTTCTTTAAATCAATGACTTAGATGAAGTTAATATAGATTATGTTTGACTTCTTGTAATGGAAACCCGACAGCAGTGGCTTAGCCAAGTAGGGATTTATTTCTGACAATTAACAAGAAGACACAAGACAGCGGTCCAGGCTGGTCAGTGCTCCATGCTGTTCTAATTGTCCCAGGCTCTTTCTGTCTCTCTTCTGTGTCATCCTCTGCATGTGTCTTTCACCCTTATGGTTCACCTCTAGCCTCACGTCCACTCCAGGCAGGAATTAGACTAAGTAAATGGCAAGGAATAAAGAGAAATGCTTATATCCAGAAAGCAAGAATATCCCAGAAATCCCCAGCAGGATTCCAACTGGCCAGAATTCTGCATGCTGGCTGCAAGGGATGCTGAGCAATGAAGAGAGTTGGTTGAGCACAGATCCACACTGACCAGAATCAGTGCCCGCCCGAAAAGGTGAGAATGGATTTTGGGTGGGTCGTTAGCACTGCTTGCCAAGGAGGGCTACTTACCTGAACCGAGTGGAGCTTTGGACTGCTGACGTTCCTCACCTCAACTTGGTCCTCTAAGGACTCTTCATCGCAGTGATGCATGTTCCCTCACTCCAGTCTCTCACGTTAAAATCTTGGTGTCAATCTGGACACCAATTGCTTTCTCTTTGACTTCACATCAAGTCCACACCACCTGGCTCAGAGATGTGTGCTGTGACCCCGTGTAGACGCCAGGTGTAGCTATCCCCACCTCCTGCTGGCAGTGAGATTAAGACGAACTGGGAACAGACACGCTAGGACTCAGCAGCCCATCTGATTCTCCAGTCTCCTGATTTCTACTCTCGCACCTATTGCTCACATTTTACTTTGTTACCAACAGTTCACTGCATGTAAAGAGAAGTACAATTGACTGTCTATTGATGTTCTATTCTGTGACCTTGATAATCTCACTTATTTGTGTAGATTCTTTAGGATTTTTCTAAGTCAACAGTTATATCATCTGCAAATTGAAACAGTTTTATTTCTTCCTTTATTCCTTTGGATGCCTTTTATCTCTTTTTCTTGTCTTATTTCACTGGCTAGCAAGTCCAGCACGATGCTGAATATGAGGGATGAGAGTGGACATTCCTGCCTTGCTCTTGTTCTTAGGGAAAAGCATCCAGTCTGATCGCTAAGGATGACATTAGCTATAGTGCTTTTTGTGGATGCCCTTTATCAATGTGAGGAAATTACCTTTAATTCCTAGTTTGCTAAGAGATTTTACTGTGAGTGATGGTTGAGTTTTATCAGATGCTTTCTCTGCATTTATTGACATGGTCATGTCCTTAGGTCTATTGATCCAGTGAATGATGCAGTTTACTTTTTGAATGTTTAACCAACTCCACTTAAATGCTAAACCTCTTCTCCATCTGAAAGCAGGGGCAACCATTACTTATATATAAGGTTTCTTTTTTTTTTTTTTTAAAGAGCATTTAAGGGCTTCCCTGGTGGCACAGTGGTTAAGAATCCGCCTGCCAATGCAAAGGACACGTGTTGATCCCTGGTCCGGGAAGATCTCACATGCTGTGGAGCAGCTAAGCCCATGAGCCACAACTACTGAGCCTGCGCACCCTAGAACCCATGCTCTGCAACAAGAGAAGACACTGCAATGAGAAGCCCGCGCACCACAACGAAGTGTAGCCCCTGCTCGCCACAACTGGAGAAAGCCTGCACTCAATGCAAGACCCAATGCAGCCAAAAAAAAAGAGCATTTAGGATGATATAACGTATGTAAAGCACACAGCACAGCATCTGACATACAGTCAGCCCTCAATAAATTGTAGTAGATACCATCATTTAATTACTAGCTCTGGTGGGTGCCCATGCCCTACCTCCCACCCCTGCCAGAGGACTGGATAGTGAGGTTGTGCCTGTTGGGTGGATCTGGGGCTTTCCTGAGTACTTCGCCATAGCCTGGGTCTCCTGCCGCTGTGCCCGGTTCCACAAGACTGGCCTTTCTGGCATGCAGACTTGCCTGAATCACCCTAGACTGATTCTCCTGCACTGGGACTTGGAATGTCTGGCTGCCCTTTCGGAGCTGCCTCTGTGTCGGGACCCTGACGTCTGCATCCCAGCACCTGCTCTTGCTGCCTCTGCTGGTCCCATGAATCGGTTAAGACGCCACCAGCTGAAAATAATAGAAAAACCAATGCAGAGTTAGTTCCTTAGCCCACAGGACCAGAAACCTGCAGGTAAGGGCAGACGCGGACGTCGGGGTTCATGACGTCACCGAGAACGGCGTTCCTCTGCGTCTCTCTCTGGTGCTCAGCGTCAGCCCTGTGCTGAAAAGCCGGTGCTGATGGCAGCTGGCTCTCTCAGTGGGGAGCATCGCTCCTGCAATCGCAGAACGAGTCGTCCCTGCGGGGGCCACCTCCTCCCTTCTGACCAGTGTCTGTCGCAGTCAGAACACCAATTGCGAACTGGCTTAGGTCTGGTTTCCTGAACCCAGAACAGAGAAAGGAGATGAGTCAACCACAATGTGCCGGTTTGTTCAAAGCCCCAGCCCTCCTTGAAGCTGGAGTCGAGTCGATTCCCCAGACTGCACCGCCTCTGTCCCGTGAGGGCAAAGGAGGGCGGATGCGAAACAGTCACCACACAGCCCCCTCCCTCTCTCACCGCAGGACCCAGCGTATCCTGTGTTCTGGGTCCTGCATTCACGTCCCAGGAGCCCCTGAGGTGCTTGCAGATTTAGCCGAAAAGCTGTGTGGATGGACATTTTTATATCACCCCCAGAAGAAGGACCAAACCCTTCCGAGCCAAGTCAAACTCACCCCCTTTTGCCGGAGGCTGGAGGATGCGCCAGGAGAGCGCTGGGGCTGGCAGGACCTACGAACCTGTTCTCCTCTTCTGCAGAGATGCTGTGACAAACAGTGGAAATTAAGCCCCAGGTCCAATATTAGGTTTATGTCTGTTCTTAGATAACTTCTTGAGAAAGCAACGGTGGTGAGTATATTGGTTGCTTCCCAGCTGCCACTCCCCCATCTAGTTTGCTGATCGAATCCCGATTTTCAGGGGGAGGGGTTGGCAAAGTGCCCCTCCCTAGGGACCAATCCTGATTTTTCTACGTCAGTTGTGGCGCTTGCTCCAGGGTTGGGGGCACGAGTGGACGTGTGCTGGGCAGGGAAGGAGCTGTGGGCAGCAAGTCTGTCTCTGAGATGGAAAAGGAGGGGGAAGATCCCTTGCTTAGAGCTCCTACACGGATGCTGTGATCAAGGCCGGAACAGCCCCTGCACCCTGAGGTTGTCAAGGCAGAAGGATTGACCCTGGGTCTTCAGTGTTATCGCGGGGTCAGTGAACGAAGCCTGGGGCCGGCCGCTTTGGGACTTGTTAATAAGCAATAAATGTCCTCATGCTTTAGGCCACCAATAGATGAGTTTGTCTTGGTGGCAACTGGATGCATTCTAACTGAATCAGTGGCTAAAGCCCTTCTGGAGGCTAGGTCCAGGTAGGAGACAGTCTGAAAAAGAATTAAGCATATTTGTGATCTCAGGTCTGCATCAAGGTACTGAGTCCAGAGAAAAGGGAAGTTTGCCTAAGACTCTTCAGAGGGGATTCAGGTTTGGTGAAAAAGGTGTGAGAGGTGAGGTGGGATGTCTTTGGGAGTCGGGGGGTCTTAAGAAGAGTGTGACTCGGTAGAAATGCTGGCACTCGCCATTGAAAAGGATTGAAAAGGATTGAAAAGGGCTCAAGGTGGGACGGCTCTTGTGAACTTCCAAGGACTCCATGTTCAAAGCCCCCAAATCGTTACCTGGGAAACTTACAAATCTGTGCGTCTCAGAGCAGTCCCCTCACAGTACAGGGGCAGAGGGGGAGATGTCGGGGGTGGGGGACACAGTGTGATCATTGCCGAGGAAATGGATGAAGATCTGGAGACTCAGGGTAACAAATTAAAATAATTACTGGAAATCTAAGTTGGCAGCAAGAACTATCAAGAATTGTACAGCCTCCAAGTGAGGAATAATGTGTAAATGAGAATTTGTATCAAATGTGCATTTTGGGTGTGTGTGGGTGAGTGAAAGCTGGGAATACCAGCTGGGCTGTATCGCTGTGACTTGAACTTGGTTTGGGTATTTATTGATGTGAGGTCTTCACCTGGACTGGGAGAAGGGCCCGGGGGCTGGTGGAGACACCCACAGACTAGAGGCCACAGCTTACTCTTGCTGTATCTCCCCACTCGCCCCCAGCCTCGTATGTTTATGTGTCTCTCTCTGTGAAATGCTACCAGCCCTTCACAACCATGGGCTTTGAAAACTTCATCTTTAGCACAGTGTGCTTAGCACCTAATGGACCCTTAGTAAATGCTGACAATGAATGAGACGCACAGTCAATGTCATAACCATTGCAAGAACAGATAGAAGAAGGGAGGGATGATGTCTAAATACTTAATGACCTCGGTCCCTTGGTTAAAATGTGAGTATAATACCTCTGCACACATCTCACAAGTTGGTTTTTGCATTATTGGATTGTGGTCATGGGTCCAACCAAGGAGACGTGTTTTGACCTCTGTCTGGGATGCTTCTCCAGGAAGAGCTGCCTGGATCCATCTTCGACATTCAGGTTTCCAACAGAGGGCATAACCATTCTGAATTCTGTCACTCAATCATCATAGCGGCTAAGGGTTAAATAGCATATTCTTAATACATAAATTTATTTTAAACCCCAAACATCACATCTGTTGTAGACCTCTGCAAGATCTGCATATATTATTGGAGATTCGCGTATGTTTTTAGATCTCTAATAGCAGCGGGTGCCCTCTCGGTCTCCTGTCCTACGAACTAATCGGACGCACACATCCACGCAGCCTGCGCTGAGGCGGGGGAGTGAGGCTCCAGGAGGATGGCAGGGCTCTTTCTTTATCTAAAGCAAAATTCTCCACTCCCTCCCTCCTTCCCTCCAAACCTGGACTCAATACCCAGAAAGGGAATGACAGCTATAGGCACACAGGGATGCCTCCGTGCATGTGTGTTGATGGACAAAAATAAAGACCATAAAAGACAGGGACTGAAACGTCTCACCCACCTGACCTTATACAAGATGAGGTTTCTCCAACAAGCACTGAATTGATTTTCTCTGCCAAGGGATAAGCTCAATATGCCTCATGCTTTGCAACTGTTTCTTGGCAAGTCTTAAGGGACTGGCCGCAGCAGCAGATAATTTGGTTTATGCTGATAGAGAAGAAACTTGAGGACGCACTTCTGTGCAGCCTCCCCTGGGTTCCAGCCAGGTGCCAGGCACGTGAGGATACCTGGGGGTCCATAGAGCAGACCCCACAGCTGGTGTGCGAGGGGATAAAGCTGTCCTCAATGTGCCCATGCTGAAAAATGAAAGAAATGTCACTTCTCACCTTCCGCCAGACCAATCATTTGTTGTGAATTAAGAAGAAGGAGGGATGGACCCCCTGCCCGCCAAGCAGTCCCTCCTCATCCCCTGCCCCCAGCCCAGACATTTATTCCTAACAACCAACGTTAGTAAAGGGCTGTGAATTTCTAATGTGCTTTACAGACACATTCCTTAATTCTCACATGAGCTCTGTTGATTGGCTCTGGTTACCCCCATATAACAGGTGAGAAAATGGGTGGTCTCCCAGCTGGGAGCCACGTCCTGGAGGTCCTGAGCCAGCTAGCTGCCCCGTCTCCAGCATTGCAGCCTCGGTAGTTTCTTGGCAAAGAACTGTTTTCTGTTGGGTGTAAATAGGAAGAGGCTCTAAGAGTACAGATTTACAAGTCACGGCAATAAAAATACTGGATCTCATATCTGATTTCCCTTAAGCAACTGCTCAACATTTTAAATATAACTCCAAAAACAGAAGGAATAGATGTTACAATATTTAGGTTTTAGTCACACTTATTGCTTTGTACAATATTTAGGTTTTAGTCACACTCATTCCTTTGGATCTATAAGCTTCCTTTGAGATGCAGTATTAAGGACTCTTGTATTCAAGTGATTATCTGACTTGAAAGCATCCAGCTCCATTTTTTTTTTTTTTTTTTTTTTTTTGCGGTACACGGGTCTCTCACTGTCGTGGCCTCTCCCGTTGCGGAGCACCGGCTCCAGACGCGCAGGCCCAGCAGCCACGGCTCACGGGCCCAGCCGCTCCGCGGCATGTGGGATCTTCCCGGACCGGGGCACAAACCCGTGTCCCCTGCATTGGCAGGTGGACTCTCAACCACTGCACCACCAGGGAAGCCCCCAGCTCCATTTTTGGAGCATCATCCCGGGCCAAGGTTCCTCCCACACGTCACCGACATGACCATTTATATGTGGTTTTAAATTCCTATCTTCACCTAGGTTCACACTCCCAAGAGTGCATGTTTTACTAATGGGACATCAATAAACACCTAATGGAGAACACAGCAGGCAGTGGGATTTTGAGATGTAGAACGTGTGCTTGGCCAACCCATTTAATTAACTGCTTAGTGGAAACAGAAAACTCCAGACACTGTGTTGGCCTGGGGTACTAGGAAAGAGGAGATAAAACCCCTGCCTGTGGGATGGATGCCCTTGGCAATCCTGGGAATCCTACCTGCAGATCCCCAAGCTCTGCGGGGCTGCGTGGGCCCAGCCACACCTCTGGGGGGGATGTCCTGAGACCCTGGGTTTCGCATGGAGCAGCGAGCGTCATAGGCCTTGCTCCATGAGTGACTGGCCAGGTGTCAGCCCAGCTAAGGGAGTGAGCCTCTGCTTTGTCACACTCTTAACATTATGTGTCAGAAGGATGTGGTGCAGAGCTGTCAAAAGAAAAGATCGGGCCAGGTGAGGGTCACGAGGCACGTGGCTCACATTAGGCCTTGGTTATGGCTCCGTGCGGCCCCAACTTACAAGTGGCTAGAACAGCCTTCCCTAAGAAGGACGGAGGCCACAGGCCCTGATGGAGCAAGTACGTAGTGAAGGGGCGCATGGGGACTCGGGATGGGCCTGGGGACATGCTCGAGTGAAACCTGCCGACACAAAGGTCCCCGTTGTCTCTACCCGCGCCAGGACTTAGTCCAGGAGGCTCCTCCTCCTTCCCTCCGTGGCTCGTGGGGTGATGAGGCAAGTCTGGTCGCGGCCTTTAGCCTCAGGTTTGTGATGCTCCCCATCCCCATCTCAAAAGAGGGCTGCTAAAGCTGCCCACTGGGACACAGGGGAAATAATTCTCAGTGGCAGGCTTGGGGCAAAACTGAGAACCAGTGATGTTAATGAGGACACACAATGAACAGCCATAATATCGGTTACCTTATATTTGCCAAAAAATCACAGCCAGTGTCTCATGTGATCCCCTCGGCTGGACTGTGAGGTGGGGAGGTATCACCGCGATTTTACTGGTGGGAAGACGAAGCTTAGGGAGGCTCTTGGACGTGAGTTTACAGGCTGTGTCGGGGGCTGAGCTGAGGACGAGCCCGCGCTCCCCCGCCCTCCCCTCCGTCAAGCGACTCCTTGCTTCCAACCTCGGATATGCTGACCTCTCCTAAGACCCTAACCAATAATTAACACCTCACAAAAGCCACACTGGAAGCTGGAAAATTCCATGGGGTTGAAAAGGAGCCACTGTATCTCCTTTCCCCCAAGGGAAAGTGAATAATTGACCATCTGCCCGGCCCTGGGGCCCCACTTTGTATCATGGAACGTGTGGCTGCCAAGGGTCCCTCTCAGCTGTCACAGGTTCTAACACAGTGGAAAAGGAGAGGTTTTCTTCTGGGACTGTCTCCAGCACCTAGCATGCTACCTGGCTGCGCTGGACGGAGTGACCATCTGAGTGACCATCGTGCTGTGACCAGGCCCGCTGCCCTGGACGCACGTGACAGGACCGGGGAGGGTTCCT
Source organism: Mesoplodon densirostris (assembly GCF_025265405.1). Lineage (NCBI taxonomy): Eukaryota > Metazoa > Chordata > Mammalia > Artiodactyla > Ziphiidae > Mesoplodon > Mesoplodon densirostris. Next base: position 3,263,727 of record NC_082670.1, on the reverse strand, counting down.
CGCCCAGGGCAGCCTGTCTGGGGCCATGGCCTTGTGAGAGCCCAGCAGAGACCACACAGACCAAGCAGACCCTGGTTGTCTGGTCCCTGGACCTGAGCAATTGGGGCAGAGGGGTCGTGGCCTGAGTGCGAGAGCCCCTTATAGGAGGTGGTTGGTCTGTTTTGGCTGGTTTGTATATGAAAGGCTCCCCAGCAGGTGAGCTGTTTACTATCTCTAGGCGTTGGCTGACCCTGGGAGGGGCAGTCCATCCCAGACATCAAAGCATCAAATACAGAGTAAAGAGACATGATTAATGAGAAAATTGTTGCTCTGTCTGCCCAGCACTTTCTTCTCTTGAGGAAGTTCTTCCCTTCTCTGTCATGATGCATCTTCTCATGCAATCGTCTCCATGGTTTCAGCAACTGGTCAGGTGGCCAAGCAACTGGCTTGGCCACCTGACCTTAGGGGGCCAAGGTTCATTTCCAGGATTTTCTAGTAGAGCTAGGGACCCACTCTGCATGTGGAGAGAACAGAGTCCAGATATAGAGGGAAGCAGAGAGGAGTGGGGAGAGGGGAGGCTGGGGCATCTGACTCCTGAATCCAGCCGTCCCTGAAGCCAACTCCACCTCTGTTTTCCCTTACAAGAGCCAGTAACTTACTCTTTCTCCTAAATTAGTTTGAATCGGATTTTCTTCATTTGCATTTTATCTTTATGGAAGAGAAAAGATAAATGTTTTAATTTATTCTCAGAAAGTTCCGTGCTTCCTTTCAAGGGGTGCTTAAACCCCTAAGCAGCTCCTCTCGTATAAGGTGGCATTTCAGTGATCTAATAATAGTGATGATCTAATAATAATAGATTACATTTCTTTTGAGGCGCCCAGACAAAAATTGAGAGTGAACTTTCAAGCAATTGAAAAAAAAAGCACGCAGATTCAGTTGCATTTAATCATCCCTATTTTAAGAGTTTTGAGTTTGAACTTAGTGGTGGAGGCACATCAAGCATTGATGCACACTTGACAAGACGTTTGTGTGACAGGGCATGGTTTGCTGAGGTCCCTGGCCATCAAAGTAGGTTTCAAGAAAGTGACATTGCCAGCAATTAGGCAAATCATTCTACAGCAAATGCCACTCCCTACGGAGCTCTCGGAGAGAGGGCTAGTGATGGGAGGTGGTCTGTACTGTCTGCTGATGAGGCTTGGAAATGAGGGCGGGACTGTAGGTGGAAGGACTCCTGTTCCAGAGGAAGACAGGCCGGCTCAGCTCAGAAGTTTCCAGCTCCAAGTCTAAGACCATGGGCTGGCCCTCCCCAGCACTGCCAAGCCCCTCCACGATCCATGCTTCTCACCCGCTCAGTTGTATCTGGCTTCTAATCTCGTTCACTTAACTTTTGATGCCTGCATCACATGCAACTTGGCACGTTCAAGATTTTTTTAAAAAATAGACACATTGTAGGCACTCTTGGCGTATGTGCCTCTTTCACAAGGGAAATTAAGCTCCAAATAACAGGCAGAAGACCGCCTGGCCTCCAGGCCCCTTTGCAAAGAAGAGAACCTGCCACGTTTCCTTGTGATTCTAACCTGGAGGGCACCATGGGCGGGCAGGTGGGGACGTGGGTACAGCCACTCAGTGTAAACTGTGGTCACACTCACTTGTGTGGTCTTACGTCTGTGTTCACTAATGACAATTGGCTTTAAAAGCACAAAGTTGGGCTTCTCTGGTGGCGCAGTGGTTGAACGTCCGCCTGCCGATGCAGGGGACGTGGGTTCATGCCCTGGTTCGGGAGGATCCCACGTGCCGCGGAGCGGCTGGGCCCGTGAGCCATGGCCGCTGAGCCTGCGCGTCCGGAGCCTGTGCTCCGCAATGGGAGAGGCCACAACAGTGAGAGGCCTGCGTACCGCAAAAAAAAAAAAAAAAAAAAAAAAGAAAACCACAAAGTTGCAAATCCTTCTCCAAATATTTCTGGGTTGAAAAAGCGGTGGTGTTGCCACACCGAGCCTTGCCCTTTTCCCTCTTTTGAATGCCTGAGCTCTTCCTGTAACGCTTTTTCTAACACCTGCCCATACCTGTCCTCCGAATACAGCTGTGGTATTGTTTCTATTGCCCTTTTCAACTTGCTTCCCAGAACCCTTCTGGGGAAAGGACAAACATTTACATAATTGCCAAGCAAATAAGGATATCCTTTGATTTTCAAGTGCCTGTGTCCAATGTGTGAACAAAACTCTGCCACTCAGCGGCAGTAGCCCTTAACCATTCATTCTTTCCCATTTTCAGCTACTTGTCCAGTAAACATTTATCAAGTGCCAGTTACCTGTGAATAGGACGCTGTCTTTTCCCTCCTGACATTCTTGTCTTGTCCTCCTGAAACTCATGTTCTAATTATGGAGATGGGCTGTGAACAAAGAGTGAGGTGTCAGTTTGGTGAGCTGGGTCATGTCACCCCTGCTTATCTGAGGCTGTGAAAATGTCCTCCCCAGGAGGAGGAAACCTCAGGGAGGCCCCCTAGTTCTGGGCAGTTCACGGAGTCTCTCAACCAACTTCTAGGGTGATGGGCACTGTTGGGTCTCTGTTCCCTCGCGAGGAAACTGGGCTGATTTGGACTAAGTGACCCGTGCAAGATTGCACGGGTGGGGGAATCAGACCCCCATGTCTATGCTCACCTCATGACAGCATCTCCTCCTTCTGGGAAAAACAACAAACAACAACAACGAAACCCTCCCTTGGTTCGACAACTGTGAGCCCATCCTCCCCTGTGTTTTCCTCACCGGTTCCTCCCCCGGCCTGGAGGCTGCTTGACACCCCTCAGGGACTTGCCCTTGGCATTCATCTCAGTCTCCATGTTCTACTGGGTGAGTGAAGGTAATGCACACACTCAAAGGGCACATGGTGGAAAGATAGGCTAATTCCTATTTAATTTTTCTAAATTTGCCCAATGTATAAACAAGGGCATCGTTGTGTTCTACAGAATTTCCCGGCAGAATAAAATCTAATCCACGCTATAGGCTCCATTGGAAATGCCTGTGTTCCAAAGAAAAGGACATCAGCTTTTGTGACTAAAGGAATGAATGGATGTTATGTCAAGGCAGAAGGGTCCTTGGCCAGGTCAGGGCGGGTGACACAGCCAGCTGAGGCCGTGACCGTCACAGGCACAAGTCCAAGGTACCAGAGAGCTGCCTGCATCTCCTGCAAAGGATCGCTGTGCTACAGCCCATGTTCTGTTTAGGTTTAGCTACGTAAGTATTTGGTCTCCCTTCCTTAAGGGAAGGGAGCATGTTTTGTCTGGTTTTGTAACATATTTCTATGAACTCTGCAGCAGCCCGAATCGTGTTGAATATTTAAAATAATTTGTCTAATAACCCAGTCGCCTCTTTTGCAAAATATCCAGCAGTTCCTCATTTGCTGCCCCCATCCCCAGGCACTTTGCTGGGTTTCTCCAATAGCAGGGTGCCCAGGAGCCTGCCGGGCAGCCCTGGGGGTGGGAGGTGGCCTGTCACACCGGATGGTAGGAAACACCATAGTTACCTGAGAACCAACACCAGGCGGCCTGGATTGGGTGCGCCCAGGGTGCCTTCCGGCCCCTCTCCCTGACGTCTCCCCTGAGAGTAAGACCCCTACTGGCCCTGGGGACCCCTCACCTTGCAGCACTTCTCTCCAGCCTCCACTGAAGGCACACGATGATGCGCTCGCTGAGAGAGGGAGATTCTCCCATGAGAAACCGCCCTTCTCCCCCGCTGGACTGGAGGCTGCCATTGCTGAAAGCCTTCTAGCCATTGCGGGAAAGCCTCACTGAGCTAAAGTGAAGGGGGTCCCGGAGAGCTTTGCTCGGGGCCTGTGGGCGTGTCTGCCCTCCTGCCCAGGGGGGAGTAGGGCTGCCTGTAAGGGCTGGAGGGCTCTTGGGCTGCGGCTGCTCAGAGGCGGTCCCCGGGGGGAAAGAACCAGGGCGGCGGGGGTTGGGGGGCGGGGGGCGCGGTCCCAGCCCAGCTGCCAGGTGCCGGTAGACCTTGTAATAGACCAGAGGGACAGAGGGCGAGAACCAACCTCCCAGGGTGCCTGGGGCCACCACGTCCCCAGCGCCCCATTTCTGTCCGTTGTTTTGGAAGATTGCAGGGGGGAGGTGGTGGGGCTGGGTGGCGGGTGCTGGGACAGGGGAGAGAAAGACGTGTGCACCGCACGGGGAGATCGGCTTCTGCTGCAGGGCTGCAGGGGAAACTCAGGATGCCCGGTTCAACCTGAACTTTAGATAACAGCAAAAACCTTTTCAAAATGAGTGTGTCCCCCGTGCTGCCTGTGTTCGTATCTGCTAGGCCTGGCTACCCTACTTGGTCACCCTGAGCTTCCTGCGCCTTTCATCGGGGTGACCCCTCCCCTTCGCACAGCTTCCAGTGGTCACACCCACCCTTCCGCAGAGTTTGGGGGCCTGCGCGGCTGGTGTTCCTACTGCTCCTTAAACAAACTAGATAGCCGCCCCGCCCTGGCTGGTTTCCCTGGGGGTGATTTCAGCGCTGCTTCGCCAGCACCGAGTTGTGAAATTCTTACCGGCTCCACGGGGAGAGTTGTTTAAATCAGTGTTTCTTGAATTTTAATGGCGTGTGAGTCACCTGGGGACCTTGGTAAAATGCAGATTCCGAGTCAGCAGGTCTCGGGTGGGGCCTGAGGATCTGCATCTCTGACAGGCTCCCAGGAGACATCCAGAGGCTGCTTAAAAGCAGAGACACGGTCAGACCTGATTTTAGGGAATGGCCTGGGCTCAGTTTTACCTGGTGGTCCTGGGAGACCTAAGTCATGCTTTTCATACTGTGGACTGTGACCCGTCAGTAACTCATAAAATCGGGTTCGTAGGTTGTGAGCAGCTTTCAATGAAAACTGGGAAGTGGGCAAAATAAAAGAGGAGCTATCAGGACACATTGCACATTTGATTGTTGTGTGTACGTGTGTGTGGTGTGCATGTGTGTGCATGTGTATGTGCAAATGTGAGTGTGTGCATGTCTGTGTATTTGTGTGTGTGGGTGAATGTGTGAGTGTGTGTACGAATGTGTGAATGTGAGCGTGTGTATGTCTGTGCATGTGTGTGAGTGTGTGTGAATGTGAGTGTGTGCATGTCTGTGTGTGGGTGTGGGTGAATTGAGTGTGTGTACGTGTGTGTGAGTGTGTATGAATGTGTGTGTGAATGTGAGTGTGTGCGTGTCTGTGTATGTGTGTGAGTGTGTGTGCGGGCCAGTGTGAGTGTGTGTACGTGTGTGTGAGTGTGTGTGCATGTGGGGGGTGAATGTGAGTGTGTGTGAGTGTGCGTGTGCGTGTAGACAGCCCTCCAACGCACAATGTCTTCCTCAGGATGGCCGTGGCTCAGGAAATCTGGAAGCTGCTGGCCTGGCGGCTGAGATGCCCCACCCTCCAAGGCTGGAGAGGGAGCTTTGTGGGCTCCGGGGCAGCACGGATGGCACGAAAGTCGGGTGAACACATACCTCCTGGTCAGGGCGCCTGTCGGGGCCCGGGTGTGGCCCTGCGTCCGTTTGTGTGGAAGAGCACTGCAGGACAGTCATGTTGCCAGTGAACGTGGGATGTGCCCCAGTGGGAGGGCGCTTTGTCCCTCCGAGCCCCCCCAGCAATAGATGATAATGAACCCAGGAGAGACCAGTGGCTTCAGTCGGGGTGGGGCTGGGAAGGGGCTTAGATTCCTCCCGGCCATGGCAGGAGAGGCTCTCAAGGACTTTCAGGCTCCTTTTGGCCTGTGGCCCCTCCGCCGGCCATCGTGTGGACAGGTCGCCAGATGTTTGACTCCACCCCTCTTCCCAGAAGAAGCCTCATGGCCACGCGGTGACAGAAATGACTGTTCACGCGTCAAAGGAGGCAGAGCTTTGGGTGTCTCCCCGAGGGGAGCTCACTCAGGGCCGTGGCTTAGAGACACAGGGGGATGCTGCACGCGGGGTGGGGGAAGACCCCCCAAGGGTGGAGAAGGTCCTGACAAAGACCAGATGGAGAGTCCACCCGGCGCTTTGCCCACCCGCCCTCCGCGTGTGAGCCTGGCGGTCGGGACATGGTGGGGAGCAGGGCTCGGTCTCCTGGGCACCAAGCGGATCTCCACCCATCACATACCATCCCCACCGCCACAAAGCACACGGCTGGGCTCTGCGTGACGTAGGAGAACTCTACATAGAGCCTAAGCTTCAAGAGGTTGACAACCAAGATATCTCAAAACATTCAAGGTGACGTCCGCCCAGGCTGGGGACAAATGTATGTGAGTTTTGACTCTCGGCCCTGGAGAAACGCAGGTTTTCACAGCTAAGTCCCTCCTGGGGCAGGTCAGGCGGTGTGTCAGAAAGACAGGGGCGCTGGAGGTGTCAGGAGATGCCCTGAGCACTGAGCTGAGGGGACTCTGTCACCGGCCTTCACCACGGCAGCCAGACCACCTGTAACTCAGACTCCAGGCTGAAACCAGGGCCTTGGCATTGACCAGGAGGGTGACCATCTCCCAGCGGTCACTGGCCACCCAGGGAGACTCAGGTTCATTCCAAGCGGACCGGCTCCACTTCCCATCCCCGCATCAGGACCAGTGCCTGGACTGACGGGGCCACGTGGACAGTGAACCATGACAGTGATGGGACGGCTCATCTAAGAGAGCGGCGGTGGCCGGCCTTCAGGGGGACCGGCTTCCAGCCAAGGCGGGAGAGAGCTAATATCCGCTCACCAAGCTGTGAGCCCGGCTTCAGAACCGCGTTCCCCAGGGAGGTGGCCCTCACCTGAGCTCTGCTGCCCAGAGGGCCGAGCACGGTGCTCAGGGCTGTGGAGGGGATGGGGTCTGGGGAGCACAGAGACTGCAGTTCGCACAGTGGCTCCGTGGCCTCCTCTCCTGTTTTCCTGGTGAAAACAAAACCTTCACTGAGGAGGCCTGGCTTCCCTCGGCATGATGGAGTGGGCTGCTCCCTGCCTGGCTGGCCCTAGCCGGTGGCGCTGGCCGACACTGTCGCTCTAAGGAAGGGTCTCCACGCCTTCCACCCACCGCCTACCGAGTCTGAACACAGGAGACTTGGCATAGATTTGGCCGTGGACTCTGAGCCCAAACCCAGAGAGGAGTGGGTGTGTCCAGAATGAAAATCTGTCACGGCTCTGCCAGCTCTTAGAGGCAGACCCTGAAAGTGATGTGCTGTCTTCCCCTAAATTATTGCCAGCCTTGGCCCAGTGGCTTATCACATGGCAAACTTTAGTTTCTCAGTGGCAAAGACGGTGTCCCCAAACTCCCCGCCTCATATTCTTGTGGAAATGGACTCCCCAGTGGGTAAGAAAGGACCCCCATCGGTTTTAAATTGGAGTATAGTTGATTTATGATGTTGTGTTAATTTCTGCTGTACAGCAAAGTGATTCATATATATACATCCTTTCTCATATTCTTTTCCATTATGGTTTATCCCAGGATATTGAATATGGTTCCCTGTGCTATATGGTAGGACCTTGTTGTTTATCCATTCTGTATATACTAGTTTACATCTGTCAATCCTAAACTCCCACTCCATCCCTCCCCCACTCCCCTCCCCCTTGGCAGCCACAAGTCTGTTCTCTATAGGACTCCGATCTTTGCTTGAAGTCCCTCCCTTCTTCCCCTCTCAGCCCCCCTCCCAACCCCACCCTGCAAGTAGCAGAAAGAGAAAAGGCCCTCCTTTAGCCGAGGCATAAACTACTTTTTCCCAAATTTTGAAATGTCTCCACCGATCTCTGCCTGCAGGGCAGAAGCAAGACAGACAGACACCCCAAGGATAATTTGGACCCTTCCTGGACAATGTTCTTTCTTCACTTTATTTTTTTAAATTTTATTTATGTTTGGCTGTGTTGGGTCTTTGTTGCTGCGTGCGGGCTTTCTCCAGTTGCGGCGAACAGTGGCTTCTCTTCGTTGCGGTGCGCGGGCTTCTCATTGTGGTGGCTTCTCTTGTTGCAGAGCACGGGCTCTAGGCACACAGGCTTCCGTAGTTGCAGTATGCGGGCTCAGCAGTTGCGGCACACAGACCCTATAGCACGCAGGCTTCAGTAGTTGAGGCGCATGGGCTCAGCAGTTGTGGCACACAGGCTTAGCAGTTGTGGCTCGCGGGCTCTAGAGCTCAGGCTTGGTAGTTGTGGCGCACGGGCTTTGTTGCTCTGTGGCATGTGGGATCTTCCCAGACCAGGGATCAAACCTGTGTCCCCTGTACTGGCAGGCGGATTCTTAACCACTGCACCACCAGGGAAGTCCCCTGACAGTGTTCTTTAAATAACAGTCCAACATTTATTTAGAAGTGGTGGCAATTTTCACAAATAAATAGCATGTATCCTTTGTTTTTTGTCCAAAGTAAGGGATTTATTACATGCATCCGTTAGATGTCATTCTCCAAACCACATGATTTATTGGCAGCCATGAACAAGTTACACGGCCTAAACTGTGGATAATGGAATGAATCCCACGCTTCCAATGAAAAGCACGACACTGTGCTGCCTTCATCATTTTCATGATTCTCGCCGACTCTTGACTGCTGCCTTGGGGTGACTCTTGGCTGCCTGATGTCAGGGCTGGGCTGGGTCTGTGCTGAAGTTCCACCCTAGTTACTCAGGGGAGAGGGACTCAGGTGGCACCACACCTGCAGGGTACGTGGGGGGCAGGAAGCGCCGGAGCGTCGACCTGGGAAACGTCCAGGTTACCTGCCAGGGTACCTGCCCAGGAGGCAGGTGCAGAGCCTGGGCCTCTAGAACAGTTGGGAGGGTCTGGAGTCCCAGGGGAATTGGCAAAGAGAGCTTCTGCATTTTCAGCTCCACTCTCTCCTGCACCATCGGTTCTGATGCAACACGGGTGCCTCCGTGGATGCCAAAGGCCCAGGGGCACCTGAACTCTGGCCCAGTGAGCCGCTTCTCCCATCCTGCGAGGCTGTCAGAGGGTGGGGAGGTGTGTACTCCCCCTGCACCAAAGGAATGGCACCCTTTGCCTGGACTGTTGGCGAATCTCCATCCATCGTGGCTTCCTTGGCAGCATTGGACCCAGTGTCTGTGCCACAGATTGTGTCAGGAGTCCACGTGGAAAGTGGGAACTGACTCACAATCCCAGTCTATCTCAGCGAGGCCTCAGTGCTCCTGGAGCCCCAGAAGCTCCCCGGATGGATGGCGCCTTGTTCTGTCTCTGAACCCATCACAACAGAGGCGTTAGGGTCTCCCCAGAGCAGTCACTTGAAGGTGTCCCTCCCGGGCCCTTCTCACGTCAGCCTTCCTCCTTCCTCTTCCAGACGTGATGGTGGGGAGGGACACCTCGGTGTCCCACGGTGTCAGAGGACACCCAGGCCGGCTTCTCTATCTCCAACTTGCTCAAAGCTTCGAAACAGTGACCCAAGGCTGAGATACTGACTCCACACGAACAGGTTTGATTAGAGCAGCTGTCTGCGCATGACAAGGAGAGAGCTGTCAGGCTAAATGCCATCCTGACATTTGAAGGACTCTCATCTAATTCTTGGTTGTTTAAAGGCGAGAAGCCTAGAACTCTGTCTTCTTGTTAAAATGACTAGAAGCAACAAGCACTTTTTTCTCTTTCTTCTCCCTTAAGAAGTAGGGTCTGAGAGGAACTTGATGTATGATGAACTCACCACCTGGGAGACATATCCCTGTGGGAGAGAAATCTGCAACGCGGTGCATTTCTGTTCATCGTCACCATCACCGTTATCACACACTTGGCATGCATGTAAGTAGGACTCTGCCAGAGGCTCTGTCAGATGAACCGTCCCCGTCCCTGACTTCTGGGATTGCAAAACCCAAGGAAAAGAATGCTGACGGGCAAAGGCACGAGCATATGGGAACCTCTGGCTGTGCAGCAGTGCTGTGTACGGCTTCACCCCCTTTCCCTCAACAGCTTCCCCATAAACAGTAGAATCTGAACATCTTTGTCACCTCAGCATCCACGTCACGGCAGGGAGAGGCGCAACAGTGGGGAGACGTTGTCAAAGTGACAGTTACTGGATCAAAGCCCCCATCCAGCGACTACCCCCAGCTCGGCCCCTCCCCTCCCCAGGACCTGGGCCGGGACCTTCCTCCAGGCTCTCTGAGGCTGGAAGGGCTGGTCCCTCTCCTTCAGGTCCTCACAGCCCCACCTTTCGCTGGAGGACAGTTTCTCCTGCTGGTTTGGTTCATCTGGGTGGTTTGGGGATTAGCTCCTGAAAACAGGCTGTGGCTTCACTCCCACCTACGCACCTTGGAACGAGCCTACAGCTTGGGAGGATTTATTTGGAAACCTTTTCCATTCCTCTGGCCAAGATTACTCAAAGGGTTGGGTCCATCCAGGAGGAGGAGGCATTCTTGCGGAACCCACTTGCCCCCAAGGAGACAGAACCCTGTTTCAAGACGAGGTGTTTGTTTCAGAGGAGGGTTTTTCAATCTGGGCGCAACTGACATTTGGGGCCGGATCGTTCTTTGCTGTGGGTCCTCTCAACGCCCTGTGGGGTGTTAGCAGGATCCCTGGCCTCTGCCCACTAGATGCCCGTGGCACTTCTTCCCTAAGCTGCATCAATCAAAACTGTCTCCAGGGCTTCCCTGGTGGCGCAGTGGTTGAGAGTCCACCTGCCGATGCAGGGGACACGGGTTCGTGCCCCGGTCCGGGAAGATCCCACATGCCGCAGAGTGGCTGGGCCCGTGAGCCATGGCCGCTGAGCCTGCGAGTCCGGAGCCTGTGCTCAGCAACGGGAGAGGCCACGACAGTGAGAGGCCCGTGTACCACAAACAAAACAAAACAAAACAAAAAACTGTCTCCAGACATTGGCAAGTGCTTGGGGGTGCGGGTGAGAGTGGGAGAGTGCAGAATGCCCTCAGTTGAGGATCACTGTTTTAGATGTACTATAGGTTAAAATCTTTACCCTAGCAATAATAATTACACATGCACACAAAAACAACAATTACTGTTATTTACGTTATTAAATTAGCACAGAAAGTAGATGGGTCCTAAAGGAATTTCAGGATTCCAAACCACAAACCTTTAGCACTTTGTTAAAGTTCAGGGTCGCTCGAGTTACATCTGCGGGATATAACAAAAGTGACGCTAAGAGCAGCCCACAGGACCAAGAGGACCATGGGCTGCAGACCTGGAGCCCTGAGACCTAGCTAAGCTCTGGGACCCAGGAGGAGGGGAACAGTGGGGTTTGGCCCTTAGTTCCTTCCTTCTTAGAAGGAAGCAATTGGGCTAAACCTGTGGTTTTCCTGTTTCTTTTGCTGGAATCCATGTTGACGGTGGGGACACCGCAATTTAGCAGCACTGGTGGTCCAGTCGCCCGGGGGAGCACACTCCCTAGTTTGTAGTGGACGTCACCCTTTCTCACACCTGATCAGGAATCCCAGGGCATTCTGACACTCTGGATGAGAAACGCTGAAGTACATCGTTTTTACTGTTTCTTCCACTCTAAAATTCTAGAGGCAAAGAGGCTTCTTAGTCTGTCTGGTCAGCTCGCCGGTCAGCCAGCCCGGAGGACAGCATCCTCAGGCCCCGACCCCCAGTCCCTGTCTAACGCGTAGTCTGCTCACCCTCCAAGCTGCCCCTTCGTGTAATCTGCCGCACAAGTCCTCACTCTGGCTCACTGGTCACGAATTCATTCCCTGCCATTAAGCTTTCCCATCAGTGATTCACCTGTTTTTTCATAGGTTGTGAGACTAGAGCATACCCTATGGGTGCATAAATATCCTTTGTCCAAAGATACTTTAGAGCCCCACTGACTCATGGGATCATCCTGACACCGTCCCCTCCCCCAGCTGCATTTCTAGAAAGTGTCCTCAGGTTTGGTGTCGGTCCCTCCAGGCATCATTCCTATGGGGTGCTGGTCTGAAGTAGTTCCATAACAATAAGAGCTCCAACTTCACGAAGCGTCGGAGTGGACGGGACTCCTGGCTGCAACCCACCCTTCTGTCTCTGTCCTTGGCATGAGGTGTGCAATCTCCCTGGGTCCCACTTCTGACCCATCAAGGCCCTCGGACACGCACGGAGGCCCTGCCATGTGCTGGGCACATGAAGATGAGTCAGCCGCGGCCGCCCCCAGAGGAAACCTCGGTCTAGTAAAGGCTGTGGATCCAACCCCATCGCGGTCACACAGGACGGTAAGTGATGGAAATGAAGCAAGTGCATGTTCCAGCGATGGCACAAAAGAAAATGAACAATTTTCCTGGAGAGACAGGAGGCCCCTTGGAGGAAGACCCACTTGGGCTGCATCCTGCAAGATGAGGAAAGACAGAGGGGGAACTGGGAGTGAGCAGGCCCAGGGGGAGGGGAGAATCCGCGTGGCGAGCTCAGGGGATTATGGGCTTGAAACTTGTGTAGGGGTGTGTGCACGTGTGTGAGTGTGGGAATGTGTATGAGAGCATGTGTGTGTGTGTGAGAGTGTGTATGTTTGTGAGCGTGTGTAAGCGTGTGTGTGAGCATGTATGTATGCGTGTGAGCATGTGCGTGTGTGCGTGTTCTCACTTGCAAGTGTGTGTCGTGGGGAAGCAGCTGAGGAGTGACGGGGTGGCCGCAGAGACACATCCTGGAGGGACCTGTGCGATGTGACGAGGAGTCTGAATTCGCCCACAGGAGAAGGCGGGGCTTCTGAAGGGCTTCAGGCCGAGGGTGGCCATCATCACATTGGCCTTGAAGGAAGACACCCAAGGACCAGAGAAGAGGCTGGCGGAGGAGGTGGGAATTCCAGTTAGGACGTGGGTAACAGCCCAGTGAGGTGAGGGCTGGAGAGAAGGAGCCCTGGGAAGGGAATCAATGCGGGGGGTGGACAGCTGGACGCCGGACTGATGCCCAGCTCTGGTGGGCATTTGCCAAGGGGGATGCAGAGGAAAGAAGAGTTTTTGGGAAAAGTCAGTAACTTTTGTCAGCAGCATGTGTGTGAGGTGCACATGTGGAACAGCCGTGGCGAAGGTTTAGCTCCCCACCTGCCATAAGACGTGTCGTCATGAAAATGTGATTGAAATTCAGGGAGCGCTTTGAAACCCTCAGACGAAAGGTGCGGGGAAGCTGAAAGCAGCGCTATTTCAGTGTGTTTCCTGCTCTCTCCTCGCGGCCTCATCAGCCAGCCTTTCAGGAGGAAGAGAAGAACTCTTTCCCAGGCTTGATTTGAATCGCCTCCGGTCCCGTGCCAGCTTATTCTAGGAAAAACAACACAAGTGTCACAGATGTGAGATGTGGGAGGGGCTGGCGCACGGTGTGGGCTTCAGGGAGGTTCTGAGGTCCGGGTACCGGCAGCCAGAACTGAGGGACGAGACAAGGCCCTGCGATTAGTCCTGAGTCCTGGATTCCCCCCGCCGCCCCCCGCACCTTCCCTGCCTCAGAAAATCCACGCCCTTATCCGGTTTTTTCAGTCAGACTCGGAACTGTCCTGCAACATTCACAGTTTCTTCTGTCCTGGGCCCCACTGCACAGCTGGGGTTAGGGGCTTGGTATCCAGCAAGACTGACACAATCCCTGCCCTCCCACAAGGACCTGTCTAATAGTAAGAAGGTGTGTAAGGTATCTCATGGTCAAGAGAAAGGACCAAGACTGAATCAAACCTTCTCCAAACAAATCGCTCAATTTCCGGGAACAAAGGGACGCTCTGTCGCATAGACAGCATGTGGAAGGACAGCCCTGTCGCTTGCGAGGCCTCCTGAGTGGAGGAGCAGGCCAGGTGGCTTCTCCTGCAGGGCAGAGTGAATCACCACTTGTGTATCACCTTCTGGATCCTGGAGATTGGAAACCCGCGTCTCCGTCTTGCCCCGCTGAAGTGTCGTCACGGCATCATTGCTGGGATTATCTGGGACTCGCCTTGCTGCATCCCTCACGAGGGTGGGGCTGAGCTGGCAGCGGGTTGCAGGCTGAAGGGGTGTCCGCGTCCGTACTCAGTGCCGGCTGCAGCTGGCCAGCTCCCTCTCCCTGGGGCATCACGGGAGGAGGCTGTCACCTGGTCATTGCTCCGGAGGAAACAGTGGGGAGAGGGGCCTGCAAGCAGGGAACAGGCGTCCTGCTTCCACCGCCGTCCGTGCTCTGAAGGCAGGGCCGCGAGTTAGAGGCAGAACCCCGCTCTCCCCGAGGCCACTGGGCCGGGACAGTGCTTTCTCTCCCCACGTCCTAACTGCCTTCCCATCCTTTGCCCCCACCCCCGCCCCCTCTCCCTCCCTCTCTCTCTCTCTCTCTCTCTCTCTCTCTCTCTCTCTCTCTTATCCTCATTATTGGGCTCCTGCCATTTCAGGTACTGTGTTGGGTGCTGGAGAAACACAGAGAAGACACAGCCCCGCCCTCAAAGGACCCCTGGGCTCTAGGAACGCCACAGACCTCCATCCCAGGTCAGGGGGTCTTGATGTGGCTCAGGTTACACTCCCTGCCCAGCGTGACTCTGTGACCCTCCCTTTGGACGGGTTTGGAGATGCTGTGGAGATGCTGTGGAGGCGGCCTTGCAGGGTTGTCCACCTGTGCTTAGCCAGCAGGAACCCAGCAGCCTGGCAAGGCTCGAACAAGGAGAGACTCGCGGGTTGGTAGCTGGAAAGTCAGCTGGCTGCTGATGGATTAACTCGCTCATTCCCAGAGAGAAGCTTGGAGCCTAGGCACCGCTGTTTCAAGGTGCCCCCAAGGAAAGGCTCGGAGGAGGCCCGGGAACGACGCCCTTTCCGCGGCTGCCCCCGCGGGCCCTCGGCCACACTGCTGCCGGGCTGGGGCCGGAGGCCTTTGGGAGCGGCTGGTGATCCCATCACAGGAGGTGACCTCCAGGAGTGGCCTGGGGTCTGGGCCAGTCTAGGTGGACAGGCCAAGCTGTTGGTAGGGGTGAGGGGACATCAAGAACATTCAGGAAGTTACGTCTTTGACAACGTTCTCCACCCTCTTGTTCCCTTATAACATCTCTTCACCCTCATCTTAACCTTAGAGCAAACTAATTGGCCCCCCCAAAAAATCCACTTTCAGAAAATGATTTATGCTTATTTTTTTCCAAAAAATCTCGTGTGTGTGTGTAAATCTTCTTTCCTTTGCCTCGTGTACCTTCCAGCAAGTTCTTTCTTCTCCCCTCCTGTTCTTCCACAAGAACAAGACAGCTTCGTTCCAAGGGCCTAAATCTTCTTTTCCTAAAGCCTTGACACCTCCATTCCAAACCCTTCTCAGATGGGAAAGGGAGAGGGCTCCCCAAGCAGCTAAGCTCCTCGTTGAGTCTGTAGACGTTTGTTTCCTCTCCTGCCCCGGGGATCAGAGGGTCAGGAGCCAGGGAAGCGTAGGGCGGCAGCTTCGCAGGACGGGGAGTGTCGGGCTGGGCCTGGGGGACCCGGGGCATGGCTGCCAAGCTGGGTCTTGGAGGTTGAGCACAACTTAGCCAGCCTCTCTGCCTTCCCCACCCTTCTTAGCCACCAACACTTTAAATGGGCTAAAATAAACACTGAAGGCAACGTCAAAGAAGAAAGCCAGAGAGTGAGGGAAGAAGCGGGGTGGGGGGCTGCTTGCACAGGGGTGACGGCGCCAGGCTCAGGGGTGACTGTGGTCTCTTTAAGGTTCTTTCATCAAGTGGCCCCCTTCTCTTGGCCTATGCCTGCCGCTCCCCACATCCTGGTGTGAGGATCCCAACGTGAACACTAAGGACACTTTCCCCCAGTTTCCTGTGCTCCAGGGGTGACCCTAAGTGAGGGTCATAAAGCTCCCAGCCTGAGAGATCACAGTACTTTTAAAAAGTGTGTTATTGGGCTTCCCTGGTGGCGCAGTGGTTGAGAGTCCGCCTGCCGATGCAGGGGACACGGGTTCGTGCCCCGGGCCGGGAAGATCCCACATGCCGCGGAGCGGCTGGGCCCGTGAGCCATGGCCGCTGGGCCTGCGCGTCCGGAGCCTGTGCTCCACAACGGGAGAGGCCACAGCAGTGAGAGGCCCGTGTACCGCAAAAAATAAATAAATAAAAATAAAAACTAAAAAGTGTGTCATAAGTTAAAGCCGGAGGACATGGGGAGGGGAGGGAGGGGACGGGTGGCGAAAGAAGAAAGGAGATGCAGGCAGGTGCCAGTGGGAAGACGGCTGGTCTGGGCGCTCAAGCCTGACCAAGCGCACGCTGATGGTCTGCGTTAGAGCATGATTTACGAGCGGGTTGCCCAACAGAACATATTTCTGGAGGGAGGTTGTTAAATTAACACCCCGATCCGCTTGATTGCAGTGTCCACGTTTTCCTTCTGTAACGATTTACTGACAGAGTTTCCTTCCTGAGCGCCAGCCCTTCCTGTTCTGGTGGTCAGGACACAGGGTGAGTGTCTGTGCAGATGCCACTGAGATGGGACCCACAGATGGACAGGTGAGCCGGCCTCCCACCTCGGGGCCCAGCGGCTCCAGTGCAGGCCCCTGTCCTCGCCTACGGCCACGGCCACGGCCACGGCCACGGCCACGGCCACCCCCCTGCTGCTGCCACCGTCGCCACTGCCATTCTGGGCCTGTGTTCTGACCCGGCCCCCTTCCAGTGCCCTGGATGGCCTTGCAGCATGCACCTGGGCCCCCGGCCCATGCCTCGGTGCCCGCACTGCTTCCCACGTTGGCAGGCCTGGGCCTGTCGTGTTTGCGCAGCTGCCCAGTGTCTCTCCACAGTGTACACGCCATGAGCCCATCAGACGTCACTTACAAAGCACAAAGCCAAAGATAGACTATAAAGAATTTCTGCACAGCCAGCAAGGGTCAAACCAAGCACCTAGCCCTTCTGAGACGCCAAGGGTCAGACTTCCATCCAGGCTCAAGGACAAGGCAGCAGCCTCCTGAACGCTCAGGACGAGGTGGGAGAGCTGAGAGAAATCCCTGTGGGGCCCTGTGTCCGGCAATGAACGTCCAAAGGCCAGAGCAAGGCAGCAGGTGGAGTGAAGAACAAAAAGACATGAGTGGGACTGGAGGCCAGCAAGGATTCCCAGTGAGCCAAAGAGCTGGCACAGAGAAAACTCCCACACCTCACGTGGCTGGTGTCTGAGCCGTGCAGCAGGAAGAGATCCCAGAGTCTTGCCAGGACTCAGGCACTGAGTTGTGCTGGGGAGAAGTTGCGACCCCCTTCCTCAAAGGCATTTGAAACTAGTGGTGAACTGAATGTCACTAAGGTTTCAACAAAACTCAGACCCAGCTCGACTGCAGATGAGACGGATTCAGCACCCATGATGCAGCCTGGAAGAAGAAGGGTCTGTCCTTTTCTGCAGGAAATGTTTACTACAGTCTCTACTCTGTTTTGCGCACAATGCCTGGCACACAATAAAAATTGCAATACACGCAACAAAGGAAGAACATATGACCTTCAGTCAAGAGAGAAAACAATAACTATAATTACATCTACACTAAATGCAAATGTTGGACTTCAAAATAAGAGGACTTTAAAAGTGACTGTGATAAATATGTTAAAGGATGTAGTGGAAAAGGTGGGCAGTATGTGTGAACAGATGGAGAATTTCAGCATAGACACAAAAAAGGGCTAAATGGAAATGCTACATATAAAAAATAGCACAAATGAAGAATTCAATCTATAGGCTTTTCAATAGATTGGATGCAGCAGAAAGATTAGCAAGAATTATCCAAATGGAGAAGAATAGGAGAAAAAAGAAGCAAAGTGCACAAGATCTGTGGGACAATATCAAATGAGCTAAGACCAGGACATAGAAGTCCCAAGAGAGGGGAGATTGAATAATGCAGGATAAATATTGGAAAAGATAATAGGTGAGAATTTTCCAAATGATGGAGGATCAACCAATGGCCCAAACTTAGTGTATCATAAATCAAGATTAAAAAAAAAAACACACCTGGCAAATTCAGGGTGAAATTTCTAAACACAAAAGATAAAGAGAAAATCTTAAAATCAACTGGAGGGGGAAAAAAGACACTTTGTGCCTGCAAAGGTCACAGGAATCCCCCTGTCTCCACACCCCAACCTGGTTTATTTTGGTCAGGCTGTGAGTATGGCATGTGTGTGTATGTGTGTATGAGAAAGTGTGTCTTTATGTGTGTGTAAAAGTGTGTGTATGTGAGACTGTGTGTGTATGTGAGTATAAAAGTGTGTGTATGTGAGACTGTGTGTGTGAATATGTGTGTGTATGTGAGTGTGAAAGTGTATGTCTGTGAGAGAGTGTGTGTGAATATGTGTGTGAGTGTAAAAATGCATGTGTGAGAGTGTGTGTGTGTCTTGTGCTGGAGGAGGAAAGGCCTTACAAAGGATTTCTACTTCCTAAATTTTCATTTAGGAAAGATCAGGTAGAAATGGCAAATTCCACACTTTCCAAAGAGTGCATCACATGTACCTCCCTGTGCATGCAGACATGTACATTATATGTGTCTTCTATATAAACATATAAATACATGCATTGTGTGTCTTCCAAATGCAGACAAACACGTAGGTACCTCTGATGGTTCTTTCACATGCTTGCAGATGCACACATACATTATATGTGTCTTTCCCATGTATACAAACACACATGCAAGTCACTTGTGCCTTTCATAGACACACAGACACAGGTGTATAATGTGTGGCTTTAATATGTATACAAACACATATGAACCTCATGTGTCTTTTGTGCTCATAAGAACATACATGCCTATCATGTGTACCTTTATATGTGTGTATATCTATTATTGTTCAAAAATAGATGGTGTATAACCTAATCTCGTGTAAGCTGATATTTTCACGTTGTTTTGTTTTCTGCTTTTGGACTGTGCACGTCTTTCCACACCAATAGACCTCTTTCTGCTGTGGCATCATTTAAAATCGCTGTCTTATATTACACTGAGTGGGTGATTAACAATTTATCTAATGGCTCCCGATGCCAGACATTCAGGTCACCTTCTGCACCGTCTCAATGGAACGTCCTCGGGTTTGCTGTAGTCTCTGTCTGCAGATCAGGATTAATTTCTCACTTTACCAAATGCTCACAGCAGATTTCAGTGCCTTTTTTGTGGCACGTTTTGCCCTTGACTTAGAGTCACTTATGAGCAGCTGTGTCTCCCCTCGCGTCTCTGCCTGGAGGGCCGGGCTCCTGGCCACATTGACTGCCCACGCCCGACCTGCAGCCCAGTCCCTTCTGTTGGAGGAACGTTTACTGGGCTTCGTCGCACAGGTTTGCACATGGTCCATTCTCACATAATGTGTATTGAATAGCAAACTATGTCTACAGATGGAGCCCCAAGGGAGAACCTGGCGGCTACCTGCCTGTCATCTGTGCTAGAGGCGGCGCAGGCCCGGGGTCAAGACTCACAAGATCTACAACCTTGTAACTTAGCTCCTCAACCTCTGTCCCCTTACCATGGAGGTTAGTGCACGCCTAATAAGGTACAAAAGAGGTTAATTATGGTGCCTTCCCCACAGGGCTGTGAAGACCCTTCAGCACAGCAGGAGGCAAATGGCCCAGCGGCCGCTGTACCATTGACGTCAGCTCTCAGTGCTGTTATTGGTTGTTGTTTTCTGAATAAAGTAAATGAAAAACTTTAAGTAAGCGCTAAGCTCTTAGTGGGTACCAAGTTGAATTGAATTAAATAATTTCTCACTTAGTATAAGAGAGAGAAAAAGAGAAGAACAGAAATGTCTTACTGATACAGTTTCCTGAGCCTTCACAGGGCCCGACTGTCCAAGACCGTTGTCCAGGTGTCCAGTGAGCGAGTCTGAGAGGCTTTCCCAGGGCCCAGGGGTGTGACGATGACACAGCTCTTGGTGACTGTACAGTGTGCTTCGTCTGAGGGGCTCGGGCTGGAACTGTGTTACTTGTGTATGTGACTCTGGTTTCCAGATGGAGAAATTGCACCGTGGGGAACCGTTCAAAAGCACTGACGCAGTATTGCAGGCCACAGAGGGAGCGCATCACCCGCGAGCCAGCCCCAGGTCACTCTAGAGTGTTGATAGGTGTCCCGCGGGGTCTGCCCAAAGCCACCACCCTTCTCCTCCGGCTGCTGCTACATCTCCCTGTCTGTGTCTGTGACACTTTGAGCAAGAACGCCCTCCGCAGTGGGGCTCCCACACTCCAGAAGGACGAGAAGCACCTGGTGAGATGTTTAAAGGCATCTTCCCTGGCCCCCCAGACACTGACTCAGAGGCAACAGAGACCAAGGATCGGAATTCTCAAGCTGCCTGGGAGGCTCTGGTTTATTTGATTCTCAGACCACACGTTGAGAGAACATTTCAGTGGGTGCTACAAAGGCTCTCCAAGTGAGAGAGGTGACATTGAGTTCCTTGATTCCGTTCTTTCATCGCTAAGTTACACCCTCTCTTTAAACTCCACTAATGACACGATGTGAGGATACATCTGGGTTTGAAAAGCCCATGGTCCAATAAAACCACCCGTCACAGCTCTGGAAAATTAACTACTGGCTTCCGTCACCCCCTTTGTTCATCCTAGAAATTTCAGAGCTCTGCGAGATACACGATTATTTTATTTAAGACTTCAGATAATTCCTGTTGCCAAAATGTTTTGAAAATCACAAATTGCTATATGAGCTCTCAGTGGTGTTATTGTACTAGATTTCCCGACAATAAAAATAGGGCTTTTCGGGCTTCCCTGGTGGCGCAGTGGTTGAGAGTCCGCCTGCCGATGCAGGGGACACAGGTTCGTGCCCCGGTCCAGGAAGATCCCACATGCCGCAGAGCGGCTGGGCCCATGAGCCATGGCCGCTGAGCCTGCGCGTCCGGAGCCTGTGTTCCGCAGTGAGAGAGGCCACAACAGTGAGAGGCCTGCGTACCGCAAAAAAAAAAAAAAAAAAAAAAAAAATAGGGCTTTTCATTTCATCACTTATAGTAAATATAGCTAATATTAAGTATAATAAAAAGGGACTTTATTTTCTCAGAAAGAAAAATGTTACTCAAGACCTGCTCAGGGAGGATATTGAAGAATAAAAGAACAATGGTTTTCATGTGTATTTACTAGTAATTGCATTTTTTAGCCTTTGACACATCGCTAGTTGAAAGTTCGTTTTATTTTCCATGACTTAACTTCAGCAGTTTTTATCAATTATTTCTAATCAGCGTGACAAAACTGATTATTCATTTGTTTTGAATTATTCATTTTATTTGAATGAAATGGCATTATAATCACCTCGCTGCCTTGTGTCAAATGTGTTATAAGAACACCACGTGCTTCAGAGGTACACCTCACTTGCACACGAGTTTTAATACCTGTGTGGATGTGTATACACATACACAAACACGGAACAAGAGAGTGCTATTTAGTGGAATGAGTTTCACGCTGGATTTATTTCCTGTGTCTATGATCTTCTCAAGAGGTCATCTTGGGCAGATCACTAAAGCAATCTGAACCTCGGCTTTCATTAGAAATAAAATAAGGAGTGTGTATTTTCAAAGGTGAGAGGGCTCTAGGTAAAAACAGAGATTTTCCCAAGCGCTGCTTTGGGGTCCCTTTACCAGGGTACGTCTGGAGGAGAGAGTCAGTTCCCCAACCCCACCCAAGACTCCCTGTGGTTTTGAGGGTGCAAGACACCAATAGTGAGGCTGGAGTATCAGCAGCCACCTGTGAGGATCTGCAAGGGCTCGTGAAGGATTAAGAGAACAGGCTCAGGGGACCAGCAGCCAAACCCCAGCAAGAGGCCTTGCTGATGCCCACGTGCGCTGGCCAAGTCTGGGGCGCCCGGCAGAGCTGGGAGCTGCAGGAGCACACGTGAGATTCCACACCTGAGGGCAGGTGAGGAAGGGTCAGTGTGTCCAACTATGGGACCACAGACATTTTACGCTTCCCTTGACTCTGCTCGGAGAAGAAGTAGGGTGCTCATATCTTTAAGTCTTAGATGACGAAACAGAATTACAAGGCATTGGATGACTTACACAGAGGTATATGTACATTATAGTATAGACCATGATCCCAGAACTTGTGTTCTAAATTACATTTTAAACACAGCCCTATATGCAAGATAAAGCCAGCGCGTAGCTACTGCTACACACCTATTAGAATGGCTGGAAGTGAAAAGATTGATGAGGCCAGAGGTGGAAGAGGATGTGAGGAAGTGGAACTCTCGTACACAGCTGGTGGAATGCAAAACGGTGCCAAAACATTGGAAACCAGCTTGTCAGTTACTTCACTGATACCACCTTCCGACCAGCTGTCTACTCCCGGCACGTCCCCCAAAAGAATGAAGGACGTGTACACAAACATTCATAGCAGCTTTACTTGGAAGAGGCCCAAGCTGTAAACAACCCTGGTACCCATCAGCAGTTGGACGGGTAAGCAAGCCATGGCGCGCATGCAACGTTACTCAGTGATAAAATGTGTGCTTCTGTCCACAGCAAAGTGGAGAAATCCACAATAACTATGCCGGCTGACAGAAGCCAGACCAAAAAAGAAGACATGCTGTGTGGTTCTATTTACATAAAATTCTAGAAATGAGGAAACTTCGGGGTGTGATAGACATGTTCATTTTCTTGATTGTGGTGACAGTTTCACAGGTACATTCATAGGTCAAAACATCAAATTGCACAGGTGAAATATGTGCAGTTTATTGTATGTGAACTCTACCTCATTACAACTTCTAGGCAAGAATAAAAAGCCCTGGACAACAATTAACTCTCCTGTAATTTTGTCAGTATGATTTAGGAATGCTTGGTCTCATGAAATACTTGTAAGATTTCCAGAGATTCCTGGGACCATTTTAACTCTTTCTTCCTGGGTTCACCATTGGATTAATTCTTGAGGCTTCTTACCTGACTCGTCACCTTAAAATATCAGTGATGTGTGAGAGGCTCATGAGTGAAAATCCAGGCACATATTTAAATGCCCAGAGGAGCAGGGCCAACCTACCTCTTTGAAGGGACCAGGACAAATTCAGGGCCAGAGGGCAGTGCAGAAAAAATTGGAGCTAATAGAATTTAATTCTCTGTCGAGCAAGCTATTGAGACAAGCTTGGGATATGAAATCACAATTCACAGGAACCTGTCCTCCATCACCTTCAGGGCTGCATGGACCATCAGGCACTCAGGAGAAAGGCAAGAGGAGGTGGTGCTGGTCA
Organism: Mesoplodon densirostris; assembly: GCF_025265405.1. NCBI lineage: Eukaryota > Metazoa > Chordata > Mammalia > Artiodactyla > Ziphiidae > Mesoplodon > Mesoplodon densirostris. The sequence continues at coordinate 3,240,830 of NC_082670.1, read as the reverse complement.
CAGGAATCCAGGAGGGTCTGTGCAAGTTCACAGCACATGGCCAGGTTCAAGAGGCTGGTACGGGGAGCCCAAAGAACCCAGCCAACACCTCCAGGTACCCTGATCCCAGTCAAATCAGCGGACACACAGGGTGAGTATTCAGTAAAATGTAAGAGAATTAATGAGCGATCCAAGATGATAAGGAGGTCAAACCACTTTTGCTGTACATCATAACCACCAAGCACAGTCTCAGCAGGGGGCTTGTGTTCTTATACAATATTCTTTTTTTTGGTGTCAGCATCAGAGACAACATTGAAACAGGTAGGACAGGACCTGATCTTGTAGATCTTGTAGAACTTGTGTCTTCTGGAAAGATTGCCCAAGTGGGAGGTAGGAGACTGACATTATCTAGAGGCACCATCTTAAAATGAGTCATGTATTCTTTCCAGGGCTTCCTTTCCTCGTCTTTTAAAAGGGGGTAACAAACAGCGTCTATCTCAGAAGATTTTATAGGTTAAAGGAGGGTAAAAATATAATGAAAACTAGTCTGAAAAAGTTTAAGGACCACATAAATGTAAGATGTAGATAGTCAAAATCTTTACATCCGATAATAAAGAACACTTCTTTACATAGAGCAATTTGCTGAGTTGAACTAATATCTATATGTCAATTGGAAACATGAAATTAGTAGACGTCAGTGGTTCTATTCTGGCAGGTACCTTTCAAACTCTTTCATCCAAGTAAGGAATAATGAAATAGCTTAACAGATACTCACTGACTTGAAATTTCCCTACTATTGTTTTGGGAGTGTATTTCCAAGCAAAGTTCTGATTTCTTTTCAGTAAGGATATTTCTTTCACTTGCCACATCAAGAGAGTGAAAAACGCCTGCAGGACAAGTGCACCTTGTGATAAAGGGTTTGAGCAATGGGGACACTGAATCACGTGGTTTCAATGTGCGATGCCCATGACTCATCACACAAGCCCGCCTCATGGCGTCGGAGCCCCTCTGGCTTTGGACTTACGGGCAAAGCAAGGGACTTGGGCTCTAGTCCTGGTTCTGCCACCACCCACTTGTGTGATCTTACGAAAACTACTTCCATTCTCTGATGCCTCACTGATATATACATATAATAAATGCTGGAGAGGGTGTTGGTGGGAATGTAAATTGGTGCAGCCACTATGGAGAACAGTATGGAGGTTCCTTTAAAAATTAAAAATAGAGAGCTACCATATGATCTTGCAATCCACTCATGGGCATATATCCAGGAAAAACTCTAATTCAAAAAAATACATGCACCCCTATGTTCATAGCAGCACTATTTGCAATAGCCAAGACATGGAAGCAACCTAGGTGTCCACCGACAAATGAATTGATAAAGAAGATGTGGTACATATACACAACGGAGTATTACTCAGCCATAAAAAAGAACGAAATATTGCCATTTGCAGCAACATGGATGGACCTAGAGATGATCATACTAAGTGAGATGAGTCAGAAAGACAAATATCATATGATATCACTCATATGTGGAATCTAAAATATGACACAAATGAACTTATTTACAAAACAGAAGCAGACTCACAGACATAGAAAAGAAACCTATGTATACCAAAGGAGAGAGAGGGAAGGGGTAAATCAGGAATTTAGGATTAGCAGATACAAACTACTAAATATAAAGTAGATAAACAACAAGGACCTACTGTCTAGCAAAGGGAACTATATTCAGTATCCTGTAATAAACCGTAATGGAAAAGAATGTGAAAAAGAATATGTATATATGTATAATTGATTCACTTTGTTGTACACCAAAAATTAACACAACATTATAAATCAGCTATACTTCAATAAAAAAAAGAAAAAGAATTGTATTTTGGAAAATACCTCACAAGTGCAGGACGCAGGATCACTGGCCACTTGGCCCCGCCCATCATTCACGGAAGCAGACCAGGGGCCTGAGAGAGGTGAAGCCACCTGCTCCAGGGTCCCAAAGCTGACACTATCTCAGCTGAAGTAAAAGGCAAATTATTTTTCAGGTATTTAGTTGACCGTTAATTCACCTTAACCAGTGATTTTCATAAAGAGACACAGACTTGAGGGCAAAAACAAGAATGTGAGAAAAGGGGCTTTCAGGTAATGAGCTTTCTAACAGCCAAATATATGCTATTATTCTAATCCCAGTAAAGAAATGCATTAGAGAAAAAATCTTCACATATATTGTACTATCAAGTTTGAGGGTTATGCTTCCTATCAAGATAAATAAAATAGAGGAAACAGAAAAAAATAATAAACACAATTATTAATTGTAAATTTTCTAAGAGTTATGATTCAGTCTAAAGCATAATTATAATCTTTACCAACCTCCTAAGAGTTGATAAAATTTAGAGTAAATTGTATAATAATTTGGTTTATTATCCTGATATGTTTCAAAGCAAGATATAATATTTTGACCATCATACATGTGCTGACAGGACAGTTTTCAATCCTACCACTTTTACACTTAATGGTAAAAAATTAAAATGTTGAATCATCTCCTGGCTACTGTATAGCACAGAGAACTCTGCTCAATAGTATGTAACAACCTAAATGGGAAAAGAATAGATACAGGTATATGTAGAAGTGAATCACTTTGCTGTACACCCGAAACTAACACAATATTGTTAATCGACTATACTCCAATATAAAATAAAAAGTTTAAAAAAAATTTAAAAAATCATCTCCTGGCCAAATTATCAGAAATTCAGAATTAGTGGAAATTGTACTTTATGCACACCTACTGTGGGAAGAGGGAGGCAAAAATTTTTTTGTGCGGGGTCCCTACTATATGAACAATATGAGTCACTCAAAGCCAGCCTGCTGGCATCATTTGGCTGCCCGATTTCATGTGTGGCCATGAAAGAAGTTGGGTACCAGCTGGTGAGAGATTGCCAGGCAACCCTCCAGGATGACCCTGCTGTGCGAGACCCAGAGCTCTGGGCATCTGGTCAACTCTAGGCAGAGGATGGAGAGTAGTGGGCTGGAGAGACTGTCCCAAAGGTAGAAATGAGGTCTGGGACCCACGCGGTCTCAGACCAGGCTCAGGGTACCCTGCCATCCCCAGCCTCCACAGGCGGGAGGCAGCTTGCCTGGATCAAAGGGTGGTACTGACTTTATACATCAAGGGTGTAAAGGAAATGAATATATAAAAATTCAATATACTCACAACTTTCCAGGACTATCTCTCTGGGCAGTAATTAAACTTGGAATTGAAAATCAAAAGAGACAGGACTTCCATTCCTGTCAGACCTTCATTTTGAATCTCTTTGATGTGAACCACTTGCATTTCCTGTCTCATTCATCCCTGTGATGTTTCCTAAGAACTCTCTGAGCCGCATTGCTGAAGACATGTTTCTAACGGAAGGTAAGGCACCAACTGGCCTTTTTCCGTCACCACAGGAATGTTTTAAAGCATATCTTTCAAGTTAGGCACAGCAGCGAACCAAGCTCTGAGGATCCATTTTTCCAGCCGTGGTGACATTAAGGACCATGGTCACTGGAACTTGATGGAACAGCACCTGGTGTCCATGCTCGAGGGTAGGCGGGTACCCAGGCCACAGGCCTCTAAAGTCACCCTTCTCCTTCGTGCGACCACACCGGCATCTGTGGGCCCTGCAGTGAGTTCTGAATAATGCAGGACGGGGAAAGGGCTGTGCCCTCCGGCCACACAGCAAAGAGGGAGCATGATGAAACTCAGTGCCTGGCCCTAAAGTTCCACCCCGGCGTGCCCACAGTGCCAAGCAGCTGTCCCCACGGCTGATCTCCTGTGGGTGGAGAACCATCTGGCAGCCAGCCTGACCGGGCAGGCAGCAGGCTCAGAGCATCTGTGTGTATTGCGATATGAAACGTACAGGGCGATCCTTCCCATAAAAACAAACATTGGTTGTTGTGTCACCCGTCTTCAGAACAGGATCTGACCCCAGGACCCCAGGCTCTGCCACACTAAGGTTCCAGGTCAGTGGGGTGGCCGGAGCGTCTTCCGTCAGGTGTGTTTGCTGGTTTTTCCTAGTTCCTTGCGGTCCATCCTTTATGTCTGTCTCTCTGGACCCCAGGGGCGTTTCTGTTGGCCGTCCCTGCCCCGTCCTGGTCCCTGGCCTTGCCGACTGTGAGGGTTTGCTGGGAAGGTTGCTCTGGCAGTAAAACCAGCGAGCCCGGCAGCAGCCTCTCCCGTGTCCCTGTCTGCCTCTGTGGAGACCAGCGTCATCCAAGTCACCCCGAGATGGTGTATCCACTTCAGTCCCAGGGAGGCCGCAGGTTGCCTTGAAAGGTTGTGTTTCTAAATCCCATTGCATACGAGCAGCTGACTCATGTCAGCAAAGCCTACCAAGAACATAGGAGAACTTCTAGGTGTTTCCCTGAGCGAGAAGCCTCATCACCATGCTGCTTCTGGAGAGCTATTCCCTGTGAGTAGGAAGGAAAATCCCTGGAGAGAAAATCTGCTTCCCTTCCTGCATTACGGACCATAACCTGGTACCTCTTTCAAGCCTGCGCTCACCGCTCTCCCCTAGTGAGGCCTAGCCTGACCTCCCCTCCACTGCCCCCAGCACCTGCACACTGGACGCCCCGCCCCAGCCCCTCCCCGCTCTGCTTCATCCTTTTAGCATTTATCTCCTTAAAAATGTCCCTATTTACCAAGCCCATCGTTTACCCTTTGCTAAGGTGAGGGCGCAGGAGTCTGCTTTGTCCCCTGATGTATCACCACAACCCACAACCCCATCTGCCCCTAAGAAGACGCTGGTGGATATTGGTACCATGGCTCTCAGACGGAGAAGAAGTGAAATTAGATTGTGATGGGGTTTTTAACTAGTTAAGATGTTCTACGTTCAGATTTTTAAAAATAAAATACCCAAACAGAAGCATGGGATCATATCCTATTTTAATGAACAATTTACTTATTCAGACTCCATATCATGAAGACTCTATTCCGGATACAAGGAAATAGAGAGGAAATGGGGTGTGTGTGTGTGTGTGTGTGTGTGTGTGTGTGTGTGTGTGTGTGTGTAGGGGATAGAGATGAAACCAGAGGGCAGATCCACAAGATGGGTCCCTTCGTATCAACCATGAGCCTGAGGCTGCTCTCCTGGAGCTAACTCTGATCCTTCAGAGCCGAGGTCTCGTCTCCCGCTACCAATGATGTGAAAACCTCCCATGGGGTCTGGAATTGCCCCAGAGCTGGAATCACCACGTATCACGCATTATTTGGTCCATAAAAGTGAATCTCTGTGGGCAGAACATTGCACAAAACTTATTGAAGGTGACAGCTGCCTTGGGCAAGGGTCCTGGGGCCACTTCCTCAGGCGTGGTGTGGCCACTGGGGTTAAGGTTTTGTACATCAAAGCCCGTTATCAAGAGAGACACCCTCAGCCTTCCCTAAATGACAGTTAGTCTCCTAAAAGAGGAAATCAACGCCAGCTTCCATTTGTTTAAAACAACCATAACGGAACCAGGAAGTTATTTAGGGCTCAAATGCTTTCATCCCTTTCCTCCTGGTTTAGCTGTTCCAAGTGAAGGGTGAGGAGGAACCTATGATACAGTGAGACGAGTCCAGATTTTAGAAGCAGGGGCCTGTCTTATAACTCTACCACCACACCAGCTGTTACCTGGAGCAAGTCACTTAACGTCTCTGGTTCTCTCCTCTCTGAAATGAGGTTGCCTGGAGCTAACCCATGAGTTTTGCTTCTCCTACAGCGAGTCCGTCAACCTCAGTCTCCTCATCTGTAAAATGGGAAGAGTGCCTTCTTCACACAGCACGATGCTGGTCTGGAGCAGGCACACAGTTATCTGTGTTTCCCTTTCCCACTTCCCGTCCCTGCTTTTCCCAGTGTGACGGTGCTCCTGACGCTGGTGTCTGTTCCCTCCCTCCCCTTCCTGCCTGTCGGAAGCCTCCTAATGGAAACTCTACAGGGGGTGGAAAGATACTGAGGAAAACTACACGCAAGCCTCCCCCCACCCTGCATTCCCAGAGGCTGGAATTCAGGAGAAAAGTCCCTGGGGACCTATACATAGAGACATCCACCCCCCAGTGAGCTCCTTCCGCAACCCCTGGCTGCATCATCAAAGCCCCATGACAGCCTCGCCCTCCAGACGGATGCTTGTCCCCTCTCCCATGGGTTCAGGGAGGCTGTGCAAACCTTCAGTTACGGGGGCCGGATTCTGACCCAAGCGTGCTTGACTCCAAAGCCCACGTTCTTTCTTTGGCTCCCCAGCTACACAGCAAAGCTGGCTCTGCCTTTAAGCCAGGCCCCCAAATAAAAGAGCCCCCTCCACCACTGAGCAGGCTGCTGGAAGGTGCCCTCTGACCCTGTGCGGGTCCCATAGGGGATGGCCAGCCTCCCCCCACCAGCTGCCTGACTGTCTCCCAAACACCTGGCGGGGGCAACAGCGTCACTTGGCAACCCGTTGGAAATGCCCCATCCCAGACCTGCCGAATCAGAACCTCTGGGGTAGGCCCCAATCTGTCTTCGCAACCCCCCAGGGGGTTCTGAGGGGCTCAGGTCTGAGAACCACGGGTGCATGACACCAGGCCCTGTGTAGCTTAGCGCCAGGCTGTCGGAACAGGGAGTTGAGCTCAGAAGCCTGACATTCTGAAACACCTCGGACCACCCACCTTGGTGGGGAGCCCTGATCATCCGCCTACAGTATGCGAGGGGTTAGGGGGGTGCAGCAGCCTGAGGACACAGTTCTGTTCCCAGCAAGAAAAGACGTTGCCTCCCCCAAATCAGTGCCCAGCCAGAGGGACCAGCCAAGCGAGGCCCAGTCCCTGGGGGAGGGTCAAACATGGGGCACTCGTGGGCAAACACCAAATGCAGAGGACCAGAGAGGGTCGAGGTGAGAGCCACGGGCCATGAGGGCAGAGTGGAGGTGTCTAGAGGGGCCACGAGCACAGCTGGAGAGAGACCCCGGCCACCTGCTGCTTAGGAGGTGGACGCAGGGCACACGGGGTGTCCGGAGCTGAGGTGGACCCCAGCTAGGCAGGCAGGACGCTTGCCAAGCTGGCTCAAGGCAGGAATGAGTGGCCAGGTGTCTCCTCGATTATTCTCCTCTCCAGTCCTTCCCTGGTCCGAGGTCAGCACACAGGTGGGGATGGGCAGCGCTGGGTGGGGGTGGAGGTGGAGGTGAGGGATGAGCCCCTTTGTCAGAATTCCTCAAACCGGGATGATAATCAGAAATGTCACTTTCAGTGGACACAGCTGCTGGGATAATGAAACACATGATATTTGCCATGAGGTGCAATGTTCAGATCAAACAATGAAACACACACGAGCATTTTTATTTCTCAACGTAACGCAGTGAAAAAAACCATATTTGCAGCCAATGCTCATCCTAAGCCAGAGGCCAACCAACCCCTTTCTATGGTTTTCTGGAATCACGTGATTCAGTCCACATCTCAGGCCAAGACAGGGGAGGGGGTGGTGACAACCCTGGGACTAGGAGAGGAGCACGGTGCCGAAACCAACTGGAAAGCTTCTGCCTGGGACTCTTCCAGTTCTCTGTCATTTCCCCCTTACAGAATGTGTCACCGTGCAACGTGAGATTAGAGCAAAACTACAGATTACAGTAAGAACATGGTCCAGGCGAGGAGTTTCTCACTGGCAATACTCTTCTTTTTCATTTTATGAAAAATAAAAAATTTTCATTTTATGAAAAAAGCCCTATATTAAGAAATTAAATTATTTTAATATTTGGTACCTCATGGGTATGTTAACCATCATTTATTAAATTGCTTTTAACTCAGGAAATGTTCAAATGAAACGTGAGCCCCCGTGCAAATCAAATTTAGATCATTAATTCTGACGTTAGTGGAGAAGCATTGCCAGGGAGACGGCGCTGTGGGACGTTTTCATCACAATAAGCGCAGCATCCGCGGGTGGAGACAAGGAGGCCAAGAGAAGAGGCAGAAGACGGTGGGTAGCGGGGACACGAGGGGCGGCTTCCCCGCTCCGGGCACAGGGAAGGCGGGACGCTGACTGGAGGGAGGAAGCCGGTGGTGGAAGGTCTGAAGCCCCTTAGCGTCCCGAGTGACTCAAGGATGGTCCTGGGTGCCTAGAATGTTCCTGGGGGCGGGGCACTGCAGGGGACGAGGCTGGATGAGCAGAGAGCTGGCCTCCTCCCTCCTCTGAAGGGCTGCCCCCCAAACCACTGTCCACCCTCAGCCAGACCATCCTTCATCCCTACGTCCCTCGTCTTGTCACGTCGGGGGTGACACCCTGCACGAGGCTGAACGGCCACTGGCCTGGTCCAGACCTCTCTCCCGCCCTGCCTCCACCCACCCACTCCTCGGCTGCAGCCTCCCCGACTTCTCGAAGGACCGCAGACCACCGCAGGCCCCCTGTCCCCGGGAGCGCCTGGCCTGCAGACTCCCTTCTCCCCTCCCCCGTGTGCTCTTCGTCCTCTGAAGCGTCAGCTCAGACACCGCCGCTCCGCGCAGGTCAAACGCCCCCCGCCCTGTGCCTCTCTCCTCCCATTAGGGCGTGAAGTCCGTCTCTGCGGACCCCGCGTGGCGCCTCTTCACCCCCCAGGGTCCCAGCAGGTGCTCAGCCTGCGGTGAAGGAAGGAGCGGAGAAGCAGCGGAAGCCCGTCTGGTCCAGTCCCGGGCTCTCCATCCTGCCACCCCCGCAACCGGCCCATTACCACAGCCTCTCCTTCTGAAGCAGCTGTCGGCTCCACGACGAGCTTTGCTTCTGGGGTCAGAAGCCCGAGGTTCAGACCTTCTGGTCCCACCTGCTACCAGGTGGCCTTGGGCTGTGAGTTCCTTCCAAATTCATCTCGTCATCTGTAAAATGGGATCGCACCCGCACTCACCCAGCTGTGAGGATTCCAGGAAATGCACTCAGCCACGTGGACAAGAAATACTGACATTTATTGAGAATTTGCCGTTTGCCAGGAACTATTGTGAATTTTCTGAACGTATCGTCCCATTTAATTCCCACAGCAACCTAACTTCCCCGGTGGGGAAACTGAGGCTCACAGTCACGGCAGCACGCGGGGGACAAGCACAACCCCAGCGGCCACTCTGCCCTCAGAGCCCTGAGCCCACGCACTGTTTACAGAGGCAGGGAACTTCTTAGAATAACCACAAAATATGAGGACCAGCCATGCCCAGAGGAGTTTCCTGCTTCACTTCTCACGTCAAGGAGCCAGCTCCCTGGACATCCGGACGACTGCGGACACGGCTTACGGGGGCTGCGAGAACATGCTCTCCCCCTAAGAGGTGAGGGGACAGCAGTGACTTCCCTGCGCTCTAATCAGCCTCGGGGAACTGGCTTGCCCCTCAGGAAAGGCCAAGGAGGGACTCGGCCAGGCCACCAGGAATGCCTTCCAAGGGAGGCTGTCCCAGTGCTTTTCTAGGACCTGCCTCTTCCCAGCAAGAGGGCCCAGACTTCATCCCACCGTGTCCCTGCTGAGTGTCCGTGTGGGTAACTGGGAGTGAGAGGCTCTGGAGGGACAAAGTAATTGGCGTCTAGAAACCTATTCTTCAGCAATACTTGCTGAAGGATGAAAGAATGAACAGTCAGTTGAGAGCTGATCAGGTGGCCATTTTTTTTTTTTTTTTTTTTTTTTTTTTGCGGTATGCGGGCCTCTCACTGCTGTGGCCTCTCCCGTTGCAGAGCACAGGCTCTGGACCCGCAGGCTCAGCGGCCATGGCTCACGGGCCCAGCCGCTCCGCGGCATGTGGGATCCTCCCGGACCGGGGCACGAACCCGTGTCCCCTGCATCGGCAGATGGGCTCTCAACCACTGCGCCACCAGAGAAGCCCAGGTGACCATTTTTAACTCGATGGAAACAATGAGATCGGATGCCTGTCCCGCTGCTGCATTTGGACGAGGCTCACAAGCATGTGAGTCTTTTCCGTTTTCCTTTGTCTTTCTTTCTCCAAAGTTTCTTTTCAATACATCTAGACTGACCCAAATGTCACTTGTCAGCCAAATTCTTGTGACAATTTTTCTTATTGGCTTTATAGTTTATTATGATATCTCAACCCAACATCATCAAGTGTATCAAGAGGAGAGCAGGCTCTTATTAAATAAGAATCTGTGTTGCCTGTGGACACTCAGGTTACTTCCATGTCTTGACTATTGTAAATAGTGCTGCAGTGAACATTGGGGCGCATGTATCTTTTCAAGTTAGAGCTTCCATCCTTTCCAGAATATGCCCAGGAGTGGGATTGCTGGGTCATATGGTAGCTCTATTTTTAGTTTTTAAAGGAACCTCCATACTGTTCTCCACAGTGGCTGCACCAATTTACATTCCCACCAACAGTGTATCGACAGATGAGTGGATAAAGAAGATGTGGTACGTATACACAAAGGAATATTACTCAGCCATAAAAAAGAATGAAATAATGCCATTTGCAGCAACATGGATGGACCTAGAGATGATCATACTAAGTAAGTCAGACAAAGACAAATATCATATGATGTCACTTATATGTGGAATCTAAAAAAATGATACAGATGAACTTATTTACAAAACAGAAATAGAGTTACAGATGTAGAAAACAAACTTATGGTTACCAGGGGGGAAGGGAGGGAGGGATAAATCGGGAGATTGGGACTGACTTATACACACGACTATATGTAAAATAGGTAACTAATAAGGACCTGCTGTAGAGCACAGGGAACGCTACTCAATACTCTGTAATGACCTATATGGGAAAAGATTTAAAGAGTGGATACAGGTATACGTATAACTGATTCACTTTGCTTTATAGCAGAAACTAGCACAGCATTGTAAATCAACTATACTCCAATAAAAATATTTTAAAATATGATACAAATGAACTTATTCACAAAATGGAAACAGACTCACAGACATAGAAAAAAAATGTATGGCTACCGAAGGGGAAAGGGGGGGATAAATTGGGAGTTTGGGATTAAAATATACACACTACTATATACAAAACAGGTAAACAACAAGGACCTACTGTATAGCACAGGGAACTATGCTCAGTATTTTGTACTAACCTATAATGGAAGAGAATGTAAAAAGAATATATATATTTATATACATATGTATAACTGAATCCCTTTGCTGTACATCTGAAACTAACGCAACATTGTAAATCAACTATATTTCAATAAAATTTTTTTAAAAGGAATTTGTATTGCTCAGACTTGTCTTTTAAGCCTATTCTGGGAGGTAAAGCATGAATCAAGTAGAAGAAAGACCAGTGTATGTTCATCTTTTCTAAAACATTAAATATTGAGACCTCATTTACCAAAAGTTATCCTTACATATATAACTCCCAGTCATTTCTCATATAAAGTTTTATTAAACGCTATAATTCAGTGCCATTTTCTCTTGAAGGAAGATTTATATTTTTGTAGGCTGTGATGGATAAGGTAGTAGTTAAGAGACCCTGACATCGCACGGTGCATTTATGACCTCAGGCAAATTACTTTACTCCCTTAGTCTTGGGTCTCCATCACCATGAAATATGGAAGAAAAAAAATGAGTCCACCTCACAGCACAGTGTAGGGCATATTGAAGCACACAAAAAATGGTAGCTGTCATTATTTTTACTTCAGCTTTATTTTTCTGTAAATTGGAAAACAGTGTGAAAAATGATGGGGAAGTTTTTATACCAAACTTTTTTTATACCTAAAAATACTTTTTTCTTCTGGTCTTGGGAATTAAGAACTCATGGAGAACAAATAAGTTAGGAGAGGAGACAACTTCTTCCTTCAAATCTATAAATAAACAAATCCTTAGTTAACGGCTGTTGAATTTAGATTTTTCATTCTTCCCAAGGAGTCCAACTTCAGTTTTCTGAGAATACAAGAGGCAAGGACTCACTATAAATCCATGTGGAATGACATGAGATGTAAATGTGAGGATTATTCTCTGATGATGCCTTATCTTTCTGATGTTTTTTTTTTTAACAGAATCAGTGACTATTACGGTTGTTAGGGAGGAAATAATCAGCTAGAGCCCATCCAGATCTTCCCCCAGACATTTAATTGTATTCTATTTAGGCTCAAGCCTTACTTCATTAATATAAATGAAAACCATTGAAAAAATCAAAAAAAAATTCTGCAGGATTTATTATGCTCATTAGGAAATACTTCTGATTATGCCTCTTCCTCAGGAGTATTTTAATTCCAGCTTCTGTTGAGTGTCCATCATTTGTCATCCACAGACCTCTCTGGGTACCTCCTACCTAAACAGACCTGTGCCACATACTGGGCATGAAAAGACGAGTATGAATCAGCCCCTCAGAGCAGGGTTATGGCAGTCAGCGTCCGAGGTGACCCTCCATGAAGCTGCCTCTTGGCATTCGCATCCTTGTGTGCTCCTTCCCACACTCTGCAGGGTTGGTCTGTGTGACCAAGAGTACAGAAGTGATGGTGAGTCCCCCGGAGTCCAGGGTATTAAAGTCATTGGCTCTGCCTTGCTGTCGTGGACCCCTCACTCATGGAAGGGGCTGCACGTTGCACTGTGGAGACCCCCGACTCCGTCAGGAACGGGGAGCGTCGGAGGCCGTGGCGTCTCCCGCCGCAGCCCAGGGCCTGAGCTTGGAAGCAGCTTCTCCAGCCTCAGTCACGCCTTCAGATGAGACGGTCTTGCTGACGGCTGGACTGCAACCTTGTGAGAGACCCTGGGCCAGACTCTCTTTGGAGAGAGAGAGAACTTTACGTACCGATAACTTTCCTTCCCCAGAGCAGACTCCACGGGTTTCTTTTTGCACGTACATTTTAAGGCATCCTTTTCTGGCCCTGCCTTCACGGCATATAGAATTAGACCATGATTATAAACCCGAGAAACAAGCACCATTTAAAAATGAGTGTTTAAAAACAAAACAAAGGCACATCTGTCTCTCTGCCTATCCCCTGTGGGGAAGGAGGGTGGATACAGGGTCCCAGTAGCACAGTTACGAAAAGTTTGCTTTTTTACTGAAGGAAAGTTTGACCATGGAAAACAAATTACAAATTTCATCCCAAATCATTAAAACTATTAACTCTGAGCAATTAAAAACATTTTTTGAATTAAAAAGAAAAAACCTGCCCAAGGAGGACCACGTTGATTTGCCTTCTCAAGAACTCCAATCCGAGGCCTAATCCTGCTGCTCTCCGCGGCCCCTCTAAACAGCAGAGAATAGTAGGTTCCCATGAGCTGCCTGCAGCCCGGGTTGAGAAAGATGCTGAGGCCACTTGTGGTTCGTGGCCTCTGCAGTGGCAGAATAGCTCCTCCACCGAGAGGCAGAGGCTGCCGTAAGGACACCTGCTTGGGCCGCTCTGGCAGCATCACCCCTGCCCCATGTCATCTACAACTTCTAACCTGCCACGGGAAACGGAATGACCATGTTTGCAACTAAAATGAGGGCGGGCAGGCTCTGGGTGAGGCCCTCCCATGGGTGAAATTCTTCCGTGCTTCCACCTCTGTACCTTCTGACCCCCAGAAATCCAGACGGGATTCCCACTTGTGCCGGAGCAGCCTTGACAGTGACCTTCACACAGGCGGGGCTGTTTGTACACACAGCAGCGGTCCCTGAGACCTCAGACAGTCTTCGCTGCGCTGGTGACCAAACCTTCCCCCCACCTGCCTGTCCACCTGCTGTTCGATACATGGGAAGGTGATGCCAGGACCTCAGCCACGGAAGTCTACGACATCCTGGCGTTAGCAGTGAGATCTGGTAAGATCTAGGCCTGCCTTGGCATCGCATTGTACAAAGTTATTTAATAAAAAGGCAAAATGTCGCATTGATTTATTTGACAAATATCTGGTGACCACCTACTGTGTGCAAATGCTTGAAGAGTAGGGACAAAATGAACCTGGAGCCCTTCCCAGAAAAATGACAAGATCAGCGTGAACTTCAATATTAGAACTGAAAAAATAAACAACAAGATAAAAGCGGATGAGACTCCATTCCTTACACAGCCACACTCCACCTGTCCTGGTCTTCGGTCGCTAACACAGACGTTGTGTCTGTGTGTCCTGGGGGCCTTAGTCTCCTCTAAACCCACCTGCAGGAGCCAAGGGGAGAGGCACCAGCCCCTGCTGACAGGAGCAGGGAGTGTTCACTTGCTTCTTTTTAGACCTCAGGTTTTGTTTTATAAAACACACATGTACATACACACACTCACCACTTCTCTGAATAGCAACTAAATCTCTAAGCCTGCTCCATTTGGGAAAAACAAAAAAATGCCGGGTTCACTGGAGTTTGCAGATTACAAAGCAGGGCTAAAATAGCTGCTTTCACCACTAGAGCAAAAATCGATGGGCCACCTGTGCTGTTCCCACAATGGAAGCCTTTAGCTTCCCAACAGCATGTAAAGCCTAGCACCTGCAAACTGAAAGTGTGTTGCCAGCAGCTGCAAGCTACCTTCAAGGCTGGGAAATATCTCTAAATACAGTTTGTGCTCTGCTGAGCAGGGAACGGTCACAGACAGAGGGACCGTGGATTCAACATCAACATGTTTTTAATGATGAGGATAAAGCAGACCACATTACAGGGAACAGGAGAGGCCTGCAAATTTCAGTACCGTGGAAATTAGATACCACAAAAATACAGGATTAATAGCTAGAGCCTAATGAGTGGAGACGGGCTTTGAAATTTGCATGTGTCACGTTCCCTACCCCAATTATTATTATTTTTTTTTGCGGTACGCGGGCCTCTCACTGTTGTGTCCTCTCCCGTTGCGGAGCACAGGCTCCGGACACGCAGGCCCAGCGGCCATGGCTCACGGACCCAGCCGCCCCGCGGCACGCGGGATCCTCCCGGACCAGGGCACGAACCCGCGTTCTCCACATCGGCAGGCGGACTCTCAACCACTGCGCCACCAGGGAAGCCCCCGATTAATATTGATGGAGGAGTTGGTGAAGGAGAACCACAGGTCTAGATGGTACCAGTTGCAATGGAGATGCAGATTCTAGAGCTGTGTGGACAGGGTGGGAATCCTGACGCCACTACTTACTAACTGGGTGACATTTAAAAATGACATAATTTCTCCATGACTCACGTTCCCCTGTAAAATGGACATACTCGTCGTGTTATACTATTAGAGTGTTGGGAGAAGTAAACAATGCAGCTGCTGGCAAGCCCAATACTGCGTTGTCTCCTACGGTAGAATCAGAGTCCTCCCCATTCTCCCGGGTCCTTCCCCTCACCTGGAAAGACCCTGCAGAACATTGTGTTTCCAAAGACAGCTGCAGCATGTCTCCCCTTCCAAATGCTCTTCTGCACTGTGACTACATTACTGATTATTCCAGACCACCAAATCGCTTTTCTAAACATTGTTTTGCAAAGCTACTATCATTCCAACTTGGGATGCCAGGAATACACTCACCCTGGTGCAGCCTCGGCAATAAATCCTGGACTCCCGGTGCCCGCCCGGGAGCCCAGAGTGGGGTGCAGGGCTAGAGGGCTGACCAGGTGTCCTAGGAGGTGCCAAGAGGGGAGGGGATTTGCGCGGCTTGGGCCGCTGTTCCCAGGTGGCAGGAATTTGTTCTGAGGGCCTCTAGAGGATTTGGGGGAGTCGATATGAAGTAAGTATAGTCACCAAATGTAGGGTAGAAAAACCATAGCAGGAAAACTTAAGATGTGTATACTTTTGAGATGGTGTCTGACAAGCCATCAGGACTGTGTACCTAGGGACGGGGCTTGTTTCTAACAGTAGCCACAGTGTATCCCAACAAGTGATGGCTGCAGGTCAAGGAAGGTGAAATCATCTTACTCTGTTTAGTAATGCCATCCTCCCTGTGGGTGTTCCCTAGACAAGCCCGTGCCTTGACTGGGTCACACTCCCTGCCCCGGCACGACTCCACCTTGAGTGTCCCAACCTCCACCTGAGACGCAGTGGAACTGCTGAGCTGGCCCTGCTTGGAGTGATTGTTCCTGTTGCGTAACTAGAAATACATTTAGGTACAAGTTAGCTTCTGAAGGCCATGTGTTACCTGTGGGAATCTGCACCACGATTATCAGTGGCCATTTCTAACTCAAGAGCCATTAACTGGAAGAGCTTTGAGATGCAACTGCCAGCAACCAGGGGAAGCTGGGAGGGGATCTGGCAACAGCATCCCGGACGTGGCCGGGGAGGGGACGGTGTTGTCACTCAGCTCATGAAGTAATGGTCGGGCCCCCATTGCTTTCCAACGGCTCTGTTTGGACTGGCCAGCACCTTAATGTACATGGCCGTTGTGCCTTTAAATTTAAATATCATACTTGTGAGGAAGTATTAAGCAGGCACTGGTTTTCCTGGTCCTCCTCCCCCCTGCTCTTCCTCCTTCTCCTCCTTTTCCTCTTCTTCTCTTAGTATTTTATTTTTATATTCGTGTGCATAGTTCCATATCTGGCTATGGATCCCTGCTGAATGAAGGAACGAGTAATCCTGGTGGGGTGCAAGGTGTTTGAATAATCTACCTTCATTTAACAGATAAGAAAATTGAAACAGATTTCATGGTTTCAGTCATTAAAAGGTATTTAAATAGACAGAAAGGTACATTTACTCTGTTAAACATTTTGGGGAGACTTCTGAGAATGATAATGATATTGCCTATAATTTTAAAAAAAGAAAAGAAAAAAACCTCCCCAAAGGAATCTTAAGAGTTATAACTACACTGGAACTGAGGAAATCTTCTGTGTCATTTTTACCAACTCGAAGAACTATCAGCAGGATTGAACAGAGTTTGGGTTGAATTAAATGCCATCCTTATTCACTGAAAGACAACGATGTAACCAACGATGACAACGATGGGCCTCTCACTGTCGCGGCCTCTCTTGTTGTGGAGCGCAGGCTCAGTAGTTGTGGCTCACAGGCCCAGCCGCTCCGCGGCATGTGGGATCTACCCGGACCGGGGCACGAACCCGCGTCCCCTGAATCGGCAGGCGGACTCCCCACCGCTGCGCCACCAGGGAAGCCCAAGAAGTAAAATATTTAATCCAGGAACCGAGCCGCAGAAAGCACCCTGCTGAAAATACAATTCTGGAGTTGATAGAGGAACTGAGGAAGGTGCCCTCCGGGATAAAGAGGCAAAGGGGTAGAAACTGTGAAGGGGAGACAGGAAAAGAGCTCCGAGGATACGTCTCACAGAGTCAGTCTCAATCTCTTTGAAAGCAGCTGCAGAAACAAAACATATACACAACGAGCAAAGCACGTATTCAGAAATACTGGACAACTGACAGTAAAACTTTTATTTCCTTTGAGATGGCCGTACCGAACCCAAAACTTTATGTTCCGTGCTCACGGGCCAGTGAGGGTGATCCGAATCACCCACAGGGCTTTCTCCCGAACACCTGGGCATATTCCATCCTAAAGAAACGTGTTGGGACAGCTCTGCTTCAAAACAGTTGGCTCTGTGTGCCAGGCCCAGTCACTCCTTCCACGTGACACGGAGAGGAAGTCAGCGTCGCCGAAAACCCAAGCCACAGACCAACCGCGCCCTGAGCAAGCAGCCTGTAGGAAGAAGTCCGCATCCCCTGGGAACAAGCCGTGGTCTCACCACGGGTCAGCCTTTATCCAGATTCACAAAAATTCACTCTACTGGACAAGACCCTTGACATTAGTCCGAAGCAGCTGCCCTTGGGTTACTTTCCCCTGATGAGTAGATGCTTTTCTTACATGACCAAAGTGTTCACCAAAACGTACTTTCAAATAAAGAGCGGTCCACCCTCCAAAATCCTTTTCTTCTCCTTCCTAAAACATTGAAACTACTGCAACTGCCAGTCTTCACCTCTACATGTAATGTTCACAATTAAAGAGTTTTAAACTATTTTTGGATCTGTCTCTTTTTCAAAGTTTTTTGGAAGTATAGTTGATTTACAGTGTCGTGAGTTTTAAAGTATTTTTAAAGGAATGAATGGGAGAGAGAGAAATATGAAGAAAATTCCAGATTACTTAACAAAAACCAGGCGATAAGAGAGGGAAAAGGGAAGTAAATGCATGTTCAACATCTTGACTATGTGAAGGCGGGTGGTTATGAATAATGTCTAATTCTTGGCTTTGACAGAAGAAAGGATAAAATATGTTTGTAATAATTTAAGGGTAACCACGATTGAGATAACATTTAGGTGTAATTTTTCACACCACTAGAGGAGAAAAAAAGACATAAAATGATCAAACAAGGAAGAGGCAGGAAAGGTGGAAAAAAAGGAAGCAACAAGACATCACAATGAACATAAAACATAAGATAAGACGGCTGGAGAAAGATTGAATGTATCATTAACACAGCAAAAAATGTGCATGGATAAAATTATTCTCCTTGCTCTGTCTTACATTTGAGAAGAAAAGAACACATTAGGTGAAAGAGAAAAAAATCAGCTAGCTGCTATTTTTAAGGTGCATACCGACAACAAATGATAAAGGAAAAAGGTAGAAATAAAGAAGTGAGCAAGAATATATCAGGAAAATGCTAACAATGACAAATGGCAAAAATATAAACATGACACAAAGTGCACTTTAAGGTCAAGACATCAAATAAGGCACAGAGGAATGATAGTGATGAAAGATATCATCCCTAAAGAAATGGTAACAGCCATAAACATTTACACACTAAGCTACATTGCATGGAAATACTTGAAACAAAAAAAATTTTAGGAATTCAAGGGTATTTTGACAAGATCACAGTGAGCTTTAAGATTTTATATCAAAATTTAACAAATCTAGTAGAAAAAGGCTTAACATGATTAGAGTACTTGAAGTACATAAGCTTTATTTAATACAAATACTATTTTTGTATAAAACAGAAAATCTTTTTTAAATGCTCATGGACTGTTTACAAAAATTGTTTAGAGACTGTGTCATAAAGAAAAGCTAGACAAATTCATATTAGGTCCCCCTTTCTGGAACTCATGTTGACGTCCTAACCCTCAGTACCTCGAATGTGACTGTGTTTGGATCCAGGGCCTTTAGGAGTTGATTAAAGTTAAATGAGGTCGTTAGGGTGGCTTTAATCCATTCTGACTGGTGTCCCTAGAAGAAGAGGAGATTTATACACATGAAGAGTCTCCAGAGGAATGACCCTGTGAGGACACAAGCAGGAGGTGGTGTCCACAGCCCAGGAGAGAGGCCTCGGGGGGACCAGCCCCGTGACACCTTGATCTGGGACGTCCAGCCCCAGGGGCCGGGTCTTTGGTGATGCGAGGCTCTCCCTGAACCAGTGGGGTCTGATGTAAGGGTACGTGTAGTTCACACGACTCCGCCCCCCTAGAAAGCCACCCACTCCCCAGCACCCAAGCGGAACCAAGGAGATGAGACCTAGCGACGGAAAAAACAGTCTGTGTGGAGCTCATGAGCCCAGCGCTCTGTACAGTGCACTTCACGGTCCACTTCAGGGATTTTCTACAGCAAGTTTGTCTACGTACGATTTGAGCCCAATAGGCTACTTTAGAGCTTAATCTTTACCTCAGCTGTCACTCGACAGGACAGCTGGGGCGTCAAGTTTGGAGCTGACAGAGAAATGCACAGAAAGGTCCCCAGAAACAGAAATAAACGTGCGTGTGCATGTGTGTGTGTGGGGGGGGGACATGGTCCCCCAAAGGTATCCATGAGTTTCCAGACAAGAGTGGGAAACCCCATGGTCCAGAGGGTCTCCAGGACCCTACCTGAGGGTGTGCCGAGGGTCCAAGCCCACGGGCAGTGCCGAGGATGCCGCCAGGCTGGCACTGGCAGGACGTGGGCATTCATGACCACGTGGATGCAGAGGGTAAGGGTGTTTGTTTCACGTTCTCCAATGCAGGGGACACACAGCCCGGAAGGAGTGCCCTTTGATCTTTGCTATTTCAGGCCACTGTTTTCAGGAAGTAAAGTGTACAGATTATGGACAAGGGTTCCAAGCAGGCAGCTGTCAGGCGGGGTAGGATTTTAATCCAGTGTGGAAGGGAAATCACATGATTTGATGACGTTTTTGATCACAAGGAGGCAGCAGGGTGCCTGAGCCCTACTCACATCCCTGTGAACGGTTTTCCCGCAGAAGCCATTCGGATCCACTTGGGAGCACATTCCCTTCCCTCTCTGGTGGCGGAAGTGGTGGAGTCAGGGAACTGCGTCAAATGCCTGCTCCTGGCTTAAAAGCTGTGTGACAGTGGGGAAGTTGCTCAACTTCTCTGAACCTCATTTCCTTTTTTAAAAAAAATTTGAATCTCATTCCTTTATCTGCTCTGGGGATGGGATGTAAAAGTTTGGGATAAACCTCAGTAGAGCTGCTAAGGAATAAATAAAAAAATAAAATCTACCTTAAAAAATTAATTGAGATACGTTTTATGAAACCACTTACCTGGGGTGACACCTGGCACGCACGTACAAGGTAGACGGCGCTAAATGAAGACTTCCTTTTCCTCCTTCCCCTCGCCTTCCCTCCGCTCCCTTCCCACCCCCTCCCCAGAGGGACACAGGTTCCCTAGCCCCTCAGGAGCCCAAGGTGTGGAGGGTGAAGCATGCTCACCCTGACTTGTGTGATTCCCAGGGATTCCCAGACGCGACCCCCGCCCCGGGGGCAGTGGTGAGCAGTGCACAGGCTCGAAGCCCAAACCCAAGACAGGAGGGCGAGGCGGGCAGGGAGCCCGCGGGGCCTGCTTGTTTATTTTTGTCCTTTACCCCAAATATTTATTTATTTATTTTATTTTTGGCTGCGTTGGGTCTTCACTGCTGCGCGCAGGCTTTCTCTAGTTGCGGCAAGCAGGGGTCCACTCTTCGTCGCGGTGTGCGTGCCTCTCATTGCGGTGGCTTCTCCTGTTGTGGAGCACGGGGCTCTAGGCACGCAGGCTTCAGTAGTTGTGGCACATAGGCTCAGTAGTTGTGGCTCGCGGGCTCTAGAGCGCAGGCTCAGTAGTTGTGGTGCACAGGCTCAGTTGCTCCGCGGCATGTGGGATCTTCCTGGACCAGGGCTTGAACCCATGTCCCCTGTACTGGCAGGTGGATCTTAACCACTGTGCCACCAGGGAAGCCCCTTTATCCCCAATTTTTTTTTTTTTTTTTTTTTTTTTTTTTGCGGTACACGGGCCTCTCACTGTTGTGGCCTCTCCCGTTGCAGAGCACAGGCTCCGGACGCGCCGGCTCAGCGGCCATGGCCCACGGGCCCCGCCGCTCCGGGCATGTGGGATCCTCCCGGACCGAGGCACGAACCCGTGTCCCCTGCATCGGCAGGTTGACTCTCAACCACTGCGCCACCAGGGAAGCCCCAGGTGTTTCTTTTTATGTCTCTCCAGATCTGAACAATTATTTTAAGAGTAAAAGGTGTACAAAGTAGGAGGGAAAACATCCCTCAGCCCACGTGCCCTCGGGCCTCCATTCCCTGGGACCCAGCCTGCTTCCCAGAGTTAAAGTTCTGGATATCTTACTAGACCTTCACCTAACACTGCGGCTCAGTGGTGCTGAGAAAATTAGGTTCATGTCTTTATCTACATCTAATTTGATCTTCCTTCTGGGCCCTACCCACTGGTTAGCAGGTGAAACATTTAATATTAAGCTATATTTTTAAATTAAAAATGTAACTTAATGTCCAGTGTGATTCCAATTTTGATCTGAAAATATAAACGATTTCTTGGGATGATTCTCCTTCTCTGGGCAGGTGCGCCCAGACTTTCAGACTGACTTCCCTCCCCCTTCCTGTCTCTCTCCTTGTCCAACAGGTAGAAAATGGGGGCCGTCAATGACCTCGGACATCCACCTGGCCCTCCTGGGCCATGTCATCTGCCGGGGGACGTCCCATGCCCCCACTGGGGCTGTCCTCTGATATTTGCAGTGGACGCTGTGCTGGGGTCGGTCTCCTCTGGCCTCCCACTGGTGTCCCCCTGGCAGAAGGAGCCTCGCTTGCCACGGCTGCAGGCCTCAGATCTCTGTCTGCATCCAGGCCCCTCACCTGCTCCCCTGGGCTCTGCTGTGGGATCCTTGCAAGTGGCCACAACAGGCCTGTGGCTGGCCCGTGTGTGTCCGTCCGGACAGGGTCCGTGCCCCTCTGACAATGGGGCCAACCAGGGCCGTCTCTGTCCTGCCTGGCTGTCCTGCAGGTAGATGTGGCCACCCCGAGGTGGGCCGTGGCAGCTAGGCCGGGAGTGCTTTTCGGAGACCGAGGTAGGCAGCAGAAGCAACAGCCCACCACGCGCTGTGTTCCCTCCTTCACCCAAAGCACCTCGTCTTCTCTGGGCCGAAGCCACACCTCCGCATCATACCCGTCCCTCCAGCGAACCCAGGGCTTGGCCCTGTGGGGGGAAAGCAAAGGCGCCTCTGCTGCACAACGCAAGACAGCTCTGAGGGGACAGAAAGAGCAGAAGGTCGTCCTTCCAGCCAATCCCCTGGCTCGCTGCCATGTCGGTGACGCTCCTGTCCCTGCCCTCCTGGGCTCCCGGCCCAACTCTCATCTCCTCGCCTCCCTGTCGGTCAGCATCCTCGGGGAGGGCAAGAGCCCACAGGTGGCCCTCAGGGGCCAGGTCTGTGTGTCGCTGAGGTGGACCCTGGCCGTGTGGACCCTGGCTGTGTGGACGCCGGCCGTGTGGACCCCGGCCGTGTAGACCCTGGCTGTGTAGACCCTGGCTGTGTGGACCCTGGCCATATAGACCCTGGCTGTGTAGACCCTGGCTAGGGTGGACCTTGGCCGTGTGGACCCTGGCCGTGTGGACCCTGGCTGTGTGGACGCCGGCCGTGTAGACCCCGGCCGTGTAGACCCTGGCTGTGTGGACCCTGGCTGAGGTGGACCCTGGCTGTGTAGATCCTGGCTGTATAGACACTGGCTGAGGTGGACCTTGGCTGTGTGGACCCTGGCTGTGTGGACGCCGGCCGTGTAGACCCCGGCCG
Organism: Mesoplodon densirostris; assembly: GCF_025265405.1. Classification (NCBI taxonomy): domain Eukaryota; kingdom Metazoa; phylum Chordata; class Mammalia; order Artiodactyla; family Ziphiidae; genus Mesoplodon; species Mesoplodon densirostris. The sequence goes on along the minus strand of NC_082670.1, from coordinate 3,218,088 downwards.
TGTAGACCCTGGCTGTGTAGACCCTGGCTGAGGTGGCCCCCGGTGGTGTGGACCCCGTCAGGTAGACTCTATGGACAGCACAGCACTGGCAGAGGGGCCAACTCCCATCTTGCTCGGTTATTGACGGCAATTTTTTGTTGCTTCTTTTGCTGTTGGGTGTAAATTAGGGGGTCGGGGGAGGGATCTCCAAGTAGGAGGGTTGGGTTGTGGGGCTGGGAACCCCCAGTCCACAAAGTGAACACATGCACGCATTTGTTTCCAAACTCAAATGGGGCCATCTTCTTTTGATATTAAACTTTGATCTTTTATTCTGAATAATAAATTATAATCTCTTAGAATCGTACAACCTGAGATATGGCTTCATCCTCCCACCCCCAAGAAATACCATGTGGTGGGCCTCCCTGGTGGCGCAGTGGTTGAGAGTCCGCCTGCCGATGCAGGGGATACGGGTTCGTGCCCCGGTCTGGGAGGATCCCATATGCCGCGGAGCGGCTGGGCCCGTGAGCCATGGCCGCTGAGCCTGCGCGTCCGGAGCCTGTGCTCCGCAACGGGAGAGGCCACAACAGTGAGAGGCCCGCATACCGCAAAAAGAAGAAAAAAAAAAAAAAGAAATACCATGTGGTTACTGATTATACAGATTCTGCTGCCTGCGTCCTCTCTTGGGTCTTGGAGGGCCGGGCCGTTTCTGGAGACAGTGGTGGGCATACATTTTGGGATATTCCACACTAAAGTGAAGAGGAGAAACTCTTTGGAATACTTCAAGAACTCCCTTCAAGGCTCTCCTGAATGTCTATTTTTTAATTGATTGTATCTGAAAAGAAACATGATGGTGAAGGTAGTAAATATACAGCCTAATCCTCCCAGATGGGAAACAGAGCTGAGCCCCTTCCCCCCTCAGTGGCCTGGCTTCCCCAGAGGCCACACTCCCACCACAGGTGCGCCCTCAGAGACTGCACAAAGCAAAGGTAGCCCCAGGGGACCCAACTCACCAGATCCCAGCAAGTGCAGCTTCCCAGAGAATCCAGCCCAAAGCCTGACCCCTTATACTAGAAATGGCTGTTTGGCTTTTCTTCCAGGATTGGAAGATTTTGCAAGAAATTGTCCGCTCTGAGCTCCACATTCACTCCTGGGAAATCAAAGCTGAAAAAGCCCTTTTCTGCCCTCAGGGGTTGGTCGGAATGGCGCTGTCACCACTTCAGGATGACTGATAAGACCCCGTCAGATGATTAACGTTCAGCAAAGCCAGCTTGCCTCCTAGCTTTGGGGCGGGACCCATCGCATCACCGCCGTGGGAACCCCGGTGGCCTCCGCCATGATGCGCCACCTTAGGGAGGGGGACAGGACACAGGGGCGTTAGCGCACCTCCACCGAGCTAACTGCCTCCCTAATCCTCGTTGCGATGCGGAGGTTCAGACAGACGGTATGAAGCTTAGGTATTTCTAACGAAAACAAAATGAAGGCTGTAAATTTTAGGTCGCTAAGTGTGGAGTCTGCTGGTAGAATTGGGACCTGACGTGACAGAGGGACACAAACCCACCGAGTTCACAGCCACAGAGCAGGATGCGGGGCCGCGAGGCTTGTCTCTGGGCCTCTGCCACCCTCCTGTCCCCGCAAATATTGAAGATAAAATGACTTAACTCTGGACGTCCCTAAGCCGTGGCTGCTTTGGAGCTGGGCTACTGTTCAGAACTTGCCATTTGACGGGAAGAACCGATTCTCGGGCCTCAGATTCATAACCTTTCTCAACTGAATCCCCCCGAGGACAGAGGCACTCATTTTCCCAGGTGGCCCTTGGCTGAGTCCCCTCCAGGAATTGCCCACCACCAAAGAGTCACTTGACTGAGGTCACACCACCGTTGTGGGGCGGCCACAGGCTACGGCTGGTCACACGTGCAACAGCTCCTGAGGGCCATCCGGCTCCAGAGTCCCTGTGGCAACTAAGCGTCCTGTGGTGACGGACACTCCTTACCAAACTCTGCCAGACCCCTCGGAGCCCTCTTCCCAGCCTGGCCTCGGCCTTGGCCTGAAAAGACATGAACAAACAGTAACATCATTTCTACCAGCTCAAGGTTGCATCCCCAGGGGACATGAGGTCCCCTCCAAGTGCCTGCCTCAGAAAACTCAAGCCCGCCAAAGTACTGACCCTTTGCTCCAGCCACACCTGAAGATGCATCCCGTCTCCCGGCCTCTGCGGGAACCTAACTTCTATAAGCGCCAGTTAGCGACCCCAGGGGGTGTCACTTGGACCCACCCTCCCCTTGTAGATTTTCACTCCCCGACTCTGCTGAGCCCTGTCACCCCTCCTTGTCTCCTGCCTCTCCATGTGAAGTGCCATCCCCTCTGTCCACCTCCGTACAAAGTTGTGTTCATGCTGGACCCTTCTCCCCATGGCAATACTTATTCCTGATTAAAGGCCGTCCTTCCCACTTGAACTCGAGCCTGACTTTGTGTGTCTTTGACAGTCACTGTGGCATCTCAGTTCAGCCTCCCCTGAGCTGCCAGCCTCCCCGGTCTTGCCTGAGGACGTAATCATCCGCATCCTTCCAACATGGTCACCACCCCATCCCTCCACCCGGAATTCTCCAGGGCCCCTTTGATCCTAAATCCAAGTTTAGCCCCAGGCCAACTCTTGTCGCCTCCCTGGCCTCAAACCCACATATTTCTCATCTAAGAAATAGCTGATCATCCATGTAGACTCCCTAGCATCCACTGTTTCAGCTCCTAAGTAACTCAAGTGCAGGTGCCCAGCCCCACCTGCTCTGCAGCGCTGCTCTGGTTGAGGCGCCATCTTCTCCGCCTGCCCCACATCCTCCCTGGTGCTTTCTCTGCAGCATTTGTGGACAGATTCTTCTTTACATGAAAATCTGATGACGTCACTTCTCCCTGTAGCCCTGGGGACAAAGTTTAACCTCGGTTCCATGGCTCCTGAGGCCCTGTGTGGTTCACCCACCCCCACTCCTCTCCCGCTCACCCCTCACCCCTGATGCTTCAGGAATCAATGCTTCTTTTCTGTTGCTCAGATTGACACCGTTTCCTCTTCACTGGGATGGTCCCTTTCCTCCTCTCCAGCTCTCCTCCCTGGACAGCCTGGCCAGTGTGTGCTCTTCCTTCCAGCCACAGCTCTGAGAACACCTCCTCCAGGAAGTCTTCCCTGATCTCTCAAGTCTGGGTGGAGAGTCCTCTGCTCTTGTCACCCCTTAGATGACCCCACTCAGGGCTTTTCATACAGGGTGTCCTGGCCTGTTCATTTCCCTGGATCCTCCACTAGACATGCCTGTAAACTGCATGAAGAGAGGATTTGACTTTGATTCACTATGATACGTCCATGAAAACCTCAATAATAGGCACTCAACAAAAATCTGCCAGATGAATCTGCCCATTGGGAGGACTCAATCAGGTAATTCAAAAAGAGAGTGTGTCTGGGGCTTCCCTGGTGGCGCAGTGGTTGGGGGTCCGCCTGCCAATGCAGGGGACGCGGGCTCGTGCCCCGGCCCAGGAAGATCCCACATGCCGCGGAGCGGCTGGGCCCGTGAGCCATGGCCGCTGGGCCTGCGCGTCCGGAGCCTGTGCTCTGCAACGGGAGAGGCCACAACAGTGAGAGGCCTGCGTACTGCAAAAAAAAAAAAAAAAAAAAAAGAGAGTGTGTCTGAAAGAACCTGCCCCCACTTAAGACCCTGCAGGCCAAATCCGGCCCACGGCTTGTGTTTGTAAATAAAGCTTTATTGGCACATGGCCATACCCATCGGTTTACTATTGTCTGTGGCTGTTTTCCTGCTACAATGGCAGAGTTGAACTGTTGTGACAGAGGCCATCTGGCCCACGAAGACTAAAATATTTACTATGTAGCCCTTTATGGAAAAAACTTGCCTCTCCCTGGTCTAGACCTCAGCATAAGTAAGCCTGATTCCAAAATGAGAAAAAATGTTTATTAGCCAGGGCTCTGCGGTGGGGATCGAAGCACCATCCAGTTAATTCACCACCCTAGCAAGGGCTTCCTTTATCTGTATTATCCAGATAATCTTATCAACCACCCCCTTCCTAAGATCCTTGGCGATAAATCTCTCCCCTACGTAGTTAATTAACTCTTTCAGCCTCTGCAATGACATTGAGAAGCCCCTTGTCTGGGGTCTAATTGCTCTCTGGGGGCCATAAAAGGTTTCATTCACCCTTAAAAAGTAGAAAATTTTGACCTATTTCATTGTCAGCAGGTTCTGAATCACCAGGCCAGCTGCGTGGACTCACAGATTCAAAGCTAGTTCCTTAACTAGTGGCCCCTGGAGGCCTCTGGAACCTGTGGTGAACTCACAGCTGAGGGTGGGTTAAGAGCAGTTAACCTCATACCTGGGGCCCCAGGACCAGGTGCCCCAGGTGCGTCCTGTTTCTAGATTCACACCCACCCCTGCCATAGAACCACAAGGAGGGCGCGTGTTCCCAGCCAGAGCCCTGGGTAGATGTCCAAGTTTCCCTCCCGAGAAGTCCTGCCCTCGGGAAGTTTTGCTTTGTAATGTGAGCAAGCCCTCTTCAGCCGGGCAGTGACCTCTGAGTCCAGAAGGATTGATTAGCAGATAGCCTCTGCAATGAGGTCAGTAAATGTCACAGGCAAAGAGGAGCGAAGGACGGCACCCCCTCGAGGCTTGTGGAGCAAAAGCATCCCGTTGAGGCCAAGACACAGGAGACCCCACGTGAGCCCTGTGAGAAAAAGGACACACACTGAGGTGCAGCTTCATTGTTACGGACACTCAGGAAGACAGGGTTTCCCAAGCCTGAGGGATGAGCATCACCCCTTACAGCAGAGCAGGTTACGTCCGGGTTCTGGGTGGGGAGGGAGAATTAATGTCCAAGTGCCAGCACATTGCTTTTTGTTTGCTTGTTTATTTTACTATTTGTCTGTTTCATATTTCCCAAGACTATTCTTATTTTTTTGCAGTTGGTGTTTTTTTCCCATGGATGGGCTCAGATAATCAAAATAGTGATTAAGGTACTATTTCTGGGAATAACAAAATGTTAGGTGGCAGGAAAGCATATGTGGTCCCTTCAGCAAGTAGACAGCATCCTCTCAGTCAAATGGAAAGAAATGCTCAGTTGGGGCCCCCGCTGTGTGACATGTGTTACAGGTGTCACCTCCTGGGGTCCTGTGAGCTGCCTGATGGTGACACACACACCCATAATACAGATGAGAAAACCAAGGCCCAGGTAAGTGAGGTGCACACGGTAACTTCCTCAGGCTGGGCTCCCTCCCAAGCAGAGCCTGAGACAGACTTGGGTGCAAGTAGGTGACTTGGGCTTCGGAGCCCAGGAATTCAGGCAGGGAACTGGGTAGGGAAGGAGGAAGTGGACGGAAGCTCATGTTGTTAACGGTTGAAATGCAGGCAGGATGCCTCCCAGAACCGAGCAGCGGGGAGTGTGGCCTCTCCAGGGCAGAGAGCAAGCAGGCCTGCAGGACATGCCCAAAGCAAAACTTATCAGATGGTCCTGAGCTGTGACCTGCGGGCTAAGGGTGGGATTTAAGACCACAGGTGCCTGTTCTCGTAGCAAACCAGGAAGAATCCAAGTCTGGCGTCTCTGTCTGGAGAGCACCCTCCACACCATCTCCCCATGTTGTAGGCCCTGGTCAGCAGAGTATCACCTGGGCTGCCAGGAGGACAGGGGCCTTGCCTGGCGTGGGCTGGCTGGCCGCCTACCTCCCTGGTACCTCACTTCCCTGTGTCGTGAGGAAAGAGGCACATGGCCCTGCTGTCCTGGTGAAGGCATCCTGCCTGGATGAAGCCAGACACACAGCAGCCCGAAGCCACGTGGGGTCCTGCGGGCTGAGCCCTGCGAGGCCCTGGAGAGCACGATTCCCGTGCGGCCTGAGTGCCTGGTGCCCCCGCTGGTGTGCAGAGAGCACTGGGTAATTGTGCACAGTGGCCTGCACCCAGCACCTCCAGTGTCACCTGCTGTCAGGTGCTCTGGGCTACCTGCTCTCCAATGGGCCCGTTAGCCAGCTGACCACACACTTGCACCTTTGAGATCCTCAGCGCGCCCTTGCATCTCGTTGGCCCCGGCTCCTCTTAGAGGCCGGTGCCCCCATTCACCTCCCATGTGCTGAGGAGACCTGATCACTTCTGAATGAAGGCCAAGTGACCACCTAACGCAGGGAGGGAGCCTCCGCTGAGGACGGTGAGGGTTTCCAGGCCTGGCAGGTTGAGTCAGCTCCTTGTGGGGAGGCGCCGCTGCCCCCTCAGCACAGCCAGCACTGGAAATGGGCTCCATTGTCGCCAAGCAGGGAGGGAGCGGGGAGTCAGGGGACAGAGCCCTGCTCTCCAGCGGCTGCACTTTCCTGCAACCCTGGTCTGAGACCACAGACCACCTGCCCTCTTCTCTCAGAAACACGATCAAGAGGGTCCAGGACCCATCCAGGGTTTCATAGGAACTTGAAAATTGCGCCCCGAATGCCAAGTTTTGTACTTTGAGTAAAAGACGTTCCTAAGAGATTTTTCTGAAAGAGAAAATTAAAAGCTCCTGCTAAAAACACTTCTGTGCTTTTTGTTTTTTCCTGCAAAATTGCAGCTGAGCAATCTATGTGAGCTCACTGGTAGGGAACAAATGTGCACTTAACGGAAGCCTAGAATTTGTGGGACTCGACTCCGCAGTCCATCCAGAGCTTCTCCTGGACACTCATGCCTCACAGATTAGCTAATCATCCTAAAAATATTCAGAGAAACTGTGGATATTCATTTTCATGTAAAAGGATACTCACTCACCATTCCTAGAAGGCCTGGCGCTGCCCTGATGCAAAGGTGAAGAGACCCAAGCCCTACGTTTAGGGGCTCACACCTGAGGGGCAGGAGGACAGGGGACAAACAGTATATAATAGTTACCACACAGTGGGGCAAGTACTAGAACTGAAGAAAGTTTTGTTTTAAGTGAAGCACAGAGGAAGGGCCGTGCTAATGCCACCTGGGAAAATCAGGAAAAGAATGAGTCACAGAGGGGACATTTCAGTTGGGTCTTGAAGGATGAGTATGAGTTTTCCAACAGGGGGGGTGGAAGGGGGCATGCCAACCAGAGCAGGAAGTAGAGGCAAAAGTTTAGAGGTTTAAAGCATTGTGGCATATGCGGAGGGCTTAAATAGTTTTCTGTGACTGGAGTATGGGGTACAGGAGGCAAGGGATGAGAGATCAGGCTGCTGCATGAGCTGAGGCTGGAAAAGTCTGCTGGGACCCCACTATGATGATAGCTTTGGGATGCTTCTCCCGGGGACACTGCCGGCTGTGTTAATTATTATTTGGAGACCAGGATTAAACTAAATGAAGTGCTTAGAGTAACCAAAAATGCAGCTTCTACCTCACCTCCCTAACAATAAAAGGAAGCAGAGATTTAAAAAGCAAGGGGCTCTTCGCCCCAAATATCTTCTCTACCAACCTGACCCAAGACCGGAAATGTCACCATCTGAGGCCAACCCTTGGGGTCAGAGAGCTTTTTGGTCTTTGATATCCTTAATAAAAATGCAGGGGCTTCCCTGGTGGTGCAGTGGTTGAGAATCTGCCTGCCGATGCAGGGGACACGGGTTCGTGCCCCAGTCCGGGAAGATCCCACATGCCGCAGAGCGGCTGGGCCCGTGAGCCATGGCCGCTGAGCCTGCGCGTCTGGAGCCTGTGCTCCACAATGGGAGAGGCCACAACAGTGAGAGGCCCGCGCACCACCATGAAGAGTGGCCCCCACTCGCCGCAACTAGAGAAAGCCCTCGCACAGAAACGAAGACCCAACACAGCCAAAAATAAATAAATAAATAAATAAATAAATTTTAAAATAAAATAAAATAAATAAAGGTGCAAATATCCTGGAGGAGAAAGTACCTGAATCTTTGCGGTTTATTCTGCGTTTTCCTGATCACTGATCTGGGAGTATCTTGTTTTGTTATTGGCCATTCATGGCTCCACATCTGTGAAATGCCTCTTCAGTGCACTTGCTCATTTTTCTGCTGGGTTGTTTCTCATCGATCTGTAGTCATTCTCTGTGTCCTCTGGTTGCTAATCCTTATCAGTTACACGAGTGGCCAACATCTTCCCCCAGACCGGTGGCTCGTCTTTCACGAACACCTGCATCTCTCCATTAACGCCTCACCTGGGATCATGGACTTCTGTGCCTGACCAGTGCTCAAGAGCTAGCTTAGGGCTCAAGACAGAGTCCCTGGCCTGGAGGGAAAGGCAGGCCTGGCGGAGAGAGGATAAAGCCCGGGAGCCTGATGCAGCCCTGCTCGCCACTTCGGGGCCTGGCATCTGCGCGCTCTCAGCCAGGCTCAGCCCCTCCGCCCGGAGGCTCAAGCCTCGGGAACCTCTTCTGACCTCTGAACGCACCGCGCTCTCGCGGCCCCAGGGTCTCCCATGCTGTTCGCTGCGCCAGAGCCCCTTTCCGACTCCTCCCCCAGCCCACTCTGCCGGGAGGTCCTGCCGGCCCATCAGTCCTCCCCCACGTCTCACCCCAACCCGGTTAGAGTCCCTCCCGCGGGCCCCTGCAGAGACGCTCACTTTTATCCACTGCACGTGGATTCTTCACTTTCGTGGGCAGCGCCTTCTACCACTTCTGCATCCCACACCATCTAGCACAGGACTCCACACGTGATAACTAGTTAATACATTTCTTTAAAGAACAGAATGGGGGCTTCCCTGGTGGCGCAGTGGTTGGGAATCCATCCGCCTGCCAATGCAGGGGACACGGGTTCGAGCCCTGGTCTGGGAGGACCCCACATGCCACGGAGCAACTGGGCCCGTGAGCCACAACTACGGAGCCTGTGCGTCTGGAGCCTGTGCTCCGCAACAGAAGAGGCCGCAACAGTGAGAGGCCCGTGCGCCGCGATGAAGAGTGGCCCCTGCTCGCCGCAACTAGAGAAAGCCCACGCACAGAAACGAAGACCCAACGCAGCCAAAAATAAATAAATAAATTAATTAATTAAAAAAGAACAGAATGACTCGATAAAGGTAATTTGGAATGTAATGATACTTTTTCATTAGGCTTCTCTGATCACTGGTTTAAATCAACATTTGCATTGTAAGTCTAGCATTTTTTATAAAGACCCAAGATAGTTTCAGTGGAAGTTAGAACTTTCACCATCCCTTTTTGACCCTGGAGGTGGCCTTGCGTCAGGGATGACCTGGGTGGTGCAGTGACAGAAACAGCCCAGACCGAGTCGCCATTGGAGGAGAGCTACCCTGGACCCACACTGGACGTGGATGCTATTGCAAGATGAACCACTGGGGTATTAGGCCTTTACAGCAGCCAGGGCTCACTTAATTTCCCTGGCCAAAAAGAATCTCGTTTTGGAATTGCCTTTGAAATTTACTTGGAATATTGTCAGTGCTATCAAACCATCATCCTTTGAATATGAATGAATTCATGGATACAAGTCAGTTCCACAAGTGTGTACTGAGCACCTCATGTGTTTGGGAGAGAATGACGGGGCCAGAAAGACACCTCTGTAGCAGCTACAACTGGAAGGCCAGTGGAGGGCGTGGCCAGGAAGACACGGAGGAGAGGGCTGGAGTTTAAAGCCCTAAAGCTGTTTCCTTGGAAAACACCATATGGAAAAGAGAGCCATTCAAATCACAATGTCGAACAGCCTTACTGCTCGAGGGGTCCTGCTCCCCTGGCTTTGGGTGGGCGCCCACCCGACAGGCGTGCAGCTGCAAGAGAACTTGATGGCTTGAGACCCTTCCCATCCCAGGAGGGACATCTGCACGTTGAGTTGTTCAGACATGCCGTTGTTGTGTGGCCACTGACCGCTGTTGTGCCTCTGTTTCCCCACGGATGACCCAAAGAAGAGGATAGACCGCTTTCTGCCGTGTCATCGGGCCCCATGAGGATGAGGAGGGAATGTCAGGTGAGGGCTCTGGGCTCAGAAGGCTTGTTGTGATGAATAAATCATGGCAAGTATCGACGCGCGACGGATGGTGGCTGGGCTGTCAGTCCTCCCCAAACTGCTGTTTCAAAAAATTCCTCCCCCGAAGGGCATATTTAGTAAGAGCAAAAAGATAAAACTCATGGAGAAACGGGGGGATGTGAAGACTGCTTCTCTGGGATCAATAAAACAGTTTACACAAATAGAATAACCCAATGATGAGCAACCTGAGATCCTAAGATCCTGGCAGCACAGCCAGCCCTGACAGCTAGGGTCACTTGAGGATGCCGTGCGGACGGGCCCAGCTCTCTGTCTCACAAAGTACCCTGCGTGGTGGTGAGAGCTGTAACTTTGCTATAACACATCTCATAATTCCATTCTGGACACCACGCACAAATGCTATTACCCTACCCTCTCCTTGGAGGCGGGTGGGCTGAGCTTTTCTGGGATCCAGTTTCATTGTTCCATCTAATATATAAGAAAGGGTCAGACTGACTCTGAGATACCTTCCAGCTCAAGCCTTCTAAACTTCCAATCATAAAGCTCATAACGTTCACTTATTATCTCCTTTCAACCTCACAACTAGCTCTGGTGCTAGTTCTTTACATTCCCATCTTACAGATGAGGAAACTACAGCACAGAGAGGTTAAGTAAGCTAAGAGAAGACCACACAGCATTTAAATAGCAGAGCCGGGCTTCCCTGGTGGCGCAGTGGTTGAGAATCTGCCTGCCGATGCAGGGGACACAGGTTCGTGCCCCGGTCCGGGAAGATCTCACATGCCGCGGAGTGGCTGGGCCCGTGAGCCATGGCTGCTGAGCCTGCACATCCAGAGCCTGTGCTCCGCAACGGGAGGGGCCCCAACAGTGAGAGGCCCACGTACCGAAAAAAAAAAAAAGAGATGGCTTTACAGAATTTCCCTTCCCAATTTTCAAGAAAAATAAGAAAAAAAATATTTAAGCTGGCAAAAAAAAAAAAAAGAGAGAGAATTTCCCAACAGCACCAAGGAGGAAAAGAGTATAACCAAAAAAAGTACATTTAAAAAACTGGAAGCCAAGGAAGGGCGGATTCCGGAGTGGAGCACAGGGTATAGACCCAGCGCGGCAAGTCTTCACAGCCCCCGTCCTGGAAGCCACACTGGAGGGTCCACCAAGCTGAGAGGAGGGCTGTCTCTCTCCTCTGAGTGGGTGGCATCAGTGGTGAGAGAGAAGCGGGTAAAATAGGGAGGAGGGTGAGTGAGGGCTGCAGTCAGGCTGCAGGAGAGCACGCTGCCCGAGGGAAATGCCCCGAATCCCGGGGTGTTTCCCCATGGGAACAGGGTGCACTCTGCTGCGAGGTGGAGCAGGTCCTGGTTCAAGAAGGAAAGTCCAGGTAGTCCAACACGTGTACACGATCATGTCACTCCAAGTCCTTTCCTCCACCCATGCAATTCTCCAAGGCAACAGAAAGAGAAACAGACTTCAGAACTGCTTGCAGAGAAAAACAACCTAGTCTCAGAGAAGGAAGGAGTCATGTCAAGTCACTGCTTTAATTCAGGGCAAACAGAATGTCTGGAGGGAGCTCCTCAAGCAGGTGTCGGATGAAAAGGACCCGCTGAGCAGCTACGCCAGCATCCAGCACAGAGGGAGGGAGGGAAGGGGAGAGAGGGAGGGGGAGGATGGAAGGGGAGGGGGGGGAGGGAGGGGGAGGGGGGACAGGGAGGGGGGGAGGGAGGGAGGGAGGAGGGAAGGGAGGGGGGACAGGGAGGGGGAGGGAGGGGGAGGGTGGAAGGCGGAGGGGGAGAGGGAGGGGGAGGAAGGGGGAGGAGGGGAGGGAGGGGGAACAGGGAGGGGGGAGGGAGGGAGGAGGGGAGGGAGGGCGAAGGAATTCACCAAGAGTCCAAAGATGAGGAGATAACTGCGGCAAGAAAAGGGAGAGTGCACAGCTAAAGGCACACGTGGTGAACAGTGGATCTGTTTACAGATAAAGCGTATGTCACACACCATAAGAACTATCGTTACCAAACAGACTGTGATTAATGTAAACCTGGACAATGTAAAAATGACTGTATTAGTCTCCCGGGGCTGCCATAGCAAAGTACCACGAACTGGGTACAACAGAAATCTCTTGTCTCACAGTCCTGGTTGCTGGAAGTCCAAGATCAAGGTGATGGCAGGGTTTGCTCCTTCTGGGGGCTCTGAGGGGGATCTGTTCCAGGCCCTTCTCCCAGCTTCTGGTGGCTGCCCGCAGCCCCTGGCATTCCAAGGCTTGTAAACGTCCCGCTCCAACCTCAGCCTCTGTCTCCACGCAGCTTTCTTTCCTCTGTGTGTCTGTGTCAAAATGTCCCTCTCGGTGTAAGGACACCAGTCACTGGATTAGAGCCCACTACTTACAATCCAACGTGACCTCATTTTAACGTGATCACATCTGCAAAGACCCTATTTCCAAAGGAAGAGTCACATTCACAGGTACCAGGGGTTAGGACTCGGACATGTCTTGTGGGGGAACTCAATTCAACCAACAATAATAATATAACAATAAAATGAAGAGGAAGAGGAGAAAATGGAAGCAGCATTTGGAAGGAGACGATCGATACTTCCTGAAGCCGAGACATACAGTATAGACCACTATAGATGTGTGTGCACGTGCACTCAATTTTCTGTAATCTCTTATACTAAGAGGAATAATCTCTTTTGTGGTAAAGAAACATTTAAGTCTCAACAACTTTAATTTATATTTGTCCTTTTATAAAATAAATAAATTTTAAATGTAATGATTCGTATTCTCTTAAAGACCCCAGTGACTGCTTAAGAGGTTGTTCCATTAAGCAATTCTAATACTAAGTTCCTCCCTGACAACCATCAAAACCTTCAGAAAGTGTATCAATAAGCCAGAGACCTAGTTATATTTTAAGCCCTGGCAGCTAGCAGCATGCGCGGCACATAGCTGCTGCTTAATGTTTGCTAAACTGGATTATTTTGTTGCTAATTATGCAGCGGTGTTGTACCAGATAACATACAACAAAGCCAGTGCCCGTATGCCCTCTGGAATCTTGCACCCTTGGAGGTACACAGTGTCCAGTTTCCAAGGACTCCATTGTTTCATTTCTCTTTTGCACCCAACAGTCTGACTCCGGGAGGTTAATTCCAGACAGAGCTGACGGGGAGAGGGCACATCTGTCCACAGTTGGGCTGAACCCTGTGCAGAAAAGGAAAATGAATCCCTTCTTCTTCTCTGGAGTGTGTATCATGTCCCCTGATCCAAAGTCGTATTCTCTGGCAACATAGTGATTTCATCCTTGGACCAGAGAATCTGCTTGTAAAAAGCCAGGGGTAACACCCGCCCGCTCCTGGGGCTCAGCCGCTTCCACGCAGATGCATCCTTGCTCTGCTGAATGCAGCCTGGCTCAGAAGTAAGCAGATGCTGCTGCTGACAGATGCCACCAGGCGCGCTGGACATCCGCAGACTGTGACCCGCTGTGATGTCCACTGTCCTCCCTCCCCTCCCACCAGCTCACCTCCAACCTACTTGGAAGGCAGCACAGGGGACTCAGGTTTAGCACGGAGCTGGCCTTCGCTATTACTAACAGGCCCTTGGGAAGGAAAGCCGGGGCTGCATGCTTTCCCAGGTGGAGTAAAAATACATACTCATTTAAACTCCTCCCTAGTTGTCAAGTGACAGGTTTCAAGCTGGCTGGACCTCGGAGATCACTGTGACCAGAGCTCTCTCCACGGAGGAGAAGACAGATGGATGCCCAGATGGGCCATGGCTTCCCCAAGGTCCCACGGGGGGACAGCGTCCTGTCCCAGTCCAGGGCTATTTTTTTGCCTCCTTGGAGAGTGGTCCCTGCGCATAACCATCCGAATTCGTGATTCTGTCAAGTGCTTTACTTTGCAATGTCTAAGGTGTGAACCAGTCAGCTGATAGTGATGCCAGCGGAGACCTGTTTGGGAAGGGAAAGCTCACTTCCTTCCACACGTTGGCTATGGGTGGTCACACTGCAGCCAGGGTGCCCTGGGTATGGCCGGGGACGGCGGCAGGAGCTTCATCGTGAAGGACTCCCTGGGGATTATGGGGGATTACAGGAGCGGAGGCTCTTATCTGACTCCCAGTTATGGTTCAGGGGCAGAGGACAGACAAAACGGCCCCAACGGAGATTTTGAACGAAGGAAATGAGCAATTTGGCATCCGGCATCTTTAGGTCACAGAGCACCATGATCTCTTCTGAAAAGTTCTCTGGTCTGTGGAACTCTCTGCAGAAAGGCGGTGCCTGGCTGCTATTAGTTCTGCTCCCTTGGTTTGCATAGAAGTTGGGGGAAAGGGGGACAATAGGGAGTAAGGGGAGATACAGGGTAGCCTGTGGGGAGGTAATGGGAGGGAGAGGATGGGGAGGGAGGGGGGATGGGGAGGGAGGGGGATGGAGAGGGAGAGGGAGGGGAGGGAGGGGCGAGGGAGGGAGGGGAGGGGAGGGAGGGGGGATGGGAAGAAAGTGGAGACAATGGGGAGCGGGGAACTTCCCTCAGCAGGCCTGGCCGTTGCACTGTGACCCTGAAGAAACAGCAGGCTTAATCAAGCTGAAGTTTGGGGTTTCAGGGGACACTGGCTCACAAACTAAGGGGAGAAGGTGGGTGTCAGGGGCTCACAAAGCCAAACTGCTCCTTCAGGGTGAGTCAGCCCAGGTTCTCTCAAAGGAGAATGCGGATAGGCTATTTGGTGGATCCGTGGGCAGGAAGTAATAACTTGGGGGAAAAAACGGAAGACCTCCCAGGTACTGTCTTTAAGGTGTGCAATTGCAGGACCATGGACCTCAGAGCTGAGAGCCACCTGCCTTAGAGGCCGTCCACCCAGCTGAGCCTCCTGGGTAAGACTCTGCTCCGTCCTCCTCCTTTCAGCAGTTCCGAGAGAGCTGGTCTCCTTGCGGATGGATCCCCATCTCATTTGGGGGAGCTCTAATGGTTAGAACATCATCCTCACACGGAGCGGGATGGGCTGGCCCACATCTTCTAGCCTTTATTCTAATCCTTGCATGCAGTTCTCAGAAGTCAGACTATTACACTGTTGTGACACAGTTTAGAGACTGTGTGTGTGTGTGTGTGCGCACGTGCGCACACACGGGGAAGGGGAACTCCCACATCGTTTAGACGTATAATCTTGGCAATCCCAGAGAACTAGCAAGCAAGCCAGTGATTTATTCAGTTAGAGGCTATCAATGACTAATTCTAAATCGTTTCATAGTCTATTTGAATTTATAAATCTTGAATTTCACACCAGGGAAACAAGCTCATCCAACGTTTAAATGCTAACATTGGAAATATTAAAATCAACCTCAGAAGAGCGATTCACACCTGTGTGGACTCTTCTCTGCTCAGACACGAGCTCAGCTACATCCTAGTGTGTTTGTTGAACTCTTTAGTTGAACATCATTTATCCTGTTAATTCGCTCTTGATACAGAAGTCCCACCAGAGCTCAGACTTAAGATGCAGGGAGGACGGGGCTGACGTGGGAGGGCCCGGCTCCCATGTCAACCTTGTAAAGAGCATTCTGGTGCTTCTCAGACCTACAGAGCACAGGCCATTGCCAGGACGGCGCCAGACGCCCAGCTGTGACTTGTCCCACATGATCATGGAGCATCACCGTCACGTCTGGCTCCACCGTCTGACGCTCAGGACAGGGACCAGAGCCTCCGTCAGGCATGCCCCTCTCCATCCTGGCAGCCTCTACCTTTCCTGGCTGCTCTTCAGAGGGCGCAGCAGAAAGCCCTCCTCTTTCTCACTGGGAAGCAGGGTCAGCTGGAGGCTCCTGTGGGCCCCAAGAAAGCTCACATTTCAGTGAAACTGAATATGATCCCCCGTCTATCCTGAGGCAGAACCGAGTGCTGCTTCCAGCCCCCCTGCCATCCGCCCCTCCAGGCAAAGCTCAAACTCGACACCAGCTCTCTCGGACCTGTTGAAAGGAGGCTGACGGAGCAGACTCTTCCCCGGGAGGCTCAGATGGGTGGACGGCCTCTAAGGCCTGAGGGTAGGTTTCTCCCTCGTTCGGTCCTTTCTTGGACTGTGTTAGTGGTCGTCTCGTGTCAGGCTTCCCAGAAGCAGGGCCCGAGGCCAGGGCTGTGCGCATGTGACCTACTCCGTCAGGTCCCCTGGGAAAACTGATTGAGGGGTGCGGGCAGCAGGGCAGGAAATGGGGGGGGCATGCATCCCCTCCACAGGGGCATCCTGGAGTGAAAATTACACCTTGGAGTTTCTCTTCTGTCAAAGCAAGGGCCTGGGCTTTCAAACTCCTTCACCAGTTTGTTGCTAAGGAGCACCCCCAGGGAGGGACCCCCAGGCCCCTGCGGACCCCTGCATGGGGAGCAAAGGCTCTGGTCGCCCAAGGCCCATCCTGCATCAGGACTGCCGTCGGAAGCAAAGCACAGGGACCCAGGACACCCCAGCTTGAGAACTCAGGAAGCCTAAGAGGGGCCGTGGGGACCTGGTTGGTGCACCCACCAGGCCCACTGCGGTGGTCCACGTCGAGTGGCACTTTGGGCCACTGCTGCCCAACTGGGCCACTCCTTAACCTGCTGCCGCCAAGGATGGGGGATAATAACTTAGTGGAACCCAGTTACAATCCGGCACCAGCAGGTAACCAAGATGGGCCTTGTTCCTAACCTCTCGCTGTCTCTGCCACGCACACACACACACAGCAGAGATGCTCACACACGCTCCAGCTGCCTTCCAAGCACAGCCCAAGAGCAGTCAGCAAAGCTGGATCCCCTTTCCCAAGACTCTGACCCAGGTGGGAGGCCCCTTCCCACCGCCCCCCCCCCGCTCCTGGGTCCCACATCCTCATGCAAGCCTCCTCCCCTCCCCCCGCCCACGCTGCTCCTTCGGCCTCCCACCTCTTAGTGCTTCTGGGACCGTCTGAGAAAGAGCATCTGTTTCCTGAGCCCTGTTTCCTTCTGTCACTGACCCTAAGCCTTCCTCTGCATCCACAGGATTTATCTGTGAATCCTTTCCTGGAGCAGCACATCTGTGTACAAACCCTCCCCAAAACTCTCGCGGGTTTCTGGAGGCTGGGTTCCCGGCCACCAAGGACTCTGGCTCCCTGGGGCCCTTGTCCATGCTTTGTAAGGCCCGGAGCTATCCGATCTCAGCAATTATTGTTGTTTCTCCCAGTTTTACTGTGGCCGGAGCCTGGCAGCCGCCTGGCACCTCACCACCCCTACCCAGCGGCACCTGATGTTGGGCCTTGTGGAGATGCTGCAGAGAACAGCGTGAGCACCACGGTCTAGAAGCCAACCTCCAGCACTGAGTTATAAGAACACTACCAAGAATTCCTAGGTGTGCTTCACCCAGTTATCGATTATTAACGTTTTGCCACATTTACTTTATTACTCCTCTCTACATTTATATGTAGACTATTATTTTTTGTGAACAATTTGAAAGTTCGTAGCAGACACTCTTTACCCCAAAATATTTCATCATGCATTACGTAAGAACAGGACTGTTCCCTGACATAACCACAGTACAATTATCGGGTCAGGTGATTTGACATTGAAACAACACTATGATCTAACCTACCCTGCGGATTTTGTTTTCAGTGGTCCCCTCATATCCTTGATGGGTATGTTTTCCCTGCGCCAGGATCCATACAAGACCACACGGTGATTGGAGTTGCCATGTCCCCTTCATCTCTTTTAATCTAGAACAGGTCCTCATCATTTCTTTGTCCTTAAAGATACGGACTTTTCCCCAGCTTTGACATATAAGTGACAGGACTGATATTTGTGAAGAGGACAGGCCCCTCTTTTAGACAGTGCTCCCAATTTGATTTTGCATACGTGTTCTCATGATTGGTTGCAGGTTTTGCATTTTGGCAGGAACACTGCCTGAGAGATGTGTTCTCAATTCATCCCACAGGACGGACCAGATGTCAGCCTGTCCCATCACTGCAAACGAGAGCTTTCCCCACCTGGCTAGGTCATGTCTGCCAGGTTTATTTCCTTGCTTGTTGTTGGTGCCAAAACCCAGGAACAAACAGGTCTCTTGACAAATCATTGTTTTAAAGCAGAAATCAACTATGTTCTAAAGATGTGAGTCCTCAGTTAATAAGTGTATAGATTTAACATAATCTCCCCAAACGTCCTAACAAGTTTCCTTCCTTCAGAAGTAGACAAGCGAATCCACTGAAAATAAACAAGCAAGGTAGCCCAGGAAAACCCTGAAATAGAAGAAAAATGAGGAGGGATTGGTCTTCCCGGTTCTTAAAGCCCATCACAAGGCCTTGGTGATTAATACAGAATATGAATAGACAGCCCAGTGGAAACAAAACAAAAGAGAAAGTCCAGAAATAGACCCAAGTGCATGTGGGACATTAATATATGACAAATGTGGGTAAAGGTGGATTTTTGTGATAAATAGCATAGGGACAAGTGGATAGTTGTCGGAGAAGCAGGACCCAGGCCACACTTAGTACATCCAGAGAAACTCCACCGGGACAAAGTTGTAAATGTAAAAGTAAGACCCTGTAAGTGCTCCCAAGGGGGCCTGGAAGTGGGCCCCATCTCTTCTCTCCCCACGCCAGCCCCACAGAGTTTGGACCACTCACCCCTCATTCTGTGCCCTGGACGGCTGCCCACATGGACACTGCCAGCAGGCTTCTCCCAACGGCCACGACCAGACAGAAGGGAAGCAGGAACGTGAGGGCAGGGTGTTCCCTTCCTGGTTTCCTCCGCAGACGAGGGCCCCTCTCTAGGAGGCCTGGCCTACACAACTCTCTCCTTCCAGGTTGCATAACTCCTCTGTCCCCTCATCCCCAGGGGCCCAAGGGTGATGAATCTTGGTTGCTGCTGGGCCCTCATTCTCGCACTGCCCCTGGGACGCCCCTAAAGCTTGCCCAGGCCCTTGTCAGTAGTCCCTTTGTATGTAACCCCCACCTTAAAATCACCCTAATTTGAGTGTGCCGTGTAATTCCTGTTGGGACTTTGATAGAATAACATCAGAGTCGATTGACATATAAAACCATGTCTCAAAATCCAGCAGCCAAAAAGCAGAGATTAATAATTGCAAATGTAAACAACAGCAATGTCCACAAAGAAATCAAAACCAAAGCACAACACAGAGTGGGAAAAAAAGGGCAAAAACTAGGGGAAATATTTGTACCTCATGACACAGAAAAGTGTTTTTCTCCAAAATATATGAAGAGCTCTCAGAGATGAAAGCAAGACAGACCACAGGACCAACAGAAAAATGGGCCGAGGTCATGGGCGGTTCACAGAATAAGAAATACACATGGTCCAAAAGACACGCAAGCATCACAGTCAGAGACATGAGCAGTAAAACTACGTAAGGATACAAGTTTTCCTCGATCAGATTGGAAAAATGACAGAAGTTTGACAAAACACTCTGTTGTCCGGGGGCCAGGGAGGCCAACAGAGTTCTCCTTTCTCGGTGGGTCTACTCAACTGCCCATATGAGGGTCACGGCCAGCAAGATGTCAAATGGACTTTCCCCTGACTCAGTGACCCGCTCCTGGGGCTACAGCTGACGGGTGGGCACGGACCTCTGCAAGGTGACTCCCAGAAGGCGTTGTCTGTGATTCAAAAACACGTGGAAACCGCCGAGTGGCCGGATCCGAGGACCTGGCTGAATAAACCAATGACTTCCCCAACCCGGCGGAATCGCCTGTCCCTGTGAGAAGGAATGAGGAAGCTCCCTGGGGAACTAAAATCATAATATTTCCCGGACACATCACTGAGTAATGACAGAGTAAGTGCAAAGCATGGTATAATTTGGTGTGCCAACTTTGGGGTAAGAAAGTCGGAAACAAGAACACGCATTTCTAAGTTCCTGTTTTTGCAAAGAGAAAGGAGCCCAAAGGCACCAGGAAGCAGGGTTGAGGAGTGTGGTGCCAGGCGGGTAGGAGGGAGACATCTCAACGCCGGCCCTCCCTTCTGCTTCCCTTTATGACTGCGGTGCTTGTTCCAAAGGATGGAGAATAAAAAATACCAGGAGGAAGGGGAGGCGGAGAAATGGACCATGCTGCTGAGCCTGAGGGCACAGGGAGCCCTCCTCCGTGAGGGTGTCCGGGTCGCAGCCTCGGCGGCCAGGGGTGAAGAGCACAGGATTCGCAATAAAGCAGACCTCGGACTGAACCTTGGTGTTTCTGCCTTCCCGCTGGACAATGACCTGACCTCTCTGAGCCTCAGGGGGCATGCCAGGGAAACGGGGGTCTTCTCAGCACTGATGGCACAGTGCTATGAGGATGGATAAGGTCACTGCCATCCTTAGAAGGTGCTGCTCATAGGAAATACAGGGCAGTGCTGTTCCCATAGCTTTCAGACAGGTATGTTGAAAGGTAAGAATTTAATGGCCCACGTCAACTCTTTGTACCGAAAATTCTCCCTAGAAAATGAAATTACTGTCTTTGAAATAAATGCCGAGACTTCTGTTTTGAGATGCGTGGCTGAGGGCTCATTGCTCAGCTGTGGCTCCATCATTTAACAAGCATGTCCAGGAGGCGGTGTGGGGGGAGCACACGCCACGCTGGCCCCCGCCCCCCCTGCCCCGGGATCCCCTCCTCACTCACCCTCTCCTCGTGTCTCGTGTCCCTTCCCCCCCATCGGCCTCCCTTCCCCTTGGCCTCGGCAGTCACAAACGACCCGAAAGCTAAAACCAGGGGTGACCTCAGGAGATGATCCGTTGAATCCACTCACGTCGCAGACGCACAAACCGAGGTCCAGCGAGTCAGGGTCTGCCCCCGGCCACCGCCGCCGGGGTCGCAGACCAGGACCGGAGCCAGCTTCCCGTAACGGGCCCCCTGCGTTCGGCTCCCGGACGCCAGCTTACCCCAGAGACCCCAGGCCCTATATGGGAGGGAAGCGTCATCTCTTCACTTCTCATCCACGTTTAGAAAGCAACCGGGTCAGGAGTCATGTCGTCATGTGGGGTTTAAGTGAGATCAATGCTCCACGCCTGCAACTCAGTGGCAGCCGTGACTGTCAGAGCGGTGGAGACGGAGCCCATCACAGAGAGGCCCCGAGGTCCTGCCTGCACGTGGGAGGGTGTGGGCAGCGGGGGCATCGCGGGACCCCCCCGGCGTCGTGGCCCAATCAACCCAAGTCTTCCTCCACGTACCGTCTCCTCTCCGGAGAGGCCTGGCTGCTGCACCTTGAATCCTCAGCCTGGCAGCCGCGGAACAGGAACCGAGCTCTAGAGCGAGGACGGAGCGAAGCCCAGGAAGGGCGACCACCCGTCGGACGGTGACCCCCTGCCAGACGCTGTGCAGCGGGCGAGGGGTCCACAAAGAGACAGAGAACTGTGGCAGGACACAGAGCTCAGGTGCCCAGGAGGGGCCGCACTGTCACTTTTTCTCAGTCTCATCTCTTCCTCGAGTCTCCGCTCTGCTTGGAGGCCGAGACCTCCGCCCCCAGGATCACTCGCTCATTTCACAGGAAACGCAGTCCGTGCTGGGGGGCCCCGCGGCCTCCCCACAAGCGGGCCTCTGAGGCCACACTCCGCCTGCTCGCAAGCGCACTGCCTCTCCCTGCGGGTCCTGGGCGTCGGACTCAATCCTAGCGGCCCCTCCCGCTCAATCCGAGGGTCCAGCGGCCCCTCCCTGGCTCGGCCACACACTCTGTTTTCCTTCCCCAGCGCCAAGGCCCCTGGGGCTTCTAACTCTCGCAGGCTTCTTTCCTCTTGGGGCTCGTGAAGAGATTGCACTCCCCATCCCCTGGACGCTGGGGGACCCTGGGGCACGTCGATGAAATGCGAGCAGACCTGACGTCCGTCACTTCCAGGTGGAGACTTAGAAGAGCCCGGGAGCCGGTCACCCCCTTGCTGTGCCTCGGTCGTCAGAAATGCTTCACGCGGTGGCGTTTCCAACCCTCCGGGTCTTGGGTGACGACCGGGTGAAGCAGACACATCCCCTCTCAGGAGGGACGTGCAGCCTGAGCAAGAAATGAAACTTCATCACTTGAAGCCATTGAGATGTGGGGTGTTTCCATCACACACCTAGGCCATCCTGACTAACACAGGGGGAATGAAGGTTCAGCGCCAGGAGATCAGGGGGTTCTCGGGGGCCCTGTGCAGCCAGCATGCTTGGCTGTCCCCTGCCCTCTGCTGCAGCCACAGTCCACACCGCAGTGGGCTGGGGTCTTCTCTACAAGGCTTGCTGGGACCCCAGATTTCTCCTGGGAGTGGGGCACGAGGCCCTCTTACTCTCAAGTTCCCAAACTTTTTGGAGGCGTCTATTTCCATTTCCCACCAGAGGTCTGGCCCACAGAGTGGGAAGTCGACCGCAGTGCGCCTCTAGCTCGCCCGCCCTCCCTGGGCCCTGCCCTGGACGCTGGTCTAGTTCCAAGGCCGGGGCGCTGCTGGCCGTCCGCCCCTCCGAGGCACTGTTCACGGCCTTCGCTTCATGCCTGGATGCTTCAGCGCCTAAACTTTGCAGTTCTGCAGCATATGCTCTTGCAGACCAAAAGCTCTTTTCTCAAAAAGATCATCGCCTCTGAGTTTCCTTCTTCTTTTTAAAAATTATCAAAGTGATACATCTACACAATTAAAATCAAACAGAACCACAAGTCTCGTGATGAAACACGGCACCTTTAACGTTTCTATGCCACTGTTTACGGCAGTAATTCTAAGCGTTATCATTAGACCATTACTTTTTTAAAAAAATAAATTTATTTATTTATTTGTTTATTTTGGGGGTGTTGGGTCTTCATTTCTGTGGGAGGACTTTCTCCAGTTGCAGTGAGCGGGGGCCACTCTTCATCGCGGTGTGCGGGCCTCTCACTGTCGCGGCCTGTCTTGTTGCGGAGCACAGGCTCCAGACACGCAGGCTCAGTAGTTGTGGTTCACGGGCCTAGTTGCTCCGCGGCATGTGGGCTCTTCCCAGACCAGGGCTCGAGCCCATGTCCTCTGCATTGTCAGGCAGATTCTCAACCACTGCGACACCAGGGAAGCCCAAGACCATTACTTTTTGATTTATTGATTTTAGACATTATCCACTGACTTCCTGTCATGAAAAATGCGGGGTTTGTCCCTGGCATCACCTGGCCTGCAGTGCCTCCCATCATGGGACAGATCAGTAGTCTGCACTTACCTCATGAAAACCAGGAACACGTGATTTAATTCATTCCTTACACATCTTTTTAACTATTGCCCCTGGATCTAATAATAGTTGTCATTTTGGGGTTAATCATTTTTGTTTGCTTTGTTAATTCCTCCTCCAACAGCATCATGAATATCCTCTGAATACTATTGTTTGCCTACGTGGCCAAACACAGCAGACATCTAACTGACCAGCTCCAGTTTTCCTAGGATCCGTTCCTCCTAAACCCTCACTTCCGGTCCTCCACCGCAGTCCACACAGGATCACGCTCGGCCTCCGCGCCCTTGCCAGCCTCAGCCTGGACGCTCTCTGCCTCTGTCTGGTTTTAGATGCTTTGTTCTCTGGAGCCCATGCCTTCCTCATTCTGTTTTGGTAGCACAGCCTCTAATAACTCACAAGAAAGGGTGTGTGAGATGTCAATATTTTTAGACCATGAATATCTGATAAACGCCTTTATTCTACCCTCCCTCTGGATGGATGCATGGGTACGTTGAGAATCATGTCTCCCTGGTCCTCTGGCTTCCATTACGGCTTTTGAGAAGCCCTCCTAAAATTTGCATACTCTTGTCTTTGTATGTGACCTTTCTTTTTCCCCCCACTCTCTGGAAGATTTTTGGGTCTTCTCTTCCTCCTGGTGTTTTAATATCTCAGTAAGGTGCCTTAATAAGGGTGTCTTTCCATTCATGGTGTGGGTCACTTTTTGGACCTTTCAGTTTAGAAATGTACGTATTTCGTGGTTGAGCTGTACACTTACAATTTGTGTACTTTGTTACATCTCAATAAAAATTTTAAGAACAGGAGAGGAAGAGTCTATTTTGGAGCTCAGAAGCTGAAATGGGAACTCTTTAGCATCTGTGTTCCCTCCCTGTGTCAATCCGTGCCTCTGGAGGCGAGGACCCAGGCCATGAGGAATTATGTTCACCAAGGAGCATGTGTGTGGGAGAAACGGCCCCGTGTCCCAGAACTTTGTCTCACCTCTCTGTCCTGGCTCGTTGAGGCCTTACGGTTGCCCGCAAAGTAGGTGTGATTATCCCCATTTTACTGATGAGAACGTTTAAGTAACTTCCCTGAGATCCCACTAACTCAGACTTGAACCTGATGTGGAGTCTTGCTGACCCCACCGCTCACCTTCTTAATCATGATGCTCGAGGACCTCCCTGGGGAATTATCCAAGGGCAGGGAGGAAAGAAGGGAGAACAGACCTCCAGCTGCTGCCAGGAAACGCCTGTGCACCTCCATCGAGCCTGGACTCCAGATCGTCTGCTTTTTATTTTCTCTCTTTCTCTCCCTTAGGGAGACGGTGAGTGTCCCAGGTAGACTCAAATAAGAATCCAAGCTCCCTGAGGCCAGAGAACGGTATTTTCGGGTGCTTTGTTTCCTCCGTAGAATCCAGCAAAGATTAGTGATGTGGAGAATGTATTCTGCAATACATTCTTAGGGGATTAAACATTCTAACCATTCTCCTTCCCACGTGATTCTAAGGTTAGAGCATTGGCTCTGAGCACATCCCCATAAACTCGGAGGCAGAAAATACCCTGTTGGCCCCTCTCCTTTTTAAAGATAGGTTTCTTTTTTTTTTAAATTGCAGTGTAGTTGATTTACAACATTGTGCCTATCTCTGCTGTACAGCAAAGTGACTCAGTTATACACATACGTACATTCTTTCTTTTTATATTATTTTCCATGATGGTTTATCACAGGATATTGACTATAGTTCCCTGTGCTCTACAGTAGGTCCTTGTAGTTTATCCATTCTATATATAATAGTTTTCATCTGCTCATCCCAAACTCCTAGTTCCTGCCTCTCCCTCCCCTGCTTCCCCTTGGCAACCACAAATCTGTTCTCTATGTCTGTGAGTCTGTTTCAAAAACAGATTTCTTTTGAGGGTGACCTGGGCTTTCTTCATAGAAACATGAAGTGTAAGAAACAAACAACTGGGTCCCTGTGGGTTTTCCCCATCAGACTGGGAATCTTTCTAGCTCATCCCAGCTAATCTGCCCATTTCTTTTCCAGTTCAATGTTGCAAAGGTAAATGAAGCACTTTGGTTTCTCTGGTGATGCAAAGTCTCAATGAAAAGGACTACTCACTACTGGAATAGAGGTAAATACTGCCCTGATAAATGAAACCTTCAACTGGATTTTCTTTCCGCAATTATATTTGCTAGCTTTGCAACATGGTGATTAATACATTAAACCAATTAAACTCTGGGTAACTATTCACATTTTCTTGCATATGTTTTTTAGAAGCGCACACACAGAACTAGTCTGAACCAAAGGTGTAATTTATTTGTCTGCCATCTGAGTCACCAAGTTCCCTCAGGGTATCTTTGAACTTGTTCTTTCTAAATCTCTTTGGAAACACAACAATGTAAAGCAATTATACTCCAATGAAGATGTTTTAAAAAAAAATCTCTGTGGAGTATTTTTTTTTTAACGTGATTTATTCAGACATAGAAAACAAACTTATGGTTACCAAAGCTGAAAGGGAGGGGGGGATAAATTAGGAGTTCGGGATTAGCAGATACAAACTACTATATATAAAATAGATAAACAGCAAGGACCTACTGTATAGCACAGGGAACTATATTCAATATCCTGTAATAAACCATAATAGAAAAGAATCTGGAAAAATATATATATATGCACATATATATGTATAACTGAATCACTTTTGCTGTATACCTGAAACACTGTAAATTAAATGTATTTTAATAAAAATAAATAATTACAAGACAAAATACCCATGTGGTTTTCTAGAAACAGGCTGCCCAGCCCAGAACCCAACCTGTTCCATATTCTCTATTTCAGAATTTGCTCACGTGACTTAGGAAACGTTCAGACCACACGCTCTGTGCCTTTACAGCTCTGTGTCGGTGTGCAGCGGTGACTGCTGTTAGCGTGGCTGCTTTATCACAGAAATCCGAAACGGCCACCCTCCCTAGAAGTGCCTGTCAATGCTGGACAATTGAAGCCAGGAGACTGGATAGACTGTTTCCACACACTTTTCAAAGCTCTTAAATTCTATGGCTTTTACAGCAATGGGCAATATTTTACCTACAGTTCAAAAGAAGTTTTCTTCTTCAGCGTTTATGTAGCTTTCAGCCTCGATCTGAAAGAGCGTTAGAGATGTACACAATTATTAGAACTTAGGTACGAGACCACAGTTTTTTTCCACACCAACAACCCTTCTGGAATATTCGTGAAGCTCTATGGTGTGTGGCCAAGAAGACAGCAGAACTGAAGCTGCGGGTGGGCTACCACTGAGCACGTGACAGGGGGTCAGTTACCCCACCTGGGCCTCAGCTTCTGCAGGTGTGAGACGGGGAAACACCTGTTTGGCCCTCAGGAAGCTGTGTTTGGTTTCGAGTGATGTCGTGTCTGGTGGAAGCCTTTGTAGGGTGTGAGGCTGTCCAGACACAGAACGCTGTCACGTGACCTTTTATTACTGCTCTTGCCTGGTCTCCACAGAGAGGTCTGCAAAGGGACCCATTGTGGTGCAGGAAGAGAATGTCAGGGCGCCTGGAATGCTTTACTCCCAAGCTTTACATTTCATTTCTTCTTTGGGCGCATCTGTGGAGCGGGGCGCTGTGCCTCTGAGGGAACCCTGTCTGGCTCTGTTCCAACCTCCTGGCTTGACTTCCTTACCTGCCGAGGCTGGAAAGCTCCGAATCCACACCTCCCAGGCCCCTGTGCTTCCAGCCGCTCTGTCTGTGCATCAGCCGCGTTTCAAGCTGCTGTCAACTGGATGCTGTCACGTCTGTCCTACACACGTGTCCCAGACAGGCACCCGGTGACATGCCTGAGTCACCTGGCCCGGGCCTCCTGCCTTCCTTGTCACCCTTGCCCCCTCCCCGCCCCCAGAGTGCACACCCCACCCCTCCTCTGTGGGCTCTCACAGTCCGGCCACTGGGAAAGTCACCAGAGGGAGGGCTCCACACACCAGCGCTGGGGAAGTTTCCCTCGGGCAGCCAGGCCGTCGGCGGAGGGGAAACGGCCCTGGGTCTAGGGAGAGAAGCCCCTTCATCTTGCAAAGGGCATCACTCTGGTCCAATCAGGAGGGAGAACCACGCAGCCATTTGAAACAGGCGAAGTTTCATAAAAAGAACTATCAACTGTAACAGGGGAAGGGAGTGATGAGGGATTGGCTAGGAAGAAGTAAAGGGAGCCCCAGAAAGTATAGGAAAAGCAGATACAAAGAGCAGTGATGACCCCCAGGGCTGACAGGGGGCCAGGAAGCAGCTCATACCCCACCCCGGGCTGAGACCTGCTCTCTGCTGGCCAGGTCCCGGCCGTGGCTCAGCCAGTGGCCGAGAAGGTGCTGGGGTGCTTCACCAGTGGAATTTGCTGGTAGTCTGTCCTCTAAGGTGCCCCAGAAAGCTGATCATGGGGGTGTCTCACTGGAGTTACTCCATGTGAAACCTCCAGGAGTGGGCGCTGGGGGCTTCGCTGACCTTTGGTGCTGCTGGCTGCAGGACCAGCCCAAGCTCCCGGTCACAGAGCAGCTCAAGGGAGGGAGGGTTTGGTGCAATAATTCGGTCTTGGTAACAGTCCACCCCTTTGGCCCTTTGGCTTCCATATTCCCTTTCACACGCTCTTGAACTTGTGTAGAACTCTGTTTCCACCTAGCGAGACGCAGCTGTCCTTCATGCGAGTGAGGAAGCCCTCACTCCCCCCACCAAATAAGGAGGTACACGGCCCCAGGAGCCAGTATACCCACGGCCAGACAAGTTCATTACTACTCAAGTCACAATCCCACTGAGTATTCTGTCACTTGAAGCCTAAACAGTAAAGTTCATCTGTATATGAAATAATAATAAGGGAAAGAGGGGAAGAAAATGGTTGTGTAACGGCCACACATCCAAGCAAGGAGAAGGTAGGCAAGGCTCTCAGTCCTCCTGTAACTGGCCAGGGTGGGGATTGAGCCAAGAGACCCAGCGGGAGCTTCCTGACCCCATGACCTCTTGTCTGCGGCGGGGCCTGAAGCTCCTTTACCCAGCCGTCCTG
This sequence comes from Mesoplodon densirostris, assembly GCF_025265405.1. Taxonomy (NCBI): domain Eukaryota; kingdom Metazoa; phylum Chordata; class Mammalia; order Artiodactyla; family Ziphiidae; genus Mesoplodon; species Mesoplodon densirostris. The sequence goes on along the minus strand of NC_082670.1, from coordinate 3,190,133 downwards.
CGGTGTTTTTCTAGAAGTCACATCTCTTGGACTCTGCAGCTTGTTCTTCCAGATCTTTGTGAGCATCTAATTTCTCGTATTAAATCCCTTCTGTTGAACTTTCTCTCATCTGCAACTAAACCCTGTGTATCACATTTTGTAATTAACGTATTTGTACAATAGTGTAAATATAAATATATTTGAGACACCTGCTTAGTTTCTTTCAACTAATGGATATATATGATTTTTTTTTTTTTTTTTTTTTTTTTTTTGCAGTACGCGGGCTTCTCACTGCTGTGGCCTCTCCCGTTGCGGAGCACAGGCTCCGGATGCGCAGGCTCAGCGGCCATGGCTCACGGGCCCAGCCGCTCCGCGGCATGTGGGATCTTCCCAGACCGGGGCACGAACCCACGTCCCCTGCATCGGCAGGCGGACTTGCAACCACTGCGCCACCAGGGAAGCCCCGGATATATATGATTTAAGAGTTTTTAGAGACTTGTGCTAGAGAGCGTGCAATGGTTCCTGGCTTGCATAACAAGTTTTGTGGAACTCCTGGAGCATGGTAATGGTCATCAAAAAACGACCCAAGCTCAAATTTGCTGTAGGCTGAGGAAGCGTGTATCACAGCCCTCTGCCACGGCCATGAGTGATGGGTCAGATCCATAGGTGTGACCAGGTGTTTGAAGAAGTCGCCCTCTTAGGGAAAAATACCTTGAAATGGCTTTTTTTCTTTCAATTCAACCCCGGATCAAATCTCTCTTTCCCATGCCGAGATTATACATCTCAGACATGTCTTAACTTTTTGATTTCAGTGAATGGTCTTTTGGTACAAAAAGTCTGGTGAGATCTAAATCAAGTCTTCTGTGTCAATTTCAGTCTTTTGCAGGAGGAAGGAAGGAAGAAAGGAAGGAAGGAGGAAAGGAAAGGGAAAAGGAAAAGGGAGAGAAAAGAAAAAGAAAACAGAGACACAAGGCACCTGGCACTAGAGCAGGCCAGCTTCCTAGAGTTTCACTACCTCACCACCCAGAGCCCTTTCTTCTCTCCCACAAACATGGCCTCCATCCAGGAAGCCTTTCCCAGCAGAGATCTATTGCTTTCAGGCTAGCTTTGTGTGGAAAACAAATAATTTAAGGGCAGCATAAAAGCTTATTGATTATCAATGGTCCACTCTGTGGTAGGTACTTAGACAAGGGGAAAAATGAAAAATAAAAATAAGCCCCAAGTTTACTTCTGCAGAAAGAAATGGACGAAATACCAATAGGGCACCTTCCCAGCCCAGACCTTTTCTGGCACTCATTAAAATTCAAAAGCAGTGACCCAAGTGTGTCCTGGAGGAGACATCCCAGGCTCCCCTGACTTCTCTAGCCTCCTCTCGACCTCCAGCAAGGGGCTACCGGGGGAAGAAGGGAAAGGAAGGCAGTGGTTCTAAGCTTGAGCATCAGAACTCGCTGGAGGGCTTGCAGGGTCCACCCCAGAAGATCTGGACCAGCATCAATGCCCCGCATCTGGAACCAGCTCTCAGGTGGTGCTGATGTTGCTGGTCCAGGGACCGTTCTTTGAGAACCAGTGGTTTTAAGGCAGTAAAGCAGAGCGGTGAAGAACACAGACTCTGAAAGGCAGACTGCCTCGGTCCAAATTCCTGCTCCACCCTCACTGTGGGACCTGGGACAATTACTTACTGAGCCTCGGTTTCCCCATCTGTAAAACAGGCATCATGGCAGTATGTGCTTCACAGGGTCATCAGGAGAACTGAGTTAATAGAGATAAAGCACGTAGCACGGCACCTGATCCAGGCACAAGTAGGAGCTCATACAAACTTTTAATTGAGACGATCACTGTTTGTCCTGTGACCCCAGTCTGGCCCCGAGTGTCCTGCTGAGTGTCCTGTGTGTGAGCCCTCATCCTCCTCAGCCCCGCCAGTGTCTGGGCCCCAGTTTCCTCTCCCATAAAATGGGAGGGTGGGTTAGTTGACTTTCAAGATTCCTCCTCATAGAAAGACAAAGCAACTTCTGAAGCTTACAGGAAGCCCTCAAAATGTTCCTGGACTGTGACTACACCCGGGCATACCTTCTTTTTAAATTTTCATATGTAACAAGCACGTGAGTCCCGCTCAGCTTAGTGTGACGGAGCTGATTGTGTGTGAACTTGCCCTTGTGTGTTTCTTCTCTTTCTCGGAGTGTCACCAGCCTCCCTGCTCTGTCACAGCCGAGGGGAAGGGAGGGAACTGAGCCGGGGGCTGCACCCCTGCTCATGTGTTCCCTGGGGCAGCCCTGCAAGGTGGTGGCCTTGTCCCATTTTACAGATGAGGAAACCAAGCTCAGGAAGGTGATGAAAGCTGCCTAAGGTGACCCAGCTGGCGGGTGACGACGCTGGGACCTGTGAGCCCCACTCCGAGGCCAGTGTGAGGTGCTGGGGCTGGAGAGGTGGAAGTGCAGACACGCACAGACCAATAAACCAGAGCCCCAGGGGGTCCAAGGAAACAGAGTGGGCCTCTCGGCGCGGCTGCCCAACCGGGTCCCAGGTCTACCTGACACGGCCCCAGAATCACCCGTTCTGGGCGGGGTAACGGCACCCTCATCTCTGCCCCAGAGCTGCACGGGAGGGCAGGGCGGGGTGACCAGCTGCCCCTCCCTGCTCTTCCCTCCGCCCAGCTACTCCCCGGCTCGAGGCTGGGACGCTCCTCCGCCTCTCCCACCCGCCCCTCTGCCTGCAGGTGAGGTTCCTCACCTCTGAAGGCCTGGCCGTCACCTCTGTGGGGCCCCTGAGACCTTTGCCCACCCCGCAGTGACCAACATCCCAGTGCCAACAGGTTTCTACCTTGGCCCCTGGGACTTAGAGCACTGTTTCCCTCCACTACCTGAGCCCCTATCGTGGGCTGAATTGTGTCCCCCTGCCCCCAGATTCACATGTTGAAGCCCTAACCCCAGGAGGTAATTAAGGTTAGCTGAGCTCATATGGGTGGGCCCTAGTCTACCGTGATAGGTGTCTTTATAAGAAGAAGAGATGAAGACACAGACCCAGGGAAACAGCATCTACCAGCCAAAGAGAGAGCCCTCAGGAGAAACCACCGTGTGACACCTTGATCCTGCACTTCCAGCCTCCAGACTGTGAGGGAATGCACTGTCGTGTAAGCCCCCAGCCAGTGGTCTTCATTACAGCAGCCCTAGCAGACAAGGTACCTCGCCTTCCCAGCCCTGCAACCCTGCCCCCCAACAAAGGCAATGAACACCTTGGCGTCTTAGGGATTGGCCGCTGGTCATCCCAGAACTCCTCACACCCAGGGAGGCCCCGGTTCTTAGGAGGCCTTGGTGGACAGGTGTGCACTGAATCAGTGGATGAGTGCCTGATACAAACTGCCTGATACCTCGTCATAAAGCCCCTTTGCTGCCCCTCACCCAAAACACGAGATGCCCTGCCCAGAGCTGTGCTTAAAAACAACAGGCAAAGGGACTGGCTGGAAACCCACAGGTGTGTCTTGCGCTGAAAGATGCTTTAAAGAGCTGACCCTGCCACCGGTGGCTGGCCTGGCTGTGCTGTTCTATTGGATACCAATGCCTGATGTCATGGTAAAATGAAACGAAGCAAAGCCACTTCGTAATTTCACCTGAGCACCGACAAAAACAAAGTCACTGTGACACCCACAAAAACCCTTTGTCGGCTAAAGTGAGTAACTGCTACTTTGCCAAGATAGCGTTATCTTCAGTCTCCTCTCCTTAGGAAGGCTGACTGAGATGCCTGGACAAAGAAACGCTCCCACTCTTGCGACAGCATCTAACCTCCAGTCTAGACCAATGGCAGCTTCCTAGACGCCCCCAGTCACCCACCTCCTGTAGCGGGTCCCTTCCAGCCCCCTCCCCAAGATACCCGCCGTTCCCGTGGTGACATTCCCCCTCGGGGCAGCTGGTCACGACCCCGCCTGTCCAAGCACAGATGTGCCCAGGGGTCTCGGCCTGCAGCTCCTGGACAGTGCCGTCCCCTGGCTGTAGTTTGATGGGATAGAATATGCTAACTGCCAGACCTGGGGGAAGGGGTGTCGAGAGGGAGGGACGGTGGGGAGCTAAAGACTGAGAAGAGGTTTGGCCGTTTCCAAAGGGGAGAGGAGTCCGCAGATTCCGGTCGGCTGCCGCTCTGCGGGCATCACGAGCCTCTCCTCCACCTCCCCGGAAAAGCTTCGGGAACGTCCATGTTATTTGTTGAGCTCTTCAAGTTGGGTTTGGGTTTGGGGCCGAGCGGGGCTGATCTCTCAGTAACTGGCTGGAGAGACTGGGTTGTGAGGGACACTCAGGAGAGGCAGGGCGACCCCGAGGGGAATTGCTGACCATCCTCCGTGGTTCCTTGAGTCCCGGGAACGCAAGGCAGCGGTTCTCAACGCTCCCAGCGCCTTAGAATCACCCAGCGAGCTCAGGAAAGGTCCTCACAGCGCCACCTCTGGGCCCAGGTGAGCTGGCCTAGGCTGGGCCTCCCAGTTGTTTCCACCCTCACCTTCGGGAATCCTTTCTGCGGGTCCTGGAGCCACATTTCAACAGGCGCGCTTGTTTAAAAAGCGGCCTTAATTGCGAGGATTTCAACCACCAGTTTCAACGGTGGGAAAATATTTGTGGACAGACGTGTGTCTTTTGTTCTCTAAATAACAACAGAATGAGGTCATTTTGGGGCTTTGTAAGATCTTACCAGAAAGTATGGGGGATGGAGCCGTGGGCCGTGGTGTCTGTTCCCTTATTTAGGACAGAGAAATGCATCGAGTTGTGCTCCAGGTGAGACCCGGCTCCCACCCCGTGCAAGACCTGTAGCACCCTCAGGGGACAGCAGAGAGGCATTCTGGTGTCGCTGGTGCTTTAGCAGAACAAGGGTGCCTGGAGGGGGGCCTTCCACCCCCGGTCCTTTGGGCGCAAGACCCACTAGGACATTCCCAAGACCCGGTGCTTGAAAATCCTCAGATACATCCACTTGAGCATCAGCCTCTGACGGCCTCCCGTGCTGGCAGCGAGGGCAAGAAGCCTGGGATCTGGTTAACGGGAGAATGGCCTTTCCACGATTCTGTAAAGAGTGTTTTTTTAATCAAACAGGATTTGAAAAAACAAAGAAGAGATGAAATGTGCCCCCACTCAACAGTTTTACCTTCCTCTCTGTCGAGGTGTGACAGGTGAGCACAGGGCCCGAGCACCTTGCCGTTGGGAACATGCATCACACGCCGCATTGTTCCCGCCTGCTGACTGCAGTCCCCTCCCTCCACGGTGAGCCCCCTCTGTCCTTCAGAGCATCTCAGGGTCTAGCACCAGGCCTGGCACAACATCTCAGGTGTGAGACGAGATATAAGCCCCTGGGAGGGCTGGGGGTCTGGTCTGTAGGGTTCACTCTCTCCCAGCACCTGTCACAGAGGAGCTAAGCCACAGGCGACGGAGGAACGTCAGGACCCTGAGGATGCGAAAGTCAGGTTCTCACCACCGAGAGGCGCGCCCGTGATTTTTCAGACTTTCATTTACCCAGATTGATGCAGCTTTAGCAGGAGTGGGATGGGGAGGACGACAGTGGGGAGAGAATGTGGGTGGAGGGGAAGGGCGGGTGGTGGTGGCTATGGGAGACTGGGCATCTTCGACCTGGACCTTCACTCTCCCCTGGACACAGACCGACCCCAGCAGCCCCTGCACCACTGAGGTCTGAGAGTCGCCATCCGAGCTGCCTTCCTGCGGAGGCTGCTTCTCCAAGGATGACGGATGTGTCCTCTCGGCAGCTCCCCTGTCTCACGCATTTCAGCTCCTTCCCACGCAGCCCGCTGGTGCTCCCAGCCTTGCCCTCAGGTGACCTGAGAGCCGCCTCCTCCCTAACCGGGAGCCCCAGCTCATTGTTGCCACTGGCAGACACCCCGGGCCAGGACTGCACATCCTAAATAGCTTTAAAATAGCGGAACTGATGTGCTGGAAACGGATTAACAACCTGCTGTTTGCTCAGCTCAGCTGCCTGAGTTGAAATCTATTCCTCTCAACCACCTGGTACCTGTGGAACACCTGCTGGGAGTTTGGGGCCGAAGAAGCCCAAAGTGGTCCATGTCGGGAAGCAGCTTCCTCCCTACCTGGGGAGGCTCCAGGGACGCTGAGGACGGCAGCTAGGGCTTCAAGGTGTGACGTGGATGCTGAAGGTGAAAGCAGTGGAGGGGCGGGAGGATGACCGGGGGCCCGGACTCCCCATTCCCGCCCGCTCAGCCCCTGGCGCCCCTCACTCTGCTTTCTGTCTTTGTGACTCTGATGACCGCTGGAACCTCATATAAGTGGACTCATCCAGTATTTGTCCTTTTGTATCTGGCTTATTTCACTGGACATAATGTCCTCAAGGTCCATCCATATTGTGGCCTGTGTCAGAATTTCCTTCCCTTTTTTTTGGCTGGATCATATTCCATTGTATGTATGGACCACATCTGTTTATCCATCATCCATCAATGGACACTTGGGTTGCTTCCACCCCTGGGCTATTGTGAAGGATGCTGGTATGAACACGGGTATGCAAATATCTGTTCCAGCCCCTGCTTTTAATTTCTCTCTCTCCTCTCAAGTTTTACTCTAAGTGAACCAAGCCGCTCCTTCACTCGGCTTAGAAATCTCCTCAGCTAAATATCCAAGTTCATCACTTGCAAGTTCCACCTTCCACTCAACCCTAGAGCACAGTCCAGCCAAGCTCCTTATCACCGTTTAACCAGCTGCCAATAACACACTCCTCGTTTCCATGTGAGCCTCCTAAGAATGGCCTTTAACATCCACGTTTCTACCAATATTCTGAACAAATGAAGTTTGTTCCCCGGTTCCATCCAGGCGGCACGTCCCACGGCCCTCGCTGGGGGTGGCTGTGACTTCCTGCAATGAGCGCCTGACTCAGTCTGGCCACCTCTGCTCCCATCCTGGCCCTGCCTGCTCGGGAAGCCGTTTAACCACGATGGGTCTCAGTGTTGCCGTTGCAGCGTGGGGATGGCGGGGCGTGACCTTTTCCCAGGCTTGTCGCAAGGGTGAGACCAACCACGAGTGGGGAGGCATTTCAGTGCCCGCACACCTAAGGGATTCCTAGTCACGCTTCCAGGCCCTTACGTGGCTAGACAGTCAAACCACAAAAGCCCACGTCTGTGCTTATCCATACTGGCCTCTTGCCTGATAGTAAGTGAGGGAGGAGTGGCATTCTCTTTCGGGTGGGGGGATCTTTTTTTGTTTTGCAGTACGCGGGCCTCTCACTGTTGTGGCCTCTCCCATTGCGGAGCACAGGCTCCAGACGCGCAGGCTCAGTGGCCATGGCTCACGGGCCCAGCCGCTCCGCGGCATGTGGGATCCTCCCGGACCGGGGCACGAACCCGTGTCCCCTGCATCGGCAGGCGGACTCTCAACCACTGTGCCACCAGGGAAGCCCGGGGGATCTTTTTTAGAACAGAGACCAAGGATGGCAAATACTGGGTTCCAGAGGAGTCTCGGCTGTGTCCAGTCTCCGCCTGAGAGGGCGATGGTGTCCATCCAGGGCATCGGGGGGAAGAGGACAGACTTAGCCCAGACCCCCCGGGGCTCTGCTGGCCAGTCACCGGGCTCTTGTTTTTCAATTTTCTAGGCTCTCAGAAACCCCACCACCATCCTCCAGTGTGGGGGTTTGTTGTCCAAAGGTACAGAATCATGACGGCACAAGGTGGTAACTACCGCTTAATGATTAAACCAAAACCGACCACTGTGTCCGTCCTCAGTATCCACAGAAATGAGCAGAGGGCCTCATGTCAAGGGAGTGTCTGATGAGTGAATTCCCGCTAACAGGCGTGAAGCACCACCAGCCTTCACACCACCAGCATCCGTGCCCTGAGTTACAAAGAGCACAGGAGATGGCCACACCTCAGCCAAGACAAAGGCCAAGATCATTAAACCCGTAGGCAGTTACAGGCAGACCTCCCTGTGCTCCCCACTGCTCTGTGCTCTAATTGGCCCTTCTTCACCCGTGCTGAGCACTCCCCATGTAGCGCCGTAATGACATAACTCTGCTTTGTCCCTCTCCCTAGACAGGGAAGCCCTTGTGGCCCAGGAGCCCTTATTAGTCTGTGTTGCCAAAGCCTGGCGCACCCTCTCCAGACCTTAGAGGAGCAAGGAGGGTGTCGTCAGGCTTCCAGAGCGGGAGGTGCCAGAGACGTTTTCCTCTTCTCGTTCCTTCCTCCCCGAGTCTCATCACCTAAGGGTACCAAAGCTGCCCTGCTTGATTTATTTTGGTCTGTGTGTCTGCAAATGCATACATTAGCTGGCTTTTGAAAAAGACGTGGCTATTCCAAAGGCTGGAATTAGATGTTGTTTCGGATGTTTGCAGAGCGAATTGTGGGATTAGAAAAATGCCTTTATCCGGAACAGGAATTGTGATGCTTCCTATTTTTTAATGTAAAACATGAAGTAAACATAATTCACAGTCATTTTTAATGTCCTGGTGCATTTCAGAGCCCCATTTAAGAGAAATGATTTTCAAATGCCTGATGAGTCTGGTTTGAAAGCCTCTGTGGAATTGATGTACTATAATGTACTCAGATCATTTTAAATCCAGGCCCTGCTTTGATATTTGCCTCTCGTTGCCATCATGGATGGCAAATGTAGACACCAGGACCAGAAGAGGGTGTGTGGGTGGGATGAGGGAGAAGCGGGAAGGGAGAGCGTATCTTTACAAAGCCACGAGGCACATACATCAACATTTGTAAAATCGCGGTGGTACAGGCTTATATTATTCCCTGTACTTTTCTGAATGTTTGAAATATTTCAGAGAGAGAGAGACAGAGAGAGAGAGAGAGAAAGAGAGAGAGAGAGAGAGAGAGAGAGAGAGAGACTCTTCCGGAGTCTGGAGCAAGGCCCCCCTGAGCCCCTCTCCGAGCCCCAGACAGCCAGAGCTACTCAAAGTGGGGTCGGCCAGCAGCTTCGCAGAAACGCAGATTCTCAGGTCCCGCCCAGCCCCAAAGATTCAGAGTCTGCATTTTAACGAGCCCCAGGTGATTCCTAGACACGTGAAAGTGCTCCTGCTGCCCTGCCCATCACCTCCCAAACTCCTAAAGCTCGGAAATAGTTCAAGGATATTTTAAGATTTCCTTGAACGCTGCCTAGGTCAGGAGTTCTGTGGTGCCCTACACCTGCTTTTCTCAAAACATCTTGCACGATCACCAGCTGCTACCTGGACTGTGAACTCCCCATCGGTCCCTTCAGCCTTTGGGCGGTTGTCCTGTCACAGTATATGGCACGTGGTGTTAGGTTCAATGAGTGTTTTATGAATGAACAAGAATACACAGTTTTAGATATACCCGTCAGGCCATCAACCAAACTGCAAATGGTTCATCCAGGGAAGGGAAGTGCCTGGTTCTAGAGCACATTAATGCATGGAATTAATTTCTTACCATCTTTTTTGGTGCTAAATCTAAAATAAATTAACTCACTTTAAAATTATCCGCATTTTTTTAAAGTGCATGGTTAAAATTTTGTAGCAAAGTGCGATTTTTTTATGGCACATCTCAGTAAACTGACGTTAAAAAGACTTCCACTTCGGGAACTCAATCTTTCGAGATGTCTTGGCCCCATTTGAAAGCCTGAGGAAAGATGGGAACTTCTCCTCCAGATAAATGCACACAATTGGCATATAATTCCGGGTCCACCGACCCCAAGTAAAGAGCTCTTGCCCTAAGTCGACAAGGCCAGGTCCACCGCCCTCACCTGGCACCATCCTGGAGTTTCCCACTGTCATTGGAATAAGACGTGTCTGTGGACATCCCCCCATGTGACACTCTGGGCAGACACCTCGTTTCTCTGGCTGGGAAAATAACATGGGCAACACACTGCAAATCATGACCACCTTAAAAGCTCTTCCTATCGCTGGCTGATAAAGGGATGCTTTGAAGGGTTTTACATTTGGTTTAATCCCACAGTTTCCCCCTGTAGGTCTAGGAGACAGGAAGTTGCCATGGGAATCAACATTTACTGGACAGAGGCCACCACGGGGACCAGACAGTATTTTATCAAGTGGCTTTTTTTCTTTAGACACATCAAAAGGGGCTTGGAAGCCATCAGCAAGGCAGTGGAAATATTTGATTCTATTCACAAGCACCATCTAACCAGCATGTGGTTTATGCGTAATAAACAAGTAACACCCAAAGGAATAGAGAGATGAGCGGAGCCATCGCTGAGGCTCTGATGATGTAAGGAGCCCAGATCCTAAGGTCTCACCACTCCAAGTTGTGCTCATTTCCCGCAAAGAAAAGTCCAATGCCGCCCCTCTTAGCAAGAAACCGCCAGTTCCTTCAGAAAGTCATTTCCCCTGACATTCAGTCATTGCACCTGTACTTTAGTAGAATAAGAACAATATTGAACAATTGAATGATAATTCAATAATAATTGCCTAGTATTGAAAAAGAATAATAACATCGTATGGAGAAACCGGAACGAAAATTTTGGCCAGACCAACAATATCATGGGTATTTGCACCGTATTTAACTTTGCAAAGCTCTTTCACTTTGTGTCGGTCCAGCAATTTAATCATGTTGCCAGAAAGAAAGAGGAACTTCTTCTTCCCCTCAGGCCCACAGCCCCTGACACGTCCACACAGCCCGCGACAAGCGCCCACAGAAACCAAGACCTGCATGGCTGTGAGCTGGGGCTGAGCCTCAGAGCCTGTTTATTGCCTTATTAGTGTCTCCGATGTCTGTGACAGAAGTCAGCTCTTCCAGGACTCTGAGTGCTGAGGTCAGAGGTTGATTGAAAAAGACTCAGAAGCTTTGAAAGGTTTAGAAATCTCAAGCAGGGCAGAGTTCATAAGAGAAGCTGGCCTTTCCAGAAGAATTGCCTTTCTTTGGGGGCTTTGTAAAATTAACCTCAGGAGATAAAGTGAAACGGGTGAGTAGCATTTTTATTTTGGATTTTAATTTAAGTATTGCATTGATTTTTTTTTTTTTTTTTTTTTGCTGTACGCAGGCCTCTCACTGTTGTGGCCTCTCCCGTTGCAGAGCACAGGCTCCAGACATGCAGGTTCATCAGCCATGGCTCACGGGCCATGGCCCGCTCCGCGGCATGTGGGATCTTCCTGGACCGGGGCACGAACCCGTGTCCCCTGCATCGGCAGGCGGACTCCCAACCACTGCGCCACCAGGGAAGCCCAGAGAGAACTTATTTTAATACATTCAAGCTATCTGTTTCCAGAGAAATGAGGTTGGAGGGAGATCAGGGAAAGTGCCCTATTGATTGTGTATCAATCGTTTCACAATTGACCCTGGTCGTCCTACACAAACTCAGTTTCTAAGGAGCAGCACCCACATGTGTTAACTGGGAATCAGACCTGAGCTCTAGTTCCGGGTTGGCCTCCGATGGAATCTTCAGTTTGGTCAAAGGAGTTGATTTCCCTGGGCCTCAGTTTCCTCTCCCAGAAATCGAGAGGCTTAGAGTCAGAAGGCTGGAGGGTCTGCTTAGCTTCCTGGTGTGTTATCATCCAAAACTATATCCCTCACCCGGGATGGGGAGAAGGTATTGATTTTTTGTTTTCTTGGAAGAAAACCAGCCATGATGCACAGGCCAACACATGAACTAACTCGCCCCTGAAAGAGCTGCTTCTTCCTTCTTCCCTCTTCCGTTTGCTGGAGGCAGGGGCATGGGTGGCTATTTGCAAAGCTTCCGAGAGGCATTCACTGGTGAGCTCACACTTGGGTTTAATGCAAAATAGTCTCTCTTGGCAACAGAGAGCTTCAAACAGTGAGGCCCACCACTAGTGTAGATGCTGCTGGGATCAGCATTGAGCCCAGAACCCATGGGGCTCGGGTAGTTAGAAGTGGGCTGGAAACACCTGAGTCATCCTCCTGCCTGGCTCAGCAATCAGCCGGTGAACCTAAAGCTACTGAAGATCCCTAGCAGACTCTTTTTCTTTATTTTTTTTTGCGGTACGTGGGCCTCTCACTGCTGTGGCCTCTCCCGTTGTGGAGCACAGGCTCCGGACGCGCAGGCTCAGCGGCCATGGCTCACGGGCCCAGCCGCTCCGCGGCATGTGGGATCTTCCCGGACTGGGGCACGAACCCGCGTCCCCCGCATCGGCAGGCGGACTCCCAACCACCCTAGCAGACTCTTGATGAAGGTGCTTTGTGCAGAAGCTTGCCAGGCAGGATGAGCAGGACTTGACACCCTGAGGTCTCATTAGGTGGGGACGTGGACGGTGCCCGTCACATGTGTTCTCCTTTGAAAGGGAAAAAACTGAAGATCGGAGAAGAGAGACCCCAGAGGAATCCTTTCATCTGCCCAGTTGGAAAGCTGGGTTGAGTGAGAGCAACTAAGAAACTGCCTTTTTGTGGAGGACACAAAACTGCCTTTTTGTGCTCAAGGGATGATTTAAATTCTTCTCCACTTCCTCCCGGGGTTTGGACATGGTGTCACCCTCATTAAATGAAAATGTGAGGGATAAACGCTCAGCAAAGATCAAGAGGGAGTGTGGTGCTTTCGAGTGAGGACGGAGCAGACGGGAAGGCCTTCAGTGGCATGGCCAAGCCTGTCACCGTCACCATCACCGTCGCTGGGGAAAGGCCTCCCCTCCCTGACAGCCTCCTGGGCCTCAGAAGAAATTCACGACCCTCAGAGCCACGTAGAACCACACAGGAAACTCTCCCCTTACTTCACAGTCAAAGTCATTTCAAGCTCCACGGTATGCTTCTCAGGTTAATCACTCTACTTGGCTTCAATGGACGTTCAGCCACTTAAAGTCAAGAGTGTAAAAAATTTTTTCACAATTAAGAAAATTCAAAGAATGTGCTGCTCCAAATGCAATTTCAGGAAATGAGGCTGAATGTTTCGAACAATAGCAGCACCTTCCTCACAGGTCCATTGTTCTCTGAGAAGAGGAGAGACTTGTGTGCTCATGTTCTGATCATTTAAAAACATGTTTCTAAATGGGACCTAATTAAATTCAAAAGCTTTTGCACAGCAAAGGAAACCATAAACAAAACGAAAAGACAACCCACAGAATGGGAGAAAATACTATGTGACCTACAAGGGATTAATCTCCAAAATTTACAAACAGCTTATGTGGCTCAATACCAAAATAACAAAAAACCCAATCAAAAAATGGGCAGAAGACCTAAACAGACATTTCTCAAAAGAAGACATACCAATGGCCAAGAGGCACATGAAAAGATGCTCAACATCGCTAATTATTAGAGAAATGTGAATCAAAACTACAGTGAGATATCACCTCACACCAATCAGAATGGCCATTATCAAAAAGTCCACAAACAATAAATGCTGGAGAGGGTGTGGAGAAAAGGGGACCTTCCTACACTGTTGGTGGGAATGTAAGTTGGTGCAGCCACTATGGAAAACAGATGGAAGTTCTTTAAAAAACTAAAAATAGAGCTACCATATGACCCAGCAATCCTACTCCTGGGCATATATCCAGAGAAAAACTTGCTTCGAAAGGATACGTGCACCCCAGTGTTCACTGCAGCACTATTTACAATAGCCAAGTCATGGAAGCAACCTAAATGTCTATCAACAGAGGAATGGATAAAGAAGATGTGACATATATATATATATACACACACACACACACACACACACACAATGGAATATTACTCAGTCATAAAAAAGAATTAAATAATGCCATTTGCAGCAACATGGGTGGACCTGGAGATTATCATACTAAGTGAAGTGAGTCAGACAGAATGACAAATATCATATGATATCGCTTATGTGTGGAATCAAAAAAAATGATACAAATGAACTTATTTACAAAACAGAAATAGACTCAGACTTAGAGAATGAATTTATGGTTACTGGGAGGAAGGGTGTGGGGGGTAGGGATAGACTGGGAGATTGGGATTGACATGTACACACTGCTATATTTAAAATAGATAACCAATAAGGACCTACTGTATAGCACAGGGAACTCTGCTCAGTACTCTATAATAAACTAAATAGGAAAAGAATGTGAAAAAGAATAGATAGATATATATGTATAACCGAATCACTTTGCTCTACACCTGAAGCTAACACAACATTATTAATCAACTATACTACAATATAAAATGAAAAAATTTTTAAATAAAATAAAATAAAAATATCTGTTTCTATATGTAAAAGTCTCATCTGATGCAAGGCATTAAGGTCATTTTTTAAAATGAACTAGGTAGGGAAAAAGGTAAAAACATAAAATAGAATTGTAGGCAATGGAGTTTAGATTCTCATTTTTTGGATCTTTTCTGCAGAAAGACTCCTCCAGCATCTTGAGGGCGATACCCGGTTCCCTTGACCCCTCCGACTAGCTCAGGCTCCAGTCCAAGAGGGCAAATCCCTCCAGAGCCTCCAGGGAAGGGTGAGGGATTGAAGGAGTTCACCTGTGCTTCTGTTTAGTTCCGTGTCCAACAGTGGGATTTTCTGAGCATCTCACACACAGAAGACAGAGGGGAAGACACAAACTTTTGTACTCCAGAGCCTTTTCAGTGGGAGAATGTTTCTGAACCCAAAACAAGGGGGAATCAGGCAAGTTTCTAAGAAGGCTTCACCGTCTAGGGCTCTGTTTTGTTCACTGACTAAGGGTTGATGCTGAAATGACTAGATAAATGATTCCTGAGAGGTTAAGGGCTCAGAGATGTCCCCCAGGGAGGGCGGTGGGTGACAGTGCTGACCTGAGGAGCTGTACTCACTACAGGGCATTTTCCTGTAGGGGAGCAATTTGGGGTTTCCCAAGGTCACCAGTACTGGGGCAGAGAGGAAGCTGGCTCCAGGAACAAAGGCAGGGGTCAAGGAGGCCCCTGGCATGACTTTCTGTTGAGAGGACAGGAGCGGAGCAGGGCAGGTGCTGAGCGTAGTGGGCTGGCATCCTGAGTCGGGCAGGAGAACAGTCTGAGTTTTGGAGTCCTGGTTTGCGCACCACGTGACCTTGGGCAAGTTACTCAACACCTTTGAAGGCTGCCGTCACTCCTCCACAGTGGCCTTCACAGGTGCGCAGGTACTTCAGGTGAGGCGGCACACCGGGAAGGGTGTCAGTGACCCGGATGGTTCTTGAGTTTGTTAGGAGCATGTCCTATCTCTGCTTCTGTCAAAGACGCAGAGCGGTGTGCTTGCAGCAGGACAGGGCAGACAGGGTGCGGCGGGGCCAGGACCAGGCTTTCACTCCACCAGGGGATAAAATCGGGACCAGGGAAGCCTGGCCGGGGCTGTTCCTGGGCGGGGTGGGGAGGGGGACGTGACACTGGCTGGTGGGGTGTGGCGGTCCTCCACACTTGGTGATGTGGATTGAGCCCCATCGACAAGATAGAGGACCGGGTGGCCTGCCCCTGGGCAAAGAGGCCACCGGAGATTTGGGACTTTACCCAGAGTCATCCGCTACCAGGAAGTCTGACCGCAGGCAGCAAACTCCAGCTCTGTGTCTATCGGGCCCGGCTGCAGAATTATTTAGCAGAGCTAATGGAATGAACTGTCCTGGGGATTCCAACCTCTTTTCTCTGTTTGATTGATGTTGGATCTGACCCCAGTTTGTGGGGATGATGCGCAATCAGATAAGCTCCTTCTGGATCTCTCGAGGGGTTGGGGTCAAGATGACCACGTCTGACGGCACCTAAATAATCCTGGATATTGTACAATTGTTCACTCGTCCAAGTTCCCTGCTCACGTGATCTCATGTGTCCCTCGCAACAGCCCCATGTGACAGGTGACTTGTAGGTAAGGCAGGTGTTATGATTATTCACACTTTACTGATGAGGAAAGTAAGGCTCACAGAGGTGATGAGACCAGTTCAAGGTCACACAGCCGGAAGGTGTGAGGTCTGGAGAAAACGTCAGGAGGTCTGACTTCAGATGCTCCGCTTTCTCCATGACGGGATCCTGCCAAGCGTTTGGGGGGCTTGAAACTTTTATGCTCCTTGACTTAGGCTTTGACGCCTGGAAGCAGACCCTGGAATGAGGACGCAGGCAAGGGGGCAGGGGCCTCACTGCCCCCAACTCACCTGTTCCAGGTTAAGGGAAACTGAATTCCCAGGGCTTCCTGCTGACTTGGTCCATGGGTTCCAGGCGTCCAAGAGCGACACTTTGAGGAAAAGTCTCCCCTGGGGTTATGGGGATATACGTATATGTATAGCTGAATCACTTTGTCATAAAGCAGAAACTAACACACCATTGTAAAGCAATTATACTCCAATAAAGATGTTAAAAAAAAAAAGTCTCCACTGAGGGCTGATGGGATGAACATCCCTTAAAGCCAGCCTCCTTTCCCCAACCCCACGCCCTCCCAACAAAACTAGTTACAAGGGCCCTGTGGGGTCTAGGCAAAGCATCCCTCTAGCCAGGAGGCCTTGGAAGGTCCTGCATCCCAATCACGTGATGACGGCCACGTGAGTAGCACTCCCCCACCTGCTTTAGGGGAAAGTGGAGATTAGTACCTGGGAGTCACTGGTGTTCTGTGGGTGGTAGTTCTCTCTAATTTATTTGATGAGTTATCCTGAAAAGTGGAGGATTCTCTCCTGACAACTTGTAACTAATGTCTCATCCATTTTCTTTCTCAGATTAAGGAGCCTGAGTGACATCAATATATTTTAAACTCTACAGTTTGCACAACGTTTCTAACCAGCACAGAAATGGCCATCGTTGTTTCTGCTTCTGGTAACTGCGCCTGGGAATTCTGCTACTCCCCGCTCAGGCCTGCAGTTCAGACCAGGCTAAGGCCACCTCCACGCATGTGACCAAGCCTGGCCAGAGCATCACAGCCTGGGTGCCATGGTGATAGGCTCAAAAAGAGCACGGGACCCGCCAGCAACAGTCAGAGCTGACAAGACCGGCTGGGATGTTATTGGGATATTTTAGAGAAGAGCTGCCTCTTTCTGCGGGAGCTGCCGGGGTGAGTGAGCAGGGGACACGCCACGTGGAGCCTGAGAATGAAGGTGACAGAGAAGAAAGCAACCTGGAGGTGGAAACAGAGCAGGATTCAGCCATGTCCAAAGCCATGTCACCCTCGGTCTTTTTGGTTACACAAGCTAGTAAAGTCTCTTTTTTTGCAGAAGTCAGTTTGCCTTGGGTGTATAGTTTTCATATGAAAAAAATACTAATGCTCTCGCAGTATTGGTCATTTCCTGTCGATGTCTTGCTATGTAAGCAAATATGAGACCCTGATATGCTGCCTAAAATGAGTCCACTCCCAGATACTGACGTGTAAAGTATTCACTTCAGCTCAGACGTACCAACCAGCATATTCAGTGCCATCTCCCCATTGTCACTTGTGTCCCCAAAGAATACGAGCATTATTCTAATATAAGAATGTAAGCTGTTCCATGCCAGCTCGGGTGACGCTCTATCCAGCCTGGGTTCTTTGTTCAAATAGTGGCTATAAGGACACTTTTTGTGAGTTAATGACACAGAGGTATCATTTTCAAAGAGTAAGATAGGACTTAATCATATAACCCACCAGTGCTGCTCCTAGATACTTACCCAAGAGAAATGCAAACATGTGTCTACACAAAGAACTGTATCTGAGGGTTCAGAGCAGCTTTATTCCAAGTGGCCCCAACTGGACCCAACCCAAATGCCCACGAACAGAGCAATGGATAACAAGTCCTGGGGTATTCACGCAATGGAACACCACTCAGCAGTAAATACAAAGGAATGAAGTACTGATAATGGGCAACATGCGTGTCTCCTAAGTGTTATGCTGAGTGAAAGAAGCCGGACGCACGACAGCCTGTGCCTGGTTCCATTTACTCGAAGCTGAGAATAGGAAAGACTCACCTGCAGTGAGAGAAGCGGACCAGTCACTGTCTAGGGAGGTGAGGGGGGCAGAGATTGTCTGCAAAGAGGCTCAGCAGAACTTTTCTGGGTGACGTCTGTATCTTGATGGGGGTGAGGGCTTCGCAGGCGTATACATCCCTGGACTGTACATTTTAAATGTGTGTATGTAAAGTATACCTCAATAAAGTCACTTTCTAAAGTGAGGTGTTTCCCTAGGATTTTCTTAACGTCCTTTCAAAACTCCTAATGTTGATATTTAAAATAGTCTTTTTTAAAAAATAAAATTTTATTTATTTATTTTTGGCCGCATTGGGTCTTCATTGCTGTGTGCGGGCTTTCTCTAGTTGCGACAAGCGGGGGCTACTCTCCCTTGTGGTGCGCAGGCTTCTCAGTGTGGTGGCTTCTCTTGTTGTGGAGTGCGGGCTCGAGGCACGTGGGCTCAGTAGTTGTGGCACGTGGGCTTCAGTAGTTGTGGCTCACGGGCTCAGTAGTTGTGGCTCGCGGGCTTAGTTGCTCTGCAGTATGTGGGATTTTCCCCGACCAGGGCTCAAACCCGTGACCCCTGCGTTGGCAGATGCATTCTTAACCACTGCGCCACCAGGGAAGCCCCTAAAATAGTCTTTTGGAAAGTGCAGTTTTTTCCTCCCCACGCTCTTCTCTACTGTGTCTTTCTCACCTGTGAGTCTCCTCTGCTGCTCACGGAAAATGCTTCACCTCCGGTCACCACGTGTGGGAGGTTTTCTCCCACATCAAGCAAGTCTCTGGACACCAGCTGGGGGTCCTACACTTTAATTCAATTCAGACACTATTGACCCAGAGTTATCTTTGGATCCCACCGATTAGGGCTCTGTCTCACAAGACGGCACCCCTCCCCACACGGCAGATGCCAGTTCCAGCCCAGGCCGCCCGTCACCTGTGCTTCTGACCCACCAGCTACAGCAGGGGCCCCCAACCCCCAGGCCACGGGCTGGTTGTTAGGAACCAGGCCGCACAGCAGGAGGTGAGTGGAGGGGGAGCGAGCGAAGCTTCACCTGCCGCTCCCCGTCACTCCCCATTACTCCCCGTCGCTCCCCGTCACTCCCCAATGCTCCCGGTCGCTCCCCGTCACTCCCCGTCGCTCCCCGTCGCTCCCCGTCACTCCCCAATGCTCCCGGTCGCTCCCCGTCGCTCCCCGTCGCTCTCCGTCGCCCCCGTCACTCCCCAATGCTCCCCGTCGCTCCCCAATACTCCCCGTCGCTCCCCGTCACTCCCCAATGCTCCTGGTCGCTCCCCGTCACTCCCCGTCACTCCCCATTACTCCCCGTCGCTCCCCGTCACTCCCCAATGCTCCCGGTCGCTCCCCGTCACTCCCCGTCACTCCCCGTCGCTCCCCAATGCTTCCCGTCGCTCCCCGTCGCTCCCCAATGCTCCCCGTCGCTCCCCGTCCCTCCCCGTCGCTCCCCAATGCTTCCCGTCGCTCCCCGTCACTCCCCAATGCTCCCCGTCGCTCCCCGTCGCTCCCCGTCGCTCCCCAATGCTCCCCGTCGCTCCCCGTCGCTTGCATTACCACCTGAACCATCTCCCCATGGCGGCCCCAGTCCGTGGAAAAACTGTCTTCCACAAAACCGGTCCCTGGTGCCAAAAAGGGTGGGGACCGCTGAGCTACAGAGCAGAGGTTGCAATGACCTCCTTCTTGAGTTTGATTAACTTGCTAGAGGGGCTCACAGATGTAGAAACGCTTACTTACCGTTACCAGTTTATTAAAGGATATAGTAAAGGACACTGATGAACAGCCAGATGAAGAGATGCACAGGGCGAGGTCTGGGAGGGTCCTGAGTGCAGGAGCCTCTGTCCCCTTGGAGATGGGGTGCGTCACCCTCCCTGTGTGGCTGTGCTCACCCACCTGGAAGCTCTCTGAACCCCACACTAGTGGGATTTTACCTACAGAGGCTTCCTCACGTGGGCATGATGGGTCATTAACGCCACTTCCGGCCCCTTTTCCCTCTCTAGAGAAACGCGGAGGGTGGCTGGATATTCCAAGCTTCTCATCATGGCTTGGTGTTTCTGCAGACCAGCCGCTTCCAGGAGCCCACCCGGAGTCACCTCATTAGAACAGAAGACACTCCTATCACCCAGGAAGTTACCAGGGTTTCAGGAGCTCTGTGTCAGGAACAGGGGTCAAAGACCAAATATTAGAACAAGAGATGCTCCTCGTGTTCTCATCACTTAGGAAATTACAAGGGTTTTCGGAGTCCTGTGCCAGAAACCAGGGGCAGAGACCCATAGATATATTTCTTATTATTTCACAAAGAGTATTGTCAAATTTTATCCTATAAATACCGTAATTAAATCATAAGATGGAAATGCCATGAGGTCCCTAAACCTTCACAAACGTGTACGTCTCCCTGTACCTCGGTGCCTTCCTTCCTGCTGTTCCTTCGGCTGTTCCCTCTTCTCTTTCTGGCAAAATCCTATCTATCACCCCACTCTTCATCCATTCCAAAAATATTTACCGAGTGCCAGGCCCTGTGACAGGCAGGGGGGCTCCTGAGGCATATAAATCAGGGCTCTGTCCTGGAGGGACAGACACTAGAAAATGGAGTTTTACTTGAATGCCCTTAGATTTATATTCCCAGCATTTTCTGGTTGATGGAGACACTCTTGTCAAAGGCCATTAACCTGGAGGCTACGGCCACTCTATTCTGTTCGCTAAAAGCGGCTGCTTATTCCACACACATGAATTTTGCAGCCTCCCTGAAGGCTCTATGTTAACTTTAAAGAAATGGAATCTTTGAGGAGGTTAACAAGGCCACAGGAGAAAAACACTGAAAAATTAAGGGAAAACTTGGATATAAGTGCATTTCTGGGTCAATGATCAAAACTGGATAAAAGATGGAAATGTAAACTAGAATGAAACAGGAAAATTTGAGCAGTTGGTCGTCATGACCCTCAGACTGGGCTCAAGGCTCACCCTCCACGCCGCCGGCCTTTCCGACAGACCAGAGGCTGGACCACAGCAGGCAGGTTTACTGCTGTCGGTGTCTTTTTAACATTTTGGAGTAGTTTTAAAAATCACTCACTTCAACGAGCTTTTTATTAAAATTTCTTTTTCTTTTTTCTTTCTTCTGCCCCCGCATCGACTTTGAGTTCCGAACCATGAAATCTTTACTTGATTAAAAATATCATCACAAATTGTAAATCAACTATACGTCAATAAAATTTTTAAAAATGTATTATCGCAAAGATAGAACCTATTCAGAGGGGAATTACTGATTTAGAGCTTAAAATGAAATCGTGTTTGGAAAGAGTGTTAAATCACCTTTTTTTAAAAAAACTAAAATGTTTATTTTAGAATATTTTTAGGCTTATAGCAAAAGATTACAAGGATAGTACAGAGAGGTTCCATATACCCTACGCCTAACGTCCCCGTTATCAACATTTTACATTAGTCTGGTATATTTGTCACAACGAATGAGCCAATACTGATACATTTTTATTCATTAAAGTCTATAGTTCACTCGGATTTTCTTAGTGTTGACAGAATGTCCCTTTTCTCTTCCAGGATCCCATCCCACGTGATCTTCACGTCTCCTTGGGCTCCTCTGGGCTGTGACGGTTTCTCACATGAGCTGGGCAGTTTTCAGTTCTGGTCAGGTATTTTGTAGAACTTCTCAGCTAGGATACGCCTAGTGTTTTCCTCCTGCTTAGAGTGGGGTTATGGGTTTGGGGGAGGAAGACCCCAGAGGTAAAGGCCCTTCTCATCACACCAGGTCAAGGCTACACGCTCTCAAGATGACTTGTCTCTGTCGATGTTGTCCTCTTTGGAAGGAAACACTGCGGGCAGCCCACACTTCATGAGTGTTGAGTTAATGCTCCACCTTCTCGAGGGTCATGTACCTACACACAGTATCTACAGTTCTTCTACGGGGGAGATTTATCTCTTCTTCCCCATTTCTTTCGTTCTTTATTCAATCACTTGTTTATATCAGTATGGACCTGAGGATAGCTCTTTCATACTTTGGGTTATTAACCAACACGACTTTATTTATGTTGTTGCTCAAATCAGGAGCTCATCCCTTTGACACAGCCACATGGTTGTCGTGTTAATTTCTCCTGTACAGCGAAGTGACTCTTACACACACACACACACGCACACACATATTCTTTTTCAGATTCTTTTCCATTATGGTCATCACAGGATATTGACTATAGTTCCGTGTGCTCTACAGTAGGACCTTGTTTATTCATCCTATGTATAATAGTTTGCCTCTGCTGTTCTCAAACTCCCATTCCTTCCCTCCCCATCCCCTCCCCCTTGGCCACCACAAGTCTGTTCTCTATATCTGTGAGTCTGTTTCTGCTTCATAGATATGTTGATTTGTATCATATTTTAGATTCTACATATAAGTGATATCACAATGAACATTCTTAACCACGATAAGGCAAACGTGACATCTGTGATTTTTAGCAAACAAAAGCCAACCGTCCAATTCTAGATCACTTTGTTATACTAATTGTTTTTAAACTCAATAAAAGCGCTCAAAATTAAATTTTAACCAAGCTTTTAATTCAGCCCTATCAATCAAATTTACAATTGAATAGCTTTTTGCATAGAAGTCTTATCTTCACTTTGTTATTTCTTTTCACTTGGTCTTTTGATCAGGAAGAATGAATTGGCTTGTACTCCACGAGTAAGTAGTTTTTCTCAGGATATTACCTGTAGTTCTTTTTTTTTTTTTTTTGGATAGATTTTGTGACATTTTTATTACTTCTTCAACAGAACAAAAATAGCTTTTGCATTTTCATTTATGATAGGTTTTGTAAATGTCAAATTCCTTGTTAGTCAAAGTTAACATTCCAAAAGTCAAAGAATGATGTAAATAATGTTCAAGTGTACACAAGTAGAGTTTGAAGTAATTTCATATCACTTTCTCCCATCCTCCAAAAATCAAGATAACCTACTTTTCAAATAGCTATCTGAAAGAAAGAAACCAAACTGCAGTAAAAAAAAAAAAAGGACGTGATATTTTAAAATATATCTATCCATATTTTAAGTATAAAGAAAAAACATGAGCATACAGGTAAAAAAACCAATGTGAAATCCATTTGCTATGATTGCTTTGTACATTTTAAGTTAATTAACTCTGACACCAATTCCTTGAAACTAACTCTTACAGAATTATGGAGGATTTAAAATTAGATTTCTGTCAACTTTAGAAGTAAGCTAAATATTTTTTTCCTCCTGCTATCTCCAAGGAAATAAAATTGTTCAAGTGCATGGGTGATTTGGTTGTATCTTTTATTTCTTCTTGTTACTTTCTCAATTTTAAGAAAATTACAAACAGGCAGATTATTTAACATGCTTTCAAAGGAAGAGAAGTGGAGATCAGTGAGTTCGGGATACTAACATAAATTTAGGGTCACAGTCTCAGACGTTCTCCGGGGCCAGACAAGTGACGTGTACTCACATCCCTGTGTGCCCAGCAGAAAAAAGGCGAGCTGGAGAACTCCTGTCCTTCCATTGCCTTCCAAGGAAACACGGCATGACAAGGGCCAGGGCTTCTGCGATGTACTTAAAAAATATTCAATCTCCCGATTTTCAAATGTTGGCAGTTATTTTTCTGGAAGCATCGTGTGTAGTCTGTGAGCTGCTTTTGGCCTACAAACCGTCCATCTGCAGACTGATAACTGCCCACAAGAACTTCACATTGGGAGCTAATCCACCAACCACAATAACTTCCACTAAGACAGAGAATTGTCAAGATCATTTGAATTCTCCTGCTGGCTGATCTGAGCACTATATTTGAGAGACTAAACAAACATGAAAAGGTTGCTTGGTGACATAAGAAGCAAAGTAAACAGAGATGGAGGATCCCAATAGATAATATCACTTGGTGATAGTAACTGGATATACCCATTTATTCAGCACATACATATTGCCTTGCGTGTGCCAGGCACCAGAAATACAGCTGAGTACAGGAACAGTCTAGAGGTAGGAGGCAGTAGATAAATAAATAAACAAGAAAACTAGCACTTGGTGAAAACTACAGTGCGGTAAAGTAGACTAGGGTAATGTGATAGCAGGTGCCTGAGTGGCTGCCGTATAGGAGCCAGTGAACCCAGCAGCCATCAGGGTTTCCAATTCTTTCTCTTTGCTCTTTTGGTTCTAGGTCCCTCCGTGAGGTCACTTTTTGCGGTATGTCTTAATAAATTATAGGCCAGTTTAATTGCTACCTTTTAATCTTCCTGACTAGATTTGGGGGGCATACTGATCCAAGAGGGATTTAGGGAAACCCCTAATCTAATCAGCAATTTAATTACAATGCCTGGGTCAGTGCTGCAGCTGCCTAATTCCAAACATCTTATGTGGTTTCCTTTTAGCTTGAGGGGTTTTTTTGTTTTTGTTTTTTTGTTTTTTTGCGGTACGCGGGCCTCTCACTGTTGTGGCCTCTCCCATTGCGGAGCATAGGCTCCGGACGCGCAGGCTCAGCGGCCATGGCTCACGGGCCCAGCCGCTCCGCGGCATGTGGGATCTTCCCGGACTGGAGCACGAACCCATGTCCCCTGTATCGGCAGGCGGACCCTCAACCACTGCGCCACCAGGGAAGCCCTAGCTTGAGTTTTAAAGGGTACCATTTTGAGTGTGTCCCCAAATCTTAGGAATGTACCATTTGAGGATTTTTATCACCTTTTTGAAACAAGAACTAGTAACAGTTTGGCAATAAAACTCCCCCACCCCGACCCCAGGGCTAGGGCTTCTCCCACCTAAAAATGTATATTGACAAATATCTTTTAAAACTCTTTCCTATGATTTTTTCCGCTGTTTTTTTGCTTGCTTTGTTGAGGTTTTGTTGGTGTTGTTCACCCTGCCTTTTTTGAAACGGAGAAATCCTGGAGTGCAAAGTCAGAAGATCTGGTTCCAAGCCAGAAGTTTGGCTCTGCTGCGGGCAACGCCCTAACCCTACAGCTTCATCTTGAAGACCCACCTCTTGGGGGTCTCATGAGGACTGAGTGAGCGTGTGTATCAGAAAGCCAACCCTGCAAAGTTCAATCTTTACTGAAATACTGAACACTAACAAGTGCTTAGTGTTAAAATACGTGCAGGTTTTGGGACCCATTTCTTGGCGGTTTGGTGTTTCCTGCGCCCCTGCGTATCTAATCTCCCTTTCTCAGCCACACCGGAGTCCACGACCTCCCCCGCCCCCAAGGCCCGGTGCGCTAGAAGGTTTTTAAAGAAATCTCCCTCTGGTGTGCAAGTATTTTAAATTGTAAGTACGTGTTGCCCGTAACAAAAAAGAACTGTTGGTTAAAAATGTAAGCAAATAATGGAAATGCAGGAGTACGTTCAGTATATGCAGCTTAGAGTGTATTCTTCTGGAAAGCAAAAGCATTTCTCCCACTTCCCCCCCGCCCCGAACAAGGCTGGAAATGGATTGCTCTATCTGAGACACCCATTAATAAACTTCTTAGAACGTCAAGGGTCCTATCACTGGGCACGCCTGGTGAAGGGGCCAGCCGACCCGGGCGCAGGAGGAAACATGCGAACGCGGACGGTTGCCGCAGCGCGGTCTGCGCGGGAGTGCGGGAGAGGAGCGGGGTCCAGCCTCCGCGTGTGCGCCTGTGCGCTCCGCCGGAGACCGGGATGCATCTTGGGGAGGGGGTGGGGAACAGCAGCACCGTTCACGGTCATGTACATATAACTCGGTGCTGGCAATATATCCTTCCGGCCTCGTGCTTACATAGCATTCCTTTGGGAGTGGGGCGAGAAATGGAGATTTGGGAGTGGGTGCTGCGGTCGGTCGCGGGTGACCCGACGCTGCGGGTCACCCACGACCTGAAATTGGCAAATGCGCCCCCTCGACTCGAAAATCAACCGTGTCGGCACCTCGAAACAGCGCAAGAGTGTTGCTCCCGAACGCTGCCGACCCTTGGCCTCGGGACCTGGCGTGGGGTGCGGGCAGCTGGTGGCGGGCACTTGGGAAGAGAACAGAGGTCACCGAGAGCCGGTGCCGCGGGAGCCGAGCATGAGGACCACCCGGTCACCCGCTCAACGCGCGCCGCCCCTCCGAGCCGCCAGCCTCACGAGCCCGCAGTCGTGGCGCCTCCTCCTCTCCCTGCCGGGGGCGGAGCGGAGCCTGGCGGGGATCCTCGCGCCCTGCGGCCGGGCATCCCGTGTCCCCGCCCCTCCCCGGCTGCTGCGGCGGTGGCGGCGGCAGCGCGGCGGGCCGGAGGGGGCGCTCGCGCGCAGGAGCCGGCGCAGCAGGTGCCGCGTTACCTCCACCGCGCGGGGGGAGAGGGGGCGGGCCGGGGCGCGGGAGGCGGAGGGAGGCCGGGCAGCCGAGCCGAGGAGCGCGGTCGGCGCGGCAGGCTGGCATCGAGCTCGCGGCTTCCGGGAGGCGCCGGGGTCGGATAAATACATCCCGGGCGCGCGGGGAGCGTGGTGCCGCCCGCGTCGCGCTCCGCAGGGCCCCCGCCGGCCGGCACAGGCACAGGCACAGGCGCGGCGCCGCTCCTCCTCCTCCTCGCGCGCCGGGCGCGGAGCCGCGGAGAGCGGCGGGCTCGGCCGCCGGCGCCCGGGCCTCTGAGCCGATGATCGGCGGCGGCTGAGGGCCGCGGCCTCTGCCCGCCCTCCGCCCGGCGCCCGCCGGGGCCGCAGCCGGGGCGCGGGTGGCCGGCCATGGGGGCGCAGTGACGCGCGCGGCGGCCGAGCGTCCCTGCGAGCGGCGGGCCCTCCTCGGCGGCGGCGGCGGCGCCGGGCCCGCGCGCTCTGCCCGGGGCCCCGCGGGAGCCTCCGCTGCGCTCTATGCGCCTCTGCGGGCGCCGCGGACCCGGGCCATGGCGATAGACCGGCGGCGCGAGGCGGCGGGCGGCGTCCCTGGGCGGCTGCCGCCCGCGGCCGAGGAAAACGGCTCCCTGCCGCCCGGGGACGCGGCGGCCTCGGCGCCCCTCGGGGGACGCGCGGGCCCGGGCGGCGGCGGTGACATCCAGCCGCTGCCCGCCCCGCACTCCGCCGGCGGCCCGCACCCGAGCCTCCTGTTGCTGGACTACGACGGGTCGGTGCTGCCCTTCCTCGGGGGCCTGGGCGGCGGCTACCAGAAGACCCTTGTGCTGCTCACCTGGATCCCGGCGCTCTTTATCGGCTTCAGCCAGTTCTCGGACTCCTTCCTCTTGGACCAGCCCAACTTCTGGTGCCGCGGGGACGGCAAGGGCGCCGAGCCGGCGGGGGTCACGGCCACGGCCCGGGGGGGCGGCGGCGACCTGGCTAACTGGACCAGCCCCCCGACCATCCCCTTCTCCACCGCCTCCTGGGGGACGGCGGGCCCCCTCGGCAACGGCAACGGCAACGGCAGCGGCGCGGAAGGGGGCGACGCGCCGCCCCTGCCGTCTCCTCGGGACAAGGGGGACAACGCCTCCAACTGCGACTGCCACGCGTGGGACTACGGCCTCCGCACAGGCCTGGTACAAAACGTGGTCAGCAAGGTAAGGGCCGCGACCACCCCAGCCCCCCGTCCTGTTCCTGAGCGTTGTGCCCTCCGCGGTCCTCGCGCCCTTCCCCGCGCCCTCGTGCGAGGTGTCCTCGCACCTCACGTGGGCTTGCTGTCCTTCCATCCCCCAAACAGATGTGTTTGCCCGGGTGTGAAGCCGGGCTCCGGCAGCCCTCTGCGGTGGCCCTAACTACCTACGCTAAGGGGAACCTTAGCCTTCCGAGTTGGCACCCAAACTCCTGTCCCAAAGCACACACGGAAGGGGCGCCCCTCCCTCTGCAAAGGCTGGAGCTTCCCTCCCCCACCCTCGAGCTGTCGTTTTAGGCAGGGGTGGCCCGCGGAGGGTAAGGCCTGATGTGTCACCAGCTGTCCCTGGAGGACGCCCCTCTCAAGGTCTGCCCGCTGGAGCCCGGCCCCGGGCTCTGCCCTTTGCCGTGCCAGCTGTCCCCAAGTCTCCCACAAAGAAATAGCCTCCGCCAAAATAGTTCCTATTCCCAGGTGTTCTTCCAGGCACACCTCAGCCATCCAGCGCTGGCTTTGGAAACAGACTAAAGCTGACTAAAGAGCTCAGACTGTAGCCAGAGAAGCAAACAGCTTTCGAAGATTCCCTTTCCCCAAGCTCAGTCCTCCCCAGAGGTCGGCGTATTTCACGTTGGACTTCGCCCCCACCCCCCGCCGCCGCAGTGTTCCCTCAGGTGTCTTCTCGGGACTGTAGCAAACACCATTGGAGTATAGGAAGGATGCTAATAATTTGTGGCGTTTCGGGACCACCCCTGCTGTCACACAGCAGCCCTTTTGTCCAGGCGTTGAGGTCAGATCCTGGCCAGCTTTACCTGGACATCTGACTTGCTCCAGCCCAGGGGGGCCCTCTAGCAGAGGTGCTGCATCCTGGGAAATGGAGTAGGAGTGTTTGCCAGAGATATGTGGCCGTCATAGAGATGGGGAAGGGGCAGTCTAGAAAATCGATGCCTAAGACATCTACAGTTTTCTGGATTTCTTAACATACAAGAGAGATTGTATGCCAGTGTGTCAAACAACTTGTGTTATTGTGCCCCTTCTGTGTTTTAAATAACTAATTTGCCTTCCAAAGTAAATGTAGACCTTTCTCCCACTTCTGGGCAGTTCTGGGCAGAGTTTGAAATGCTTTGTTTAAATGCAAGACTGAAATTTGACAGTTTATAATAATCTATGTGCGTGTATCTCCCCCCTGCCCCAGACGTGTGTTAGTAAACAGTTGTGCCTCATGGATGTGTAAGATGAGACTCTTACACATCATAACCCTTGTCTTCAGCTTGTACCAGCCTGGTGAGAAATGAGCTGTCCTCCGGGAACTGTCTGGCTTAGCTGTTAATGGGGAGATCCTTCTAGCTTGGTTCACCTTGATCCCGCCGGTCAGCCTGTCCTTTGCCAAGGCGTTTCTGGGACTGTTTCCCATCAGTGGAGGTGAATATCTGGAGGTGAATATATTTGTTTACCAGCACGGAAAACTTAAGAACAGTGACTATTTTAATACTGTTTGTATGTCTGTGGAAGTAAGGATTTGCAACTTGTCAAATACTTTGAACCTCTTTCTAAAGTACAGGAGGAATGATGTGGATCAAAGCAGATGTGCGTAGAGGGTGCTCTGTTCTGGGGTCACAGGGGAGGCCAACTTGGAAGTTAGCCTCCAAGGAGGCGGGTCAGAGGATCACTGTCTCAGTGGTGGGGACCCTGCCGTGGATGGTGGGAGGAGAAAACTAGAGAACAGTTCTTGAAAGCAGGCTATGGAGGCGCCTTGGAGAGCCGGACAGGTGTTCCAAGTGAGCACTCGAGGGGGTCAAAAATGGCACGAGGGTGTGCAGCGTGGTTTGGGGTGCGTCAGTTACGTACAGCTGACAAGGCAGTCCGGGAGGTGAACACTTGGGGGCAATAAGTAGAGACGCATTTTCCTGTAAGATAAAGACTAAAAAGGACATATTGATTTTCACACACAAATAAGATCTAAATAAAGGACTGTTCTGTTCCATAACCAATGCTTTCAAGAGCTTTTTAAGCACGTTTTGGCAGGTACTGAGGCTGGCTTTCTCCTCTGATGGCGGTGTCCGCTGGATCTGTATCAGACGTACAGACGTAGAATGCATATTGTGATGGGTGCTGACTCCAGAGGTCAGGTGCCTGTCAGCTTGGCTTGCAAGTGGGAGCGGAAGGGCCAGGCTTCTCCTTCTGTCACTGGATGAAAATTCAGGGTCTGAGAAGTGCCATCTTCCCCCACTGAGCGCCGCGATCTTCCCACTCACAAAGAAGCCCCGTGCGATGTCTTTATCATCAGACTTCCTTCAGCAGGTGTGTGCCTCCCTGCGAGAGAGGGCCAGTTCTCTCCCCAGGTATTAGATGGGGAGGGGGATACAGAAGAACCACCAGGCACAGATTACATTATATTAAATATATGTTCTAGATATATATCATTAATATCTATATCATATATTGTATAGTCTAGTATACAGGCTATAATAGCATTTACACACGTGAAACTGTCAAGGCAGATAGAGTCCCAGGTTGTTATAGTTAAAAGGGGTCTTAGAACTGACAAGAGTCTCTCCCCTCCTGGGTAGCATCCCTGGCGTGGCTGTGCCCTGCACAGAACCCCGTTAGCTGGTTAGTCTTCCTTGCAGAGAGTCGTGCTTTTTGGTGGACATAACTCGGGTCATCTCAGGCCTGTTTGTGCAGCTCTCTCCTCCGAGTGATTCTTTTTCCTTCATATAATACATGCTCAGCTACCTGAGGATACCCAAGGACTGGTTTCTTCCCTGGCTAAGAAATCTCCAGCTCCTTCAGTCCTTCCATATGGGACAGAATTCGCCATTCTGATGGTTCCACGTGGCATATGTATCTTTTAAGCATGGCACCCAGAACACAATAGGCACGGCCTGTGTGTTCTGATCAGAAGAAAGAGAAGACATTGGACACTTCACTAATGAAACTTACAGTCGATCATTAAGGCTTTCAGTAGACGTGTCATCTGTCTACCTCGGGGCCTCGATGGGATCCCGTTATGTCAGGGCTTTCTCAGCCTGTGCTCGTGTGATGTGGGGCACCATGTAGGTTTCATCTTGCTAGTTTTGGGTTATTAGATCTCTCCTGGTGGGATCTTTTTTATTTCTATTTTTTGCCTTGGTCCCTGGTATTTGTCAACCAGAATTTGCAATGCCTTTGTTATAGTAATAATAATGATGATGATGATGATGATACCAATGCCACCACCTTCCTTTTGTGCTGCCCTTTAAAGTTTTCAAAACATTTTCACCTGTTACTTCCTTTGATTAAGAATGTTGAGCCGTCCAAGGCAGTCTTAACACGGAGTGTTGTCTTGGATTTTAAGTCAGTTCACCAGCCTTGAGTGGACCAGAAAGTTGGTCCTCAACTTCCAAATGACGTTCATTGCTCTGCGTTTTATCCCCAGCCGGGTAGAAAGATCATCAGTGCTTAACATAACTCTGCTGACTTTAAAATACTCCTCCCAGTAATTTGCATGGTTCATCTTTTCCTGCTTTGTTCGGAGTGAACCCTTGTTGGTTTCTCACGCTCTCCACTTCCTTGAATAACCCCTAGAATTTTGCCTACTATCAATGTTAGCAACACCCTCTTTCTGTACGTGAAATGTAAGATGTTTGTTTATCTCCAGTCTTCTGATATTTTTTCTGTTCGCCAAGAATTCTCACAGATTGCTGGCCTTTATCCTGTAAGTAACCTGAGAGTTGTTTAAATACACCAGGAAGTAATTTGAATTCTTTTTCTGGGGCTCAAGGAGTTATTTAAAGTGACTTAGTACGATTTAATTAGGGTGAAAAATAATTACAATGTCATGCAATAGGAATATCTTTAGAAAGAACTCACCTTTAGGCCATCCTAGTGTGGTTTTATTTCGTGTGTCTACTATATACAACACAACAGTGAACATCTTTGTGCGTGACTGTGTTTAGAAACTTACTGAAATAGACAATGCATCACATGGGACCAAAAGCAAACAGTAAAAGTAACATTTCTCGCCATCTCTGCCTCCAGTTTCCCTCTTTGGAAGCAGCCATGGTTACCAGTTCCTTATGTATCCTTCCAGAAATATTCCAAGTATATTTTCATTTATATATTTTTCTCTCACAAGCTGTTAGTATACACTGTTGCAGGCCTTTTGTTCACCTGTGTTGGGGATGGGTGCTATCAGTACAGGAAGCCCCTCACTCTTTTCTGTGTAATAATTTAACAAGCCACCTTCCAAGGGGGCATTTCGGTTGTTTCCAGTCTTCGTTATTACATAATATATAATGAAACTCCCCCCACACATGAAACTTTTAGAAGTGGAGGGTCAAACTGGGCTGCATTTTAATTCTGACAGATGTTGTCAAAGTGCTCTACATAGAGATTTTATCGCCGTTTCACCCTTCCATCCATAAGGGTGAGGCCCCACTCCCACACCCTCCCTGACCCGGGGGGTTGTCATAGTTTTAAATGTCTCCTAGTTTGACATGTGAGAAATTGTATTTGGTCGTCGTTGTCATTTGCATTCTCTTGTTAGGAGGGAGGTTAAATATCTCTGAAATTTTTTGAGCCATTTGTGTTTCCTTTTCTTTGAACTGTCTCTTCGCATCCTTTGCCTTCTTGTGTGTATATTTGGGGGGGCATTATTTTCTTACTGATTTATAGGAGTACTTTATGCATAAAGTAAATTAAGCATTTTGGATGTTTTGTAAATGTTTTTCCTTGGTTTGTTGTTTGTCTTTTGATTTTGTTTATGGTATTTTTGTCACACAGAGACTTTTGGTTTGGATAGAGTCAAGTGAATCTTTTATGGTTTCTGGGTTTTGTGGTAGATTTAGGGCTTCTGTAATCATGGAATGTTAGGGAAAAAACTCATTTTCTTCGAATATTTTTAGGATCTCAGTACATTTTTGATTTGGTGTTGTAGGTGTCAGATTTGCTTCTATTGAGGCATTAGGATGAATTGCTAGGAAGGGAAATAAATGTTAGTTCAGTGGGCATAACAGCGTTTCTCATAGACTTTGACTTGCTCATGACGAGCTCCTAAGCATAGAATCTGGTGTGGTCCTCACTGATGGAGACACCGGAAGTTTCACAGTTGCTAAGCAGCTCTTCCATCTTTTGGGGGACAGTGTTCGTCCCCAGGTCTCACCTTTCCTTCATCCTCTTGCTCTGGACCAGCTGCAAAACCTCTTGTCTTTAGCATTGTTTTGCAAGTCTCAGTTCATTCTGGCCTTCAGTCCCAGGCAGGATCGAGTCAAAAGTTGATGTCATTTAAAAACACGTTGGGCACCAAATGTCAGTCCCGGTGCGGGAGCCGGCTGGGCCACTTCAGGATGCGGGGCTGGCGGCTGGGAGCCGGCCACGGCCACGGTGAGAGCGTTTACACCATGGAAATCTGCAAACACCGCACACCTGGGTCTGTTTTTCTTCCGAGGAACAGTTGTTAGGCAATCATCACGCCACTGAGTGTGGCCCTGGGCCACTCCTCTGTTTTTTCCTAACCTCTCCTTCCCTCCCTCCTCCCTTTCTCAGACGTGAGTGCGGATTCTGGGCCAGGCTTTGTGCTTCGTGCTGGGAATGCAGCACTAGGCGGAAATAGCACAGCACCCACCGAGCTGATGGACTAACAAGCGAGGCGCACCTTAACTAATCATCATCACCTTTTAATTACAAACTGAGTTAAGTGAGTGGAAAAAAATGAGAAATGAGAGAGAACAGAGAGCCTGGCCCAGGCGGACTGGCCTCAGTGATGAGACTGAGGCCTGAAGAGGAGAGAGGCAGAGGAGGGTGTGTGTGTGTGTGTGTGTGTGTGTGTGTGTGTGTGTGTGTGTGTGTGTGTGTGTGTGTGTGTGTGTGTGATCTGCAGGGCCTTGTGGCCTGCGGGAGCCTGGGGCTGAAGGGTGCAGGGTGGCTGGGAGCACGGGGATGGGGTGACTCATAGCCATGAGACGATGAACTCAGCCAGCCGAGGGATGGGTAGGGAACGGGGGCGCCCAGGGAGAGCCAGTGGGGTGAGGAGAGGGCTGGCGCCGACCCTGCTTGGGGCCCCGGGGACGGGCAGGGGGGAAGCCGGGCCTGCTTCTGCCGGCAGGAGGCCGCTGGCCCGAGGCGGGGGCCTGAGGAGGAGCCGTGGAGAAGCCCACTGGCCGGCAGGTTCGGACCAGGCCTTGGGCAAGTAGGTCTGACGCTGTTGCCAGGCTGTTGATTGGAGAAGCACCGGCCCTGGAGGGTTCTAGCATCTTCTCTTGCCCTCTGGCTCAAAAGGGGGGGGTGCTAATTAAATTTCCACAGGGTCGAAGGACCCTGAAATGGAAAGCCATCGGCTAGAACTGACTTCATTCAACCAGCTTCACCTGTGCCCAGCACCCACTGTAGGTGAAAGTGTGCCCTGGGCACAGCGAGCTGCGGTGTTATCTTCGAGTCCAAAGTTCAGTTCCGGGAGGAGACCGAGGCGTGGGGGGGGGTCACTGACGTGTACAGAGCCGTACCGTAGGCTTAGAACCGCTCACCTGCTCACCCTGCAGGGTGTTCCTGCCTCCGCCCCAGGGGCCCCGCCCGGGGGAGGGGGGATGGGGGGACCTGCCCTTTCTCTTCTTCTTTACTGGCCAATCAGAGATGGCCCTGCAACTGCCCGAGGAGGGGCGTGGCTGTGCGCTGTTCCCTGCGCTTCCCGGCTTCCCGTGGCGGGCTGCGCAGACCTCTGCCTCCGGAGCCCACTTCCTGGAGCCCTTTTCTGCTTCCTTCTCCTTGCTGGTCCCGGTTCAGCCTTCAGGTCTGCACGCAGTGCCCCAGCACTGGCTGTGTGTCTGTCCCCCCTTTAACCACCGAGTCCTCACCAGAAGTGTGAGCTCACCTGCGTTGGTGTCATGAGAAGAGCGGAGCTCTTTAGCTTGGCAGGTGTGGGTTATGACCCGTTCATCTGCAGGCACCTCGCGGGTAAAGTGGGCTCAGGGCTCCCTTTCCCTCCCCTCCAGGGCGGCTGTGGGCTGGAATGGGAGCGAGCATCCCCCTCCAGGCGACACCTGGAAATCTCAGATTCCTTTCTTACTCTTCTGTGGGCTAAGGACTGGCTGAACGAGTCAGGTCAGAAATGCTTAGATGGGGAGGACCTGATAGGCCACATCTGGAGGGGTGGTTAATTCCATGGCCGTTCCGAGGTGTCTCTCGCCTTCGCCCAGAAACTGATGACGTGGGAAGCCAGGGGTGCCCTTCAGATGGGATGCCCCAATGCAGGTGGCCTGAGGGGTCCCGCCAAGGTGGACCTCCAAGGGGTTTGTCTGAAAGACCCTTGAAGGGGTTGGCTGGTTTTCAGAGTTCTCATGTGAAAACAGAGCAGGCCTCTGGCCGCAGGGCTCAGGGATCTGAAAAGGGAAGGGGCTTCCTGGCCAGCGGGGGCCCCAGGATGAGGTGGGGTGCGCTGTCTGTTGCGCCTCCACCTCCACCGAGGTCGTGGGCCAGACATCTGAGTCTGTGCCCTTTGATGGAGGGCCGTCTACCGAGTTAGAAGTCTGGGTTAGCCGTGCTGGGGGGAAGCGGATCGGAGAGAAAGTGGAATTGTAAAGGGGGGCAGAGGGTAACCTGAGCCTCGACCGCAGGCATCAGTGAGCTACCTTCAGGGCAGGTGCAAACGGGGGAAGGGCCAGGCTCTGTAGAGAGGCCCCTGCCCACCTGGAGTGTTGTCCCTGCTGGGTCTGTAGGAGGCATTGACCCTGACCTCTGTGGCCCACAGACTTGGCTCTGCGGTCTCTGCTTCTCTCAGCATTTACCCAGCGCTGGTCATTACATACGGGCTGACCTCCCCCGAGACAAGTGGCCTAGAGATTCACAAGCCTGCATTTCTGGGAAAGGGGGCAGGGTTATGGGCTGATTTAAGTGGATTTCCCCTACAACGAGTCGTTGCTGAAATAGAACACTGCCAGCGGGCTCTCAGGTCATCACTTGCACTGTATGACACGCTGTCAAACCCTCTCTTCTCAGGACTCGTTTGGTTGCACGTAATGAAAACAAATTCCAAATTACATTAATTCACAGAAATAGAAAAGACATTGACTGGAAAGATGCAGGGATGGCTCAGGAAACCTAGGCTGGGATCTGAGACCAGAAGGTGGGACAGGGGTTGTTTCAGAGCCCTTTTGGAAGCTACATCAGTTTCTCCTGAGATCAGCTTCCCTCCCCCCTCCAGACTGGCTTTTGCTCACCTGGTCCCTGGTCAGGCAGAGGCCAGCACCCCTCTGTCCAACACCAGATTCCTGGGCGCAATTCCGATGTCCAGCTGGGGCAGGGCAGGCGGGTTTCAGAGCACAGGGTGCAGTTACCCAGGGCGGGGGGACCCCTGCAGACCATGGGGTGGGGGGCGGCAGTAGCTGTTTTTCACTGGGCGGGTGGAAGAGACTAGAGATGGATCTTTTGGGCAGTTAATGGAGGATAAGTGAATATTGATGATTTAACCCTTAAATGCTTTAGACAAAGTACTCTTTCTCTTCTCAGAGACTCAGGATGAAACTTACCTGGCCCCTTAAGCTTAGTGTGGAATTGGCAGGAACACCCTTCCTGAGGCTTCTTTTCTGGAAATAGGTATAGATGCCCTCAGCTATTAGCTCCAGATCAGAGGGGGCTTGGAGCGAGCCCCTGGGCAGACGCTGAAACACGCAGCAAAGCGTTGCCCCGCCCCCTGCCCCACTCAGGGCGGGTCTCCTGGTCTCTCCAAACCTTTCTTCTATTTAGGACCAGCCACGAAACTTGTGGGGCCCCGGTGCAAGATGAACATGCAGGGCCACTTGTTCGTAAACGATTCCCAAGATCAAGACAGCAGCCGCAGAGCATTAAGCCACGTGCGGCCCTTCTGAGCTGGGCCCTGCTCCTGGGGACCACCCCCCACTGCCTGTCACTGTTCTCAGAGCCGGTGCCACCACCGCAAGGCTCAGCAAGTGTTCCCCGCGCCTTTCTGCGTCTTCCCCCCGATTTCACGTCTTTCTGCTTCTCCACTCCTTTGCTGTGTCTTTTTCTCGGTTCCTTGCAGTGAAAGTGTAACTCACTTTTGCAGGGCCTGTTTTGCAGAGGCACAGCCCTAACGGGTTTAGTTCTGGGTGTATAGTTAGCTTAGGGCCTTCAGTGGCACCCAGGAGCCAGGAGGCTTCTTACATTGGAAACCCTGCTCCAGAAATGAGACAGTTTTCTTATCTGAGCAGTGAACCCATAGCTGAGTCACAGGAGCCTGTGGGAAGGAATGTCAAGTCATAAGAATGCGGGTTAAGTGTTTATCAGCCTTTTTTTTTTTTTTTTTTTTAAGTGGGGAAGAGGGTCAGTCTTTGTATTACTTAATCCTGCTAGCATGACAGTCACACACTATTTCTTAGCATCATTTAAAGAATAAGTGTAGGGCTTCCCTGGTGGCGCAGTGGTGAGGAATCCGCCTGCCATTGCAGGGGACATGGGTTCGAGCCCTGGTCTGGGAAGATCCCACGTGCCACAGAGCACCTAAGCCCATGTGCCACAACTACTGAGCCCTTGTGCCATAACTACTGAGCCTGTGCTCTAGAGCCCACGAGCCACAACTACTGAGCCCATGTGCCACAACTACTGAAGCCCAGGCGCCTAGAGCCCATGCTCCCCAACGAGAGAAGCCACCGCAATGAGAAGCCTGCGCACTGCAACGAAGAGTAGCCCCCGCTCGTCGCAACTAGAGGGAGCCTCACGCAGCAATGAAGACCCAATGCAGCCAAAACTAAAAATTTAAAAAAATAAAGAATAAGTGCAAAGGAGACAGTGTGCTGTAAACCAGCCACAAGCCTCCCAGGGGTCATATTAAATTATGGATGCTTAGGCACTCAGGCCCATAATTCGCGCTACAGACTGTTTCCTCCCAGATTAGATTAAAAGCTGCTTTTTCTGTGTGTTTAAAGGATGCTCTACAAATTGGGCACCCTTGATTGCTTCATCCTGAGGAACTCCCCTGTTCCCGAATGGATATACATGAGCATTTGCAGCAAACACAAAGTTTTCGTCCAACTTAAAAAATTTTTGTGTAACTGTGGTAAAGTATACATAACATAAAACTGACCATTTTAACCAGTTGTGAGTGCACAGCTCAGCGGCATTCAGTACATTCTCCGTGTTGTGCAGCCATCACCTCCATCCTTCCCAGAACTTTTTCATCTTCCCAAACTGAACCTCTGTCCGCATTAACCACGAACTCCCCTTCTCCCCACCCCGGCCCCCACCACCTAGTTTCTGTCTCTGTGAGTCTGACTACTTGCAGCCCCTCCTATAAATGAAACCGTTTTTTGTCCTTTTGTGACCGGCTTAGTTCACTGAGCATCATGTCCTCAGTTTCATCCACACGGTAGCCCGTGTCAGGATCTCCTTCCTTTTTAAGACTGAACGGTAATATTCCATTGTGTTTATACCACTTTCGTTTGTCCTTCATCCGTCCGTGGACACTCGGGGGGCTCCCTCCTTGAGGTTCTTGTGACGGTGCTGCTGTGACCACAGCAGTTACCCACAGCCCCTCCCCACCGCCTGTGCTGAGCCCGCCCCTGCTTCTGCTCTCGTGACATCTGCTCCGTGGCAGGCCTTGCTCCGCCCTGGGTAGTGACCCAGGTGGACAGAAGCTCGTCTGCGCCCAGAGAAGGAGCTCCTGGTACAGCCGAGACCGGTGTCAGATGGAGGGTTCTGGGCGTGGTGGAGGCAGGAGCTGAGGCTTGGGGCACAGAGGTGAACACACCTGGGGAGGTCTGTGCTCACCGTCCGGCGGGGCAGGGGAGCAGTGCTCACGCCCAGCTGTCCACGCTGTGTCCTCGGGGTCCCCCAGCCCTTCCATCCATCCTCCGCCCTTGAAAACCATGGCCGTGGCCCTTGCCGGGCCGAGGGCCGAGGGCCCGTCCCTCCCGACGTGTCTGCCCTCGGGAGCTGCCAGCGCTGCCTGGTCCCCGCCTCGCCCAGGCCTCGGGGTCCCGGTGCTGCAGCCGAGTCAGGCCGGTGATACCAGATCCGCAGACGGCTTCGGCGACGTCGGGCGACCTGTCCGTGGCCTGAGCGGTGACCGTTCCGTCCTCAGCTCTCTCGGGACGGGGGCGCTGCCTGCATTTCCCGTCTGTCTCCTCCTCCTGGTCTCCTGTGAGGGTCCTTTTCCTGGCTCACCCGTGAAAGTCGTTCCCAGGTGTCTTAGCTCCTTATGGGCCGAGAAACAAGCCCCACAGACGGGGCGGCTAAAGCAACACACTTTTAGTCCCTCACAGTCTGGGGGCTAGACGTCCAAGATCAAGGTGGCAGCGGGGCTGGTTCCTCCGAGGCCCCTCCCCTGGGCTTGTAGACACCACCTGTTCCCTGTGTCCTCACACGGTCATCCCTCTGTGTCTGTGTCCTCATCCACCCCTTACAAGGATGGCCCTGTTCAATCAGGGTCCACCTCAGTGCCCTCATTTTGAGTGAATTACCCCTGTAAGGGCCCATCTCCAGAGAGTCACATCTGAGGTGCTGGGGGTCAGAACTTCAACACAGGAGAGTCTTTTGGCGGGGTGGGGGGGCGGTGAGGGGACACAGTTCAGCCCGTAAGAGCTGAGTTCCAGCACACAGCCTGAGGAGGGCGGCCCCAGAGCTCTGCCTGTGCCTGGGATCTCCTCAAGGCCCCAGGCCTGCGTGTTCCATCACCAGCAAGACTGGCCGTGTCTGCTGGTCTCTGATCTCCTCCACCCCGCTTGCCTCAAATCCCAGTGCTTTTGTCCTAAGTCATAGCTGACCGGCTCTTTCGACTCCCCTGCTCAGTCTTCGCTGCGCTCCCTGGCCTTTAGGGTGGAGTTGGGCCTGGTTGGTGGGTTTTCACGGCCGCCGCCTGCCTCTCCTGCCACTGTCCCCACCGCCCAGCACCGGGACCCTGTGCTCTGGCCCCAACCCTTCCTCAGGCAGCCTCAGCCTTTGCACATGGTGTCCTCCAGCCTGGAGTCCGCCTCCTGGTCACCCCGCCCCTTCTCCAGGCCTTTGCCTGTGCCTCCGCTCCAGGCCCAGATACGCGCCCTGGGCACCTGGCCCTGGTAGGTGCTCGTCACGGCAAAGGTGGCTGGGGACTGTGGCCCTGCCGGTGTGGGGTTTTTGCCGACTTAATTCTAGGACGGCAAGAATAGAAAGTGGGGGACAGAGTCACAGGTCAACTCAGGCCTGAAGTCCAGGTTCAGGGAGCTGTTGAGGACCATAAAGGGTGATGTGATGTATCTCAAGTAGCAGCTCATCAAACTGGAATTCATCCTGGGCTCTGGAGCACATTATGTCTTTAAGCCAGTGTTTTTCAGAACTTTTAGTCACAGAGTCTTTTCTTGTAATGGAAGCTGCGTATCGACAGAGTTGGTCTTTCTGGATCTAGGACTGGGGGCGGAGGTGGTGTCTGGAAAACCTAGACTCGCTTGGGGAACTTTGGGAAATACCTGTAGGACCCAGGCACCAGCTGTTTAAAAAAGTTCTAGGATATCTCCATGTGGTGTGGTTCTTCCCCAGTGGACACGTGGCCGTGTCTGGAAACATTGTGGTTGTCACACAGAGGAGGGGTGCCGCTGACATCTGGTGAGTAGGGACCAGGGATGCTGCTGTACGTGGTACGATGCATGGGACCGCCACCCCCAGCAGCGAAGGGTGATGCAGCCCCAAATGTCCAGGGCGCCAGGTCTCAGACGTCCTGGTCTAAGCTAGTGTAGATGCTCGTTGTGTTTCCTGACCCCACCCAACAGATGGCCAGGGCTCAGCCCGTCTGAGACCGAGGCTCCCCTGTAAGCCAGGCAGGAGCTGCAGAGTTGCCAGGAATGACCACTCAGCTGGGCGCTCTGCCCCGTGGAAGAAGGGTCTGTGGAGCGCATGAGTGCCGTCAGCCGAGCCTCAGCCTGCCCGCGGCCAGGCTACCAGGCCAGGCACATCATGAAGCACCAACCCGTGCGTTCTACCTGCAAATGGATGTTGCTGATGACCCCGTCACTTGTTCCATAGGCCCTTTGAACTTCTGCTTAGAATAATGGTTCATTACTTGAAAGGGAAACATTTATTTGCAAGTAAAAGATATTTATTTTCTAAATGGCTCTAATTCGGACTAGCCTTTTCCATAATTCCCATTAAGGTGGTTTGATAGTGTTTTCAGGGTCAGGCAAGGAGAGATGCCCTGTGGGACACCAACACCGAGCGCTTGGGCCGGAACGGAGCGCAAGCACTGTTTACGGCATCCGAGTAACTGAGCAGGGCGACCCCCCTCAGCCGCAGGAGGTGAACCTGCAGTGGTCCTAGTGTGACATCCCCCGTGACACGTATGCCTCCAAAAGTCAGCCTGTTGGGGGGCGGTCACTGCAACTGCTGGCCTGGGGCCTGTCCACTCACCGGAGCCGACCCCGGGCCCCACCTGCCCGTCTTCCCCAACCAGCGAGATCTTCCCCTCCTCAGATGCTCACAGCGCTGTCTGTCCGTCCCACTCGCTGTCCTCCTTCTAAGGGGTCTGTGCTCGGCGTCCTTGGTGTCCCTAGGAAAGAACCATCCAAGGATGCGAGCGGGGAGGCCTCACCGAGTGTTCTGGGGCTGGGGAGTGTCTTAGCTCGCAGAAGTAACATTCAAATAGGAAATAAAGATGCCTTGACCAGCGGTCACCCAGTGAGAGGGAGAGAAAAGTGAGAAGGTGACGCGTCTTGTTGGGGCCTGTGCACAGCTTGGAAGCTTCTGGAGCTGTCACATGGTGGGCCTGTTGTCAAATCTTCTAGGTTCCAGGGTAGGGTTTTGTATTATTTCATTGTAAAAGAAGATTTATCTTTAACCTTTTTTTCTGGGAAGTCCCAGAAGAAGCTGCTTTTCAAAAATGGATATCATCAAGGTTATGAGAGTATTTTGGGGTTATTTTTGGTTTTTGTGTGTCTGCTGATACCAGGTTTGAATTGAATTGAATTGTGGTTTAAGTATAAGCAGTGGTTTCTCTCCTTAGTTTCTCACCTGCCATCTTGTTTTTCCCCATTTGTAACTCTAGTCCTCTTTGGACTAGAGTTTTGACTAGGGTCTCAGACAAGTGATTAAAGGGAGGGTGGCGAAAAAAGAAAAACTAGAGCCTTGGTTGTGGGTCTCGCTCCAGCAGCAGTTTGGGGGAAACTGAAATGACCTGAGCAGGCGGGGGTGACCAGAATTTAAAGGCTCAGTTTATGACACCGAGAGTAGGTTTTCCAGTCTCCAAAAGGCAATTTCTCCTGTTGAGGGGGAGGCCATGATCCACAGTCTGATGGAATCTGTGCGTAGAGCAGACGTGGTGGCCTAATCTCATCTGGTTCCCATTCACTTGGGGAGGAGACCACAGGAGGAAAGTCCAGAGGGTATGTCATTCGGATGTTTGCTGGGCAGCTCTGTTTGCAGAGTGCCGTGTTGAGAGTGGTCCCGGGAGACCGGGGAGAAGGAGGGCAGCTGGGCAGGGGGGGAGCCTGAGCAGGGAGTGGCAGTGGGGAGGGGTGGAGTGTGTGTGTTGGGGGTCAGTCCTGGGTGGCAGGAAGTGGGAAGAAGCTCTTGTTTAAACCAGGAGGAGATAAGGCACAGAGCTGTGAAGGTTTGAAACCTTGGGCCTCAGTAGGGATGCTGTCCGCTGCAAACAGTAGAAAACCTTAGATCACACTGAGTTCTGAAATATGCAGGAAAACTTAAGACATTTCCGAAGTCAGGCCAGGCCCCAGTCCACAGTCTTTTCTGCGTCTCTTTCTGGCCTTTGTCAGTGCTGTTTCATCCTAATACTGTGTAGCGAGAGGCTAATACTACTTGGGCTGCCGTAACAGAGCACCACAGACTGGGGCTGAAACAGCAGGATTTGTTCTGTCACAGTCTGGAGGCTGGAGGTCCAAGGTCAAGGTGTTGGCAGGGCTGGTTCTCCCGAGGCCTCTCTTGACTTGTAGATGCCGCCTTCTCTCTCTCTGTGTCTGTGTCCTGATCTCCTCTTCTTTTAAAGACACGGGTTGTATTGGGTTGTGTCCCACGCTAACGACCCGTTTTAACTTAATCACTTCTTGAAAGCCTTGCGTCCAAATTCAGCCACATCTGAGGTGCCGGAGGTCAGGGCTTCAACAGATGGCTTTTGAGGGGATGCGATCCAGCCCGTGGCCAAGTGCTGAGGTCCTCGTGTTGGCAAGGTGACGCCCCCTGACGGTGGCTCTCTGAGGCTCCAGCCCCCTCCTGGCCTGGGAAAGAGGGAATGACAGCGTCTCCTTGCAGCCTGGAGCGTGGGTCCTTCTCTCTTACCTGCACCCCCTCAGGTCGCATACCTGCCCTGGACCAACAGCACTCACCGGGGGTGCCCTGTGCGCGCCGGGGACACCCCTTCCCCGAGTCACGTGGGGCGGGCACCTGCACAAAACTGGGTTCAAGAGGAGTGGGATCAGGGAGAAGCGGGGCTGTGTGCAGAGGACCCCGGACTGTCTCTGGCAGGTGGGCAGAGGGTGGAAGGTTTCCGAGCCAGGTCGTGGCAACATGTCCCAGCCGCGGGCTGGCCACTCTGGCGGGCCACTCAATTCT
This sequence comes from Mesoplodon densirostris, assembly GCF_025265405.1. Classification (NCBI taxonomy): domain Eukaryota; kingdom Metazoa; phylum Chordata; class Mammalia; order Artiodactyla; family Ziphiidae; genus Mesoplodon; species Mesoplodon densirostris. The sequence goes on along the minus strand of NC_082670.1, from coordinate 3,147,452 downwards.
CCCTCCTGTTATCAGCATCTGATAGGTGAGGGACCCAAGGCTTAGAGGCCAAGGGGCTTGGCCAGGGACGCAGCCTTCCTAATCGACGAAGCCGGCATCCCACACACATCAGTCCCGCTCCACCACCTGTGCTCCCTCCATAACACCAGCCCCCCTCCGCTCCCCACCCCGTTTCCAGAAGACAGACCGTGTGCCGGCAGAGAGGAGGGTCGGGGCCACCAGCGTCTGTGCTGTGGGTGATGGCGCCCGGCCACACGGGGTGGGCAAGGGGCAGGCCAGACTCACTCACGTATCAGGTGACAGGAGGGGGCGGGCACGGAGCCTCAGAAAGTCCGATGGAAAGTCCAGGGCGGCAGCAGGCGTGGCTCCCCCCGGGGGCCCTGAGGGAGGGTCCGTCCAGGCCTCTGGAGCGGCCTCGGTCCCTGGCGTCCTGGGCTGGGATGCACCAGTCCAGTCCTGCATCTCCACCTCGTCTCCCCACGTGTCTTCACGTCATCGGCCCTCTACCTGTGTCTCTGCTTCCACGTTTCCCCGTTTTCTAAGGACACCAGTCATGCTGGATGAGGACGCACCCTGATGACGTCATTTAGCTTCATCTTCTCTGTGAGGACCCTTCCTCCCACAGTCACGTCCTGGGCCGCCGGGCTGAGGAGTCACTTCGCCGGCTCTTACTGGGGGGACGCAGCTCAGCCCACGATGGAGCCCCTTCAGGAAGACAGCGCTTCTTATCCCTGCAACACGGGTGGTTCTGTCCTTCACGTCCGTTTTGCAGGAAGAGTGCTTTCCCGCCCATTTGGTCTGTTGTAGAGTGATGGATCTGCAAGCAGGTGGCTGCAGTGGCTGGAATGCAGGTGGTGACAGAGGGGGCAGGTAACAGGTGGCTGCAGATGGTGGCGGGAGTGCCTGTGGCGCTGTTCACGGTGAGGGGGAAGGGGGAGGGAAGGAGGGGAAGGGGCCCTGGAATAAACAGCACCTGTGCGACTCGCTCACTCTCTGCCCTGAGCACTTGGCCTGGAGATCGTCTCCTTGAGCAGAAGGGAAAGTACAAACAAGCGCCTTCCCTCCTGGAGGGTCATCCAGCCCTCTGGGCTCTGTCACACCCCCTGCGTCTCCTTCCCCTTTGCCGCCTGTCACCAGAGAGCGGCCGGAGCGGGGAGGACACGGAAGCCCCGTCAGCTCTGGGTGCTGCTTCCTCATTGGGGACCCGTTTAAAACAATTTCCCAGATTTTTTAAAATGGAGATACAATTAACATACAGTAAAGTGGGCAGATTTTAAGTGTATAGTTCAGTGGGTTTGGACCCATTTATCTGCCCCTTAACCACCACCTAAATTAAGCCGCAGCGCGTTCCCCCGCCGTGGAGAACTGCCCCCTGCGCGCCTCCCATCGCCTGCCCGCCACCCCCGCCAGCAGCCGGCGTGTTACTTTCCCTCAGCACAGCCGGGTGCCGCCTGGCGCAGAGCGTGGCAGACGTGGATCCGTGCGGGACGAGGCCTGCGCGTCTGCCGCTCGCACCCGGCGCGCCCGTGAGGTCCGCCCACGTTCCCACCAGCGCCCGCGAGTTCCGCCCACGTTCCCACCAGCGCCCGCGAGTTCCGCCCACGTTCCCACCAGCGCCCGTGAGTTCCACCCACGTTCCCACTTCCGGTGGTCGTCGTGCTGCTGGCCCGCCCTCCAGCGCTCGCGTCACCGCGTTCGGGTTCTCCCCTCACCTGCCGGTGGACTTTGGGGTGTTTCCTGTTAGTGGCCGCTACACGTAGATTGCCATGACAGTGAAATTCAGAACTTCGTAAGCCCTGCCTACTCACTACCTTGCAGTTCCGAGACGTCCAAGTTGACAGAATCGGAGCAGCTAGTGGGAGGTCTTGACTGACTTATAATCCGGGTAGGTTTCCCTCTTTCCCTTCTCTTCTTGGGCGTCGGAAGCAGGAGCGCGGGGTGCCTGTGGGGGAGCAGCTGTGGCCTTCAAGCCCCCGGAATCCAGATGCAGTTTCCAGGGCCCGAGGGTGATGAGGAGGCCCGAGGAGTGGGGCTGGGGGCGGGGCTGCACGCGGGCGGGGCTGCACGTGGGCGGGGGGAGCCACACCTGGACAGGCCGCGGCGGCCATGACCGCAGCGCGGGTACCAGGAGTGCTGTGGTTTTCCACCCCAGCCCGGGGGGGCGGGGGGGCTTGGAACAGCAGGACCTCCTGCCGCATGTGGGACCCGAGCCGGGAGGCCCGCATCCCTCCTGGCTCAGGAAGACCTGGGTAAGCCTGGTGAGGGCTGACGGCTCCGGGGTTAAAGAAGCTTGGGAGCAAGAGGCCAAACAAAACAGTCGGTGCGTCCGCCATTTCCCAGCCACGGCTGAACACAGAGCGGCGGCCCCGTGTGTAGGGACACTTGTAGGGAAGGGCAAGGGGAATTCTCTTCCCATGGACCTGCCCGGCAGGATCCTGCTTCAGGAGAAGGAGGGGGTTAGGGGAGTGTTTCCCAGCAGGGCTGGGGCGTGGGAAGGGAATCATCTCTCCCAACCTCTCCCCTCCGCCTACAGAGCTTAAAGGAAGCAACGAAGTGCAGGCAGACGGTTCCCACCATTTTTGAACCTCGAAAAACGTGGCGTTTTCCCCAGGGTTTTCACATTAGTCCGTGTTTGCGTGCCGCTGGGCATTTCGTCGGGCACAGTGTTTGCGTCTGTGCCTGCGCGTCGTCTAAGGTGAACTGTGCTCGTGTTGAAGCAGGTGAAGGCACCACTGATGCACTTGTGTTGAGACCGCAGTTTAGGGACTGCAGGCCCCGCCGTGTTCAGCAGAGAGAATGCGTTTACCCTGATGGCTGTTGAAGTTACTGAGCCGAAGGGGAAAGCGAGAGGCGGCTTTCTTGGGCTTGGGTGGGTGGTGTTCTGAACGGCACTTGTGCACGGTAGCCAGGAAACTCGGTTCCTTTAGGTTTTGTAAACGCAGCCCCATGATTTGAAAAAAAAAACAAAAGACCTTGTGAAAAATGGTTTTACACCTGGCTTTTTCACAGTTTCGATTTGACCACAAGCACCGCGTGGTTGTGAGAACCGGGGCTGGTCCAGCAGTGGCACGGGCCCGTGCTCGGGGGCTGTGGTGAGTGCAGCAGGGCGGGGGGAAGCCCCTAGGCTCGGGCAGGAGACCTGGGTCTCCATCCTGGGCTCTTCACCACTTTTCCACTCAGACCTCCAGCTCCTGGAGTTACTTGGCCTCCTGGACCCTAATTTCCGAGGTGGAGATGCCGCTTAAGGCGTAGGCTTTGCAGGGATTAAAGGAAACGACCCACACGCAGCCTCCATCTCCACAGGGTGTGAGCTCTGAGACGCGTGCTTCATCCGAGCCCTTTCCTCGAGGAGCCCCCATTGGGGCTGGGAGGGTAACTGCTCTGAGGCATTGTACGAATCGCTGCAGTTTCCCAGCCGTTAACTCAACATGTTTAAAACAAGACATCTGGAAGGTCTCAGGACGAAATTACGATCAGCCCTGGCAAGTGAGCCTTCATGGCACGTGGCAGCCACCTGAGCCGCGGGGGGGACGCGCCTGGGGACCCTGCCTTCTCACCTTAAGAAAACATCTGGGCAGCTGGTCTCAGCTAAGAGATAAAGCAGCTCACACCAAGGTACATGTGATGATAGAGCTAATCCTTCTCCTTGGGGCTCATCCCTATCCTGCAGCCTGTTCCTCAGTGGCAGATGTGTGGCCTGCACCCTCGTGCCCACCCATCGGTGCATCTGTAGAAAGGCTGGAGCCTGCTTGGTCCGCACCCCACCCCCGTTCACTCTCTCCCTTTCTCTCCTCTCCCGTCCCCTGAACAGCGGGCTCGGGGATTTGGTCGCCTTCCTCTGAAAGGCTGCCAGGCTGGATCGGGGTGTTTCTAACAAGAGCAGCATCAGGCAAGAGCCATCATGAGGTTTGATTTCAGTTGACATTTGAACTCCGTTTGGAGGTTGGTTTTGACGCGTTCCCCTCTGTAACGTGGGGTGCAGGGCCTCCGGGTCTGCCCCTGCCCCGCCTTCTCCGCTCACCTCCTGCCCCCCTGCCCGGCCAAGAGGGAGCGTCCTAACTAAACAGAGCCCCAGGCCCTTGGATGTGCTCTCAGCGCTTTAAGTTCAGCTGTATTTCATTTCTTACTCACGGCCTGTTTTCCACCCTTAGACTCTCGACAGCAGGGACAGCACGTTGCACTGTTACTTCCTGGGGTCTGGCACACAATAGTGACCAGTAAACAGCCATTAAATATGGAAGCTGTGCCACCCTCTGAATACGCAGACCAGTCCCCGATGGGCCTGGACCAGGGTGCTGGCCGCGGGTGGGGATGCACAGGGAGGACCCTGTTTGCGTGCGGACGGAACCTGAGCCCTGGGAGCCTGGCTTGAGCATCATGGGAAGTGCAGCCCAGGGGAGGCAGCAGGCGACCGGGAGGGACAGGACTGTCACGCTTCCTGTTCCCATGTCTTCCTGCACGGAGTGGTCTGGGCCTCGGAGAAGCTTGTCCTGAGACTCTAACCCATGGCCGAGAGTCCGCAAGCAGGAAGCGCCTGCCCCCGTGCTTCCTGCTCTTCAAGGGGGCGTCCTCTGTGTGTAAGTTAAACAGAACCCTGACTAGTCACAGCTTGGGTTTATCATTGTTAGAACAGGAACACAATTTTATCTCCCTTTTTTTTTTTTGGTAAGATATATATAAAATAAAACTACCATGTTAACCATTTTTAAGTATATAGTTCACTAGCATTAGGTATATTCACATTGTTGTGCAACCATCACCACCATCCGTTTCCAGAACTTTTTCATCGTCCCAAACTGAAACTGTCCCCATTAAACACTAACTGCCCATCCCCCCTCCCTCTGCCCCAGCACCCACCCTTCTACTTTCTGTCTCTGTGAATCTGACGGCTCCAGTGACCTCATATAAGTGGAATCAGACAGTACTTGTCCTTTTGTGACTGGCTTATTTCTTTGTGTGTAATGTCCTCAAGCTCATCCATGGTGTAGCCTGTGTCAGAATTTCCTTCCTCTTTAGTGCTGAATACTATTCCATTCTGTGTATACACCACATTTTGTGTATCCATTCATGTGTACTATGGACCCTTGGGTTGCTTCAACTTTTTGGCTATCGTGAATAATGCTGCTTTGCACATGGACGTACAAATATCTGTTTGTGTCCCTGCTTTCACTTCTGTTGGGTACGTAGACTACGTCTTAAAGAGTCCGTAAGCACCCCTGGACTTGGGCTGACTGAGCATCCTCCTGCAAGAGAGGCAGCGGTGTCCAGTGCAGGTACATGTCCTTTCGAGGAGGGTGAATTGTACACAGTGATTGCTTTTTGCTGTCATTGACCTTCTACATATCATTTCCTAAGAGTATTGAATGTTTGTCGAGGAGGGTGAATTGTACACAGTGATTGCTTTTTGCTGTCATTGACCTTCTACATATCATTTCCTAAGAGTATTGAATGTTTGTCCATCTGTTACCAGTTAGCCTTTATAATTTCTTCCAAAGACAGAGAAACATACTTATTGTTTTTATTTTCTCTGATCGAAGGTAGAAAACAAATTCCTCTGCTTACTTTGAATATCCTTTGACACATATGTATAGCAGCCCTCCTCCTCTCATGTAGATGCAGGGGTAACCAAAGTGTCTTACCCCAGGCTCAAAATCCCAGAATTGTCATATTATAATTTGCGTTGTGATCGTCTATTAGGTCGTAGGGCAAACAAAATATGCATAGCAATATCTCTTATTCTGCAGTTCAAAAATATGCCCTTCAAAGTGTGTGTGTGGGGTGTCCAAGGTCTCCTGAGTTTGGGAAGTGCAGCCACAGAGCCCTCTGCAGGATCCATGGTGCGCAGTAACAGTAAAGGCTCTGAGGAGTCCTGCAGGGGAGACTCCATCTTCCCTCTGACTGTTACTGCAGATGAACACCTGTTGGTGCCCTTTCAAGCACCTTCAGAAAATGCCTTAGCTGCTGACTTAGAAGTGAATGCGTCTTAAAGATGCAGCCCCACAGGGGAGCACAGCCCAGTTGAAGGTTTCACTTATGGACCGTTCCCTCCTCTTCTGCTTCCTGTGTGCCTTGGAGAGAGGGGAAGGAGTGGGGAGTGCCCAGTGGGTGGCCTTGATGGCCCTGCGACACACTTTGTAAAATCCACTCTCGAATCAGTGGTTGATGGAGGGTTTTCACTTGGCAGTCTGTGAAGCGTACCTTTCCAGAACATGCCTTAGGCTGGAATGGAATTCAGCTGCCCTGGCTTAATTAGCAGGGCCACGCCCACCAAGCCCCGGTGCAGTTAATACTGTTGCAAGAAAGAGCCTGGTTTCCAAAGGTTCACGGAAGGGGCTGCCGCACAGGTTCCTGCGTGCTGTACTTCCAAATGCATCCATAGCAGAAGACACCGTCCCAGGCCCATCCCCAGTATTAAAGCCCATGTGGTTCTGACCGGGCTGGCAGGTGAGGAGGGTGAGAACATCCACGCAGCCGTGGGGGGCCTGGGAGGGAGGCCACCTGAGGCCCAGTCTGGCCACTCGCAGCCGCTTCGGCCTGAGGGATCTCTGACCCCTCCTTCCCCTTCCAGCTGAGTCTGTTCTCCGCTTCCCTTTCCCACCCGGCCGGGCCCAATGTGGGTCCCTGGGGTCTGTCCTCAGGAGAACTGGCTCACGGCAGTGGGTGGTACCCCTCGAGGAGCTGATTCTGGCTTTGGCTTAAGGATGCTTTGAGTTTTATTTGAGGAAAATCTTGGAGAACTGTCTATCTTCTGTTAACAACTTGTCCCTCGGGATGTTGGAGGCCCCTGGAGGGGATGGCAGGGGTCCTTCCTCGGGCCTGTATCTCCACATCCACATCCTGCTGAGCCCTGGGCAGCCGGAAACAAACTGCAGTGTCACCTTTGGCTGTCACATTGCCAATTCTGCTCAATGTTTTGGGGAGATTAATAGTCGGTTCAAGGGAAAAAAACGTAAACACCCTTTTGGGTGTGGTAGTGTCACTAGCTTTTGAGAACCAATCTCCTTTTTCTCCTTTGGGTCAGAAACAGTATACTTAATGACTGTGGGACGTCTGGGACATGGGGCTGATGTCCTGTCTGCAGCTGATGAGCTCGAAGCAGGGGCGTTGCGTCCGAGCTCTGGGGAAGGACGTGAAAGGCGTGTAGACCCCGTGTGGAAGGGTGCCGGCTCCCCGTCCAGTCCCTGCCCGCTGTGGACACAACTGTGCCCTGGGGGCGTCTTCTGTGCTTGCCTCTCCCACTTCCTGTTCGGTGCCAGCTGTGCAGAGAGGATGTACAGCTAGGAAGTACCCCTTCATTTGGGTCAGTTAGGGTCAGCCTCGGTGAATAATGCGGACTCTCGATATCAAAACCCTTTTTGAAAGTAGTTTGATTAGCTCTCCTTCAGGTGTTACTCACCCACAGACGTAAGCCCCTAAGGAGCTGCTTAAGTGGCAGAATTAATGAGTAAAAATCACCAGGCACATGCCTTATATTAGTTTTGACTCATAACAAACCTATATTGCAAGTTTTATGACTCCTGTATCATAGACGTTGCAACTGAGACCCCAAGGGGTGAGGTAACTCACCCGGGTCATGTGACTAGAATCGAAACTCGGGTCCATCAGCTGAAAATCTGTGCTCTCACCTCGGTGCCGGCTGCCCACCCCCGCTGTCGCCTTCCTGCCCGGCCCAGCCCCCATGTTGGTCTCTGAATTCCAGGCCTCCTGCAGGCTCTTGTTTATCTGACGATGCCCCTGGTAAGCTATAGCCCAGCCCAAGAACAACAAAGGAAAAGGCCAAATTGGTAAAAATTCCCCAACTAGTGTTCTACTAGACCTTTTGTGAGTTCAGCAGCTGAGGGTTCTGTGTACCTTGTTTTAGCAGGTTGGTGTCAGCTGTCTTTGTGGAAAGGGTGACCATTTAGATTCACATTTGTACTGGCTTCTAATTTGAGTCAGACACAGCAAACAACATCCTTGTTTGAAGAGGCCGTTTTGCCTGATATTATTCACGTCCTTTCAAGATGGTGAGACCGATGTTGAAACAGGGAGAAAACTGGTTTAGCTTCTCAACTGCTCTGATTTATTATTAAAAAAAAAAAAAAAGTGACTATTGGACAAGAAGCCCAAGAGTTGGTCTCAATTAGAATGTTGAGATAATTTTTAAAAATTCGTTATGTTGTAAGGGCTTTGGACCAGAGTGAACGTGGTGCCGACAGATGACCGTGAGGCTGGGAGCTGGACCACACACCTCTGTCCTGCTTGGCAGTGATGGACTTGGGCGGTTTGCATCAGGGCCCCCTGTGAGGAAGGGAGATCTTCCACAGCAGCCTGGGCTGGGGTCCAGCAGCCCCAGGCTTTTTTTTTTTTTTTTTTTTTTTTTTGCCGCACTGCACGGCATGCAAGATCCTAGGTCCCGGACCAGGGATTGAACCCGTGCCCTCTGCAGTGGAAGCAAGGAGTGCTCTGGACCGCCAGGGAAGTCCCCAAGATTTTTTTATTTTGAGCAAGTTACATCATTTCTCTAGGCTTCAGGCTTCTCATTTCTAAAATTGGGAGGTTGACCTTGACTTTTCCCAGTATTTCGGTACTAAAATTCAATGAAAAGTAAGATACTGGGATATTATTTTTAATAGATGCCTTTGAGTACATACCTGCTCTTCACAGGGACTTTACCAGCTATTTTTGCTTAGTCATTGTAACAATGAAGTAACAGCAAAGGTTGTCCTGCTTCCACAGTAAAGCTTTGCTTCCTTGTAACTGAGGTCTTCTGAATACCAGGCAAGACAAATGCAACTGATAACAACTTAATATAAACTACAGAATTGTTTATATTTGCATGAACAAGGGCTGTTTCTTTGAGTTTATTGGGGTGGGGGAAGAACATGAGTTTTAATCAGACACGGCTTGATAATCTTCTACTGAAAAACCATTTGACTTTGGACTAGTTGCTTCCCCTCTGCCTCAATTTCCTCATCTGTAAAACGGACTCACTGGTCATAAACCCGTGTTGTAGGGCTGTTTTGATCCCTGAATGAAATGCTTAGTCAAAGCAGCCAGCAGAGCCCCAAGACCATGGCAGGTGCTTAACAAATGTTGAGATGATATTTAATTTTCTATAACAGATTTGTTCTATTAAGAGAGAATTATTCATTGTTTTAAATAAATTTCTCATACCCTGTATTCTGTGGGCTTTTATAATGAAACTAGAATTCTCTTTCCCTTGGGGAAAATTACTAATGGTGAAAAGTGTGGCGGAAACACTTAAAAACTCTATTGCCTGTATGAATGTTGTATAATACATAATTATGTATTAATTATTTAAATCCTGTTTGAAGAAATAATCACAGAGAGAAAGAGGGTTGAGAACATGCATGGCACGGTGAACACAAGCAAACACAGAGCACGTCCGCTTCCAGAGTGGCAGCTCCACGTGCTGTCCTGCCCCGTCCCAGACATCAGCTGAGAGACTGAGGACGTGGTCCCTTTCTCCAGGGACTCCCGGTCGAGTGCCGGGGTCGGCAGACCTTCCCTGTGAAGGGCTGAATGGTAGACATTTTCCGCTTTGCAGGCCGTCTGTTCGGTGCTGTCACCCCTGTGCTCGGCACATGCACTTGTGCACCAGCAGAGACGGGCCCCCATCGAACTCGACGTGCGGAGCAGGGGGCAGGGCCACATTGGGCCTGCGGGCTGTAGTTTGCCAACCCCTGAGCTGGTGAAAGAAAGATTTGTAAGCAGCAGGCAATTAGGATATGTTCTGATCAATAGTCCGGGTGTTTATCCTGAGTACAGGTAGTCATAGGAGTACAGAACAGGGATACTAGGAAGAGGAGAGCTTCTCAATTGACTTGATTAAGTATATGGAAATGTTTTCTTTGTATCTTTCTAATTTTCTACCCCTTGTAATTAATTGCGTGCTTACAAAGCTACTGTATGCCCATCGAAAGGAATAATGCCAGGAGTACAGAAAGGCTGCCGTTCTCCAACCCACAGGTGATCTGCAATGTTAAATAATTTTGGTTGAAATGAGTTTTATCCATTGAGCCAGGAAAATCGGGGTGTGCATGGATATTGTAGGACAGGCAAAGGGCCCTGCGGCTTTTCGGGAGCTGGGGGTTCCCTGGCGTGGCTGGACCCTGGCAGGGCAGGGAGGTGAGGGATGACTCGGCCCAGAGGCACTTCTCGGGGCTGAGAGAAGTCAGGGTCACAGCTGCCGGGCAGTGGGGAGGGACGAGGCATTTGTTTCCGCAGGTAGAAGATAATTTTCCTTCTGCCTCTGAGTTCTTCCCGATTGATCACCTGGTCATCACATTCTTCTCGTTCCAAGGATTCCCTGAGCCTGCTGTCCAAAGGTCTCCACACTTTGCTCCTTTCCAGAATTAGTGCCGCTCGTTTAAATGTTAAAGTCCAGTTTTGTTCCTGTGCAGCTCTTCTACACATGTAGCAACTGTTTAATTTCTCGCTAAGAATCTTTCAGTTACTTAATATCAATTACATGTGAGAAGCCCGTGTGTTGAGTTCACTTAAGGCATGAATAGTTCCCTGGGGTTGAATGTTCAGGGCGGTGGAGTTTTTTGTTTTTGTTTTCTTTCTCTCTTTCTGGTTTTGCAATAGTCCTCTTTAATGCATAGAGTTTACTATCAATTTCCCTTCTTAGAGGTAGTAAAATAGGCATTGCAGGATTTGGAAAGACTCTCCAAGGTTTTGGTTGATAGAAGGTCGTTGCTTATTTACCGTCTCTGCTGCCTGTGGAATATAGATTCAGCATCCCCCAGTGCCATAGTGGGCATTATGGCACATTCATAAGGACGTTTACTAACGTAAACCTCTGCTTAACTGTACGGTGTTCCTTGTTTCCTTTCAGAAAAAGTAAAGGAAAATTGAGTGCCTCGTGTTACCTGGCAGAGATGATCCTACATCCACTACTCAGGATCTGTTTAGGTGGTTAATATTCTGTTTCCCTTTTAAGTTAGCTTCTTAAATTTTTATTTATTTTGTAAATTGAAGTGTAGTTGATTTACAATGTTGTTAGTTTCAGGTGTACAGCAAAGTGATTCAGTTATACGTAATATATATATATATATCATTATATTCTTTTATTCTTTTCCATTATAGTCTTTTACAAGATATTGAATATAGTTCCCTGTGCTATAAGAAAGAGGTTTTATACTTCCAGCCCTTTAAAAATGGTCAAATTCATTAAGAACCAGGAAAGCCCCCGAAGGCGACAGTTTGAAGCAATTGTCACGTCCATCTCTCTTCCTCCACACCAAGGTGGTCCTACAGCCAAAGGGCAGCAGGCCTAAGAGTCGTCACTGGAAGAAAAACAGAACAAGACCGATCACTGAGTAAGGGTTAGGGTGAGTCTAAAATTACTACACTAGTCCAGAACGGGGCTACGTGAGGTTGAAGAAGTTCACCAGATTTGACACTGTGGTTTCGGACCGGTTTCCTTTGCACGAGGAGAGAGCGGGTTTGCTGGTCTCTTCCATGGAGCACCAACAGGCTCACAGTAGATTTTTAGTTCAACTATTTCCCTCAACGTGCTGTGTTTGGGTTTTTGGCACCAAGTTGGTTGGGGAAAAAGAAAGTGGAGGAGCCATTTGAGCAGCAGTTAATGAAAAACAGGGAAACAAAACTAAAAAAAACCCCAAAACCTCCCAGAGTATCTGGCAAGGTCATTCATTATGTCATTTAAGGAAGCTCGAGAGAGTGCCAGCCCTAACTGGCAGTTATGTTGGCTGCTGTGAATCTCCTAAAATTGGAGGATGAACTTAGAGGCAAAAAGCAGAGAATAATTCGGGGTTTTCAAAATATGCAGTATTTCTTGAATTTTGATAGCGTCTTTAGGAAAAAAAATCCAAATACTACTAGATTAAAAAAAACAGAAACAGGGCTTCCCTGGTGGTGCAGTGGTTAAGAATCCACCTGCCAATGCAGGGGGACACGCGTTCGAGCCCTGGTCTGGGAAGATCCCACATGCCACAGAGCAACTAAGCCCGAGCACCACAACTACTGAGCCTGCGCTCTAGAGCCTGCGAGCCACAACTACTGAGCCTACGTGCCACAACTACTGAGCCTGCGCTCCAGAGCCTGCGAGCCACAGTTCCTGAAGCCCGGGCGCCTAGAGCCTGTGCTCTGCAACAAGAGAAGCCACCGCAATGAGAAGCCCGTGCACCGCAACTAGAGAAAGCCCGCGCGCAGCGATGAAGACCCGATGCAGCCAAAAATAAATAAATAAAATAAATCCATTAAAAAAAAAAAAAAAAAACTGAATAACACAGACCCGCATAGGCTGCCTCAGTGTTGAGCAGCTGATTGTAACTAATGTGCTCCGTGGGTCCAGCTATGTGGCCGCAGCCTTCCGGGGTGTGTGTGTGTGTGTGTGTGTCTGGGGGCTGTTCTTGCCACTTCTGTTGTCTCCAATTAAACACAGAGCAGGGCAAATCCTCGGTGTATCAAACAGTGGTTCATGAGGGTCTGCTGAAATACCACTCTAGGGGGGAAAAAAAGGTTGCAGAAGAATGCTGACCCTGAATTTCTCTAAATTCCTCCAGTTCAGTCAGGAATTTTGTTTTATTTAAGCTTTTGAAGTTTTAAGCAGTGTTATCCCCTTTGCAGTCTGAGCAGAAACTTTTCCGTTTATCTCTACTGACTCCTCAGGGTTAGAACAAACGTGCGTTGTGACTAGTAAAACCCTCGTGGTTTCGAATGGAACAGCCTCAGATGGGCATCTCCAGCACAAAAGATGAAACTTGGGGGAAATTTTTCACTTAGTTTCCTAAAAAATGTTTTTGGCTTCAGTCAATGAACATTAACATCATCGGTAATCTTCAGGCTCCAAAGATGTAGTTTGTTTCTAGTCATTTTCCAAACAAGCTTCTGCTAGGCCTGAGTGTTTAGATTGTGTTAAAATGCATATTCCTGAAAAGGTGAAAAGTTGGGTTTTTTTTTAATCATTTGGTCTGACCCTAACTACGACCACTTCCACCTGCCACTGTGGGTGGGAGTTTACATTACTTTTTTTCTTTCATTTTAAGGCTTATAGATTAACTGTAGAACGTTTGGAAAAGTCAAGAAAAGTATAAAATCGAAAATAAAATTCAACTCTCCAGAGATAGTCACTTTAAATATTTTGGAATATCTTCTTCTAATTTCCCCTGTGTACACAAATATCTTTTCTATTCATGGTTTTTTATTCTGAGCCTTTCTCATACCGTTATGTCATGAGCATTATTTCTCAATCATTTGCTTTCAAAAGCAAACATTTTCATGCTGTATAGTCTTGCTGGATGTCAGGCAGGTTCCCATTTCTTACAAGTTACAGACACTGAGCATCATTGCACCAGGACATCTGTGAGCATCAGTCATAGTCTCCTTGGGAAAAACCTCCAAGAAAGGGAATTACTGGGATAGAGAGTGTTCACGATTTCAAGTCACAGGACGCATGTTGCCAGACGGTCTTGCAGAAATGCAGTGCTTCGTTTACACGCCCAGCACAGATTTGGTCCTCTTGGTTTCTCCTGCATTTTTGGGAAACTAAAAAGAAAATTTTCTTTGCAAATAAAATATTGAGCTTTGATTTTAATTAGTGGAATTGGGCATTTCCCAGGTGTTTTTTTTAACCATTTGTTTCATATTTTGTTAATTTGCCTGGTGCTTTACCCATTTCTAGTAGGAGTATCGTCTATGTTGTTATGGAAATACTTACTAAGGATAGTAACCCTTTGGCTGTTGTAGGGAAGGAGAAAACCTTTTTCCTCTACCCTCCTAGGATCTGTGGCTGGGGCCCTGGGAACTAGACTGAAGGCAGCTGAACAAGAGGGAACCAGGGTTCATTGCCAAGTGCAGCTGGGCACACAGGAGCGCTTGGTGACCAGTAACTCAAAGGGGTGGTCGGAACTTGGGCTCACATCTTAACAGAAGGACAGCCCATTTGTACAGAAGTGAGGAGACAGGAAAAGGAGTTGAGGCTCTTAGGGGTGGCAAACTTGGGAAGGAAATACGTGGGGGAACTAACGGAAGATGAGGGTTTTAGTGAGGTGGTTTTTAATTTTTATCTTATATTGGAGTACAGTTGATTTACAATGTTGTGTTAGTTTCAGGTGTACAGCAAAGTGAGTCAGTTATACATATTTTTCAAATTCTTTTCCCATTTAGGTTATTACAGAATATTGAGTAGAGTTCCCTGTGCTATATAGTAGGTCCTTGTTGATGATCTATATACAGTAGTGTGTACATGTTAATCCCAAACTCCTAATTTGTCCGTGAGGCTGTTTGCAGATGCATCTGGGTGCCAACTTTGTCTTCACGGCCATAGGACTTCCCCGGGAGAGGGGGTTTATGGCCTTCTTCATTTCTCAGAAGCCTCTGCTTTTAGGCAGATAGGGACGCTCTGAGAAGGCTTCTTTCTGAATCTGCTGATTCTCATTTGCTCCAGCTCAAAATCATCCTTAGGCCAAAGTGGCATGTTCTGGGGGTGACCCATTCTGATCCCCCTTCCAATATAGTTTACAAATTTATCTCTTTATAATTGTGTTTGTGGTATTTTTGATGCAGGGAGGTTTTAAATAATAAGTAAAATGAATAATAATTAAGGAGTAACAGATAAACTGGTATAAAATCCATCATCTTTTCCTTAGGTAGTTTTTTTCCTCTTAGTTTTTATCCTTAGGGAGTCTCTCTCCACTTCAAAATTGGGTGAGTAATCTGTTTTCTTCCAGTATTCTTATGTTCTTGTTTTGCATTTTACTTTATCATAATATTCATTATTGCTGAAAATAAGATTATCTTCCTCATCTCCCATTTATTTTCCATCTTCTTTAGAAACTTCATTAGTTTCCTTGATGAATATTTCTCCCCTCTGGCAAGTCAAGCAATTAGATTATTCCTTTGAAAATAGTATAAATTTTATTTCTTTTAGCTTATCTTTAAAATATATAGGTGGGAAAACAGTCTACCAGATTTTCTGTAACCACTGCCTTTTTTTTTTGAAAAACAGAACATGTGCAGCTAAGATTGAGATCACATTCTAGGGTCAGTTTCCTCTCCATGGAGCATCCCGTGGCATCACGGTGGACCATCCCCGGTCCTGGAACAACGGCAAGGGAAGCAGGCATCAGACTCTGAAATGGGGCCGTGACTTCTCCGCTTTCGCGATCTTGTTAAACCTGCTGACGCAGTGCTTGACTAGAGGGCTGTTCCCATTGTTGTGAAGGGAATGGATTTGAGGGGTTAATGCATGGAGACCCCTGTGTTAGTTCAGTGGGGAGGCCCCCTCTCCTCTTGCCCTGCACACTCCTTCCCACGGAGATCTGGTCATAAAATCAGTGCTCGCCGGGCCTCCCTGGTGGCGCAGTGGTTGAGAGTCCGCCTGCCGATGCAGGGGACACGGGTTCGTGCCCCGATCCCGGAGGATCCCACATGCCGCGGAGCGGCTGGGCCCGCGAGCCATGGCCGCGGGGCCTGTGTGTCCGGAGCCTGTGCTCCGCAACGGGAGAGGCCACAGCAGTGAGAGGCCCGCGTACAGCAAAAAAAAAAAAAAAAAAAAAAAAAATCAGTGCTCGCCCAATTGCAGGAGCAGCTGAGAGCTGAGCCTCCTGAAGGGTGCCTGGAGCAGCTCCCTAGAATGGCCTGTCCAGGGACTGGGGCACAGTTAGGAGGCTGGGGATTCAGGAGGTCACTGTCCAACCCAGGCTCTGGGATCACACCTCGGCCACCTGCAGACCAAGCCCTGCCTGATGTGACCACCAAATAGATGTCCCACCTATTCCCGGCTTAACGCTCTTCCTAATTCAAGTCACCCTGGAAATTAGATCGAGGCTGTTTGGAAGTTAAGTACATACGACGGGCAGAACCTCAGTTACATGTGAGGGCTTAGCAGTAAGGGAGCCTGGAAGTGGTGTTTTCCAGCCTACACTGCGGGAACCCACACCAAAAGGGTGACGAGTGAGCCTTATCACGCGTCCCCCAAAATCGGGTTGTCCATGGCAGAGGTGGAGTGGGGGATGGGTGCCGGGTACGCTAGGAAGGGAGCACCCTCTGGCATCGGTGATTGATGGGTGTGAGAAGAGGGAGGTGACAGGTGATGATGATGTCAGAGACAGAACCTGTGCCACTGAGTCCTGGCTGTGCACAAGGTAGGTTTCTTAACGCCCCTTAGCCTTTGCTTAGTGAAATGACCGATTGCCATGTCTCATCGATAGTGGGACAAATTTTGAAAGCGAGGTGATCTCAAAGCGTCCTCATACTTCTGAAATTCTTCTGGAGGTTGTACGACATCTGAGCATATTTTAGTTTCATCAGAAGTGGGGCGATCGGACAAGGGATGCTGTCCCCCTGGATTCCCAGCCCCACCTCACCTTGTTTATGGAGTGGACCTCAAGGGGCCTCCAGGCTTTTAGGGGTGTCCAGCAGACCCCGAGCAGGAGGAACTTTATCTGGGGCAGCCTGCTGGGGTCTGGAGTAGTTTTCTTTTGACTCAGAGAAGCTGTCTGCTCCGGTGCCTGATTGAGGGGTTAAGGCGCCAGGTGGCTGCCTTGTCCTGGATCCTCCCCCCACCCCGCCCCCCAGGCTGAGGACAGCGGGGCCAGCAGACACTGCTAACCAGGCTGCCTTTCCCTCCTGGCCGGGGGAGCAGTTCTGTCTCACTCAACTGTTTCAGTTTTCCACTCCTGCCTTGTTAATTGATAGAGATTGCACTGAACATCTGACTATGTAGCAACTGAATTGGGTCATGGCTGCCCAAGGCCAGGGCGGGTTATTGTTCAGGGGCCTGAACTCACAGCAGTGTTGGCAATCCGCTCCCCCCCAGATGCTTTTATGAAAATCTCTTTTGTCCCCTGGCCATTTAATAGAAGCAGAATGTGCTCCTTGGCGTCACTGACCCTCAAATAAGCTCATCAGTGAGAAGTCTGGGTGGAGACAGGAGTGAGTGATTCTTGGCCCCAGAGCCAGCGGTTGGTCCCCCTTCCACCCCTCCCCCTTCCCCCTTCCCCCTCCCCCTGGCAGCAACCTGGGACTGGGCGTGTCCTCTTCCTGCCAAGAATGTGCCAGGCTGAGGTGCAGGAAGGTGTGATGTGGTTGGGATTGTAACCATTCTAGGTGCTGTAAGCATCTCCTTGCCCGGAGGAACCAGATGGGCTGGTAGATGCAGCTCTTAGCCTTGGAAGTCAGTTACTTTGTGGGCAGAGTCCTGTGCTAGGCAGAGTGGAGAGAAAACAGTTCAGAAACAGCCTCAGAATGTAATAAACCAGGCTGGGGAGACAGAATGTACACACACTGGTACTTCGTGAGTGTTGGTTTTCCAGGCTGGCCTGCGAAAGCCCCCTTAGCTCACACTCTAGTTTCTGACCCGGCATTTGCTGCACAAAGCACTGACCAGCCCTGCTGTGCATGTTTCATGCGGCCTTTGGCCTCACCCTGCTCTTGGGGGTTGACCGTTTGAGCCCTGGCCCAGGCCGGGGAAGCTCATTCACTGTATTCAAAACAGCAGGGAAATGGCAGGCCAGGGCGGCATCGTTGTCACCTGGACGGCTTGTTAAACTGCTTGCTGTGCTTCCTCCAGAACTTCCCATTCGGGGTCTGGCGTGGGCCCGAGAATGTGCATTTCTAACGCCTTCCCAGGTGATGCTGATGCCACCGGTCCCTGGGCAGACATAGGGGGATGTCATCCCCGTAAAGAACTCCTGTATCTGAACTGTTAATGATGAGATTACGTGCAGCTAGCAGGGCCGGCCCTGGATGTGTCCCAGGGAGTCCAGGGGATGAGGTGGCGGGCGGCTGCCTTCTTGCTCTGTCCAGGCTGGCCCCTCCCTCCGCAGTGGCTGGTGCAGAAGCTCGGCTTGTCCCAAAGCCCGTTGAAGCCGAGACCCCATTTGTTTGCCTCTCGGGCCCAGACGTCAGTTGCTTGTGGATTGAGGGCAGTGTTTCCACTTGGACACACGTCACTTCAAGGGAACAGACGTGCATTTCTCTCTCACTTCTGCAAAAGGAGGAAGGAAAAATTGGAGGGTTATTTTTATTTCTTTTTCTAAATAATAAAGCTTAATTGTAAAAACAGTCTAAATGTTGTATTCACCAATTGATTGGCTTTCTCTCCAAGCGGGGCAGGTGGCTTTAGGATGTAATATGGGAAAACACAAGGGACATTGATGAGGAATAAAAGTAAGAATGCTTGGGCTTCCCTGGTGGTGCAGTGGTTGAGAGTCCGCCTGCCGATGCAGGGGACACGGGTTCGTGCCCCAGTCTGGGAAGATCCCACATGCCGCGGAGCGGCTGGGCCCGTGAGCCATGGCTGCTGAGCCTGCGCGTCCGGAGCCTGTGCTTCGCAACGGGAGAGGCCACAACAATGAGAGGCCCACATACCGCAAAAAAAAAAAAACACACAAAAAAAGTAAGAATGCTTAGTTAAGATTGATATTTCAGTATTTACTGCTAACCCTCTTTATTTTTAAGATGACTTACAAAGGTTGGGGAGTTTTTTGGGATGGAAACACAGAGGTTGCTTTCAGTTTCCTTGTGTTACTGTGATACCCCGTGCAAAAAGCTGGCAGGGGCTTTCCACCTGCAGGGCTGCGTGACAGCCGTGCCAGTGATGGGGGACTCCCAGCCTGTGGTGGCAGGTGGAGGAAAGACTCATCTGCAGAGGTCATGGGGGCTGAGACCCTGCAGACTTTTATCCTCTGTCCCGGGCTAAAACATTACACCGCCTTCTGTGGGCAGATTATATTTCTCATTGTTGGATTTTCAAAAACATTGAAGAGACTCTTAGCAGTACGTGTGACACAGCCTGTAAAGGGTGTCATGACCCTGAGCGCAATTATGTGTTGCCCTTATGATTGACAAGTGGCCTCTGTGTGTGTTTCTCTCTGATCTGTTTTCTATTTGCCCCTCTCTAGTGGGATCTTGTGTGTGATAATGCCTGGAAGGTCCATGTCGCTAAGTTCTCCTTACTGGTTGGATTAATCTCTGGCTACCTGGTAACCGGATGCATTGCTGACTGGTAAGTACCCACACGCCCGCCGCGCGAACCCGGGAGCCGCAGCGAGCCTCCGCTGCCTCACGGGGCACAGTCGGCTGAGCTCACCGTGACCGACGCTCTCCTCTGCCCTGGCGCTGGTGCCAGAGCAGAAGGCTGTCGCTGCCACCTGCAGAATTCAGAATGAAAGGAATTGGCCAGTGCACAGAGCAGACCCTTTTGAAGTGAGAATCTAAATTCGTTGCAATTCCGCGGCTGCTAGAATCTAGCAAAACCAGCTTCGCAGCCTGCAAGCCCATGTCCTCCTGACGGTCAGAGTGCGGTTAGAAAGAGCCTGGGGACGTGGCTTCGAGGCTTTATGGGCTGGGCCCTCAGCGGGTGGATATACAAGAGGCGTCAAAAGATGGGGAGAGGACACGCCGGACTCTCTTCACCCCTGAGAGCTGGACGGTGGGGCTGTGCCCATGAGCGCCCTGAAGGCCGCACAGATCTTAGAGAGGGACAGTCCTTGTAGTCGGCTTGGCCAGCAGATGCCTGTGCAGGTCCACGGGGAGCTGGACCTTGAAAAGTGGACAGCATGTGGGTAATGGCTGGGCAGTGCAGGCAGAGGGGCGGTGACCAGAGGCGAGAATGAATACGCTTTACTTGGGTGGGTCAGGGGCCAGGTGTGTGGCTCAGGGTGAAGTGACAGGTTGCTCGGAGGGCGATGGGGGGAAGTCATGGTAATAATAACAGCAACAATGGTAGCACCCCTCACTCACTGGCTGCCTGCCTGCTGTTGCCGGGCACTGTGCTGAGTGTCTCCATGGATTAGAATATCCCATCCTCACAGCACCCTGTTAGGAAGGTACTGTTATTACCCCTGTCTCACAGTGGAGAAACGGAAGCACGGATGTTCAAGTAAAATCCCCAGGTTCACTCGGCTTTTAGGTCGGAGAGCCAGGATTTGAGACTAAGCTGGTGGTGGCCCCAGAGCCTGGCTCCACGGGTGTAGACAGCTGGCTGGTGCTCCAGAGAGCACCTCCGGGGACAGAGCGGCGGGGGAGCCCAGGGAGGCCCCTTTCAGGTTCTAGAGCTTTCTTACCCAAAGCTAGCGCCTATTTGGGAGTTCCTTGCATTAATGTGAAGTGTGATTTCCTGAGTGTTCAGAATTTGCTTAATCATCGTTTGGAAGTGCTTCTTAAGGACATACTCCCTGGAGACGGCAACAGAGACGCTGTCAGTCATCTCTGGAAACCCACAGCCCGCCCTCGCATGGGGTTTGGTGGTGGCTTTTCTTGGGGGATGGAGGCGGGGAAAGGACGAGGGTTTGGGTTTTGTTTTTTTTTTTAACCAAATACGTGAGCTTTAAGGTCTTCAGAGTGAGCTATACTGACCTAAAAGATACTCTAATCCCAGTGTTTTAACCACAAGGACTTTTGTTTCCTAGAAACCTGCATTGAAATAGGTGGGGAAAGCTGTAGTAATATAACCATGTCACTTCTTTCTAAAAACACGGACTTGACAGAGGTTTTAGTGTCCTGATTCCTGAGAGATTTAATAGGGGAAGTAAATACGGACTTGGACCGACACATCTGTGACGGTTTGAATTGTTTAAACGTGGTTTTGTGGTTTCTTACTTCTTGCCCATCCACGCCGTTTGGCCTCCCGGACCGCACGCCAGGCCTGGGGACAGAAGACGGGAGAGTTTGGGGTCTTCCTTGGCGAGCAGCCAGAGTCTGATGCCGTGGCCGCTTCGCCAAGGTCGCGGTGGGTGGGCAAGGGGCACCAGTGAGCCAGGGCAGGTGGCTTGTGCTGGGGCTTTCTGCACAGGTTGCGTGGGCCTCAGTTCCAGTTTGAAAGTTTGGTGTTTTCCACCCTTGCCTGATTTATTTTTGGCATTTTACTCCCCGCTAGAGCCTTGCTTCAAAGGAGATAAACACATGTAGAGGGAAGCCCAGATTTCACAGCCCTTGGCACCGTTTCACGGCCGTGTAGGGAAGTTGATCAAGTCGTAGGTTAAGCTAAGACCGCAGTCAGCGTCTAAGAAAACTTTAAAAAGTGACTGTTTTCCACACACGTTCTATCTGGGAGCGGACAGTGTGTACGGTCACGCATTAGTTCACAGGGAAGCGGGGGACCGGCCCGGCCAGTGGCTCTCGCCCCATGACCTCGTTCCCCCCCTCACTGGGTCTCTGGCGGGACATCCTGCATGTCTCGTCCAGCCGGTCCCGGGAGGCTGCCTTTATGGGCTGCACCGCAGGCCCTCTTGCCCTCTGGCTCCCGGCTGAGCCTGGCCAGCGGGGCGGAGGGCGGGGGGTAGGGGGATCACTGGCTGGAGATGTGAGGGAGGGGACAGCAAGGTGGCGGCATTTCCCTCCCCTGCTTGGTCTCTGTAGAGTTACCATCGGTCGGGGCCCCCCGGCCTGCGCCCCGTTTCTGAGCTCCGGACTGTCCTCGCTCCCGCTGCCTGCTGTCGGCAGCCCCAGCCTCCTCCCCCAGCTTGCCCCGCCCCCCCCTTTGTAAATAATCCCTCCTCCGAGCCCTCCATTTGAGCGGCACATCTGTGTCCTGCTGAGGCCCCGTCGTATTTCTCTGGGGCTGCTATCACAGTTACCAGGCGCTTGGTGGCTTGGCTGAGCTGACTTGCGGTCCTGTAGTTCGTGCCAGGCTGAACTCAGAGTGCCCGCAGGGCTGCAGGACCCCCTGGAGGTGCCAGGAGAGAATAATTCACTTCCTTGCTTTCTCCACCTTCTCGCGTTCCTTGGCTCCCGGCCCACTTCTAGTTTCCGAGCCCGAGGTGGCTGGTCAGGTCCTTCTCACAAGGTCATCTCTCTGGTTCCCTGCAGCCAGGACAGGCTCTCCGGGTCCTTAGATTGGACCCACCCGGACAGCCACCTCACCTCAGGCCCTTCCCCTTTGTCACGTCTGTACAGCCCCTTTTGCCTTGAGAGGTGACACAGTCACAGGGTCTGAGGATTAGGACCGGGGCCCCCCCAAGGCCGTGACTCTGCGCATCACAGATCCCGACTGCAAAGGCTCTGCATCACAGATTTGGGGGTGCGACTTTACCGGTCAGCCGGTGGGGGAGGCCCCAGCTCTGGGGCAGCCGGTGCGCACTTGAACTCCAGTGCTTTCTAAATCACTTGCACGTGTCTGTACCCAACGGCCCTTCCTGAGGAAAGCACAAGGCTCGTCTGGCGGAGCCTGGCCTTCCTCAAGATTCCCTCCTTCCTCAGGGAGCCTGGGTTCGGGGCCGGGGCTCTGACTCTGAGGACTGTGTTGCTCCCACATTTCCTAATACTGATTTTCGCTTAATGATTTTAGCAACCATTTGGGAGGGAAAGATTTAGAATCATTTCTACAAGTTAAAATAAAAATCCAGGATCTTTCTTAAAGTGTCAGGACAGGGCAGACCGTGTCTGGTGGGCGACAGGGACGCAGGACGCGGGAAGGGGACCCACGAGCTGCTTGGTGGCCTGTCCATCATCCCTGTTAGCGATCCCAACGCACTGTGATGCAGGACGGTTATCCCCATGTTACAGAGAAGGGAAGTCGAGGTAGACAAAAGTGGGTAAGTTAGACTTTGTTTTCCTTCATTTTAGGAGACCGACTAAGCCATGCTTAAATTTGTTTCTGTAAACGGGTTGGGTTTGGACCAAACTACCTATAGAGTCTTTGCTCATGAGGGCTTAGTGACCCCAGCACAAGTCAAGGGAGGTAGTGGCTAAAATCTCGATGAGAAGGTTGACTTACGTTGCGTTGAGCCCACAGCCTTGTCCTCCTTTCTCTAAACCAAAGTGACTGGTGGGGATGCTCAGAAGCCTAAGGAATTCTGAATGAAGTTGTGTCCTGTAGTTCCCACCCCCAGAGTTTCTAGAAATTACATCCATCGCCTGCACAGGGCAAGGCTGTGCACTACTGAGTATTGCTTTTTCAGAAAGCAGCTTTACTGAGAGATAATTTACATCCCATAAAGCTCCCCCATTTTAAGTACCCAATCCAGTGAGTTTTAGTCTATTTACAGGGTTATGCAGTCACACCACATGCTGAGTCTACAACATGTCCATCTCCTGCCCATTTGTAGTCCCTGCCGTTCTCACCCCAGCCCTGGACAGCCACGAATCTACTCTCCATTTCTCTCCATTTGCCCTTTCTGGGCATTTTGCTCTTAGGTAGGTGCCTTGTCCTAAGTCTAGGTGTTTGGGGTACCAGGCGTGGCCTTTGTTCCCTTGGCAAATGGAGTCCAGTTGCTCTGTGAGCTTTCCTTCCAGTTCACTCTGGCTGTGTCACATTCATCTGTGTGATGGAGGGTTCTGCTTTCCTTGGGACACATGGCGGCTTAGCTTGGGAGGGATGGAGAACAAGGGCCTCCGCATCCCAATAGGCCACTGCTACCCGGCCACCACCCCACCCCGGGCCACGCCTAGAAGCACACCGCCCTCTAGTGGTCACCGAGCTCTCACCGGCTGGCGCTGTGGCCCAGCAGCCCAGGGTGGGTGCGCGCTGCCCTTTCCCGAGATGCAGAGGATGGGCCCCTGGGGGCTTCACTTTCAGGTCCACACCCATTGTGTACAGGTCAGGCTACCTTAGTTTAGCCTGTGATCCCTTAAATTTTCTTCTCATCGTACAGTTGAAACCAGTCGGCAGCCGGCTGGGCCCTTGGCTCCACCAGGCCACGGGTGAGGTCGGGCCAGACTAGTTAACAGCCCAGAGACGGCTTGAAGTCGCTTGCTTGGGGTCTGTGTTGACCTTGGAGCCAGTTCCAAAGGTCAGCAGCTTCTCAAGACACTGAATGTTGGGCGTGTCAAGGTTGGTGTTTGGGGAAGGTATTATTGATTGTGTTGAATTATCCCCCTGTACTCGGGAACAGACTCGCCAACAGGACTTGGTTCCTGTCTCTTGTCTGTTGGGCGGTACTGTTGACCTGTGTTCCCTAATGTACAAGTCGAGCGGGTGCGTGCATATCCCCCGGGGGCCTTCTACCTCTGGGCCTCCCCAGGTGGGTCCAGGAGGGATACAGACTCAGTGCGGTGCTCATCCAGCACCCATCGAGCACCCGCGGTCCCAGGGATGCCGTGGCGTCCGGCCGGCGGCCCCACCCGGCGGTGGCGGCTAACCGTGTCCCTGTCCGCGTGCAGGTCCGGCCGGCGGCCCGTGCTGCTCTTCTGCGTCATCTTCATCCTCATCTTTGGACTGACGGTGGCGCTGTCTGTGAACGTGACCATGCTCAGCACACTCAGGTTCTTTGAAGGATTCTGCCTGGCTGGAGTGATCCTCACCCTGTACGCGCTACGTAAGTAGGAGCCTTCACGGCGGGTCTTGAGGGACCAAGGGGAAGCGTGGCCGCGGCGTGCGAGGTTCGGGAAGGGTGTCTGCGCGCTGCAGTTCCGGGAGGCGGGGGGCGGGCTGTGGAGGCAGCAGCTTCTGGAGGTGCGGACCCCACACCTCGTCTGCTGCGAAAACACTTGTTCCCACGTTGTGTCTCTAACCCTCCCGTCAGCCCGAGCCCCAGCTCAGGCTCAGGGCCCGTCGGAGGGCGTGGGGGGCGGCATCGTGGCCCGGAGAAGTGGGGGTCGGCCCGCGGTGGGCCTGGACGGGCTTCTGCTTTCCCCTGGGATGTCCTGTGCTCATGTTCCGTGCGCTGCCAAACCTGGACGTATCCGGGCATCCCTGCGCTTGGTTCCAGAAGAGCGTACCAAGTGCCTCCTCCAGTTGGTCTGGGCTCAGTGTCTGGTGGACTCCTCGGGAGTTTTTCTTGTCTTTTTTCCTTTAAGACTGTGCCGGGTCCAGGCTTCCCACCTCCCCACGTGGCTTAAGTGGTGTGGACTTGAACCCTAAGCACTGGTGCTGGGAGAGCAAACGGCAGTCTCTTTAGGGTGAAGGAAATTTCCATCGTGTCTGTGACCGTTTTAACTCTCCTGTCAAGGATGGTCGTCTCCCTTCTTTGTAGTTTGGTGGTTTCTAGCGCAGGGCCACAACCCACAAGAAGAAGGAAGGTTTTAGGCATTTACTTATTTTCTCGTTTTATACTTTTTAATCACAGTGTGGAAAGAACTGTTAGGACTAATGTGAGATGATTTATGCCATGTTTTCTTTTTCTTTCCCTTTGACAACATAGGCAGGATAGACCAAGTAGCAATTTCCACTGGGGTCAGTAAGGATAGCTCTGATTATCTTAAAGTACGGCTCTCTTAGTTTAGTCTATGATCCCTTTAAATAACACTTTTAGATAGCCTGGATTTTGTTCCCTTATTGTAGAGAACAGAACTATAGTCGATTATAACGTAGCTTTATAACCACAGAGAAGGGCCTCCCTGGTGGCGCAAGTGGTTGAGAGTCCGCCTGCCGATGCAGGGGATACGGGTTCGTGCCCCGGTCTGGGAGGATCCCATATGCCGCGGAGCGGCTGGGCCCGTGAGCCATGGCCGCTGAGCCTGCGCGTCCGGAGCCTGCGCGTCCGGAGCCTGTGCTCCGCAACGGGGGAGGCCACAACAGTGAGAGGCCCGCATACCGCAAAAAAAAAAAAAAATAAAAAATAAAAATAACCACAGAGAATAAAAGGGCTGCAGAGGTGTTCTCCTAAAGTCACTGTTGACAGTTTTGTTATCTTCTTCCAACACTGAATTGAATTGTGGTTTCTTAGAAATCACCATTTCCAGGTTATTTGCATTTATTTTGGAACCCTTGCTCTTGGGGGTTCTTAAGGAATGTACGTGTTCCAGGGCAGTGGGTCGAGGTGATGGCTGTTCGGAGGGTTTGTTTCTTTGAACAAACACCATGGGGTGGGCTTGAGCGCTTCCATTCAAGGTGCCTGGGCCGTTCTCCATCCCTGCGCACCCGTCCGTCTGTGCAGAGGAGCGGCTCTCGCGCTCATTCTGGAGGAGGCTGCGCGCCCTGCTCTCAGGCCCTCTGGCCCCATGTTTGTTCAGGCGTGGGGGCATCTGCTCTCCAGGCCGCCATCCCCCCGGGGTTCCGGTTCCCACAGGAGGACATCCGTCCTTTGCTTCCTTGAGGACGCTGTTCCCGGGGACGGCTCTGCATGCTGGCAGAATGGAACAGCCACGCTTCAGGAACTTAGCAGAGAAATAACCTCCATCTCACCACCCCGGTACTTAACCACGTTCAGTGGAGAGAATGTTCACGGAAAAGAGCCTTAAAGCAAAGCTGACATATCGGTTTTATCTTGCGTGCCACCTGCTGACAGAGACCTCAGAGGACCTGGGAGGACCCTTGGGGCCCAGCGGGAGAGGAGCCTGACCTGTTAGCCCTGCCGGCTTGTGATAAGGAAGGAGGGCAGGGGGTGGCCAGCACTGGCCATCTCTGCAGACTCCGCTGAACTCAGCCAGACCTGGAGAGGATTTCCCTCCAGCGGCATCATTTCGGCCTCACGTAGACTCGCCATGGTCCCTGTGAAATCTGTTGCTCTGTGTGCTGTGAAAAATGAAGCTATGGCTGCTTTTTCATGAGATTACAGTGAGCTCTTTATAGTAGAAGGTTCTCTTACATACTTCAGAACCATACGAAGAGCGTGCTTATCCCGGGAGGCAGCTTTGCTGCTATCTTACTGGCACAGATCGTGTAACCCAGGCATCTGCAGACTTTTTTCTGTAAAGGGACAGGTAGTAAATATTTTATTCTGTTGCAGCTACTCAGATCTGCCATCGTATCCTGAAAGCAGCCATAAATAATATGTAAATGACTAGGTGTGGTCGTGTAGGACTGTGTTTACAGAGGCAGATGGTGGCCGGATTTGACCAGTGGGCCGTCATATTTTAGTCACTGATAAGTGATGCTCTCTCTTTCCACTGATGCTGGGAAGCTTGGAAAGCTTAGAATCTGATCTAGCGTGTGTGTGGGCTTGACAAGCTGAGCTTTAAATGCTGGCCCCTCTCCTAGTTTTATTTGAAATTTTCTGCTTTCCTTTCTCCTTTGTCCCATTTTCCTATCTCCATAATTTAAGTATTATTTTATTATATGGATTTCTGCGCACGGTCTTAAATTTTCTCGGAAATGAAGCAAGGCATAAATAAATAGTTATGTTTTCTTAGATTGGGATTACGAGTCAAACGTCACGACAGATACCATTGCAATGAAAATTTCCAAATATCCACCAGTGGCCCATTGTCCGAGTTAATACGATATCTGATATAGCAAAATTAAAATAAAGCAAAACGATATAAGTGATTACTTGGAGTTCATTGACATAATATTTAAACAGCATAAATCAGGAAAGCTAAGTTTGGGAAGGGAGACTCAAAAAAGGAAGTAAAGTTGTAACGGGCAGACAGCATTGGGGTGGGTGTGCTGCGTGCTGGGCTGGGGTAGCCCCTCTCTCTGGCAATCTTGGGAGAAGACAGGCTGGTGACGAGAATTTAAGAGACCAGCTCTCAGTCTGTAGGGCAGGTGACTCTGAATTTCCTAATTAGTGTGCTTGCTAGCGTTTTATACACAAGTAGTATATATGCTTAGTGAATGCTTGGGAATTTGTTTTGCTTAAAGGAAATTCTTCATAACCCTGGTCACAGGGTCGAAGTATTTCTCGACTCTAAAGAAGAGTTTTTACATTGGGGCAGTTGATTATTTGGAAGATACATTTTTTACAGTCCTGACGTTTTCTCCCGCTTCAACTGGCAGGTTTTTAGCTTACTTCACGCATCTGCTGGAAAGGTCTGAATTTTCTCAGAAGAGACCTGGATATCGTTCTTTTTTCAGCCTTGCGGGTTCTTGGCGTCGTAAGAAGGGAGAGTCATGATTTTTGCCGATTTCGTTTCTTGCGGAGCTTGCCACGAAGGTGGACTCTTCATTTTCAGACATGCTGCTGACATGTGAAAGTTTTGTGCTTTTACGTGCAAGGCTGCTTAAGGTTTTTCCTGTTTTGGAATTTGTCTAAGGTGCATTCCAGTTAAAGACTCTCTCCTTGAAACTTTAGTTTCCTTCGGCTCACCAAAGGGAGATGTGGTTGTTTAATTAGGACATAAACTAGAGACGGTTGGCATCTTCCCAGGCGTCTGTACCTGTAAGCATGTTGGCAGGAACCAGAGACAGCGAGCCACGCTGAATGGTTAGTGGCAGCTACAGACGAGCTTCCTGCCGCCTCTGAGGCCTCACAAGACCCTGAAATAATTAAACACACTTGGGCTACCCTGGTGGCTTCATTGTAGCCCTTTAGCTCTGGACCTGAAAAAAAAAAAAAAAAAAGGTAGAAAGTCTTGACTTAGCTGGGCCAGCAGCAGGGAACCACAGACAAAGAAAAGAAGCGAGCATCACATTTCCTTATTCGTTTATGAAAAATAAAGTCTTGTCAGAGACTAAAGAAATAGACGCTTTTCAACACGGGCAGATGTGATTTGTTCTGGTGTGAATTCTTTTTTCAGCAAGGATTCATAACCTCACAGAGTGATGCAGCTTTTGTAAAGATGTGTCCTTGTTTAAAAGAAGCCCCGAGAGGTTATAGCTGTTTGAGTTGACTTGATATCAGATGTAATAAGTCCTGGGGGAGAGGAATGCTTTTAGTGTACTTTTTTGAGTTTCTCTCCTCATTTGATCTCTGTCTTCCCTCCCCACTTTTAGCAACCTCCCCCGACCCTGAGCGCAATTAATGAGCCCTGCTTTTTGCCAGCAGAGACCATACCTTACTGACGGTGGGTGAATGAACGTTACTTTTTTCTTTTTGTTTTTCGGCCTAGCAACAGTTAGGCCCAAAAAGTTTTGTTTGAACAATTTCCTTGAAAAATTAAAAACTTCATGTTCTCATTATAATAACCCTCCTCAAACCCAGACAGCCTACATAATTGGACGAATTTTACACGTAAGGAGTGACAAGAAATTTCACAGGTGACTAAGTTACTGATAACTTTGCAAAATGAGGAGCCTCGTCTTAACTGGTAAATAATCTCTGAAGAACCTTGAGTTTGCTCTGCGTGGGGTGATGTTCTGCTTCTCACTAGCTCATGAGATACATGATGGATCTGGACTCAGGCTGAGTAATTTCCATCGTGCTGGGTGACGTTCTTCCTCGCGATTGCCTGTATTTCTATAATTTGATGTTCTTCTGAACTAATATTCCTTGGGGCGTATTTCAGTCGACAGGGTTTTTGAGCGTCAGAGCTGTGCTGTACGTTAAGAAGACAGTCCACTGAACAGTGGCACCAGGGACTGAGTCATTGAGCTGTGTGGTCGAGTAAGTGACCTCAGCTGGCTGATGAGCAGATATTTGCACTGCATTGGGGTGAGGGGACACTTTCAGTATAAGTAACCCCAGCTGGCTGATGAGCAGATATTGGCACTGCGTTGGGGTGAGGGGACAGCTCCTCGTGAACGTGTGCTTGGCCATCGTCATCTGTTGCCTCTTTCTTCCCCCACCTGCCCCGTCTTCAGATGCCTGGGCCTTCCCTGCAGCCACCCTGGGAACCACAGCCCCGTTGTGGTGGGACCAGCTCTACCTACAGGGCTTGGTCCACCAAGGAAGTGAGTCAGAGTTTACCCAAAGCCTTTGGCAAACATTTATTTTTAAACTTCAGAAGAGTTTTGGTTTGATCCGGGTTCAAAACGGCATGGTTGGGAAATCAGAACGGACTTAGGTTTCCCCATCTGTCTTTTTCTTCATGGGAAACACTTTACTAACCCACAGGCAGACTGTGACAAGGAAGGGAGCAGATGTATAAGAGAAAGGTAACAACGCCTTTGTCCCCTCACCTGCCTTCCCCGTCACACCTCGCAGGAACCCCAGCACTCTCGGGATGCCGTGAGAGGGCAGGGGTTCCCGGCAGCTTAGTCCCGTCCTCCCGAGGGGTTGAGGTGGCAGCGGCTGGGGCCCTGCCGCTGGTCTGAGACTGGAGAGGCGAGTCGTCCAGAAGGGAACCAGGAAATGCCGCCGAGGACTAGTGTTTATCAAAGCAGTGCCCGTTCTTCAAATAAAAATGATGAAACCTCTCTCCCCCTTCTCACCTATTAGCCGCAACTTGGATTTATATGGAGACTTTTCTCTGAAGAAAGTGCAAATGTCTGTGTGGCTCTAGGGCATGTGAAGATATATTGTGTCACCTGGACGTCAAAGGTGGAAATATGAGGGCAGAGGAAGGGTACGCGGCTCGTGGCATCACTGAGGCCGGACGCCCAGTCTTCTGCTGGAAGTTGGGACAGAGGTGCGTGTAGTGGACGTCAAGTGCATCTTCCTTTAGGTGTTTTGAATTTGGTGAAGAGAGTCCTGTCTCAAAATCAGCGGAAAAAGTAGAAAATATTTAGATATCTGGCGTTCTAAAATTAGAGTATTTGGATGCCTTTTCCCCTGCAGTGGAGGATGTTATTAAAGCTGTGTCTATCCCTGAGCACTGGGTGTTTCCAAGACTGGGATTCTAGTGGTGCATGAGGGCTTCGTTTGAAACAAGCTGCTCACACACTAAAAGGGGAAGGAGAGAGATGTGGAAATCAGGAGATCCAGGTGTCGTGTGAGCTCCGTGATGGACCGACCCTGTGCCTGTAACAAAATGCTTTATCTCTAAGCTTCTGTCTCCCTCTCTCTCAAGTCAGGGCACAGGTTTCAAAGTGTGTCCCGTGGAACCATTTGTGGAGAAAGTGGGTAGAAAACAAAAACAAATGGATTCTAGGTGTTAACATTGACTACCGCCGTCAAGATAAGACAAGGACAGAACCAAGTGGAAACCACCGCTGCCCCCGCGCTTTCCTACTTAAGCATCCCATGACTTTTCATTCTAAGCTCAACCAGGAGCCTCCCCCGGTGCTGAGGGTTTCATATCCCTCAACAGGGGCCAGGAAGGACGGGAGACCGGGAATGCTTGGCCCTGAATGGTGTCCTTCTCCAGCCCGCGCTGGCAGCCTGAGTCGTTGCTCTCTGGAGGCTGTGGTGCCGAGGGGCTGAGGTCAAAGGTGACGTGGGAGGTGGGTGGGGGCAGGACTAGTGGTGGACTGCTTCCCTGTCCCTGTGGCTCTCGGCCCTGCCTTCCAGGCCGCAGCTCCACCAGCCGCCGCCCCCACCCTACCTGGGAAAGCCTTTCTTGCCCACTGCACCCTCCTTTCTCACCACACGTTTGCCAGGTGGACTCACAGGTCTGTTCCAGGAATCCCGTTAGATGCCACAGGATTTTCTTTTCTTGTCTGGAAGGACAGGAAGGGACACAGTGCTGGAAGTTGTGCTACTGGAAGAGGGGGTTGAGGAGAAGTAGGAGAACGAGGTTGGACTCACTTTGTTTTGTTTTTCACTCTTGAAACAAAAGAGAGGAACGTCACCTGGAAAGCAAGTGAAAAAGACCAGGCTTCTTTAAAAACATCCAAACGGACCTGGTGGGAGATGAAATCATGACTGGTTTGCCAAGACTCCTGTTGGCAAAAATAACCATAATCTTGGCTGAGAGAATAGAGGGAAACGTAACTCCCGTGACGCAGAGCCCTGAAGGCTTGCTGTCAGCGACCGTGTGGCTCTGTGTCACGCCAGAGCAACTCGGCTTCAGAGAGTCTCGGTTTTGTTTTTGGTGGCTCTCGTGAAAACAGGACTGCTTTCTCCTTCACTCATGCGCTCCGCAAGCATTCGAGGGCTTACTAGGTGCCAGGGGACCGTGATTAACTTGAGCACTTACCGGGTACCTAAGTCAGGGGCTGAGCACGCAAAGGCAGACACACCTTCCTGCCCACCAGGACTCAAGAGTTTAGTGAGGGAGATGCAGGGCCAGGCCCCGGCTGCACTGAGAGTGTCGGAAAGCAAGCCCAAGCTGTGAACTTGGTGGGGTCAGGGAGAGTGGGTGATAGCTATTTGCAGTGGATACTCAGAGGCCAAAGGAGCCTAGAGCATTCTAGGTACTGTGGTTGATCAGGGACGAGCTGGAGCCTAGTGCATTCTGGGTACTGTGGGTGATCAGGGACCAGCTGGAGTCTAGTGCATCCTGGCAAATGTGAGTGACTAGGGGCCGGGTGGAGCCTAATGCATCCTGGGTAATGTGAATGGTAGGGACCAGCTGGAGCCTAGAGCATCCTGGATAATGTGGGTTATTAGGGGCTGGGTGTAGCCCAGAGGCTGAATCATGAATAGT
Organism: Mesoplodon densirostris; assembly: GCF_025265405.1. NCBI lineage: Eukaryota > Metazoa > Chordata > Mammalia > Artiodactyla > Ziphiidae > Mesoplodon > Mesoplodon densirostris. The sequence continues at coordinate 3,115,469 of NC_082670.1, read as the reverse complement.
GAAGCCTGGGAAGGAGTCTGGGACAATGCACAAAAAGATCTGTCCTCCGTGACCTTGGGACAGTGCCAGCCTGCTGCAGGGTCTCAAGCAGAAAGGTACCGTTTTAGATGCACGTTTTGGGGGGATTGCTCAGGTTGGGGCAGCGGAAGAAGACCAAGGAATCAGGCCACGCTGAAGGCTGCAGGCAGTTGCAGCATCTGGGTGAGGAAGGAGAGCCTGGGTGAAGACTGTGGCCATGGGGAAGGAGAGACTTTGGGGAGGTGGGACCTGAGCTTAGGTGATTGGAGAAGGGGGCGGAGAGGACCTGGTGACCAGCTTGGGCACCTGGACAGGTTTTCCTCAAAATGGTGGGGTGAGGAATGCAGCCCAGGCTTTCAGATTCCTAATCCTATAGATAGATTTCGAAGCCACTGGCCCCTCCCCTCCTCTGGCAGGTTTGCCAAGGGAAGATGACAGCTTCAGTTTCAGATATGACGAGTTGGTGGTGCCTTAGGGGCATCTGGGGTGATTGATTTAGCAGGTGATCGGCTGTTCAGAAGTTCAGTAGCAAGGTCCGCATGTCCTCAGCATCAAGGTAGCAGTTACAAGGCCCCGGCATAGCTGAGTTTGCTCAGAGCCTGTGTAACATGAGAAATAAACGGGTGGAGGAAGAGGAAGCAGTGAGGGAGGTGGGAAGGAGTAGCCTGAGTGGTCGGTGGAAAGTCAGGATAGCCTGATAACCAGAGCTCTAAGGAGGGGCCAGTGAGAGTGTCCAGTGATGCAAGACAAGGATTGAGAAACAGCCCTGGGATGGAGCAATGGTCGCCCAGTAGGTCAGAGGTAACTGGGGCAAAAGCAACTCCCATTTAGTGATTAATGTAATCTAAATCATTTCAAGCATAGGTTTTAATTTCTGTCTTCCCCAGAGGGATACATCTTGTCCTCATGTCAAGTATTTTAGAAAGAAAGTAACTTTTTTTTTGGTGAAATGTATGTAACATAAAATTTACTATCGCAACCATTCTTAAGCGTACAAGTCAGTGGCTTAAGTGCATCCACCTTGCTGTGCAAGAAAATAACAAACAAGTGTTGATTCTAATTGGGTAGAAAGAATTGAGTTTAGAAGGCAAATCAGTAATGAGTCTTTTCTTGAAGTCCCCTGAAACAGTGCATTCTCTTGGCTCAGTAGCTGGGAATTCAGAACTGCATTTGAACTAGAGATGCAGTTTTGTCTTCCAAGGGATGTCTTGTTGCTCACGCCGAAAGCAGGGTCTGCACACTCGCCGTGCGCCCACCCTCCTTCTCGTCCACAGGCACGCATGTGTGTGTCACACGTCAGCAGCCTCGAAGATGCTGGGGAGGGTTTGGTGTTGGATGTAAGCCAGGCCCCAGCGCTCACCCGGTGTGATCTTGGGCGAGGTGCTTGAAGACTCTAAACCCGTTTCTCACCGTGAAGGGTGGTGCAGAGAGTCGAGAGGATGAGCGTAATCGCCGTCAGTAAACCACGAAGATCCAGGGAAGTGGGCGTGGGCGTGTGTGTTCGTGTGCGTGCTTCTGTGCGTGTGACGGCCACCGCTCTGCTGAAAGCGGGAATCCTGTGCTGGGATCATCAAGCCTTTCCTCTTCCAAAGGGCCTCATCCGAGGGCTTCCCTGAGCTCACAGCAAACTCGGAGCACTTAGCTGGAGGGGAACGTTAGACTGGGGCTGGCTACTTGCTGGGGGATACGGAGGAGAGTCACTGTGGTGGGGACAGGCGGGGGTAAGAATCCGCTTCATAACCGTTTCTCCAGCAGCTGGCTTAATAAACTACCTCTCCTGTGACATCCATCCAGAGCCCCACAGGCTGCGTTTTTAAACTCCGAACCACTTCAGGGGCAGGAGAAGATAATAAACTAAAGGAAAGGTTCTCCTGGACAAATCACACGAGGGGCCCTCGGCTCTTCCGTTGGACCCCAGTACCTGGGTACCCATCACACCCAGAACACTCCATTCCTTGCTGAGAAAGACACAAGGAAATGGAATACTGGCAGCTGTTTTCAAGATCTGTCTCACACAGATATTTTTTAAATTTCGTACTAACTATATAAGGTAGATCCTACTAAGACCCCCATTTTACAGATAAGGAAACTGAGGCCTCTAATCCCCGGGCGAGTGGGACCTTTCAGGAGGAGCTAACAGCATTGACTGGACTTCACAGTGTGCCTTGATGCTGTGCCGAGTGCGGTATCAGTACAGTTACTCCACCCCTTAACCCTGTGGTTTGGGCACCACTGTTATCCCTGCTTTACAAATGGGAACCTGAGGTGTAGGTGAGGTAACTGGCCCAGGACCACAAACCCAGAGATGGAGGAGCCAGGACTGGACCCCGGGCCTCGGGGGCTCCATTGCCCATGTTGGTAACTGCCATGTCATTCCTGACAACCCTAATATCATTTTAAATGTGTACAAATATCCCATAAGGAGTTTGCATTAGTTCTTACAACTTCTAAATGACTATAACACCCAAGTGTTGACGACCTCCAGTTCCAAAACCAATACGATCCAAATTAATGGCACTTGAATGTGATGGGTGAGGGTCTTTTCCTGAAACAGAATCACCTGTTGAGCCTTGTTGGGTTAAGCAGCAGAAAGGCGTGGCTTCAGATTCAGTCTCACATTTAAACTGTTTTGGCATTTGGACTTGAAAAGTCCCAGCGTCCGGGACGCCTGTTCACATACCTTTGCTGTCTAAGATGCTGTCTAAGATGCTGTCTAGGAGGCTTTGCCCGCATGGAATACTCATCCTTCACACCCACCACGCCTCGGCCCCTCGATGGCCCTGCTGACTTGTCTGCTTCTCTTGACCATAAAGTGAGGTTTGTGGCATCATTAAAATATTAACTAAACAGGCGCTTAGTCCAGTGCTGACCAGGGCTGAGCCGGGAAGCCATCACTGCGTCCTGTGTCCTGGCGCTCCTGTGCTGATGAGCGTGGCCTTTCCAGCGCCGGCCTCAGCCTGGTCACGTCCTGGGATGCTGAACACAGGGGTGGCTCCTGTCTCCTGCTGCTTTGTTCCAACCACGGTTAAGCCTGCCTCTGTGCAGCCAGCCATGGTGACCTTCGGCCTTTGGAGTGTAAATCTAGACGCGAACGTGGTCTGAAATCTCAGGTCCCTGCTGGGTTCCGGGCTGCTCAGCCAGACAATCAAGGTGATGCTTGTGTTAATGTAAATGGATTTTCATTGACATGAGAACATGAAATTTAAAGGTTCCTGCAGACTGCCAAGAACGTGTCCTCAGGTGGCCCGAGACAGGCCTGCCCCCACTCAGGAACCCACGTTCTAGAGTCTAGAGTCCAGCCCCAGCTGGTGACCCTCTCCCTGTCCGCATCCTTGCTGCCCTCAGCTCCTTCCACCCCCATCACCGGGTGGATGGCTTGGCTCCGGCCTGCCCCCCGGCTCCCGTCCCTTTCCCCAGTCAGCTGCCTCTCTGGCCTCATCCAGCATCCTGAGGACCAGGCACCTTCCCAAGACATACCTCTGTCCTCTCACCCAGGAGCCTGGCCGGCGAGTGTGACCGCTCCACAGGGAGTCACCGTGGGGGGCTGGGAAGGTTTTCCCAAAGGGCTGGGGCCTCCGAGGGACGTGGGTGCTGGGTGCGGTGTCCCGGCTTCACTCTGTAGGCGGAGGACGGCCATCGCCCGCTTTTTGCAAAAGTGTTTGCTCCGTTCTGTGTTTCGGGGAGATAGCTCTGGGGGCCTTGCCCTCTCATCCCGTGGTGGCTGGCAAGTAGCAAGAGTTTGTGCTGTTCTAGTTCTCGCTAGTTCTAACCAGTTTGAACCAGAATGTCCTCTTTGTCACGGAAGGTGTCCCTGCAGAAGGTTCAGTGGAGAGCCCATCGTTCACATCTCTCTTTCCCATGAATGGAATTTACCAAAGCCATTCCTCTTCTTGGCGCTTTTGTCACAGAAAAGATGGTCTCCTCCGGAATCGTCCTTCAGCATCCGTCCTCGTGTTTCACCTGCTCCCGGCGGCGCGGGCTCCCAGCCACGGGTGGGGATTGTTGTTGCAACTTGGATGTGAGCCTGGAGTCGTCGGGGTGTCGGCTTGCTCTGGGGTACTCGGATCTCTCTCTTTAAGAGGGTGTAATTGAATCACAGAACACGCCACCCCCGGAGGTTTAAGGCTGACATCCCGGGAGGGGATCGCGGTGCCCAACCCTTGTTTTTCCTTTGTGATCGTCACCCAAAAACCTGGTGCTGGTCTCTGACCCGTTCGTTTATTTTCCATTCCCCCTGTGGGGTCACTGTAGGGTCTTATTTCATGTTCTCTCCAGGGGATAATGGTTCTTTTGCTGTTTTTCCAGGCTCTTCTTTTTTTGGCATTTTCCCCACCCACCTTGTGACAGTAGAAGCAAGTGATTGCACAGTAGGCTTTTCTGTCCCATCACCGCTGCTTTGGCATCTCTGTGGGGCTGGGGGGCCAGCAGGGCGGGAGCGGCTGCTGCCTGCTCTCAGCGGACGGAAGAGCATCGCTGAAGGCTCCCATCCTTCTTCAGGGCTGATAAGGCAGCTGAGAATAAAAGAAGAGTTGAAACCTCAGGATAGTTACCTTCTGAAAAGTTACACAGACCTCTGATCTCTTCAAATATTGGGAATTATTGCGAACAGTTTATAAACATGAACCTGAAGGATTTGGGTGAAGGAGTGTGGTGGTTACACGTCTAAGTTATAGAAGAAGAAATAAAATGGGAAAACACACGCCTTTATTTTCTCTCCCATTCTCTCTCACACGTCAGGCTGTGAGACAAAGCAAATCCGTCATCACAAACTACCTCGAAAGAGGTTTTAGACCAGAGCTTTCCGAGAGACCTTGCAGCAGGGCTGGGAGTGTGCTCTGTCTGCGTTGCCCGGTGTTCTGACCCCACCACCTGTGGCAGTTGAGCAGTGACATGTGGCCGGGGACTGGGGCACTGAATCTGTACATTTAGTTCATTTTCATTCATTAAATATAAGTAACCGCGTGTGGCTAGCAGCTGCTGTTTTGGTTAGCGCTGCTGGAAGCTTGGTGTTGCATCATCTCGGGATGGTTTGTTTCGCCAGCCCTGACCTCCCTACCCAGTCCCACGCCCCTCTGCGCAGCTGCGTCTTAGGGTTCGCGTGGCCGAGACAGAGCTCCCGTCCGCCCTCAGCCTCACAGCCACGGCCCCCGCGTCTTCCCAGCCGCAGTCCAGAACCACCGCACATGCGGCGGCTCCCGTCGAGGGTCTGAGTTGCTTTCTCCCCTCTTCCCCTTGATCAGCAAGTCCTTCCGATCATCTGCTGAGGCCCTCGGTTCCCTCCGCCCCGCCACAGCCCCCGAAGCAAAGCCTTTCCATTTCGTGCCCTCAGTAGCTTCCTGAGCCGTCTTCCTGCCTCCTGCTCATGCCGGGCAACTAATTCCTCACTTACACCCAGGGTGATACCTGTGCATCCGGAACCAGGGTGATACCTGTGCATCCAGAACCAGGCCTCGTGCTCATCTACTTGAAGCCCTCTGGGTTAGTTAGCAGTGGCTTCACTGTGGAAGCCCGAACGCCAGAATGACAGGGATTTAAACAAGGTAGCTGTTTATTTCTCCCGTCACTGTAGTCATCCAGGCGGGCGTGGACGGTCTCCTGAGCCTGGGGCCCGGACCCTCCCTGTCTGCTAATCCTGCCATCACGTCCACATTCCAGCCAGCACGGAGGTGGAAAAGGGGAGGCAGGAACGCTCTTCCCATTAAGGTCACTGCTCGGAGGTCGTGGGTACCACGTCTTACATCCCCGTAGTAACCTGCCCACACCCAGCTGCAAGGGGTCTGGGAAATACCGTCTCATCTTGGACAGCCGCAAGCCTGCAGGAGACCGGGTGGGGTGCTGGGGGATGACCCGGGGTCCTTGCCACACCCCCCAGTGGCTTTCACTGTGCAGCCCAAGGTCCTCACTGTAGCCTGTGAGGTCCCGTGACCTCACTCCGTATTGCAGCCAAATTGACCTCCTTCCCATTCTCCACATGCCAGGCTCTCACTGGTTCCTCGGGTCGTTCTTAGGAGCCTCTCCCTCTGCCTGAGATGCTCCATCCCAGACCTCTGCAGACCTGGCCATGTTCTGTCACTGTGATTCTGCTCGTGTGACATCTGCAAAACTTTCTCAGACCATCAGCCACATTATTCCTTTAGGACCACCTGCCTTTTTTTTAAAGCATCTACCACCCCCTGGAAATATATTTAGTTTATCTGAATCTCCATGAATTACCCCCGCCCCGGCTCTGGAGTAGACCCCACAGAGCACGACCTTCCCATTCTTCTTCTCCCTGTACCTTCAGAACCTGGGTTGTACCTGGCACAGAAAGGGTGTCTAAATAGGAGTTGGGTGAATGAATGAATTTATGGAACGTGATGAAAATCTGTGCGGCACTGTCCCAGAGTAGAAGTATGTGTGTGGCTGTAAACTATTAAAGCTGGCAAGGCTGGAGTTCTCTTGGTCCCATTCCCGCCTATTAAAGATGAGGGAAAAGGACGCGTGATGTCACGTAAGTGGCTATGAATAGGAAAGGTAATACCTGGAATTTCTCATGAAGCCTCGTGAGCTGGACGGACGTGGACTGGATGCCAGAACGTTGGCTGGGCTCAAAACTGGCGACTCAGCCCTGCACCACCACGCCTGATTGATACGGACTGCTAGGAAAACATGGTCCCAGTGACCCTGTGTGCAAGTGAAGTCTGACTGAGCACAAAACGAGGGCCTGGCCAGCGGGAACGAGGACACAGGTCACCACCCTCCTTGTCTTCACCACGATTGGTCGACCGCCCCCGAATCACTGCTGTCGCCTTCACCGTAGCTGCATGGCAGGGAGGGGGGATCGCAGCCCGTCCTGTAGCCTCTGCCCGTGGTAGATACTCAGTAAGAACTAAGAGATGGGAAGAGATCTCATGGCGGGTTTTGGTGAGTCTGTAAAGAGTCAGGGTGTCGCTTCTCCATCCACACAGCTCACCAGAGGCACTTAAAGAGCGGACCCAGCATCAGCAGTAAACGGTCTGGTTCCCTCGCGTTGGGCGTGCAGGGCCCTTAGGCCGGACTCTAGCATCGGTGTCAGTCCTTGGCTCCACTGCTGTCCGGCCGTGGTTTCACAGGTAGCCAGCGTTTTAGTTAAGCTCTCAGGACCTGAAACTAATGTTTATGAAATAAAGCGGAGCTACATAGACTCTGTGCCTTCCCTTAGGGTCTGGTGATGCACACCAGACTCGGGAATGCCAAGGGTCCTATGTGGGATGCAGGCCGGCCCCCAGTTCCCACCCGGTCTGTCATAGATGAGACAGATGGATAGTGAAATGGGGCCAGGGTGGCCACAGGGGATACACTTAGCCCAGGCCCCTCCTAGGAGATCGTAAACCTGCAGGGAACGCTGAGTGTGCCCAGAGCTCTGGGCCCCTCGGAGCATTAGGCTTACTTCCGGCTCCCAGCTCCTCCCATGGGAGCGCCCGCCGGAGAGGTCGTTGCAGACATGGGTAGAATTCTTGGCCCGCACATGAAGGGTTTGCACTAGGACTCCACGAGGCTCTGGGCACGGCAGGAGGAGGACGGGGCAGGAGGGGGACCCAGGGTGTGCCTGGATTGCTCTGCATTCTTATGTTGTGGGTGAATCTTCAAAACTCGGATCAGTGCGCTCTGTGATTTGAGGCCAGTTACTTGAGAGGCTAAATGTATGTAAAATGTCCAGGTGGTCATGCCTTTTTCTTCTTTAGGATCATTGGATGAGAGGTTTAGCTTAGGCCAGGAGGTGTGAAAAGAGCCCCATTCCCTTATGCCTGACGTGACTCCCAGCTGGCGACTGTTCCAGATGACGCAGCAGACAGATGGTGGCAGCTGGCCTGGTGACACCGTGCCAGGAGTGGGGGCTGTTCATTTCATCCAAAACGGGGCCTTTTTTGAAACACAGCATTGTGATGTCCCTTTGATATATGACCCACCAAAGCTGGCTGAATATTATTTTTTTTAGGACAAGTGACATCAGGTTTGCAAGTTAGTAAAAAAAGGCACATGCCGAGGGCAGATCTTTAAAACTGGCTCCAGCAAAGCAGCCCCCTGCCGGCAGGCGTGGGGTGGGTTTCGAGCAGCTGGTGACAACCTGAAATGCGCGCACCCGCACCCTCTCCCCTCGTGCTGGATCTGCGCGACTTGATTGCGATGCCTTCACAAGTCAGGAAGACGCACGTTGCCCTGGGTGTCTGCTGCACAGGCCCCCGGCCAGGTGACTCTGCAGGGGCTCCATCCCCCCGATGAGTTTAGACCTTTGTGAGTCTGGACGAGGCTGTGATTGCAGGAAAACAGCCTGAAAAGGGGGAGAAGGGGGCCGTCAGGGAGCAGCAGATGAAAGATGCCAGCCGGCTCTGTCCAGACATTTACCCTGCCCTCTACCTCCTGTCCCCCCTCAGAGAGGCTTTCCTGACAGTTCACACAGAATTCACCAGCTTATTTCTCTTACCACACCCTGATTCTTGGCGTTCACTTGTTAAAAAAATTTTTTAATTGTGGTATAAAACACATAATATAAAATTTACCACCTTAATAACCATTTCTAAGTCATTGTGTTGTGTTAAGTACACTCACGTCGTTGTGCAGCGGTCACCAGCATCCGTCTCCCACTGACACCCTGTCCCTATTAAACACTGTCTCCCCTCCCCCAGTCCCCGCCATCCACTTTCTACTCTCTGTCTCCGTGCATCTGACCCCTCTAGGGACCCCACGTCAGTGGCATCACATAGTACTTGTCCTTTTGTGTCTGGCTTATTTCACTGAGCGTAATGTCCTCAAGGTTTATCCGTGTTGTGATATGTGTCTGAATTTCCTTTGTAAGCCTGATGAGTATTCCATTGTCTGTCTGGACTGTGTGTAGTTTATCCATCCATGGACACTAGGGTCGCTGGCACCTTCTGGCTACTGTGAATAGTGCTGCAGGGAACGTGGGTGTGCAAATATCTCTTCGAGACCCTGCTTTCAGTTCTTTTGGGGGGTGTGCCCAGAAGTGGGATCACTGCATCATATGGACTCACTGTTTTCATCCGCAAGACGAAAGTGTTGGCTCTGGCCCGCTCTGAGCCCCGGGCTGCCTCCAGCATTGCGTGGCCTGGCCGCCGAAGAGCAGACCCGCGGGGTGGGTGTGACCAGCGGTGCCCGTCTCCTCTGGGCACGAAGAACAGGCTGTCTCGGAAGAACCACCAGCCTCCCCTGGCCACTTTATTTGGAGCCCCTCCCCCGACTCTCCAAACAAGCAAACTTTTTAAGGGGGTTCGGGGAAGGACGAGTCACAAATGCCCACTTACCAAGTTCGTAGCTATGGGCTTTGTTTACGGTTTCCGTGGAACAAGTGGGTTTTTCCTCTTCCTTCTCTGTCTCTGGGGCTGAGGCTTGTCTGCCGTCCTGCAGGGCCTCCTTGGGGCCGCCACCCCACTGCTTCCCTTTCTGCTTCTCTCTCATCTTCCCTCTGGTCCGTTTCTGAATGCCTGGGGAGCTGTCCGAGCCCTGGGGGCATTAGTGTTGTGTTTCTTGCTAATGTCGAGCCAGGTCACTTAATAAATCCATTTGCCAGGTAATTAAAGACCTAGGAGGAGTGTGGAAAGACGCTATTTTTTCAGCCTATTGAGATCTCCTCTTTGTGTCCAGCAGGGACTGATGTTTAATGGGGAGTTTGAGACCCGCGTCATTCAGAGTGCGATGCACTTAACGTGGCAGCCTCCTGCTTGAATTCAGAGCTGGGGCGCTTGTCGCGGTATCTCGGTGGCCTCATGGATTATTCTGTGGATGTTCTTTGGAGAAGGTGAGCTGAAAATAGTCAGTGACCAAGTCTGCCCTTGTGACATCCCAGCTGTTATGCATCTCTCTGTCCTGGTAGCAAAGGGTTCTCTGAGGAATACTTTGTTTTGAGGACGGGGGTTTTTGGTTGGGGGCCAGTAGCAGGCACGTGTGTTTTGTACCTAGTGGAGAGGACACAGATGTCCTAGTGTCTGGGCAGCACTTGTGCCCTCAGAGGATGTCCCTGAGGAACCCAGAGACCTTTAAGGGACCAAGATGATTAGGGCCACAGCGAGGGGCAGGTTGAGTCTGTAATTTTTTTTGTGTGTGTGTGGTACGCGGGCCTCTCACTGTTGTGGCCTCTCCTGTTGCGGAGCACAGGCTCCGGACGCGCAGGCCCAGCGACCATGGCACACTGGCCCAGCCGCTCTGCGGCACGTGGGATCTTCCCGGACCGGGGCACGAACCCGCGTCCCCTACATCGGCAGGCAGACTCTCAACCACTGCGCCACCAGGGAAGCCCGTTTTGAGGACTTTTAAAGTCGCTATATTCTTTGGAGACTATCTGGTCTAACTTCCTACAAGCATAATAAGAGTTTATGTTGACATTTTTTCCAAATAGAATTAACAGGAGGCAAAAAATACGGTCATTATTTAGTAATTAAGTTACAAGTTTGAAGTAGGTGGTGGGGTGATGAAACCAGAGAGAGTGCTGTTTTTATGTTTTATTTTCTTGGTAGCATTTAATATAATCATAAGAATAATAATTATTATATATGCATGTTCTTGCCACTAGAGAAATGTGCTTTTGAACTGATTTTCCTACTGATACGATTTTAAAATATTTACAGCATTCATAGTTCCACTTACCTGTTCTTTTAAAGAATTAAGAAGCATTTAGATAGAATGCTTGTTTAAAATGGGTCTGGTAGATTAAAATCTATTTTCGTAAAGTTGACATGTGTTAGGAGATTCTTTGTTTTAGAGAAGGAGCATCTGCTTTGCAGAGATTCGCTGTTGGAATGTCTTTATCATTGTAATCTCTACTGGTGCACTGATATTTAACTCAGTGTGCAAAATATTGGTTTACACAGTGTTTGTGTTCCTGCTCGTAACAGTCCATAGTTGATACCCATCAGCTGTGTTACGAAGGGCCTTGTGGCTTTGGCCTGACACCTTAGTTTTGTCTGTGTAACTGGTGGTGCTGTCAGTGACAGACAGGGACCAGCATTGCTCTCAACCCAGCAGAAACCCAAGGAGACGTCAGGACAGCAGAATAAACTGATGTTGCCACAGCAAGAAGAGTCTTTTTAGAAGACGGCTCTGACCGTGTCTTTTTACTCCATGGCTTCAGTCCTCCTAAGGCTCATGTTGCTCTGGGAGCAAAGTGCCCGTTTTTCACGGCGGCCTGTGAGGCTTCTCAGTGCGGCCTGGGGACACCCCCAGCCCTGCTTCCCCGCTGCCCCCTCATCTGCTGCTTCAGTTCCTTGAAAACTTTGTCGTCTGTAGCACCTCTGGACTTCTGCACAGGTGCTCTTTGCTAGAACAGCCTTCTACGACTTCTTCTCAGGGTGAAATTTGCTCAAGTCCTCAGGAGACAGATGGGCCATTTTTTCCAGAGATTTCTCCCGGCATCCCCCCTCCCATCTGAGTTGGGGGCCTTCCTCACTCATCACAGTGAGTCTGCTTTCAAAAGTCAGCTTGATTAAATACTGAACAGACATAAAAATGCCAGCAAGTCAGATGTGAAGGCTTCTGACACCAGGCACATTTGAGGATTATGACCATCGCTTTGAAATGCCCCGTGTGTCCCTTCCCAGCCACCCAGGTCACTCCTGCGCTCCCGGCCACCACGATCCTGGCTTTTGTGTTTCTCCTTCCCTTGCTTTTCTTCATAATTTTGCCTCATCTGCTGGGATCCGCAAACAGTATATCATTTAGCTTTGCATGCTTTTCAACTTTTAGTAAGTGCAATCTTGCAGCATGTGTTCTTCCGGACGTTTTTGTTTTCATTCGGCCTTTTTTCCCAGGTGCGTGTGTGTGGCTCTTTGCAGCTGTAGCGCGCTCATTTCACTGCTGTGTGAATAGCCCACCGCTGTGTGACCCCCTAATTGATTTTTCATGGATCTCTGTTCTTCTCTTTCCATACGCCCCATCTTTATCCCAACACACAACTTTAAACTCCCACAGGGCAGAGATTGCGTTTATCTCTCTCACTGTTATGTCCCAGTATCCAGCAGGTAAGAAAATATTTAGTAAAGGAAAGCCACGCCCTTGGTCAGAGGGTCTGCCGGGGACGGTCACGGGCCACCGTACCATCCTTGTGGGTCCAAAGCTCTTTCCTCCCTGCTCCTTCTCCTGCCGCAAACCCTAGACCAGGGCTCAGCACGCTTTCTGTAAAGGGCCAGATGGGAAATATTTTAGGCTCTCTGGGCCGTAGAGTTTCTCGCGTAACTACTCTGCCGTTGTGGCACAAAGCAGCCACAGACTATGCGTAAACAGATGGGTGCTCCAATAAAACCTTATTTACAAAAATAGCCATTGGGCCGAATTGGCCCACCAGCTATTTGCTGACCTCTGCTCTGGAGGACTTTCCTGGTTGGAGAGGAGGACAGTGAGAGGAAGCCCCCCCGATCACACCGTGCCTTCTGGGGGACCCTCCCCTCTAGTCCAGACGAGGACAGGCAGAGTGGGCCGAGGCCAGAAGGTGAGGTGATTGGTTCCAGTCCGGGTGGGGAGAGAGCGGTTTCCAGACCGGGACCGTAGCACACCTTCCAGTCAGCCTGCTGTGTGTGCGTGTGGAGCCTTGAAGACAAAGGCTGCTGGGCCTCTGAGGTGCAGGAGGGGACAGGGTTTGGACGGCCGCCTCCCCGTCCTTCCCACAACCCTTCCTTTCCCGATTCACCGCCAGCATCTGCAGCGGGAGGCTGGCTGGCTGTGCGTGCGGACAACAGAGGGTCAAGTGTACAGAATGCGTTCGGGGCGGGGAAGCATCGTCTTATTGTTGAATTGAGCAGAGCGGCTTCTTTGAAGAGTTCCAGGTACAAGTGGGGGATCGACCTTGACCAAGCCGTTTTCCTGACCCTGACCTGGCCCCTCGTGTTCACGACATCGGGGCAAACCTGGGAGAACGTTGCCGGGACAGAGGGCCGGCTCGGACAGACAGATTCTAATCCTGGGTCAGTCTCGGTCTTTTCCTTATTTAACGGGGGTGCTTACACCCACCTCCCAGGTTACGTTAGGAACGTGACTTGCTCTTTGTAGAACAAATTCGTTTGAAACTAACGTGGCCGAAGCGGGTTAGGTGATGAGGAGAAGAAAAAGAACAGTGGCACCGGTGCCTGTGGACGCACCCCTTCACCCCTCATTCCACAGCACAGCGACCGGGGTGGGGGTGGGGAAGGAGCCGTCACCCTCCCCGCTTGCGAGACGGTCGCTTGGCCAGAGAGGGGAGAACTGAGGCTGAGACGCGATGAGTCCGGCTGGGGGGCCCGTGCCCTTCACCCCGACGCTGCCTCTCGTGGCACTGAGGCTGACGCGGTGTGCTGGGCTCCTGAGGTCCTGAAGCCGCCGCGCGGCAGCCCATCTGCTCTCCCGCTGTCCGTGGTACCCAGCCTTCAGCGCAGTAGACGGAAGCCGCCCCAGTGAGAGATGCTGGGAAAGAGCGGGCTGTGAAACCGAAGGGGCTGAGGTCTGTGGCCGTGTCGGCACTGCTAAGCCACCTCCCGCGACGCAGCGGCAACCACGGCAGGGACTCGAGTTGGTCCCTGTTGTGGTCCTGGGGCTGCGACGAGGCGGGGCGAGGGCTCTAGACACATCTCAGGGCGCAGAGCGCCCAGGAAGTCGGGCCAGCCTCTTCACGTGTGATGTGTGTTTGAAGCATGTTCGAACAATCAACTCCGCACAGCAAGGTGTGGACGTCGTTGGCGCCTTTGTGCAATATCTCCCTCGAGGTTGGGCAGGTCCCCGTGTCTGGTTCTGGCCCGTGAGCTGTGAGCAGAAGTGACGTGTCCCTCCTGGGCCGGAGCATTTAATTACCTGCGAGAGACCTGGGGGCCTCTAACTCATAACCGCTCTTTCTACCTGACCCCCGAGCGACAGTGACGATCCGAGCCCTCCGCCAGCCCTCACTGGGCATGTAGTGTACGCAGGAAATGACCTTCTGATCTTTTAAGCATCTGAAATTATTCAGTTTTTTGTTCCTGCAGCGTGATGTAGCCCATGACTAACACACCACCCACTGCAGGTTTCTGTCCGTGCAGACACCCTGCTTGTGCCACATTTGTGTGTGTGTGTGTGTGTGTGTGTGTGTGTGTGTGTGTGTGTTTTATGTCAATGAGTTAGGACAAGCAGGTGAGACTGTTAGTGTTGAATTTGGGTAGAGTTTTGTAAAGAATAGATAAGATGTTCCAAAAATAGTGTCCAGTTCCACAGGACTTGGTATGTGTTGGTAAACCTACCAAAACGTCTCGTGTAGTGATGATGTCAGGACACGTTTGCTTCATCGGTCAGGCTGTTGTCAGGGGCCCAGAGGTGTAGAAATACTCTTCACTGATGCATCCAAATCGGCCACGGCCTTGAGTCTTCTTACCAGTTCCCGTTATTGTGGTTGGAACTAGTTCCTCCTGGGAAGACCCTCTCCTCACTTCTCAGCCAGCGATGTCAGACGTCCCAGCAGAGCAGGCTGGTGTGGGTGTCGTGTTGAGCAGTGTCGTCCCTGTGTGCTCGAACGGATCCCCGTCCACCTGAGACTCGTCTAAACATCTCCAAAACCTGCTTAACTTGCTTGAGTTTGGACAACGCGTTTGCCCTGTCGGCCTGTACGCTTTGTGCATTCACACGTCAGTGGCTGCTCCAGCCAGGACGTGTTTTCTGTTAAGTGTCTTCAACAGCCAGCGTTGGGGTTCTGTTCTCTTCACCCCTCCCCTTCTCCCTCGTCGTGTTCTTCACGTTTTCTCTTGCTCACACATAGGTGTTCCCTCTGTCTCTGTCCCTCCACCAGCACCCCCCCCGCCCCCTGACAAGCATTTAAACTGATCCTGTTCTAAGATCCCTGACCCTGTGGAGACACGCGTTTTTCATCATCCCTGGTGAACAGAACTGCGGGAACACTTGAAAGCGCTCCAGCGGGGCACGGAGGGGGTCGGGGCCCTGAGCCCACCCAGCCGCGGTCTTCAGTTTGAATCGCATAGTCTGGGCTTTCAGCTCCATGGGTGTCGGTTTCCAGCTTGTGTTCAGGCTGACACGGAGCAGGGGTAGAATTAGTGGGAGAAATTTAGTCCCGAGGGAAGGGAAAGATGGCAGCATTCCAGTCCCCACAGGTGTGTTTGCCTCTGTGTCACATAAGCTGGAATTTCCAACGCCAGGTGGAAACGCGGTCCACCCTCCCCTCCCCTCCCCCCATCCCCAGGCCCTGCAGGTACACCTTGGACTTGCTGCGCGGTGTTCTTCAGTTCACCAACAGCGTCCCACAGCATGAAAAATAAATTTCATCCTTGACAATGGGAAATGTGCCCTGAACGTTCTCAGGGAGCATTTGGTGATTTTTAACATTTTGTAGATTATCGTTAGAAAGGTGGGCCTTTCTCTCCAGGAGCTTCCCATCTGGTCGGTCGTAAGACTTTTGCAAGAAGAAGGAGCGCGTTTAGGGGACAGGGACTGCGTCCCTGCGGCAGAGAAGAGGTGCATTTCCATTCTGGCTCTTGTCTGCTCTGCGCGCCAGAGCACGGGGCTCGTGTCTGGGCAGGCCGAGTGCAGGGAGGCTCTCCAGGGAGCTTGTGAGGGAGGCCCACATCCTGGAAAAAACGGGGCTGCCCCAGACCAGCCGGTCCTATGAAGACAGGCCTGCTAGGGCTGCATCTGAGCACCCAGACCCCAGTCCAGCTCATCCATCGTATGAAAATCTACACTGTGAGAGGTTAATACACCTGAGGCCAGGCAGGTGGTGTCTGAACCAGAGTCAGAACTCACACCTCGTGAGTTGCAGTCGAACCCCCTCAGACAGGGAGGGTGTCGTGGTTGTCGGGGAATATCCAGGAAAGACAGGAAAGGGCGTCTTTCTCTCTTTTTTTTTTAATATAAACTTATTTATTCTATTTATTTATTTTGGCTGCGTGTGGGGTTTCTCTAGTTGCAGCATTGTAGTGTGCGGGCTTCCCATTGCGGTGGCTTCTCTTGCTGCAGAGCATGGGCTATAGGCGCGTGGGCTTCAGTAGTTGTGGCACATGGGCTCAGCAGTTGTGGCAGTTCAGCAGTTGTGGCTCGTGGGCTCTAGAGCGCAGGCTCAGTAGTTGTGGCTCACGGGCTTAGTTGCTCTGCGGCATGTGGGATCCTCCCGGACCAGGGATCGAACCCATGTCCCCTGCATTGGCAGGCAGACTCTAAACCACTGCGCCACCAGGGAAGCCCCGTCCTTCTCTCTCTTGCTGGCCCACACGGTTCATGTGTGTCCCGTTGGTTTTTGTCTAAATGACCCAACACAGCGTGCATACAGTGACCTGCACCTACATGCGCTGAGCTTCATCTGACAGACACCAAGATGTTTGTGATGCAAGTGGATGAATTAAGGGTGGATGCAGGTGGCTGAAAGTCACCGGAAGTTCAGGAGAAAGGAGAGCAGCGTGTGCATTGAGAGACGGGGGCCTTCCTGTGGGAGGGGGGCCTGGGACAGAGGGAGACAAGAAGGCACGTTCTATAGCGAGAGGATGTGGAGGGACGGGCACGGGTGGCAGAGAGTGGCGGGGCTGGGAGGGCCTCGAACCCGGCCAGAGAGGTGGGCTTCCGAGGAGAGCCATGGCAGGGTTCTCTTTGCGCCATGATGTGGTCTTGGCCTTGCCGTGGCTCAGTGACTTGCTCAAATCACACAGTGACATGAAGAGGGGGAGGAGGAGGTGCCGGGAGTCCAGGCTCTGGTCCGGCCTCTCACTAGCCTCTCGCTCTGAAATGATGGCACAAGGAGTGTTTGTGTTCTGAAGCTGCATTAGCATTTACCGCCGCGCTCTTACTGGCACAATTGTTTAATAAAATCTGCAGGATCTTTATTACCCCAAATGCAATGTGTTTTCCAAAGAAGTATATACCGCTACAAAATATTCAGAGATGAACTGTTCTAATGCCTGCTAGAAAGGGAACGGAAATATGCATGGCACCAAATGAATTTATTTCTACTATTAAAATTCCTAGTGTATCAGCCACTTTAACGGCAAATCCAAGTAAACAGATGAGGCGTGTGGTTTCCTCTAAGGGGGATATTTTAATGAGAATAGAGACAGTTGATAGACATTTGTATCTGCATCTCTTCTTTCTGCCCCATTAAACCAGAAATTGGTCTTTGCCAGTAGTGACCCAGTATATGTGTACAGGGCACGATAATTAACCGGAAGGGACCAATTGCAGAATTGCTTACCCTGTCATATTTGCTACCAGCCTTGTATATTCAGTATACAACCGTATACTATACACATTAGAGGCTAAAGTCTCCCTCCCTGAATAGAGAGACTGTGCACAAAGCAGTAAAGCACATCTGCAGAAAATAGGTTCTACAGTAGGACTGAGCAGCTTCTCCCCAGAACTTCTCTCTGTGCCCACGGTTGTGGCCTTGGCACTTGCCATGGGCTCACGTTGGTCCCCGGGCAGTAAAGCTCACTGTAGGGCACAGCCACCTGGCAGGTGAATGGTTTAGTTAGGCGCATAACTGTGCTCAAAAATGGAAAAGCAATTAGCTCCCCGCGGGTCAGTGGCTGATACTCTATTTCAAAACACAGAATGTGCTCAGATACAATCCTGAGACTTAATCAGCTTTGACCGCAGTTGTAGAAGCAGTATTTTGACGGGTGGTTTGTTTGAAGCTGGGGGGTGCTGGAGGGTTAACTGGTGACCAGCGTGGATAGAGCAGCCATCAGCAAGTCTGTCTTCTCTTGGGCTTGCTTCTCGTTTTTTCCTGCTATTTTTTTCCTTGTAGCTTATTGTCATTTAGAGTCTCACCTCTAGTAGCTGCTAAGGTTGTTTTTTCCTTTAAACACACTTTCCTGTGTGAAGTAAAGAACTTCTTTGATTTTCTCTCTTGACTTCCTTACCCCCATCAGTATCACCGTCATTCACCCAGCTTTCCGCGCCCGCTCTCGGGCCATCATGAATGCCCCACCGCTGTTAGTGAGGTACCAGAGTCCATCAATCCTCTCTTTAGAAATGGTGCTTAAAACCCACAGCTACCACCAGTTCCAGTCCAAGTCTATTAGGATCCTAAAGGTTCAAGTGGGAAAGGCTGAGACTCTCAACACCGCCCGTCAGCTCAGAGAAGTCACACCGGCCGAGGTCTTCCACGTCTAAGCAGCAGATCTGCTGTGGAGCCCGCCTCCGGTCTTGGGCTCTGTCTGCATTTCTCGCGTGTTCACATTGCGTGGAGATTCTTTCTGCAGCTTCTCAATTCCTCCGCCTCCCCAGAGCTCTGGCCCGTCCCTCCTTCTGCCCCCAGATAACTCTTAGCAAGTCTTGCTGGCTGCCCTCCGCTGTTTAACCCGAGCTTTCCATTTAAGGGTCGTCACAGTTTGATTTCACCCGGTTTCCCCTGGACGCACCCTTCATTCTGGCCAGTCGTCTCTCAGGCTTGCCCCCTTCTCACGGTCATTGCCGGGTCCACCTCTTGGCCTGCTTTGCTGCTGCCCCGTGAACTTGCCCTTCTGACTGTTGGGAACTTAGCATTTGAGATCCGAATGTCTGCATGTTCCCCGAAACCTAGATCACAGTTTTAGTCTGCGCTGACCCCCAGTCCTGAATGGTGACTCCCTCCCGTCTGTCTGCATCTGAATGTTTGCCGCATGCAAAGCATGGTGCCCGGGTGGGACCCAGAGTCACACCAGGCACGGACTGGCCACAGCTCAGAGGGTAGCGCGGGCAGTAAAACATGCACACAGGTCATTCTGAGGCTGGCTGGAATATAATAAATACTGTATTTTTTAAAGGGGTAGGTGAAGTTGGGCCAGGTGATACCGGTTCAGATTTACGTCCCATGTCCAGAGAGAGACAGTTCTGTGTCGTGATGAGAACTTGGATTCTGAATCCAGAGGACGTGTTGCCAGTGACCAGTGTGTGACCCAGGGCGGCTCTTAGCATTTTTGTGGTCAGCTTCCTCACTGTAACGATGGAGATAATAAAGGCGCCTGCCCTCTGGGGTTGCTGAGGATGGACTGAGTTAACATGGGAAGTGGTCATGGCAGGTCCCAGTAAGTGCAGGCTCTTGTCACCTCTGTCATCACCATCACCATCTCCTACCCGAAGGACAGAAATCACGAGGTCACCTCTCCCAGAGAAGCGTGGAAGGGGTGCTTGGTCAGTGGAGCAGAACACAGATACTCTCTACCTGGCTTCTCACGACCTTTGCTTCAGGGCCGGCACAGGCAGCGGCCTCCGTCCAGCACCTGGTACGGCGCTGTTTCAGAAGGATGGTGGTTTGAAATGAAACAGCTGAGGGTGGCTGTGCCGGAACCCCCAGCCCACCCCCGGGACTGGGGATTTACAGAACTCAGCATCTCAGCTTCTAGTTTGGCTGTGATTTACTGCAGGAAAGGATACAGGGCAACATCAGCACAGGGCAAAGTCCAGAAGAGGCCAGGCCCGAGCTCCAGCACCCGCTTCCAGTGGAGTCACACAGCCAGTACTTCATTCCCCAGCTATGGGCTGTGACGACACGTGTGAGATGATGTCACCAGGAGCTCATCAGAGACCCAGCACCCAGGGATTTGATAGGAGCTGCTCACATCGGCTCCCTCTGCTTGGCACGGACCAGCCTCCAGGCTCTCAGAAGGAAGCAGGTGTTCAGCGTGAACCACCCTGAATGCACAGTGTAGGTCCCAAGGGCCATGCTTGTCGGTCAGGAAACCCAGGGACGACTCCTGAAGTCCCAGGTCCTGGGCATCATGTCACATCCTCGTGGCATTGCGCCCACCCTCCCCTGAACTGGGCAGGATTCCCAGGGCGGCCGTCAGGAGGGTCCTGCAGCTGAGATGCCGGTGCCCCTTGCCGTTGTTATTCTACATCTGAGGCTCCCGTTTCCTGTTACTTCCTGCTGCAGTCATGCTCTGCATTGAAGCACCAGAGGGACACGAATGGCTGGCCTGTGTGTCCTCTCTGACCGAGGACGAGGTTCGTCTGTGCCCGACTCCTGGACCTTTTTGCCGTTTCCTACTCAAAGTTCCAGCTGTTTCAGCTTCTGCTGGGCATCCGTGCCCAAGAGGCAGAGCTCAGACTCTGGACTGGGCTGCCCGTGTTCAGTCCCAGCTGTTTGAGCACAGGCTAGGACCTCTCCTCAGTTTTCTCTTCTGTAAAATGGGGATAGGAGTACCTGCCTGCGAGGATGGCTGTGGGCTTAAAGGAGATACCACATTTCATTGGTTCTAAAATGCAGTTGTCCCCCCCCCCAATGCCACTACTACACACACGTTTTAGCATTTGTGAAATCGAGACGCATCTTACAGTCGATGCTGTGTCAGAGGTTAACTGGCAGCTTTTTCTGTCTTGGTGGTCCATTCAGTAATGGTGCGTCTTAAGATCATGGCCTCGTAGATTAGATAAAATACTATAAAAAGCGCGCAGCACTTAACACCGTGCTGGCAGGAAGCTTAGCCGTTATTGCTGTGATCAACAAGTCTACCTCTCCAGGAAGGAGATCACCTGGCATTCGTCTAGTGCTTCCTATGTTTAGGTATCTAATTGTTAGAACCCACGAGGCAAGGCTCGCGACATCCAGGCAACTCACCTTCCCTCACAGAGCAAGCAAGGGGCAGACCCAGGAGTCTGCAAGCCACGGCCACTGGCCACGCTCGGCAAGCTGTCCATTTTATATGGTTGGTGAGCCGCGAGTGGTTTCTCTATTTTTCAGAAGTCGTAAAACATCAGAAGAAGATGCATATTGGGTGGCGTGTGAAAACTGTAAGAAATTGAAATGTATGTGTCCATCAGAAGAGCTCTGTTGGGGCTTCCCTGGTGGCGCAGTGGTTGACAGTCCACGTGCCGATGCAGGGGACACGGGTTCGTGCCCCGGCCCGGGAAGATCCCACATGCCGCAGAGCGGCTGGGCCCATGAGCCATGGCCGCTGAGCCTGCACGTCCGGAGCCTGTGCTCCGCAACGGGAGAGGCCACAACAGTGAGAGGCCTGCGTAACGCAAAAAAAAAAAAAAAAAGAAGAGTTCTGTTGGACCCGGCCCTGCCCACACGGTTCTGTGCAGGCTGGTGGCTCTTGCACTGTGGTGCCAGCATTGGGTGGTCCTGACAGATACCATGTGACCCGCAGCACCTAAAGCACTCGCCATTTGGCTTTTGACGGGAAAAGCTGCCGACGCCTGGTCTGGTTCTTGGCCCGCCGACCTGTGTCTGTTGGATGAGAATCTTGTTCATCTTTGTCCTCCACGCTTGGCAGCCACTCAGCCGGCGGCGGCTAAATCGAATTTCTGTCATCGCTCCTGAGCCTTGAGCGTAGATCTTCAGTCGTGCTGGTAACCAGGGCAGCAGATAAACCTCAGAATAAAATGCTCATCGGCTCAAGGAGAGAAAACCAGTTATGGAAATTCTCCAAGACACTTTTCCAAGTAAGTTCATTTTTGTGTTGAAGCATCTCTTAGAGAGTAAATGAAATAAAGCGATTCCCTTCGAACAAGGCCACGTTCCTGGGAGCCGCGGAATGGGTAAGCCCCAGGGAGGAGCTGTTTTCAGGAAATCGAACACTTGGTTCCGTGCTGTCAGCCCTTGAAAGGCCTGCCGTGTGGCTGTAGGACTGAGTGCAGGTGGTGGGGGTCAGTGGTCAGGAGACCCTCCGGCAGGTGGGCGGAGAAGTGAGTCCACGACGTCCTGCTTTGAAGGCCCTGCTGGTTTCAAGAGGTCGATGGAGTTATTGACACTCAAGCAGGATCGATGTTCCCTCCGCATTAAATGTGTACAAGGCAGGCAAGAGGAGGCACCATCAAGGTCACTGGGGAACTTGCTCAACCTGGAGTTTGAGCCCGAGGTTGGGCAGGTGGGCCCACGGCCCGGTGAGCAAGGAGCTCCTCGGCCTTGACCCCAGGAAGGAGCCTCCTGTGGCCGCAGGGGCCGTAGGTCTGGACCAGCACGGCTGGCTAATGCCCTGGGCGGCGCGCCCACCCCGATGCAGCTTTCTCTCAAGTCAGCGTCCCGTGGAGAGATCCCACTCTTTATGCTGCGCGGAGCAAGCTTCATGAAATCAGAGCCAAGAGCGGGGCCCCCTGCCTTCGGGCGTCCGCACCCACCCCCCTCTGCCCCTTGTAAGACTCGGGGTTCCTCAAGGACCAACTCAGGATTCTTCAAAATGTGTTTAAGCATTTAAATTGTCTTACTAAATGATTTCCATTAAAGTCACTTCTCAAAAGAGCTTAATTTTAAAAAGACTTGTTGCATTCCTAGGTGTGGTTAACAACCTTTAGTTTTGTAAAGAAAGTCAATGGAAAAGTTTAGGGGAAATAATTCCCAACCAAGGCATCCTTAAAAATGGAAGCGTAGGGCTTTTCTGGTGGCACAGTGGTTGAGAGTCCGCCTGCCGATGCAAGGGACACGGGTTTGTGCCCTGGTCCGGGAAGATCCCACATGCCGTGGAGCGGCTGGGCCCGTGAGCCATGGCCGCTGAGCCTGCGCGTCCGGAGTCTGTTCTCCACAACAGGGAGAGGCCTGCATACCGCAAAAACAAAAAACAAAAAACAAAAAACAACAGTGGAAGCATAGATCCCATAAAATGAGGTTCAGTGGGATGCACTAGTCCGTGCCCTAATAGTCATCCTAATCAAATTGGAGCTATTTTCTTATAATTCGCCTCTTCCTCCTGAAACAAAAGTGTGATGTTAACAAATATTAATTGTTAATATGATTTGTATTACTATTATTACAAATATTAATTGTGTACCGTAGACTGAGTTTTTCTTTTTTTCTCTTGAATTTGGAGGTGTTACCTGTATGTGATGGATATTTTCACGAGAAAAAAAGTTGTGTTTAAAATATAATATTTTAAAAACCATTTCTAATATCAAAGCAATAGTGTTTCAACACACAGATATTTTAAGTATGAAGCATTTCAACAATCTTTGGGTTAAAATGCTTGTGTAGACTGGTCCAAGGCCCCTAAAAAATGTGGCCTCAAATTGAGAACCTAAACATATGTTTACACCATTATTTCTTTTTTTAATTTTTTTAAATTTGGGTATAGTTGTTTTACAATGTTATATTAGTTTCTACTGTACAGCAAAGTGGAGTTCCCTGTGCTATACAGCAGGTTCTTATTAGTTATCTATTTTATACATATTAGTATATATATGTCAATCATTATTTCTTTTTTTAACTGAAGTACAGTTGATTTGCAATGTTGTGTTAATTTCTGCTATACAACAAAGGGATTCAATTATACACACATATATATTCTTCTTTATATTTTTTTCCATTATGGTTTATCACAGGGTATTGAATATAGTTCCCTGTGCTATATAGTAGGACCTTATTGTTTATCCATTCTATATGTAATAGTTTGCATCTGCTCATCTCAAACTCCCCCTCCACCCCTCTCCCACCCTCCTCCCCCTGGGCAGCCACAAGTCTGTTCTCCACGTCTGTGAGTCTGTTTCTGTTTCATAGATAGGTTCATTTGTTTACACCGTTATTCCTAATAAGCAAGTTACACATGAACTTTTGGGAAACATTCATGAGGTGGATCTATCACTTTGAAGACAAGAGTTGCAGGAAAATTACAGGGAGATGATAGTGATTTTCCAAGTGTTTGGGCTACAGTCCCTTTCATCTTTTTGTTGTTGTGGTTCTTTTATTTTTAATTAGGGTCCCTGCAGGGTGCAAAGCAGGGATTCACATGTTTTTTCAGTTCTCTTCTGCCTGGAATGTCCCCATCTGTCTTCAGAAGAAATGCTTGAAGGAGACTGGAGGAATTATCAGCTAGGCTAAATTATTCATGGGAATATTAAGAAGGAAAAGGTATTTTCCTACCAAAAAAAAAATGTAAACCTCCCACTTTAAGTGACAGTCAGAATTAGGTTAAAAATAGAGCATCTCTGGGAAAGACCACAGAATTTTAATTAGCTCATCTCTCTGAGCAGTTCTGACGTGTCAGCAGGTTGGTCCCAGGGGGAGGCCAGGACTTCTGTGCCGCACACATGGTTTTCCAGTAGGTTTAAGTAAAAATAGGAACCAGTGTGCAGGCTAATAAGCCAGCTGCCTGCGGAGCCCACGTCGGGAGCAGCGCACGGGGGGATGGAAGGGCCCCTCGTCCACTCCGAGTTTCCGACGGCTCTTGTTCTCTCTCCTGACTCACCCCTTCCACGACCAGTAACCCCCCATTCTGTTGCAGTCCTTTCGCATAATGTATTCCGCTGGAGGATGTTTTAATTTCCCTGAAATCTTACAGATGAAATTGCCCATCCTTGCCTTTTTTCCACTTCTAATCACTCTGACCCACTTTACGTTGAAATGTGGCCAATTTGACAGAAATGAAAGCTCCTTTTAAAGTGGTGCTTCTGAGTCATCTGAATCTTTTTTGGGTCAGAGACCCCTTCGAGAATCTGATGAAAACTGGGTTCTTCCCCTGGAAAAATGCATATTTTACACCCACATGCCCATACAATCTTAGAAAACTACAGAACATTCACAGCTACCCCCAGACACATCTGTGCCTCCCAGGCTGAAGATTACACGGCTCTGGTCGGGCGTGAGGGGCAGGGGCCCTGGGGGCAGCCTGACCTGCGTCGCCAGCGCTGGGATTGTATGGCAGACGCGTCACAGGAAGGGCCAGGCCAGAGAGCATATTCCCACGGTGTGGGTGTAGCAAGCACTTTGTCACAGAGAACCAAGGCTTCAATTTTTGGTCAAAACCCCGTTTCCAGAAAACACCTTGTGTCCAAACGGGAGGGGCGTTAAGTGGTTGCGACTTTCGACCCCAGGAGGCCTCCCGCCTCTGCCGTTCCCCCTCGGTCACGTTGACCTCGCTGGAGCCCCGGGAGGGCCGTCCACCTGTTCTGGGTGGTGGGCCTCTCGGGGTGTCCGTGACAACGCAGAGAGCTAGAAGCGTCTGGATGAGGCCAAGACAGCATCGTAGGACCGGGCGTCGGAACAAACGTGACCAGCCCGGGGGAGAGGTGCAGGGGGCTCTGCTCCGTCCGCAGCAGGAGGAAAGGGCGTCACTCGTTGGGGCCCCACTCGAGGTCACTGGGACACGGGGCAGGCGAGGGTTTCTGAGCTCCTTCACGTCACGTGACTCATCTTTCACGGTTAACGAACAGTCAGGAGCCGCCGGACGCTAGCAGACGTCCGCCCGGCCTCACTCTCGGCCCATCTGCCCCCCCAGCCTGTGACTTTGGGTGACCTGTTTGGCCTCCCGGCCCCGGCTTCCTCTCCCGCGAGGTGCTGACGCGCGGGTTTCCTCTGGGAGCTGCAGTGAGCCAGGTGGTAAAGCCCTGCGGTGAGCGCCGGGCCCCTCTCTCCGTCCTCACGGAGCCCCACCGCCACCACCCCGGCCCCGAAGACGGCCCTGCAGGTGCTGTTGGGCCTGGCTCGCTGATGCCAGAGATGACAGTGGGCGGAGACAGCCGCTTTCAGAGATGACCCGCGAGCCGCGCCCGTCTGACCCTCGCCTCTCATCTCAGGACGGTTTCGGGCATTTCCTCTGAGCGCTGCGTGCGCTTTCTCTGAAGCCGTGCTCTCATCAGGAGTTCCCAGGGTGGGTGAACGACGGCCGCGCTCGCCTGTGCGTGGGGTCCACACAGCTGCCCCTGCCTGAGACTCAGGATCAGCCCCTGCCCCTTCCTTGTAGGGCGATGGCTGCATCATTGGAAAGTCTCGGCCAAGTTCTGTGTTTGCACAGAGGATGGGGTGGGAGACAGAGGCGACTGGACCCTGCTAGATTTCCCCTCCCATCGCTAGGACCCCTCAGCCGGAGGTCCGCGGTGGCTTCTGCTGGGAGGAGCCCTGTAACTTAGTGATAAAACTGATATTTGGGCCGGCTGTTTTGCTTGTGAAGGGTCGGAGTGAGTTCTGTGGACTTGAGCAGTTGTTTAGAGCCTGTGGGAGGATTTTTCCACGGGAGATATCCTGAGTACCAAACAACTCAGGAAAAGTGACTCTTTAGGTATTACTGGTGGTAGTAATAACGAAATAATAAGTTACTTGCTGAGGTAGGAGCTGCACTAGACAGTTAACACACATGAACCCTCCCCCCACCCCCCGTGATACTGTGACTTAAACATTTAGCAGAAGTTCCCAGAACAACTGGGATGGAAGACCCAAACCCCAGAGTTTTGGAAATGGAACCAATGACAGGCAGGGTCACCACCCCCTCTCGGGACCTTGACCTGCGTGACCTCTCAGCCACTGACCTTCAGACACCTGCATCACTGTGAAGTGCGGGTCCTCACCTGGCCATTAGGATGCTGGTTGGGGTGACCCAAAGGGTGTGAGCTTAGGGGAGAGGACAGGATTCGGGGTGAAGTAGCCATTGGCACAGACTTGACTGGTCCAGCCTTTTAACAAGGTAAAAGACGACATAGGAACCTTCAAGCTCTTTGCAAAGGGAGAGCTTGGGGGACCCCACACCCCTCCCTCAGAGCACCATCTGGCACCTTGTCTTGGTAGAAGACGTGTTTGGTCAGAGGGTGTGTTTTGCGAGATGCAGTCACCCGGCTTCTTTGGGAGGAAGCCCTGATCAGATCCACAGCTTCAGGTTCAGCCTGAAGCCGCTTGAGCACTTTAACTTGGGGTAAGTATAAGATGCATAGAAGTAGGAAGTCCATGAACTATGGAAATGTGCAACGTGGGATGCCGTCCGTGGCCTGGACGGAGGGCCCAGCCTCGTGCTCCTCTGCTGCCCACTTGCACTCCCTCTTACTGACCCGCTGCTTCCACCCACGGCCGGCTCGCGACGCCCCCTCCCTCCATCCCAGGGAAGCCTGTGGGCTCCACTAGAGGATGCACCTTGTAGGGGTCCCTGCACCTCTGTCCTGTGTCATCATGGAGGACTCAGCTCATTTCCTTAGGAACCGGGGTAGTGTCTGGCCTTAAGTGGCAGTGGACACAGGGATAAGTGGAAATGTGGAGATGGGTGTGCGGAATGAGATGGTCGGGGTTGACCTCAGGAGGTGCAAAGGCCCTGAAGTGACCTCTGCCTGCTGCTGAGCGGGTGCCTGCCATCTGACCATCAGGATGCAGTTCTCTATTTTAAGCCACACAGGATCCTTGCCCTGAGGATGGTAATGCAACAAGCTCCCAGAGTCACTTCCACTTCGTGGTGACAGAGTTTATCTGATCCCCCTGAAGGGAAAGGGGACAGCGGGGACCCTGGTGGGTGGGGCAGCTGGGCACAGACCGGGTCAGAGCTCCAAAGGCAAATATGCCTACTTTCCATTTTTTTTGTTGTTTGGAAGGGGATTTTTTTATTGTGGTAAAAGACAGTAATGTAAAATTTACCGTTTTAACTGTTGTTAAGTGTACAGTTCATTAGCAGTAGGTACGTTCATGTTGTTGCACTACTGTCCACCTCCAGAAGCTTTTCATCTTGCAAAACTGAAACTCTGCCCCGTTAAAGACCCAATTCCCCCTCCCCTTCCTTCCAGCCCCTGGCAGCTACCCCTCTACTTTCGGCCTCTGTGAACCTGATGACTCCAGGGACCTCATCTGAGTGGAATCACACAGGGTTTGTCCTTCTGTGACTGGCATGATGTCCTCAAGTTTCCTCCATGTTGGAACATGTGTCAGAATCTCCTCTCTTCTTAAGAGTGAATAATATTCCACTGCATGCGTAGACCACATTTTGTTTATCCATTCATCCATCATTGGGAATTTGGATCATTTCCACCTTCTGGCTGTTGTGACTAATACTGCTGTGAACATGAGTATACAGGTAGCTTTTTGAGTCTCAGCTTTCAGTTATTTTGGGTGTACATCCAGAAGTGGAGCTTCTGGGTCATGTGGTAATTCTATGTTTAACTTTTTGAGGAACCTCCCTACTGTTTTCCACAGCAGCTGCACAAGGGTTCCTGTTTCTCCACATTCTTGCCATCCTAGTGAGTGTGATGTGGTATCTCATGGTCGTTTGTATCAACGTTTCCCTAACAGTTGGTGACGTTACGCATCTTTACCCTGCCTATTGGCTACCTGTACGTCGTCTTTGGTTTTCATTTTGTTTTAAACTTGCACTCAGGATCCTTATTCAGATGGATGTTTATGTGTGTGGCCTGAGAAGAGCCATTTGGTGATGAGGGATGGAGGTGCCCGCAACAGCCAGCTGGCTCAGCAGCATCTGTGTCTGCCTGGTGGTGGCGGGTCCTCCGCAGGTGTGCCTTCCAGCTTGTCCCCAGGTCAGGTGGGTCTCAGTTGGCACGTTCCTCACCTCCCATTCTCAGTGCCCAGCCTTTTCCCGGTTGAGACGGTCAGTGATTCTGGAGGCAGCCTGTCCGCTCTCTGACCCGTCTCTGCGGCACTGAACGAGTAAGTTTCCCTCTTGGCAATCGTGTAATTTGCACTCCCTGTCCTCCCGTGGGCGCACGGGGGTGGGCGTGGGGAGGAGGGGCAGCAAACCCACTGTGGAGACGGGACAGGTGGTAAAGACCTGGCCAGGGGACGGAGAGCAGAGGCCGCCCAGGACGCGTGGCCCAAGGGCAGCTAGGGCCTCCAGTGATTCGAAGCCGTCCCCCAGACAGACGCCTGCCTGTCTCCTGGGGCTCCTCCCTGCAGCGCCTTCCGCGCAGAGCTGTGGCTCCTGCTGGTGGTGGTGAAACAGACCCCCCTGGGGACTTCGGATCCTGATGTCCAAGCTGGCCCTCGGCCTCTCCTGCGCAAACCCTCTTTCCGGGGGGAGCTGCCTCCACTGGACCCTCCTCTCAGCCCCTCCTCCCCGTCACCCACAAGGCGGGCCAGTCCTGCTTACTCTCCGCTTTGTACCAAGTTCTCCCCAGGGCCCCCTCCCCCACCCCCCATACACCCAGTTGCCTGATCTCATAGTCCCGTGCCTCCTTCGTCAGCCTGTCGGCCCCCTAAGGCCGACTTACCCGTCCCGCCTCTCCCCTGGCAGAGCGCTTCTGCGTGGTCTCTACTGAATAAGCAGACGGGGTGCATTTATTGTGCACTGCTAGCCTTCTGTGTTCCGTGATCCACCATTCAGGGTTTTCTCCAGGTCAAGAGCCGGACGTGGGACTTCGAATAAGAACACAGCCCCTAATCTCAAGGAGCTTTTAATGTGGTAACCAGAAAGGTTGATTCTGAATTTTTATTTATGATTCACGTTTTTGTTTTTTGTTTTTTTTTTTGCGGTACGCGGGCCTCTCACTGCTGTGGCCTCTCCCGTTGCGGAGCACAGGCTCCGGACGCGCAGGCTCAGCGGCCATGGCTCACGGGCCCAGCCGCTCTGCGGCACGTGGGATCTTCCCGGACTGGGGCACGAACCCGCGTCCCCTGCATCAACAGGTGGACTCTCAACCACTGCGCCACCAGGGAAGCCCCCTGATTCATGTGTTTTGATATCTAGAAAGAGGTAAACAGCACGGCTTAGGGAGTTCAGTTTTTGAAGTGGTTAAGATCCGTGACTGATGCGGAGAATAGGGGGCTGGGGACACACACCCACTCTGGCCGGGGGGGTCACCTCCTCACGCTGCTTGATCAGGGGAGTGGTCCCCGTGCTGTCCCCGGGCCGCCTGCCTGCTTGACCGAAGAAAGCCGTCTGGATAATCATTAGCCCAGACTTCCCGGGGAGGCCGAGGAGAGTCCTCCAGCTGGTTGTTTGCACTGGGGGTTTGCCCTGCTTTTGACCTTTGCTTAAGGTAAGGAAGGGTGTGTTTGGCAAAAGCAATGATAAATATTCCTCTGGGCTTTAAATGCCACTGGACTTTCGGGACTCAGGGAATGTGGTGTGGACTCTGCACGAGGTGGGAGCGTTTCGTGCAGTGCCTGCCTTGCTTCTTGTCTTTTACCCCGTTTTGGTTGTCTCCTCTAGGCTGTATTGCTGGGTCGTCTGCTTGCAGACTGTGTGCGGTCCAGGCTGCTGTAGCCTCCGGGCTGGCCACGGTGGTGGGAATCTAGGAGCCTGTACTCCTGGTCCATCCCTGTGTCGATGAACCAACCTTTGAAGATGCCACTTCCCATCTCAGAAATGGGTGGAATACCCAGCATCCTTACTTATAGGATTTACTGAGGGCTTATGAGGTCGCTCCTCTAAAAATGCTCTGAAGGGCCCAGTAAGGTGTAACCGTGCACCTTACTGCGGGTGGCTGTTGATATCACGGGCCCGATTTCAACACCCGGCGGTCCAAGCCACCTGGTCCTCACTGCTGAGCAGAGAAGGACGGAGCCAACACGGTTACAGCGCAGCTGCAGACGGGGGGAGATGTCCTACGCGGGTGGGGTCCCTGCCAGCGGGTTCGGTTCTCAAATAAGCACTCTGCCTCTTGCGCTGAAGTGTGCCCGGTGGAACGGAGACGCCGGCGGAGCGCAGCGCGTGGTGCCTCCGTTGGGGGTAGAGGCTGTGTTTTCGGCAGCAGGTGAGGACGTGACAGGCTGCCGGGATCCCTCTCCGAGGTGTCCCGTCCTGCAAAGGCTGCCGGTGTCTCCAAGACGGGGCCGTGACCCTTGACCTTCCTGCGGGTCGGCTAAAGCTGGGCTTTAGGACCCCACTCCACGAGCTGCTGCGTTGCTCGCCACTTCCTTCTGAACGTTCCAGGAGCCCGAGGGCCAGCTCCCGAGGGCTGGCACGTGTGCGAGAGGCACTCAGAGCAGGGTGTGTGCTTCGATTTCTTTTATCCATGGTCACTGGGAAATATTCCTGACGTCACACAGGTACGCACCCCCTTCCCAGACTCAGCAACAAAGCATCACCGTGCAAACTAGTGTGTGTAGGACGGATGAGCAGCAGTGTCCTACTGTGGAGCACAGGGCGCTCTATACGATGTCCTGGGATAAACCCCGGTGGAAAAGAATATGAGAAAGAATGTTTGTGTGTCACTGAGTCACTTTGCTATACGGCAGAGACTAACACAACACTGTAAATCAACTACACTGCAATTTTTAAAAATAGATAAATTTTAAATATAGATGACCAACCAGGTCCTACTGTGGAGCACAGGGCACTCTATGCAATGTCCTGGGATAAGCCACGATGGAAACGACTATGGGAAAGAACGTGTGTGCGTGTGTAGCTGAGTCGCTGTGCTGTGCGGCAGAGGTGAACCCAGCACTGGGAACCAGCTCCACCTCCTGTACAGTTTTCCTGAGAAGAGTAGTCTAGCCTCCCCGCCCCGCAACTTCCTCCCCGCACTCGTCTGGAACCCCCATCACTCTGTCACCCCGTGAAATTCCTTTCGTCTTAGCCCATCTCTATGCGTCCCGAAGCTGTATCTAGAATGCTGTGTGGTACTGTTTTGCCTTTAAAAAGAACACTTTAGGGCTTCCCTGGTGGCGCACTGGTTGAGAGTCCGCCTGCCGATGCAGGGGACACGGGTTCGTGTCCCGGTCCGGGAAGATCCCACATGCCACGGAGTGGCTGGGCCGTGAGCCATGGCCGCTGAGCCTGCATGTCCGGAGCCTGTGCTCCGCAACGGGAGAGGCCACAGCAGTGAGAGGCCCGCGTGCTGCAAAAAGAAAAAAAAAAAAAAAAGAACACTTTAAATAATTGGAATCCTATGTATTTGTTCTTCTGAATTTCCGTTTTTCCTCTTTTAAAACTTAGCACTGTTTGGGAGGTCCCCCCGCATTGACAGGGTGGAGGGAACGAACTGGAGCCATGTCGGCTTTGATGGTCGGGTTGCTGAGAATTGAACTTGGGCCTTGACTTAAGAAATAGCAATTGAATGCAGTGGAGGAGCCACAGAATCCTGTACTTCTGTTTCTTACTCATTGAAATGAAATTCTGGAAGGCACGGGAAGGCTGGACGGGGCAGCTAGCGACCGAGCCTGCAGCCTGGGAGTGGGGCTGATGGCGGGAGTGGGGTGCGAGGGCCCAGATCAGACCCCATCCGTAATGTCACCAACGTGACCTCGCTCAGACCTCTGCCTTCCCTCAGCCCCGGCCCCTGCCCCCTTTCTTTCTGTTCTACAAATGGTGAGAAGGAAAGATGGCATGTTGCCAAAAATAAGTCATGAAGAATCTTTGAACAGGAAACTTGGCTTCCCCTTATTTTTATTTTAAGTTCAAAGGCATCTTACCAGGCACAGTAAGTTTATCTCTTTCCTCTGAAACTCTTATTTCTGATTTTCAGTTTGAAGATGAGGACATTGATGGTATTAGGGCCTCTATTCATCTTGTTTTATTTCCACAATGTAAAGGTGAAGAGATGCGAGTCAGGATTTGCGGGGGAGATCCCTTTTTTTTTTTTTTTTTTTTTTTTTGTGGTACGCGGGCCTCTCACTGTTGTGGCCTCTCCCGTTGCGGAGCACAGGCTCCAGACATGCAGGCTCAGCGGCCATGGCTCACGGGCCCAGCCGCTCCGCGGCATGTGGGATCTTCCCGGACCAGGGCACGAACCCACATCCCCTGCATCGGCAGGCGGACTCTAAACCACTGCGCCACCAGAGAAGCCCGGAGATCCCTTTTCTGATTGGTGAGGGCAGCAGTAACCATGCACAGAGGGTGGAGGATGGGAAGCACAGACAAGGATGTGGACACTCCCATGTCCTACAGGTGGAGGCGCTATTTTTTTTCTTGTTTTAAACTCAATAATAGAAGAAGCCTCAGTATTTTTCCTGTTTCCTATTTAAAGGAAAGGGTGCAGCACAAAGGCATCCGAATGCATCATGCTTTTAGGGACAGAATCAGTGCTGTGACCCGTGACCCTCAGCTCATTGCTTTTCTATGATCCCATCTTACCTGTGGACTGACACAGCTACCTTCTAAGTGACGTGGGAGGACATGACATTGAATTATGAGATCCTGCGACCACGGTGACTTGGCCCAGGGCAGCCCCTTCCCACTGTAGACGTGCACTAATGACTCGAGTGATTGGTGGCACATCAGCGATGGCGCGGGCGACGGAAAGCTGGGTAACCCCTCCGACTCCTCCCCTCCCCCCGACACTCGTAATGGGGCATCTGCTGAATAACACAGACCGAGTTTCCGTTCCTCCACCAACGAATGGTCCGTCCATCGCGTACTGAGTGCTTGCTGGGTGCAGGGCTCTAAAGATGAGGGGAAGGTGTATGGCCATCGAGGCTCAGGGTCTCGGGAATGACCGTGGCGTCTGGCCACACGCTGGACTCGCATGATGGAGACACGGAGCAAATGCACTGGGGGTGCAGGACAGGCAAACTCCCAGCCTCTCCGGAATTTTCTTCCCTCCCCCGACCCGCCTTCATGTGAAGGCAGGAGAAGGGGGTCTCTGAGGGCCTCACTTGCCAGCTTCCAGGCAAATGTGCGTCTCTCATTGAATTTACCATGGAGGGTCTTGGGGGCAGTGTCTTTGCCATCTGGTGCCCTGACTGCCATTGGGGGAGGGTCCGGTCCATCGGCAGGCTGAGTTTTCTGTGTGTCTCTGGCCTGGAATTCTCCCTGAGCCTTTCACACAGCTCTTCTTGGCCGTGCCAACTCTAAGGGAAAACTACCTGTGATCGTCATCGAAATCCCCACGAGCCTACCAAGTGTGCCAAAGAGGTTTAACTTGGCACTGGAAGGTGGCTTTGCTCCCTGTCACCCCAGACAACAGAGCAGCGCATCCAGTGAGCCTGCCCCAGGAATGGTGTGTTCCCCAGCGTCTCCCTCGAAAAAGCAAAGCAGCCAATCCGCAGGAGATTGGGAAAAATCCATGGCTGGGGCTTGGAGCCTCTGCATGTGTCACGTTCAGGGGTGAGCTGGGGTCCCAGGAAACATCCGCCAGTGGAGGAGAGGGTCTGCTCTGCTGAGAAGGGCCTGGGGCTCCCTGAGCCAGGGCCCTTGGGAACCTTCACATTTGGGTGACTGCAGCAGGGACAGAGAACCGTGTCTGAGCTTCAGTAAAGGGTAAAGAGGTACAGCCTTTTCTCCCGAACCCCGGGAAAGCAGCGCTTGACCAATTTGGTGATTTAGCGACAAAAATCCCAGTCGCTCCAGTCTTCTGTTTTCAGTTGAACCTTCTTCCCGATGTTTAACTCTACGTGATCTTATAGAGGGCGGTAAACCCCTAATCAGAGCAGTGTGATGTTCTCAAGCCCAGCACAGAGGGTCTCTTTTGGGTGTGATCCAGTCCCTGAGGCCGGATGATGAGAGATCTCAGGAGACGCCGGAGGTGGTTTAAACTGGTCCACTACGGGGGAGGGTGGAACTGGGAGAAGTGGAGGCGGAGACACCTCCTAATCGGGGTTCTGGGTGCGCTGGCAGACGGTGCTTCTCCTTCGCGTTCAGGCGCTGGAGGCCAGATGAGGACCCCAGTTCTGTGCCTTCTGTAGCCTCTGTCGTCGAGTCTCCAGGAAGATGAACGCGTGTTCTTTTCAGCGGTAGCAGTTTCTCTGTGTAGATGAAGCAGAGCGGTGGCGAGACCTCACGTCCCCTGGCGTCTTCTGGGACCAGGCAGTGTTTGTACAGAGATCGTGTTGACTTCCCGCCTTCGTTTTTAAGTAAGACGTTCGGCCCTGCTCCGCGGCCGCCGGGTTCCGTTGAAGCAAAGCTCATTGCCAGCGCTGGTTCTGTTGGCAGGAAGGTGGGGCGTCTCCCCAACGTCTGCCGCCCTCAGCCCATCACAGGCCAAGCCCGAGTGCCCCCAGCCTGTTGGTCAAGCTCAATCTCAGCAGACCACCCCCTCAGAATTCTAGTTTTTGTAAGAACTTGTTAGCACACTAATCGTCCTCAGAGCATAAATTTGCTGCTTAGACCTCTGCAGTTTTCACCCGATGTGAGAATATGATGAAAGCACCCAGGGGATTCCCTTTTGCATGATTCAGGGGAGTCCCCACAGAGGTTTCTTATGTGAAGGTGGAGAAGTGAGAATGAGATGGAGGCACAGGTCAGAGCAGCTCTTCTTTCCCTTTTGCTGTCAACCATCGTTACAGCTGAAGCATGGCGCTCTCACGCTGTGTGTGTGGTGTGTATATGGTGTGTGTATATCTACATGCGTGTGGTCTCTGCGTGACTGTGGTGTGTATTTGTATTGTGTGTGGTGTGCTATGTGTATGTGGCACGTGTGTGTGTGTAGTATGCCAGTGCGTGTAGTGTGTGTGAGTGTGAGCTGTGTGTGTGGTGTGTATGTGGTGAGTCGCGTGTGTGAGCGTGGGCTGTGTGTGGTGTGTGTGAGCATGGGCTGTGTGGTGTGTATGTGGTGAGTCGTGTGTGTGAGTGTGGGCTATGTCTGCTGTGTGCGAGTGAGGCTCCCACCCTCCCGTCCCCACCTTCCCTCTCCGTGGTCCCCCAGGCCTGGCCGTGCCCTCTGCTCGATTGCCCACCCGCCAGCAGCCCTGCCTGGCACGGGGGAGGCCTGGGATGCCTTTGTTGTGGCTCAGTTTCAGAGTTGGGCGCTGCCAACCCGGCCTGGGGCGCCACAGCCCTGAGCTCCCCACCCTTCCCTCTCGCGGGCCACGGCCACAGGGAGCCGTGCAGCACAGGGGCCCCGCCGTGCGCAGGTGCCCACCAGCCTCGGCACCTTGGACCCCGCCCGGTGGCACGCGTGGCTGATGAGCAGCCCTTCGAGCCTGGGTCTCCGGCTCACTTTGCACGGAAGCACCGAGTCCCCTTGGCCACCGGTTTGGTTCCAAGTGGCAGCAGCGTGGCCTCCCCAAGGCCAGCTGCTGTGGGCAGCAGCGGGGGGACGAGAGGGGCTGCCGAGCCTTCAAAGTGGCCAATGGCACGTTCCTAGGCCAAGGCCAGGAGGGGCACAGTGGGGAGGCTTCTGGAGCTTCTGGGGTGGGGGGATGGGGGCAGGAGTGGGAGCCACAAAGGGACCCTTTGTTCAGCTGAAGTGACTCCCCCCCGCCTCTGACTGTGCAGACGTGGCCGAGTGCCCCTCGCGGCCACGTCCTCAGACAAAGCCCAGGGTCGTAGCTCCGCAGCCCCCCAAGCCCTCCCACCCCACGCCGTCAGCCAGGATCAGGCCCCTCTTCCTCTTACTTCTCCTTCTCCCTCCTTTGTGCACCCCGAGCGGCTAAATCCCCAGGCGTTTCCACGTCCTCGGACGATGCTGGACAAAGGCCCGCGGGCTGCAGGGCTGGCAGGAGCTTTCTTTCCTCTCCAGTGGGGGCCTCACAGAAGCTGGGGCCTCCCCACGCTCACTCCTTCCTGCGATTCTATACACATGGCGTCAGCCTTGGCCACGTCTTTGTTGGCAGCTGTTCCAAAGGAACTTTCTATCCACAGTGGTTTCTTGAATGTTAAGGGAAATTTGTTCTCATCAGCCTGGTGTATCCTCTTGTGGAGGAAATGCAGGCTCGTGATTTAAGTTCCAAAAGGGATGGTTTTTAAAACAATCCTTTTCTCCCACCACAAATTAAATACCTCAGTAAGAGAAGAGCATTAAAATGTGAAAACGCCCTTGGGTGGCTAGCTCACTGCCCTCGGAGTGCGCGGTGAAGGGCCCTCCTCCGACCCCCAGAAAAGCCCCACTCCTGCCTCTCCGAGGTGACGGCAGCTCCGCCTTCTCAAGGACTCTCATGGCGCTCTTCAGGCGATATCACTGATCATTGTGCTCCAAACGGAAGTAAAAGTAAAATATCCTGTGACCCTGGCAACACACTTGACAAATCGATCTGATGGTCCAGTCTGCACCTACCAAAGCTTCAGAGCACAAGCCAGCAAACTTTGTCTGTAAAGGGTCAGAAACTCAGTCTTCAGGGTCCTGCAGCCCATCAGTCTGTGCACTAGTGTGGGAGCAGCCGGGCAGGCTGGGAGTGAGCAAACGTGGCTGTGTTCCAGCACAGCGCTGTCGGCAGACTCTCTGATTCAAATTTCACATACATTCCACACGAGACGTATCCTTCTTCCTTTGGTTGTTTTGAACCCTTTGAAAATGTAAAAACCGTTTGTAGTTCACAGGCTAAATACAAACAGGTGGCAGGTTGTACAAAACCAGTCAGCGGGCAGGATGAGGCCCGGGGTCACAGTTCTCGGAGGCCCTTGTGCACTTGTTTCTAAAGCGATCTGAGCCCTACCCTAGAGCAGCGTTTGGAAAACTGCAGTTCATAACGCATTAGGGGCTTACCAAGTCCGTTGGGCGGATCCTTCCCAGCATTTTAAAAGGAAAAGAGTAGGATTTAATGCAACACGCATAATAAGGGTTAAGTACTGTGTCGTAAACCTTTTGGGGTGGGGGTGTGTGTGTGTGTGTACGGGGTCACGATGCTGCCGAGTACTTGGACAGAATTTTATATCAACCGTGGCCCTCCCCATCCCCCAGACTTTTGCGTACCCCAAGGACACAAAACCTCAGAATCAGTGGGGTGCTGATGTCACGGGGGACGGAGGGGAGTGTGGTCCCCCTCCTTCCTGTATCCCAGGAATCAGGATGCTCAGTATACATCTCTCTCCTAGGTCTGTAGCCTAAGAGACAGAAGCAACAAGCAAATGTCCATTCTTAAGTTTCTAGGTTGTTTGGGGCACTGACCGCTAAACATATGAGTTTCCTGCTTTCATGTTTTGCATATTTCAGTAATCCGTCTTCATCTCTCCACTCTTTTTTTTTTTTTTTTTTTTTTGCTGTATGCGGGCCTCTCACTGCTGTGGCCTCTCACTGCTGTGGCCTCTCCCGTTGCGGAGCACAGGCTCTGGACACACAGGCTCCGCGGCCATGGCTCGCGGGCCCAGCCGCTCCGCGGCATGTGGGATCTTCCGGGATCGGGGCACGAACCCGTGTCCCCTGCATCGGCAGGCGAACTCTCAACCACTGCGCCACCAGGGAAGCCCTCTCCACTCTTCTGTCTCCCCAGGCTGAGTGGCTTTTAAAGCATTGATCGGGTATTCAGTATTCTTTGCCAAACAGAAGCACGATCCTGCATGGGAAGAGGGGTGATACATTTTAATCTGATAAAAACAAGTCATGCCAACCATGGCTGTTTGCCAGGCCGTGAGGAGGTGGAGAAAGGAAGGAATATTGGGCGCTATAATAATTCAGGCCCCACAGGGGATGCCCTGTGGGTGATCCATAGCCTGGAGAAGGTTCCAGAAACTCCAGGGCCGCGGGGCTGCCCTGGGCCTTTGGCTTTGCCTGTTGGTGGTCAGTGGGCTGAAAAGTCTTCAGGAGGTGTTGATAGTGATGGGGCAAGGGGAGAGACAGACCCTCAGGTTCCTGCCCTGGACCCGTTCTAGAAACTGGGGTGGGGAGGGGAAGGTGGGGATGGAAAGACGCTGGGGTTCCCATGGAACAGCCCTGTGCTTCCTTGTGGTTGAAGGCCGGCTCCCTGGAGGGCCGGGGATCTCCCAGCTCTGAGGCCGTAGGGTGCCCCTGGCCCCGTGAGTGGGTTGCTCCCATGCTGAGCTGTCAGAAGAAAGGCTCACCTTCATGCCCCCTTGTTCTCCTGCTCAGATGGTGCTTTGTGGCTTCCTTGTTTACCCAGAGGGAGAAACGTTTACTCTTCTGAAGAGATAATGAAAGATTAGCTTCTCTTTCCAGGGTGGTGATGAAGGCTGAGGTGATGGGGGAGGGAAGGGGACTCGGTCACTTCCTGCCGGGAACAGAGAGTCTGAATTTCGCAAGCATCCTCTGTCTGGCCTCAAGGGGCAGCTCCGGGAGGTCGGCCGGGGGGTTGTCCCCTCATGGCTGGAAGGTCCAGTGAGTCTGTGCAGGTGGAAGGTCTGAACTGTTCTCTCCCTGGACAGTCTCCCAGTGGGTCTGAGGGAGTGATCATGGCCGTGCTGAGGGGCTG
The DNA here is from genome assembly GCF_025265405.1 of Mesoplodon densirostris. Taxonomy (NCBI): domain Eukaryota; kingdom Metazoa; phylum Chordata; class Mammalia; order Artiodactyla; family Ziphiidae; genus Mesoplodon; species Mesoplodon densirostris. The sequence goes on along the minus strand of NC_082670.1, from coordinate 3,076,909 downwards.
ACCTCAGGTGTGGGGAGCAGGACAGGGCACCACGCCCAGCTCGGTGTCCGGAACGGGGTGGACGCCCAGTGGCGATGGCTGAGTTACTCTGGGCAGGACGCGTCGTGCCGTCACCAGGGCCTGCGTCCCACGTGCGCACGCGGAGACGCATAGGCAGGGCCAGGAACCAGGCAGTGGCCTCACTAAATCAAGAACCCAGAGAAAGAGGAAGATGCGAATGTGCAGGCTGCAGTGGTCACTTCAGGCAGTGGCCACAGACCAGCCGAAGCTCATCCCTGCCTGTGGGAGAAGATGAAACGGCAGCTCATGGGGAATAGAACCTCTGCCCCGGGGACGGTGGCAGGTGGGCTTTGGTTCGGGGCCAGGGCCCTGCAAGCTGGGGTCGTTGTACTAGGCAGTGGTCAGAAGCCAGCTCACGCCCTGCCTTGCCCACTTCCCTCCTCCCATGGCACAGAGAACCTGTCACGTGCAGGCCCTGAAGAGGGGTCACGGTATTAAAGATGACAGAGGTATGGGCTCCTTCCCCCTGGAGCCTCAGGTCTAGGCACATATCGTACAGACGATCAGATTTGTGTGTCCCCACTTGAGACAAGTGCTGTGAAGGGGGCATCAGGTGACATGAAAGAGCCGGGAGCCTTGATGTACAAGAGGGAGCAGAGAGAGTGCGGCCTGAGGACACGTCATGCATGCGGGACCGGGAGGCTTAGCCAGGGAAGGACAGGAGAGCAGCCAGGCAGAGGCACTGGGCTGGGGAGGGCTGGCCTGTCAGGGGCGGACAGAAGGGCTGGGGGCCGCGGCCTGAGCAGAGTAGGACAGGCCCCACAGGCCCTCCTGGGCCACCTCCTGGGTAAAGCAGGAGCCCCAGGTGGCGATGAGAGGAAGAATGAGATCATCCCAGACTTGGTCCTAAAGAGGCGACTTTGGCTGAAGTGTAGCTGGGAAACTGGGAGGTGGGGAGGTCCTGAGGAGGCCCCTGTGGCTGCCCAGGCAGAGAGGGGGAAGGGACGGACAGGGGGTAGGGAGCGGTGGAGAGACGGTGGCCAGGCTGGGAGAGTGAGAATGGTGTCGAGAAGAGTCACCAGGTTCCCATCCTGAGCCTGAGTGAGAGCAGATCCCGCTGGTGAGAAGGAGATGCTGGGAGAGAAGCAGCTTAGGAGACCCGAGGCGCAGAGGGATTCCTGCAGGGCTGGGTCCTGCCTCCATGGGAGGGGAGCCCCGGGCAGCGCAGCCCTTAGGGGGACGGCACCCAGATCAGTCAGTCCACCGGGGTCATCCAGGGCTGCTCTGGGTCAGGGACGCGAGGAGTGTGAGACGGGACCGGGCCCTCGAGACCATTCATGTCCCTTTGTGGGGGGCAGTGTAACTGCACAAAGTGGGAAGCAACTAGAGAGTGGACAGGTACGTGAATTAATGGGGTCAAACCTCATGCAGCCTCTAAGCCTCTCGTTTGGGGGACTGTTTAACGACTTGAGGAAATGTTTACAGTGTCCCACAAAATAAGGAAAGCAAGCAGATAGCCAATTTTGTTGTTTAAGTCAATTCTTTAAAAGATTGGGAGGAAATACATTGGAATCTGAACACTGGGCGTTTGGATTATCGGTGATTCACTTAATGTATACTTTTCTATGTTTTCAAAATTTTCCCCAGTGTCTCTGTCTTTAAGGTTGAAGGTTAAGATGTGCTAGTCCCCCGGCCCAGGTCCCGGGACTCCAGGCTGGATCGTGGAAGCCGGGCTACGTTCGTCCTGGGCGTCAGCAAGGGCAGAATATTTCCAGTGGGGGGCTTGAGGGAAGCAGGGGATGCTCTTGTGAGCCGTGTGGTGGGAGATTTGGAGAGGGTGATGGAGGGGGCCCTGCCTGAGCTGGAGCAGCAGGGATGGAAGAGGGTAGGACAGGACAGTCGGATCTCAGAGGGTCTGCAGGAAGGAAGCTTCCTGGACCCACAGACTGAGTCCAGGTAGGGGGACCCTCAGCCGGGGGCTGGGGTCGAGGGACCTGTAACTAACAGACGTAAGAAATCAGGGGCATGGCTGACTTTGGGGTGGGGAGGCCCGTGGTGAGTTTAGCCCCAGAGGAACCGTAGTGGGTTTTAGCTGTGGCAGAAACTGGCCGGCAGGGAAGCAGAGGTGGGACTTAGCTGGGAGGGCAGTGCTGGCGGGTCAGGTGGCATCCTTCACGCACAGGAGGAGAGCTGTGTCCTGTGACGCAGGGGAGCCCGTCTCTGGCTCTGAGCAGCTAGAGCAGGAGAAAGTTTCAGTGGTTCCAGGCGGAACAGCCCGTGAGTTGTAAGTGGAACATTTTAAATGCTGAAGGAGAAGCCAGCTTCATCACCCACCTCCTGGGGGCAGAACGGTTTGTACACAGCAGTAGAAACGTACTCTGCGTTCAGCTGCTCTGACCTGGGAGCTCGCACCTCAGCCCTGGATACTCACAAGTCCCGCATCTTGTCCTGCAAAAGCCACCGTGTTTGAGGAACGGTAGGCTACGTGTACTTTCCTTATAACTTAAAAGTGGGTCCTTCCCCTCTGAGAACTGTTTTCTTTGGCTGAATGAAGGTAGGCTGTGCGAAAACACACATCTTGGCATTCGAAGCTCCCTAACCACTGAACACACCTCTGTGTGCTCAATCCCCAAGTGTCAGAGCCCAGAGTCCACTGGACTCGAGGATATAACAGAGGTGACGCTAAGTGAAAGTGTGTACAGCATCCTGGTGCAGCCAGATGTCCTTCGCGTTGGGACACAAGCACATATTTATTACAGGCTTAGCAGTGGACCTTTTGTCAAATACTGGATGATAAACAGCTGTTTTCTGTGTATAAAGGAAGCTTGCTCGGTGTGGGGTTTGCTCATTTCCTGATATTAAGGTTTATTGAATGATTTACCCAGGGCGGTGGCTACTTCTCCCTAGCTCCCAAACTGCCAAGAGCACAGCCTTTCTGGGGGTTTACGTCTCGGTTCAAGGCGTCAGCAGGGGAGAGTTGTAAGAAGCTTGTCTCTGCAGTTACAGGGGCAGAAAGGGGGTATTGAAGGGTTTCGTTGGAGGCATTTGTGCCTAAGGATCACGAATTTTAACATGCTTGAAGTTTGAAATTGGTTCTTTCAAGACATGCTCTCCACGTCTACCTCCAGGAAAAGGATCTTTATGCATCTGTCTGTACGTTCAAATTAGTTTCCTTTAACCTTCAGCAGATCTCCAGACGTCCTGGAGTTGCTCTAGCTGTTCCGGAAGCTTAGAGCCCGTGCCGCCTGGTCCAGAGCGCAGGGTCCTCACCGCGTGGTTGCCGGACACCGATGCAGGGCTCCTTTTGAACTTTCAGCAGAGCGTTCAGTGGGCTCGTGAAGGGGCCCACGGGGGCTTCCACTGTGTCTGTTGTGTTTTCTTATCTTCACTCAAAAAGAAGTGGGGAAATACGGTAAATGTAAAGATTTGACCAAACCAAGTGTTTGGGCACACAAGTGTTTTCTAGTATTTCTTATACTTTTCCAATATACTTGAAATATTTCACAATTTAAAAATAATCTTTTAAGTTCAGTTTCCTCCTCCTTCCTCCTTACATGTTCTTGAGAATGTTGGCAAAGTGTCTTTATTTCGACATTTTGACATCAGATTCTAGATCTGTGCTGTCCAGTAGAACACGTGAAATGTGGCTAGCCTAACTCAACAACCGAATTTTTTATTTTATTTAACTTTAATTACATTTAAATTTTAAAAGCCTTAGGTGGTTACCGTTTTGGTCAGGTACAATTCTGGAAGAAGAAGCTGTAGAAACCAGAATATTCCTCGAATGCTGTCAGAGACTGGGCTGAACACTCCAATTTGTGTTCCATTCCTTATCAAAGATCTTCTTTAGAGTTAATGAATCCAGCATAAAATTTAGTGAAGGAAATAATATCCTGAGTATTTATAGAATGTAGTTTTCTTCTTCTTCCATCTCGTACCCTCCACTTGTCCTTTTCCAAATAAAATGCTTTTCTTCCTTCTTGCGTGGGAGAGCTGCTCGCTGGTCGGCACGAGTGTTTGACAATGATGAGCTCTTTGCTGGGCCTGGCTCCACGCCGGTCCTCGAGGTCATCCATCAGCGTCGTGATGTTGGAAGCAGATGGACACTTCAGGAGCAAGCTGTGGGCCCTTAGACATTGGGCTGGTTGCTGAGTGTTTCATTATGTCTCAGCAGACACGGGAGTGGGCCCTCCTGGATAAGCTTAGCCGGTCTGATCAGCGGTCGTGGTGATAAATTGAGCGAGTCTTACTGAAAAGAGTTGACTAATAGGAAGACCGTGTCTGAATGGGACTTTGTGTGCGTGTTTGGAGGGCCGGGTTGTCTGCTTTGTTCTCAAAGGATACATCTGATGTTTAGAATCCAGAAGGTCTGGATTCAAGGTCTAGGTACTGTAAACCACGTGACCCGAGACCTGATTGGTCACCAGCCTCTTGGGGCCACCCTGTAAAATGGGAATAGGACAAGCACGTACGTGGTTAGGAATAAAGGCCATGTTGCCGGTGACTGTGTCTCCTAGGGAAAGGGTCCAGAATGTGCCACGGGGGCATAAGCAGTACTTTGGGCTGAAGACGTTTGACAGAAGCAGGAAGAGGCTTTCTCTGCCCTCCATTTACTGCCTAAAAGCAGATCTTCTGAAAGAATTCAACTCCCATACACCCCCCTTTATGGGAAGCTTCCTATCCCGGGGGCGGGGGACGCGGGTGGTGACTCCTGTCACCAGAGATGAGAAATTGCATAAACAGACTTTACTAAAGCGAACCTTACTTTCCAATAGTTTCTTTCATCTATGTAGTTGGCATTCATTTCTCACTATTTATTGCCCCTTGAAGTCCTAACTCCTTCCTCATGTTGAGAGATGGTGTATAAGCCCCAAATTCTAACTGCTTCTCTGAGCCACTTTCTTTGTGAACCCCTGCGTCCATACGTCCACAGTCAGCAGTGAACTTTGTCTTTTCTCTTGCTAATCTGCTTTTTGTCAGTTTAATTCATGAGCCCCCAGAAGCGCACCTAAGAGGGTAGGGAAGAGGTTTCCCCTCCCCTGCAACACTAACAGGTGAAGATGTTATTTGTCTGATGATAGTTTGAGACCGATGAAGAACCCCATCAGTTTTGCTGGAGCTTGATGACAGAGGTGCATCAGCATCTCCTCGACGCCCTGCTAAACTCTGGCTTCTACCAAGGAAGTGTCTGATTCTGTAGGTTTGGGCAGGGGATCCCAGGGGAGGGTGATGCAGAGGGTTAAGGGAGCCGTACTCTGAGGAGCTCTGCTTTTGGGGACCTCCGCGTTTAGAAGGACCACAGGTGTGGGGATGACCCAGCATGCCTCGTTCATAGTTTCTGGGGCTCCACTTCATTCTGCATTTCAGTTTTAGTAATTGGTTGCCTAAATGAATTGAGATGTTCTTTTCAGTTTTGCTTTATCTCAGTGTATGAGCCATACAGCGACTTTCTGGAGGAGTTGAACCATGTTAAGAAGATTCATATCCTTAAAGTATCACACGCTGTAATGGGTTTAATCTGAAATTCAGGGTCCCATCTTAAAATGCTGATTGAACATAAGTTTTCACACAGACACACCCAGCATTTAAACCCATATTATTTACCTAGAGGAATAAAATGCTAGGTTAGGTGTTATGAAACTTGGGTTACCTTCTTAACTCTCTTGGGCAGGTTGCTTCCTCTGTCCATGAATCAAAATACATTTAAGCACTTGGACCCTAGAATTTGTTCAGGAAATGAGAGAAATACGTGGAGATGTAAGTTATATGATTTTTTTAAATCTATTAACTTTTCTTTTAAGGAATTTATATTATTTATTCTGTGTAAAGCCCGTCACTCGAATTTTGATTTTTCCCAAACCAGATGGAGTCATTCCTCACTAGTAATTAATTCCAAGCACAGCCCCACCCTGGCAGGAAAGCTTTGGTCGCGATAGATGATAAGTGAATAGTTCGTTTGTTTTCTGCCCCTTTGCCTCTTTCTCTTCTATCAACTTTGTCAAAGGTGGCCCAGCATGACTCAGAGGTGCTGGTTGAACATGTACCCCAGACTCTGGGGTTGTTTTGTGTGACAGCTTTTACATTTGATTGTCACCTGATAACCACAGCAATGACTACTAGTGACTGCAGCATCACATCCAAAGTGGGGTGACTTCTGTGCTTTTATGTTCTGGACCAAAGAAAGGGGGAGAGAGGGAGAGAGCAAACAAAACACACCCACCTTGGAAGTTTCCTGGAGGTCTGGCAGTCATTATACTAACAGTGAGCTTCAGGTGTGTCCTCAAAGCTTGGCCTTGAAACAGACTCTTACACCATATAGAAAGTAGGCTTTGGAATCAAATCTTTTAAACAAAATTAAAAAATTATAATTCAGTGGCAGAACTTTTCCAAACTTTAAATCCCTTGTAGCCGACAAGCCCCCTCTCAACTTGAGAGCAGGGATGCTTTCTGGGAAACTTCCCACTGCAGCTCACAAGGGCACCCGGGACAGGTCGGCCTCTAGAGATCCTCAGCGTGAGGGTCCTGCTCTTTATAAAGCGCTGTCTGTCCTGAACATGCCTCCTTCAGAACCAAGAACTAGAGGGAGCCGTACAATCCCTGACTTCACAGCAGGCCGTTTTGAACGGTATGAAACAGTCGGAGGTGTGTGTGTGATGCGAACGTCTGCGTTCACGGGGGGCATGAAAGATGGGGCTCCTGGCCGTTCACCGTTACCCTTAAAGAAGGAACATAGTGTGAAGACACTGCTCTTTTAAATAGAATTACTTAGAATCCATAGTGCCTCCAGGGCCGCTTTTCCAAATGCTAAGTGTGTCCCTTCTAAATGGAGCCCATCAAAACCCACAGACAAATCTCTTGGGACCTCTCCCATCCTCGCATTCCGGGGCTGTCCTTTCCCCGTGGCCCATCCATTTCCACGAGGCCTGTGCTCTGTTGCTTGCACATTGGCTGCGACAGTTGTCTTCTCCCTTTTCGCATGGGGCCTGGAAAATCCTTGCTCACCTTTACACAGCGGATCATGTAGAAAGGCCCTTCCTCTGTACACTGTGGTTATAGCATTCCTGGCACTTCAGAGGTTGCCATTCTCATGCAAAAAGCCCCCAACTTTCACAAGAGTTATAAACTTCTACAAAAGTTCCTTTGTTTTGTGGTTACCTGGAACTAAAGGGGCGTTTTGTAAGAGCCTCTGCTGTGGCCGTGAGCGTCTCCCGCAGCCCCGGGGCCGTTGGACCGAGTCCCTGAGCTGTTACTCAGATGTGCTGTGTCAGGCGCTGGGGCAGACGGGCCCGGCAGCTCACCTCCTGTCACCTGTCCTTCCGGCGGGGACCTGTCACCCTGTCCCGTGACAGCGTGAGTGTGTTAAGTACGCAGCTCAAGACCACGAGGCGGGTACTTGGAAAATGGAAAAGTCCAGCCCGTTTCAACGCTTCTGCTCTTCCTGTTGCCGCCTCTGGGCTGCCTGTCTTGGATGATGCTGTTTCCGTGGGAAAGGAGCGACCGGCAGGTGGATTCTTGCGGATACAGTCCTTTTTAATTTCATACAACTGCAGAGGGAGGCTGGCCTCGGGGCAGATATTCCTCAAGGTCATGAGCTGGAAAGCCGAGACTTCACCCCAGGAGGGACGGGGCCAGGGCTTGGGAACCCGGCTGCACCTGGCGAGTGATGGTCAGTGTCTGTCCCTATCAAAGCCTGTGAGCGTGGTGCCAGGTTATCACACTGGGGAGGGGGGTGAGGCAGGGGGAGGGGAGGGCTGGGGAAGGAATGCCAGTTTCATTTTTATCAAGAATTGGGACCATTTTTTTTTTTTTTGCGGTACGCGGGCCTCTCACTGCTGTGGCCTCTCCCCTTGCGGAGCACAGGCTCCGGACGCGCAGGCTCAGCGGCCATGGCTCACGGGCCCAGCCGCTCCGCGGCATGTGGGATCTTCCCAGACCGGGACACGAACCCGCGTCCCCTGCGTCGGCAGGCGGACTCTAAACCACTGCGCCACCAGGGAAGCCCCTTAGTGCACCATTTTTTGAGCATCTGCTGGGTGCTGGATGCAGTGCTGGACGTCAAAGAGACGGGGAGGAGCAGGCTTGGTTGCTGCCAGCGGCCTCTGCGACCTTACTCTCCCCGTGAACGAAGCCAGCAGACCGGCAGCGCTTGGCGGACCTTGGCCCCCGCCGGGTTCCGTGCGACCCAGACAGAGGTTTTCTTCTAATTGAATTTGAAGGGCTTTAAACAGAGCCAGCGAGCTGTGATTCGCTGCAGGTCCACCCCTCCTCCCAGGCCGGTTTGGCACGTTTCTTACCTGACTGGCATTGGACTCTGCCAGCCCCGGTGGGTGTTCTCTGAGTTTCCTCTCATCTGAATTAGGCTGAGAGTTGAACTTCTTTGCAACTCCAGGTCTTTTAATCCTCTGCCTGCCTTGCCCTGGGGGCACTGGAAGAGCTATTTTCTTCAGTGGGAAAGAAAGTCACACATACGGTGATTGGGAAAAAAGCAAGCATGTAGTCTCCCCAAGGCCTGCAGGCCAACAGGTGTTCTAAGCTGCAGTGTAGCCTTGAGCTTTGTTAGTTTTAATACGCTAATGCTGCAAAGGGGACGTTAATATGGCATCTCAGGGCTAAGATGTGTAGAACTCTCCCTACGGTGTTCACAGCGCTGGGGTTCAGAGCGTGGCCCCTGAACGAGCAGCACCTGCATCACCTGTGAACTTGTTAGAAGCACAGATTCTGGAACCCTGACCCAGACCCCCCAAATCAGCATCTCGAGGCTGGGGCCCAGGAGTCTGTGTTCTGTTATCTTTAAGGTTTAATGATAAAATGGTGCAACCTCCTAGGGTCATTAGAAGGATTGAGTGATGTGATATGTGTCAGGTCCGCTGTAGGGCTTGTTAACACGGGTTGCCGGATGCAGCCCCAGGTACGGATTCAGCAGGTCTGGAGCAGGGCCCTAGAATTTGTGTTTCCAGCACGGTCCCAGGTGCCACTGCTGCTGGTTTTGGGACCACACTTGAGAAACTTGAGAACCACTGTCCAGAGACACTGTGCCCTGTGTGGTGAGTCATCAGGAAGAACTTGGGGAGATGAGACAGGGTAGGGACGGCTGTTTTGTGTGGCGTGGTGGTGACACGTGGGCGGAGGGAGCGTGGGACACTCGGGGAGGGTGTTCCAGGCACAGGGACAGACAGCAGGTGCAGCAAGGAGGCCAGTGGGTGACGGGCAGGGGAAGGGGCTGGAGAACACGTCAGGCCTCCAGTCACTGTGAAGGCCTGCTTTTGCTCTGAGCACAGTGGGAGCTCTCAGAGGTGACGTGACCCGTGAAATCACCCGTCGCCTGGTGTGCCTGTGGTTCCGTGATGCTGCCTCTTCTGAATGGCCCTCCCTGGTGAATCAGAGTTCTTCTGTACACGTGTAACTCAAGGCGAAAAACAACGCGCAGTGACGACGGAATTAGGAAATCTTGCCCCTGATGACATCACTGACGTGGGCCCTGCCCGTCGGGGGATGGTGAAGCCAGGAGGAAGGTGTTGGTGAGCGGCTCCGGGTGGGAGGCTGAGACACCACCACGGGAGTCTGTTGGTCAAGCTCAGCATCTTCCAAAGTAGGTGCCCCTCCTGGGGGGCTGCAGCGGGAAGCACAGGCCCACCGCCAGCCATTCTTACCGAAAATGTTGCACCTGAGTCCAGCTGGACCTTCAGGTCTAACTTACTGTTCAGAGATTAAAACAGCGAATGAAGGAGCAAGTCAGCACCCCCCGGGAAGTAGGTTTTCAGACAAAACCAGAGCCCGTCTGGCCTCTTCAACAAGACAGCGCCCTGGGAAAGGGGATGGGGAGGGGCTTTTCTAGATTGAAGGAGACTTAGAGCCGAGCATATGAATTTCGTTTGGACCTGGTGTTTTAAACAGACACCCATAAAGAGATTTTGGGGGTAATTGAATAATTAGAGCATAGACTGGATAATAAGCAACATTAAAGAATTATCATAGATTTTGTCAGACGTGATGATGGTATTGGTCTTTACGTAAGAAAATACCCTTTCTATAGAGAGACGTCGGTGGGCTTAGAAGTGAAATGACATGATGTCAAGAATTTGATTTAGGGCTTCCCTGGTGGCGCAGTGGTTGAGAGTCCGCCTGCCGATGCAGGGAATGCAGGTTCGAGCCCCGGTCCGGGAAGATCCCACATGCCGCGGAGAGGCTGGGCCCGTGAGCCATGGCCGCTGAGCCTGCGCGTCTGGAGCCTGTGCTCCACAACGGGAGAGGCCACAACAGTGAGAGGCCCGCGTACCGCAAAAAAAAAAAAAAAAAAAAGAATTTGATTTAAAATATTACAGGAAACAGTGAAAGAAAAGTGGCAGAAGAACCAAGAGAACCAAACTATTGATCAGCGCTGACCCCACACGTGGTCGTTGGGGATTCATTACACGATTCTCTCCTCTTGGTGAATGTATGAGCTTTCAAAAGCTTTTAAAAATGCAGACATAAGAGAAACGGGAAGGTACGCAGAAGAGGCAAATGAGAAAAAAGGAAGACCTTGTTTAGAAAGACTGATTGCTAAGAATTCCTCCTTGTTTAGGATATGCTAAAGAGTGAAGTACATTTACCATTACCAGCTATTATACAGTAATGATACTGTGACCTCATGTTGAGGTATATTCTATTTGCCATAAACCCAACCGCTACTTTCCTGACTGCTTGTCAAGCTCATAAAACAACAACAATGTCGACAGTGCTGTTGAAGAGAAATAAAAGTTGGGGGGTCCTCCCTGCCCTCCGACACCTGGGGAGCTGTGTGCTGCTAACGCGAGGCAGAGTTGGAAGTAACCTAGGACTGTTCTCTTGGGCCACCTTCCTCCGAGGGTTCAAACCTGCCGTCTGTGAGAACTCTGCTTGGATGCGTCATCTAATGATGCAAACGTGATTGGTCAGTAAGTGCGATTTTGACCCATAGGATGGATGGTACCAAAGAAAATGAGGATTGAGGATTGTCACTTTGGAACTGGCAGCTGGAAACCTGTGTTCTGCACCCGAAAATCACCCACTCTCTGTAACTGCTCCTTCACTCAGCTTGAAGGTGCTCAGCAGACGCAAAATGCAAGGATTTCAGTGGGCTTGAGGCTGTTCTGATGTTTCAAGTCCCTCCTCTCACTGGATTTTTCCTCTCTCACTAAATGCTGGGAGACTGAAAGTGGTATTAATGTAAATTCTTACGCATGTACACTGCCGAACATTAGTCACTGCTCTTAAACAGAAGAGATTGGTAAGCGGAAACATCAGTGAGCATTTAAATCCTTTTTCCTCATTTTGAGTAATTATAATGCTTGTTTAAAAGAAACATAAGGTGGGCTTCCCTGATGGCGCAGTGGTTGAGAGTCCTCCTGCCGATGCAGGGGACACGGGTTCGAGCCCCAGTCCGGGAAGATCCCACATGCAGTGGAGCAGCTGGGCCAGTGAGCCATGGCCGCTGAGCCTTCACGTCCGGAGCCTGTGCTCCACAATGGGAGAGGCCACACAGTGAGAGGCCTGCGTACCGCAAAAATAAATGAATGAATGAATGAAACATAAGGTGATAGAAAGAATTCATTATCTGGAGAGGACAGTGGGCTCAGTGGCTCCTACTGCATAGCTGGGCTTTGTGGGCAGTGTTCCCCCCAATAGCGCTCAGCGTGTGAATCTGTGAACCACAGTGAGCTCCCGTGTAAGACCAGCTTCTGCAGATTTACTAACCAGTCTCAGCTACCGTGACCCTAATTGATTCCATCATAGAAATCGAAGGAAACAGGAGCTCAGGTAAAGCCACTGAACTAGACAGGAAAAGTCCATCCCGAGGTTCCTCAGGTGACAGATACCTGAGTCCCCGCTGTGTGCCAGGCACCATCCCAGGCTCTGAGCAAGGGCTGTGAGCAAAGCCGAGGAGGCCTGACCTCCAGGACCTTAGATTCCGGTGGGCACAGCAAAGAGGCCAGACCCACCAGGGACTCCTGTTGGAGACCTGCCTGCAGCCAGGCGGGTGGAGGCACGGGGGAGGGGGGACCTAGCTTCAGTGCCTAGTCGGTTCCCTCCTTAGCTGTGTGATCTTGGACAAGTCACATAATCACTCCGAGCTCTAGGGTCCTCTTGTGTGAAATGAGCATTAAAAACAGTACCTACATCAGAGAGTTGTGCAGATTGAGTGAGTTTAATGGATGAAAAATGCCCACCGATGTGTTTAGCCACAGTGAGGGCGAGCTTTGCCTTAGCCCAGTGCCGCAGACCTGATGGGTAAGCCAGCGGGTAGGTAATGTGGTTCTTCTGCATTTGAGCATAAATGTTTGAGTCTGTTTGTCTGGCAGGCACTGGAACGTGATTTGTGGGAGATATTTATGTTTCCATATTTTTTTATCTTCTTTTCTCTAAATGGAGGTGGTTTTAACCGTTCCGCTGGGTTGGCAGGTCCTAAATTGAGAGGAAAAGGAAGTTTTCCACGGGGAAGGTAAGACATGGAGCTGTTGTGATAATAGCAGCCTTTTACAGTCACGCCCTCCGATGCTATTTGAGTCTCCATGACTGGCGATTTCAGGCCGCTTGCTATAATAAGGAATTCCAAAATCACATGTCACAGGTCTATTTTCTGGGGTTCTGGGGGCCCCGTGACCTTAGCCAAGGCTGCAAGTAGAGAGTGGTGTGTCCCCTTCCAGGCCAGCTTGGTGAGGGCAGGGAGCAGGGAGGAGGAGAGAGGCCGGCGGGTGTCGGGGCAGCAGCCAGTGAGCGCGCCCCCCTTGCTGCGGAGGAGCCCGGGCCCGGGGGGGCATCAGCAGCCTGGAGGCTGGGCCGGGCCAGGCTGGAGGGAGCCGGTGCGCAAGGTGGGGGGCGGCGATGCCACGCCCCTTCCATTTGGCGGGGCCCCCTTCCTCCTAATTCGGGCAGTTTCTCCCCAGCGGCCCCTCAGCTACTCGGCTGATGACAGGTTCTTGGGAGGATAGGGAGGGGCTCCGCGTGGAAGGACGTGTCTGGCCCAGTGGCCCCTGAGCGGCCTGTGCTGCCGCCACGGGGCTGCGAGGGGCCCAGCGGCCCTTCGTGGGGATGGCCGAGCCGCTCGGCGGTGCCCTGGGCTTTGATGGATTTCTCACTCCCCAGCGGATCCAGAAGCATGTTTAGTTCTGGTGCTTGAACACAGTTTGGGGGAGACTGTCCTTTCCTGAGCCCGTCTCCCTCCTACAGCGAGTTGAGTCCCCCCAACAACCCCTGTCCCAGGTGGGGTGACGTCTGGGTCCAGCCACAGAGACCCGGGTGGCGCCCCAGGGAAACCGCAGGGGCTGGCGCTTCTCGAGAAGTCGTGGGGACAGGAGCAGGGCTTGAAATCCCGCTGGGCTCGCTGGGAGCGCGTGCGGGCACCTGCGTGCGGGCACCTGCGTGCAGGCTGGTTTCTTGCCAGTCCAGACTCCCTGTTTCTTTCCTGGGGACCTACCTGGTGCAGGAGTTCGTGAGGGTGGGGGGAGGTGGGTGTGGGCCTCACAGCCCGAAGGGGAGGCGGAGGCAGCGAGAGAGGGACCGTCACCCAGAGGAGACTGTTCTTTCCACGCAGCCTCGTCAGCATCCCCTGGAGAGCAGAGGCTACTGACGTCCAAGAATCCTGTCACGGGCTTGTATGCGTATCGTTTTGTCAGTTCCGACCGAGTTTTGCCTAAAACCCAGGATCGTTCAGGTCCCACATGGGAGCACTTACTTTACTGGCCTTAGTCTCTGGGGGACATGAGCCCACCTGGAGCTGGACCCAGACAGCCTGAGCCTGAGGTCTGTAGGGACGACAGCCTGGAATGGCGGTTGGATGTGCGTCACCTCGTGGCCGAGGAATGTTATCTACTTTGTAGGCCAGGAAGGAGCAGCACAGAGGCTGAGCGACTTCACCCCGACAGGAAGGGGCAGGGAAGGGGTCCCACGCCTGCCGTGCGCCCACACTGGCGCCCCAGCCTCTCCCCTGCAGGGCCCACTTCCTCCTCATTCTATGCGGATGCTGTCAGCCAGCTGCATGTGTTCCCTCCTTACGGCCGACTGCCATCCAGAAAAATCCTGGAGACTCATTTCAGAGCAGCTGGGAGCACTTCGAGATCCCAAGAAAACGTAGACTCCCGGACCTGCAGCAAGCATACACAGCTTTTTAAAAATCCATTTAAGAAAGGATAAGGGTTGAGCGCTCCTGTGCGCAGAGCTGGGATCAGACCTTCCTCGGGTAGAACCATCTACCTGCAGTCCCCGCCCCCTCCCAGATGCAAGGACTTAGGACGTTCAGGCTCTGATGTATTCCTTCCTCTCCTCACTTCAGAAAAGCTGACTTCTCATCATCCAAAAGGAGCATGTGACTGAAGGCAAACCCAAAGTGCCTGAGGTTCTTTGATAATTGCTTTTTCTTTTTTAAACATCTTTACAGCCACCTTCAGAACATAGTTGATTGCAGCAGTTCGGGACGAATTCCTGGTGAGTCAAGGCAAAAGGGTCACTGTAAGTGTCATAGCCGTGTCCTTACATCAAATGGCTGTGTTTTTCCATTGCCTCGGCAGGAATACTAAAATACTGTAGATCTGCTGGAATGCTCTACGTTCTTCTCCCTGATGAGATAAATCAAAATCTCTGCTAGGATTCCTAGCAAAACAGAAGCCCTGGAGAGGTCGGGAAATGATTTTACTTATTCCGCTCTCATAGACGTGTGCCTGGGGGACAAAAGCATTTCTCCTGCTGTGGGTGATGCCCACGGTTTGGGAGAAGCACGGTGAGCCAGTGCTTGTCAGGGAGGCACCTGGGGCTCTCTTTAAAACGCAGGTGTGATCCTGGGGGCCTAGGCAGGGCCTGAGGCTGTGTGCCTAACAAGCTCCCAGGTGACGCTGATGCTTCCCGTCCAGGTACCTGGGAGTTAGAGGATCGCTCGGGCCACTTACGGGCGGGGAAGGAGAGACCCTGTAGGAGGAGAACCACGACAAGGTCATCATCGTCTGAGCAGTGGTAACGGGGAGGGTCGAGGGAGGAGGAGCCAGACTGTGGAATCCTTTGCCTGTCGAGGGGCGATGCTGCTTTGTCGCCCACAAACCTCGACCCGGCTTTGGGAAGTGGCCTGTGATCCTTGGTGTGACAGCACGTGGTGTAGACTGATGTGTGGGATTAGACGTGCCAAAGGGGCCCCGGGGGACCAGAACGATAGCTGCAGATATTTTCATACTTACTGCATTGCGAAATCAAAGAGCCAGGTAGAGAAGAGGAGAACCGCCAGCCCCGCGCAGGGCCTGTCGAATCAGCGAACCCGAGGACGTGAAGCCATGATGCTGTCTTGACGTTACCTCTCTGAGTGGCCAAGTGCTAAATTTTCTCATCCGGTCCTAACCTGTGCCGAGCCTCAGAGCATCACACTCGCCCTGGCTGATGCCGAGTTCTGGTTTCCATAGCAGCGCATCCACTGCTTGTGCTTATTTAATACGTGAAAACTAGAACCTGCAACTGTTAGTCTTTTCTAAAAGACCCTGATCTCTTTATTATTTTTAAGAGCAGAAATGCCAGATGGGTTGGGGGAAGGGATACTTAGGGAGTTTGGGATCGACCATATATATATATATATATTTTTTTTTTTTTTTTTTTTTTTTTTTTTTTTTGCGGTACGCGGGCCTCTCACTGTTGCGGCCTCTCCCGTTGCGGAGCACAGGCTCCGGACGCGCAGGCTCAGCGGCCATGGCTCGCGGGCCCAGCCGCTCCGCGGCACGTGGGATCCTCCCAGACCGGGGCACGAACCTGTGTCCCCTGCATCGGCAGGCAGACTCGCAGCCACTGCGCCACCAGGGAAGCCCAGGATCGACTATATTTAAAACAGATAACTGACAAGGACCTACTGTGTAGCACAGGGAGCTCTGCTCAGTGTTATGTGGCAGCCTGGATGGGAGGGGAGTTTGGGGGAGAATGGATACATGTATATGTATGGCTGAGTCCCTTTGCTGTGCACCTGAAACTATCACAGCATTGTTAATCGGCTATACTCCAAAATAAAATAAAAAGTTAAAAAAAAAAAAAGGAATGCCAGATGTGGAGTAAATACCTGAGCCCCACTAGGAAGTGACCCTTTACATGAAACTGGCCTGGGCGCTGAAAGGAACAGCAGCACAGTACATGTGGCCAGGAGAGAACTGTTTGATCCTATTTTCTTAATTAAATAGTAAAAGTTCTTTATTAGCAAGGCCAGGTTTCTCTTTCACTCACAGAGAGCTGTGATGCTGACCTGTCTGTCTGTGGCAGGGCAAGGATGGAAATTCTGGCGACTGTTATTTCTTCCTTACAGATGAGCCAGTGTAGGTATTGGCTGGCGCAGTGCATGATCCTTGTTAACGCCGATTCCATCCTGTGGCCACACGTAACCTGCCTGTTGCGCCCCCTCTCATCTGCTTCCCTTCTTACTGCCTTTTGACCTCTGACCTCTGCTCTGGCCTCTGGACGACCAGCAGATGGGCTGTAGCCACTGATCTATGAACAGTCTCTGGATATAGAGACGTGAGAAGTATTCTCTCCTGAGGGTCTGTCGTCTTTTTTTTTTTTTTTTTCCCTTGAGGTATGCAGGCCTCCCACTGCTGTGGCCTCTCCCGTCGCAGAGCACAGGCTCTGGACGCGCAGGCTCAGCGGCCATGGCTCACGGGTCCAGCTGCTCCGTGGCATGTGGGATCTTCCCGGACTGGGGCACGAACCCGTGTCCCCTGCATCGGCAGGCGGACTCTCAACCACTGCGCCACCAGGGAAGCCCATGTCTTCTTCTTTTTTTTAAAAGTCATTTTAACTATGCTTTTTTAAAAAAAAATGAAAAAAAAAGCCAAGCTTTAGGGAATCCTGCAAATTGTTGAGGAAGAATAGCAAACAAATTACAGGCTCTGTGGGGGAAAATATATGAAACCCAGCTGCATTTTCTAGTACTGGGGACTCTTATTACAGGAATTCATGTAGTGGGTGTGCACTGGTTGTCACTTGGGTGCTACAGTTTAAGGTTTTGAGACCATCTTTTTTTGTGCAAGGTCAAATTAAGAGCATAGATTCTTGCAAACAGGAGGGACCGTGATGTCCTTGACATTTATTGAAGGCAGACACCGGTGTTTTTGGAGCTATGAAGGTGAATCAGACCTGCCCCTGCTGGCAGAGCCGTCATCTGAGGCGGGTGCGTGGGATGCCCAGGTCACGGGGGCAGCAGAATTCTGAGAGGGAGGCGGGGCTTGGGTGAGATCCGCCCTACGTGATCCAGTCTGCTTCGTGGTTTGGCTTCTGTCTTGTTCAGAAGATGGGTTGGGTACGACGGACCTGTCTTGGTCTCACATGTGAGTGGGCTGCCTGGAACTCAGAGCTCGGGGACGGAAGGAGGGGTGGTGAGGCGCGGGGAGCTGGGCTGGGCTTCCTGTGCCCTGTGCGGAGGTTGGGAGGGCCACGTGGTCCAGCAGCGGAGACGGAAGGCAGGGCGGCAGAGGGAGCTCAGGGACGCCGAGAGAGCGGGAGGTGTGGGGGCCGCGCGTGACGCACGCGCCCTGTCTCCCCGCAAGGCAGCATCTCCTGGCTCCCGGGCCGGCCGCTCCCCATCACGGCGCTCTTCGGCCACGACGTGCTCTGTGACCCTGAGCAACGATCTCGCTCCCTTTGCAGGGGGAGCCTCAGCTCGTCCAGCTGTACAAGCGAGCGTCTCAGCCTTGACGTACCACCTGGCAGTCCTTGGCCAGATGGGAAGCGTGCTGGCCCGGCGCTCATGGCTCTCTTGTCCCTTCTGTGTTCCAGGCATAGAGCTCTGCCCCCCGGGAAAACGGTTCCTGATCACAATGGTGGCGAGCTTCGTGACCACGGCGGGGCAGCTCCTCATGCCCGGGCTGGCCGCCCTGTGCCGCGACTGGCAGGTGCTGCAGGCCCTCATCATCTGCCCCTTCCTGTTCATGCTGCTCTACTGGTCGTGAGTATCCTCCTGCCCCCCACCCCGGGCCCCCTGCATCGCATCCCAGGGCCGCGCCCCGGGCTCGGGCCCCGCGGGCCCCAGACCTCCCGCCGGTTTCAGCTTGTGGTTTTTTTAATGAGGGAATGTTCCTCTTTTTTAAAAAAATCTCCTCTTCTAAACGTTTCATCTTGGCAAACGTTCTAACATACACAGAAGTAGACGGAGGAGTGGGGCGAGACCTGGGCGCCCCTGCCCGGCTCCAGCCGCCTACCCTCCACGGTCTGGCTGAACACACGCCTGCTGGATGTGCAACATGACTTTCATGACTGGGTTTGCAAAGGGCGGGGTCTCGTGTTGGGAGGGGAAATGTGTTTGGAGGTGTTCAGGAGAGATTTAGCAGAGCCACTGTCCCCTGTCTCCTCTGGGCTAGGGATGGGCAAACGCCAGCCCGAGGGCCAACTCTGGCCCGCTGTCTGTTTCTGTAAATAAAGTTTTATTGGAACACGGCTGTGCTCACGTGTTTCCACATGTATCATCCGTGACCACTTTCATGCCACGATGGCAGAGCTGAGCAGATGCGGCCCTACAAAGCCGAAAACATTTACTCTCCGGTCTTTGCAGAAGTTTGTCCACTCCTGCTCTGGACGAGCCCGCTAGGCCTTTTAGAACCGTGTGTAACTTTTAGTGTTTGGCTTGCTGACTTTAGGGAAAAAACAACTGAACACACTGGCCTGGCCTGGGGGTATGACCTGGGCAACCAGATGCTTTTAAACTCCTCAGGGGATTAATGTTTAGCCAAGGTTGAAAAACACCGCTCTCGGATAGAGAGATGTTTACCGGAAAAATGAGCGCTGTACCCGTTCTGTAAAAACCTCTTTTCTTTCCTTCCTTCCCTCCCATCCCCATTCCGTGCCAAACTCTCCCGCCGGCCCGCACTGAGTACAAGGTACTGGAGAGGAGATTTTACCCACTACACTGTGTTTCTATTATTTAGTCACTAATGAAAACCCGATTTGTGGCCAGAAGTCAGTTGTGTCTTAGTTTTAAGTGCTCGCCATAGCGGACGCGGCTATTAATTGGGCTTCCTTTCCTAAGGTGCAGGGGAGGGGAAGAAAGCGTGACCTTGCAGCTTAATAGGCGGGCCCCACCCTCACCCTGGCAGCAGACCCCCCCCAGCAGAGAAATCACATGAGCCAGACTCAGGTGTCTTTTCCTCAAGAGCCGGGTTCTCACTCACAGTGTCCTCAGAGCCTCGGCAGTGGTGGGGAGGCTACAAGGAGAGATGAGAAAAAGGCCACCTGCCAGGAAAAGTGTCCCCCGCCCGAGGCTGGAGGGCACCCGTTCCACAGGAGCCTGCGTGTTCTGGGACATCCTGCTCTTTCCTGCAGGGTCTTAAGAGGCAAAGAACGAAGTCGTTCCCCAAAGCAGGATGGAGTGGGCAGCCCGTCCTTATATCCCTAAGGAGGCTCTTCCTGGTCCTCCCCTTGCTGCGTCCACAGCTGGGCTTTGCTTGGTTTGGAATTTCAGGACATCTCCTTATTTAACACTTGTTTGTATCGTGTTTGTGCCAGAGGCAAATGACAAGCACTGTATTAATAGTAGATCGTTCAGTCTGTGCATTTCATGGCCCCATTGTAGAGATGACACAGCTGAGGACACCCAACTGACCCTCGAGCCCGGAGTTGTGCTGTCTCCCGCTCTGCAGTCGGGAATCCCCCGACCCCACTCCTCTGGCTGCGCCCAAGGGCAGTGGTGCTGTCTGCCGGCCCCTGGAGACACAGCCTCTTGGAGACCCACACACCTGTGAGGATAGGCAACGTTGTCTCCATCACCTCCAGGCTTTGAGGCTCAGCCCAGGCTCTGCTCCCACCTGTCCCAGGTAGGAGGAAACCTGACAGAGAGAAAAGGCAGAGGAGGGTTTCCTGGAGCAGGTCTGGGGGCCTGGCCCATGTGGGAAAGCATTAGGGGTTTTGTTTATTTTATTTTTTTATTTAAAATTTTAAAAATATATCAAGGTTTAGTGTTAGGCAAGGTAAAAATGTTCATTTATTTAAATCCATTGTAAAACATAAAAAATAATTCTTTGAAACACACAAATGCAAAAATATGACTTCATGGTGAAAAGGGCACCCAGGGTACTTTGATAAGTGAGACGTGTGTGTGTGGACAGACAGATGGACAGCGTCCGCAGGCACCAGGCACCCCAGTATGGGGTAGACCCGCTCCACCCACCCGTGTACTTGTCCCTTGTGTTATTACGTAAGGCCCCTGACGCATGTCCGGCCTGCGGTAGCGCTTGCAGAGATCAGCTACTGCTCTTACTGTTACTATATCCCCACCTTCCCAGTGTGGAAGCCTGGGTGTATCCGGGGCCAGTCGAGGGAATCGCGGTAAGAGGTGTGTCCCACCTCTGCCTGCAGTCACGAGCGGCTCCAGGGGCGTCACTGGCTTTTAAAGGCCCTTGAGGTGCCCCCTCTTTCTCGCCCCCTAATGACCACCCTTCCTCCCCTCTGCTGCGGTAGAAGATTTGTCGCAGAAGGCTCTGTGGTTTGACAGGATGAACTGGCCTCTGGGGAGGGCAGTGAGCTGCAGCGGCCAGCACGACCGGCTGTTGGTGACAAAATGTTGGAAGTCACTCTCTCCTTTAAGAGCAAGTATTTATCGTATGTGCCCTGGGTGCCTGGCAGCCTGCTTGGTGCTTTGGAGCAGCCCTAAGGAGCAGGTGTGTTAACAGGGCCATAAAGCAGAGCACACGACATAAAGTCCCCGGGACGCAGGGTCAGGTCAGGAGCACAAAGGAAAGGGTGCAGGTGAGGGATCTTCTGGTCCAGGTGGAAGCTGGGAGCATCCAGACACACCAGGTAAGAGGTGACACTAACCAGATACGGACACAGCGCTGGCCTCCAGCACAGGAAGGGGGTGCTGGGCAAAGACACAGGACAGCATTCAAGCTGGAGTGACACAGAGGCCACCGCGGGGCAGCTGAACCAGAAAGGGACGCAGGGGCCTGGGTTAACCGCTGCACGGGGCCCGGGGCTGAGATCTCAGGCCCCTTCTGCACTTAGAACTGAGCCCCCGGGACGAAGCCAGGCCTCAGAGCATCAGTGGTCACAGATCTCTGCGCAGCACAGGGCCTCAGCTCCAAAGCTGGCCAACTGCCCCAGGCCGTGGGTGGGAAGGATTCACCCTCAAGACATCAGCGCCTTGGAGTCTGCAACACACCCACACGCGGCTACGTGTTCCGTTCCAAATTCCAACTGCTCCCCAAGGCTGACGGAAGAGCCAGGGGAGCTCGCTGGAACCTCAGGGTCAGAAATGAAACCTCTGTGGGGAATCGCTGGAGCTGAGACTCACGTGGAAGAGAATTCTCACCAAGGATGAGCTCACCGAGCCCAGGGGACCCATTACCAAGGGCAAAAACTATACTTCAGGGAGTTTGCATCTCAGGAATTCTGCAAAACAGACCAATCGGAAAGAGAAGTTAACTCACCTCATTTGTTACAAGTAGTTACCACTTACACACACTGCATGCCATTCTAGACACGAGGGATTCTGGAGACTGCCGTGCACGTCACCAGACCTCTGCCTGCTGAGATGTACTTGATGGGCTGATGGGGGGCCCACAGCCCGTAAATCATAAGTCAGCCAATAACATGCTTTCAAATAACCAGCACTAGGAAGAAATGGAATAAAGCAGTGGGATGAAAAGGAACGAGTGGGGGTCAGGGTCTCTGGGGAAGTGACTCTTGGGCTGAGACTAAACGCCCAGCACATGGTGACAGCCAGGGCAGAAGCTGGCTCCACTTGGCTTTTTGTGGAAGAGGCAGGCGGTGGCCAGTGTGGCCAGAGCCCGAGTGGCCAGTTGGGGCGGGAGATGACCTTGGACACAGAGGTGGGTCAGACGGGGGGGGCCTCGGGCGCCGAGGTTCCTCTGAAAACACGCCAGCGGTCGAAGCGGGGCAGGGCTGTGCCCTGAGAGCCTCGCTCTGTCTGCTGTGGGAGTGGCCACAGGGCAGGGCGGGTGCTGATGCTGCCCTGGCTGCGGGGGACGGTGGCGCCTGCGCTCCAGTGGGCATGGCAGTCACCTGACGGGGTCTGGTTCCAGGTCTGTTGTGCAAGTAGCCCTGGGAGGTCTCGTTTGTGGATCTGCTGGGGCACAGGTGGGTAAGAGGGCGAGTGGCCTGGGCTTGGACCGGCTCCCGAAATGGGAGACTGGGGGCCTCTGAAACGTGGAACCCGCTGGGGAACAGCATCAAGTCCCGAGGGAAGGGTCTGCAGGGAGCTGAGGGAGGGCTTGGGGAGGGAGATGGAGGAGCCGACGGGAAGAGCTCAGCTCAGCGACTTGGTGGAAAGCACACCCGTGTTGAAATGTAGGATGTGTCATTATCCAGGGGTGGGGAGAAGACAGTTCCCAAGAGGAGGGGCCTCCCCACGCCATGGGGGCGGGGGGCACACGGGGAAGCACCAGGGTCTCGGGAGGCCGAGGGGGAGAGAGAAGGTAGGCAAGAGCCTTCATTGTGGTTTCTGGGGAGAAGGAGGGGTGAGGCAGGTGAGCAGGCTTGGGCTCTGCTAGTCTGAATCATTTCAGTGGAATCGGGGGCGTAGGGCTGTCTCAGTTTTCTGGTACCCGGCCCTGGCTGAGGAGGGCAGGTGGGCGGTGGTCAGGGTGTCAGAACCCACAGAAGAGGGGGCCTGGGATGGATGGGTTTTGCATCTGAAAGGTGCTGTCGCTGGGCAAGTTGTTTGCTATCTCTAGGAATTAGCTAACTCTGGGAGGAGCAGCCCTCCCTCACAGAAACATCAGAAAATACAGAAAACAAAAAGGCATGATTAATACACAGCTCTAGGGCAGCTACAGGGTTACAGAATGCTCTGGAATGAAGTGAGCCTAGGGCTGGAGAAGCAGCTGGGAGAGGTGGCGGCAGCAGAGGTACGAGGTGCCTGGGGACTGGAGGGGCCTGGCAGGGGCTGTAGTGAGTGCAGGCGGGGCTGGTGATGGGGGTGTGATGTGCAGATGACTCGTGCCCCAGCAAGTGGAGCTGCCCGGGAAGTGTGAGCTACCGTCGTCCTGGGGGCTTAGGTGGAGGGATAGTTTTGGAAGCTGAGTGCTGGGATGCTGTGCTCCAGACGGCTTCTCAGAGTCAAGTTTAAGTGCCTTGTCCTGAAGCAGAAGCAGAGGGCGCCCTGGGAATATTTCCCGCCTGGACGTAAACCCCATCCCAGCTGCTGGTGTTTCCACTGACAGATGCCAGTGCCGGAAGTTAGACCCACACAGCGTGTGCACTCCAGACCCCAGCACCGGACAGAAATGCTGGCTCCTGCTTGGGCATTTGCTGTCACTTGAGAAAGGGCAGCAGAGTTTCACTGCTAACCTGGAAGGAGGTCATACTGACTGATCTTTTTTCCGGAATAAATGTAGAATTCTTCCAGGGCCACAGAAGACAAGATGCAGAATATGAGAATGATGGAGACTTCAGGAAAAGCTCTGCTTAGACACGCTGTGGGTAGCAGTAACGCCAGGATGGAGAGAGGCTGGCTGGCTGGGCTGCCCAGCTTCCAAGTGTGCCGGGCATACAACAGGAGTCCCTCGGGGGCCGAGCCTGCTCCAGGGCACGTGCTTGGAGCCAGAGGGCCTCCCGCAGCCCGGAGCCCCATGGGCACAGCCTATATTCAGGCTGTATTCAGGGGTCCAGGCGTGTGTCCAGTGAGAGCATCAGGGAAACTGCAGGGTGGGCGATCAGGAAGGTGTACACGGAAGACGTGACCTCGGCTTTCCTGGGTGGAAGTCGCTGTTGAGGAGTGAGACGGGGAAGAGGAGGTGGAGGGGGCCACCCACATGGCATCTGCCTGTAGCGTTTGGGAGGGCACCCCGGGAAGAGGCGTTCCGGGCCATGCTGGAGATGTTCCGGCCACTCTCCCAAAATGCTGGTGCGTGTAGTCACCTGCCTTAGAGCATCACTTGTTGGTGCCGAGTACCTGTGATGGTCTGTGAGAACGAGCACCTGCACGTCTGCTTTGGACCTGGCATGTGCTGGGCACGGTCGTGACACCAAGGCAGCAAGGCCTCTTCCCAGGCGGCGTCTGCCGGGTGTCGGGTGCCCAGGCCCCTGCCTGGTGGAGCAGCTCACCAGGGAGGGCAACCTCACGTGCCTCCTTCGAGGCAGGTGCACCGTCAGGTATGGCAGTTTGAACACATCTTAAAGTTTTCAGGACACGCTTTTCCCGAGATGACCTGCAGGTTTCTATGTGCGAGGCTGCATTAACCTGATATTTTCAGATTAGGTACAAGATGGTGGTTGGTGGGATTATTCCTGGTTTTAGCTGGGGAAACCAGGACATCAAAAAGCTGCACCAAAGACACTCAAAAGTGTGGCGAGTCATTAAAAACTGGTTTCTGAACGTCAGTGGTTCTCAGAGCGTGGCCACTGGGCCAGCGTCACCACCACCGTCTGGGAACTGTTAGCAACACCAGTGCTCAGACCCCACCCCAGGCTGACAGAGTCACAGTGTCTGCGGGTAGTTTAAGAAGCCCTCCAGGGGTGCTGATGATGGCTCAAATCCCAGAGGGCTGCTGTACACCAGGCTGCCCAGTGAGAAGGAAAAGCCAGATACCTGCTTATGGGATATGGGACCTGGTCCACTTCCAATAAAGTGAAAGATGTTGTCAAGAGTGAAAGGAGATGTGGGTTGGCTGGGGTGACACACCCTTCTTAAAGAAGCTGTTCTTGGTTCTGCAAGGACGTGAAACAGTTGCCGTCCTTGAGGGTCTGTGAGGTGCCACATGGGACCTAGCTGCCCAGTCCAGATCCACCGTGAGTCATCTCAGGCGGCAGAAGTCATAGGCATTCCTGGAACTAACAGACGAAGACAAAAAACCCTCAGTACTGAATCCAGTGACTTCTATCTGCACTGTGAGAACATAAACCCACGTGCGTGTGCGTCTGGGAGTCTTCAGCTGTGGCCCGTGATGGAAGTTGCTGGGAGGGAAAGGTCCCACCTTGCTTACCTGTCCTAGAACCTGTGTGTCCCTCACCCCTGCGGGGAGCCTGGGTGCGGTTTTCCTTCACACTCCCCAGACTTCCAGCCAAGTCCCTGGGTAGGACAGGGTCTCACCTGAGACTCACCTGATGTGTGTGTTGCGTGAACTGCCTCGAAGTTTCAAAACGTGTGAAGATGCTGAATTATTAACCGAGTGCTGTGGGCGGTCAGCGTGATCGTGGGAAACGTTCGGGAGAACGAGAAGAAGAAGATGAATGCTGTGGGAATAATGAGGAAGAGAAAGATCAAGCTGCGCTGGTAACATTGGAGAATAAGCAACAGTGTCCATTCCTCAAACGGAAGATAAACCTTGACACCCAGGATGTTCGAGCGGGCTGACCTCGGGACTCACTGGTAGAGGAGAAACAATTAAAACCCTCGGGAAAAAGCTATGTGCTAAAAGCGATCTTAATTTTTAAAAATTTCAAGAAACAAGCCATTGTATTGGATTGGCCAAAAAGTTCGTTCGGTTTTTTTCTAAGATGTTATGGAAAAACCCAAATGAACTTTTTGGCCAAGCCAATAAAACATTTAAAGGGCCTCGTGTTAGATAAATATCCAGAAAAAAAATTACTAACAATTCCAATAGATAAGCACTCCTAAATATTACTTGGCTCTTTTAAATAGCATCAGAAATATTCTGGCCAAAATAAGACTAATTTTTAACGTTTCTTGAGGGTTTGCTCTGAGTCAGACCCTCTGGAGGAGGTTCCATGGCGCATGGAGAAATCAAGGCACGGAGATTGGTACCAGGACTGGTCCGAGGTCAAAGCCGGTAGGTAGGCCACTCCAGAGCCAGCATGAGGATATGAGTATGTACATGCATCCCCACGGCTGCCGGCCTTTTTCTCTTGCCTTATACACTTGAGGGACAAAACACCTTCCTCCATCAAAAACAGTTTTATTTCAATAAGGGGTCAAAATAACACTATGCAAACAGGCAAAACAAGGGCCGCGAGGCGCCCCGCACACCAGGAGGGAGACTGGAATCAGTTACACCATCACCAAAGGTTAAGCCTCACAGGACAATGTTTTCCTTCCAGGAAGCGGAAGAATTGAGAAGTGAGTGATAAAAGGCATGTAGCCTCTGGGAGCTTGAATGAACCTGCAGTCATTATTTGTACAGGTTATCAGATAGTTCATTTGGAGAGAGTTTCAGGAAACTTAAAGCAAAAAAAATTTTTTTTAGCCAAATCCTGTTTGTCTACAAATTATCTAGATGGGGGAAGACGAGGTAATACTGACAAAGGCAAACAGACATAAAAATGATGCCCGTATGTCAGTCACAAGCATAGGATGAGCAATTAACAGTGAGATCAGGGCTTCCCTGGTGGCGCACTGGTTGAGAGTCCGCCTGCCGATGCAGGGGACGCGGGTTCGTGCCCCGGTCCGGGAAGATCCCACATGCCACGGAGCGGCTGGGCCCGTGAGCCATGGCCAATGAGCCTGCGTGTCCGGAGCCTGTGCTCCGCAACGGGAGAGGCCACAGCAGTGAGAGGCCCGCGTACCACAAAAAAAAAAAAAAAAAAAAAAAAGTGAGATCAAAATGTTCTCTAAATTGGCGCTTGAGGGATTTGCTCATGGTGTGGAATTTTCAGGAGCCCTCAGGCCAGAGGCAACCCCATTTTTGCCTTCTGAGTGGGCAGAGATTATGTAAAATACTAGGAATCCCTGCAGTCAACTAAATGTTTCCAAGTAGATGTGGAGAGAGGCGCTACCACACGGTCTGGCCTCCGCTCTGAAGGCCAGCGTCACTGACCCCAGGGCCACACCATGGTCCACGCGGACCCCGTGCCTGGCACGTGTTCCAATGTTCCATCCCACTCCCCTGCCCACCCCTAGGAGGCTGGGGGTCGCTTAAGGCCAGCTTGAGGGTCTCTGAGCCTCGAGACCAGGCAGGGTTCAGGCCGCGTGCGTGCGAGCCTGTGTGTTCAAGTGTGCGTGCGTGTGTGCGTGTGCTGGGAGCAGTGAGGTCGAGCTGTTGGCCGCTGGCAGAAATTGGGGAAATGGCCCTCTGGTGACAGGCAGGTGTCTAGTGAGAGCTGCCAAGTGTTTGCCCGGCTGGCAGCTGGCAAAAGTCCATGTGGACGGATAGAGAGAGGGGGCCAGGTTCCAGAGCCGGGTCTGAGGTCAGGGTAGAACCAGCAGGGGCCCCCCGATGGTGAGTGGCGTTTGTGGCCTCAGTTATCATCCTGTCAGGACGAGACTGCAGCCACAGGTAGGGGGAGGCTGGGCCAACGGGGATGGTCTGTGGAGCCCCCTGTAACCGGTTGCTGATTCAGAGGTGCCGACAAAATTCCAATTGGAAGCAGAACCACACAGCTTCGGTTCCTTCTGCCCACTTATCTCCTCGAATTGTTTTTCAACATCTTATTTTATTTTTATCATTTGCAAAAATGCCAATTAATTCCCCTACTGTATTACGCTTTAAATGCCCTGGGTGCCCTACGCTGTCTTCAGCCTGATCATTGTGCACGTGGATAAGTTAGTAAAAGAAGCAGAAGGAAGGGCTTCCCTGGTGGCGCAGTGGTTGAGAGTCCGCCTGCCGATGCAGGGGACACGGGTTCGTGCCCCGATCCCGGAAGATCCCACATGCCGCGGAGCGGCTGGGCCCGCGAGCCATGGCCGCGGAGCCTGTGTGTCCGGAGCCTGTGCTCCGCAACGGGAGAGGCCACAGCAGTGAGAGGCCCGCGTACAGCAAAAAAAAAAAAAAAGAAGCAGAAGGAAGAGAGTCGAAGGAGAGAGAAAGTGGAAAAAACCAACCCAGATGAATTCCAAGTGTTCCGGTTTCTAGTGGGAACTGAGGAACATTTTAAATTGATCGCAGCCGTTATATACACTGTTGTACATTCCGAGTTGCTTGGCCTTTAAAAGGCCAGCTCCATTCGTCCTGGCAACACCTAGAGCAGCATTAGGATATTGATTCAAGTGCACTTGTGTGAGCAGCATCTTTTTTAACTTTCAGAAGGGGTCACAGTTACCATCAGTCCCTTGAAATAAACTAGGGAGAGAACGTTGGAGCTGGGGGGAGGCCTTGGTGTGACTCCACACACCCACTCCCACCCCATTCTACAGATGGGGAAACAGGCCCGGAGGTTTAGGTGACTTGCCCAAGGTCACGAAACTGGTCTATAAACCGGCCTCCTGATACAGTCCCTCCACAATTTTGCTGTAGTGGAAGAACTCTAGAGCTTAGGCGTGTATCATTTTGAAAAACAAGAGGTGCAGTGTTCCAGATTTATGTGACAGATAAGCTAGTGCGGTGGCCATTTAATTATGAAAGTATTCCTTGTTCTACCAAGATTTACAAGAAGAGTTGATTTGCCTTAGGAAGACTTTAGGGTTTAACCATCCTAAGAGCCAAATTTTCTTTAATTTCATACTTGTCCCTTCTCCCTAATTTACTAAATTTAACTCAAGTCATGAACTTGACTTTTTTAAAGAGCTAATTCATATCCATTTGCTCTACCCTGAACTGAAACTACTTACCTTTTTTTTTTAACACCAAACAGAACTAAAGTTTAAAAAAAAAAATTCAACTGAAAGCTTATCTTCCAGAACCAAGTGTATATTTTTGTAAGAGCTTTGAATCAGAAACTGAGGATATTCCCCCAACTGGTGTTTAATTCAATTCTAGTCTCTGAATTTTTTCATTTTGAAAATCCTTATGGAATGTCCTAAGTTTGATACTTGGTAACACCCCAAAGCATTAACAGCTAGAATCACCTCTGTAAATCAAAGCACCCTTAGAACAACTGCCTAAGACTCTTTTCACACACACGTTCAGGGAAACATCATCTCTGCAAAGCCTTTCATGGCTGTGCTCCTCCAACTTCACTTATGTGCTTCCCTCCGTGTTTTCTAACCTGTTTGATAGAAGCCCCTCCCTGTCAGGCATTTATTAGTTTACATGTTTTTCCCCCGGGCAGGCTGCTCACGTTCAGTACACATTTATCCCATGCGTGCTGTGATGTCGCATCACCAGTACGAGAGCACACCTGTCGACAGGTGTGTCACCCAAAACTAACTACATCAGAAACACAAAACAACTTGAGGGTAAAATTAATTTCAAAGAGCGTTAGCAGTTAGCCTTACTTCCTGTCCATATTTTCTTTGTGAGCAAATGTTCCAGTTCGGTGATTTGAAGAGAGACATACTTTGACTGTAGAGCATTGCCAAGCGCAGGTGTTGCATGGGTTAGCTGGCAGGCAGCCTGCGTGGAATCGTCGTCTGAGTCAGGTCCTGCAGTGGGGTAGAAGGAATACTTGCTTTTATTGTTAAATGTTAAGGAAAAAACATCAACTTCATAGTATTACGAAAGGATCACAGTATCGCATTTTAATTTCTGATTCTTCGGAGAGACCATACAATGCAGGTAAAACAGATCCAGGAATGCAGGTCAGACGCACTTGAGACAGAGCCAGGTAACAGAAGAGGCAGGAAGGAAGACAAAGATGGGAAAGCAGATCAGAAGCAACACATGACTGTTAAATCATAAAGCGTCGAGGTCTGAAAAGCATGTGGTGAATCAGAGGCCTCAAGAGGGGAAGCTGGCAGGGTCCTCCTGTTGGAATGGCTTCTTATGCTCAGCTTGGAGGAACAACCCAAGGGCATCGATCAGAGAACAGGGAAAAGACTTCCCTGGTGGCGCAGTGGTGAGGAATCCGCCTGCCGATGCAGGGGACACGGGTTCGAGCCCTGGTCCGGGAAGATCCCACATGCCGCGGAGCAACTAAGCCCGTGTGCCACAACTACTGAGCCTGTGCTCTAGAGCCCGCAAGCCACAACTACTGAGCCCACATGCCACAACTACTGAGCCCGCGCGCCTAGAGTCCATGCTCCGCAGCAAGAGAAGCCACCGCAATGAGAAGCCCGTGCACCACAACAAAGAGTAGCCCCCGCTCGCTGCAACTAGAGAAAGACCGCACACAGCAAAGACCCAACGCAGCCAAAAATAATTATTTTAAAGAAAGGTTCTTCCTTTAAAGAAAAAAAAAAGGAAACAGGGAAAGCTTTCTCTCTTGATACAGTAACATCATTTACATTGGTACCATTGAAAAAGTAGTTCCACGTAAATAAATTTTCCATATAATTCTTTAAGAATCGATACTTTATTGTAGCTGTTTAGGGTGGGAATCTTTCTAAAATATTTTTTCCTGCTTTTTAAGTAGTGCTGTAAGCCTGAAGTGGGAAAAGTGACGCTGCCCTAGAGATTCAAAGGCCAGGTCCCAGACCTATGAATCAGTGCCACCGGGGAAAGGCTAAGTGCAAATCAGAGACCCCCTCGGGCTTCAAGTTCAGACGTGTGACTCTGCCTTCTTCTGTGAGTGATTCAAGGGTTTTCATCATGTCAACAGACACGCGTGTGCTGCAGAAGTGATCCTGCAGCAGGGTCTGTGGTGTGGGGCGCAGTCTGGTGCCCCCGGGCAAGGTCGGGAAGCCCGTGCCTTCCCGGTTGGGGGTTTCCTGCTGCCCTCGCCCAGCCTCTCTGCCCCTCACCGCCTCCCCGACCCCCATCGCCGCCTGGGTGTTCTCCTCTGAAGAAAGCCTGGGTTTGCAGTGCGTCCTCTGTAACCTCCCTGGCGCTCAGTCAAAGCCTCTTCCTTAAATTTCCGGTTCTTGGCTTTCGTGGAATAAGTGAGGCCACGGGGTTCATGGCCTGTAGATCCAGGCGGAGTTTGGATGTTCTCGGGATGCACTGGGAAACGAGGTGGCCCAGGTAGGACTGACCTGCGTTGGTGTCCCCAGTGCACAGGTAGGATGTGAGCGTGGCTTACTCCCAGGATCTTGGGGTGGACACCACCGTGCACACCCCTGGGGTGACGGTCTCCGGACCACCACGGGGGCAGTTGTGTGCCCGTCTGGAAGGGAGGGAATTTCGGAGAGCGTAGCTGGCATTTTCCACTGAAGGTGGGGGCAGTGTGACAGCAGAGGGAGCACCTTGAGATAAAGGGGGCGCCAGTGGTTGGAAGGATGCGCACCCACAGGGCAGGGGTCAGCTCGGGGCGGGGAGGGCACTGCAGGGGCGCCAGGACTGGGGCAGGAGGTCGGCGGAGGGGGGCGGAGTTCTCTGGAATATTTTAGTTTTTAAGTAGAGAATGGGTTTATCTGTGATTTGCTTAATTAAAAATTAATTTCGTGGCTGAAGTCTTTAAGCACAGCTTCCTCACCTGTGACTCATGCCTGCTGCCGGGAAGACGTGGCAGGTGACAAGGGCAAGGCAGGGGTGGCACCGTCCACCTGCAGCCCCGCCACCACCCGTGGGGATGCTGACGTGTCCACCGGATGCTCACACTTCTGCAAGGAAGTGTCTGCATCTCAGGGGAGCGATGCCCGAGGCTGACGCTCATACCCAGTAGGTCCCGTTCTGCCTCAGGGAGTTCAGGTCTTTTCCCAAGTGAGTTAAATGAAGAGGTTTTAGATTTCAGAATCTTCTGGATTCTGGAATTGTGAATGAGGGATCCTGGACCTTCTAACCATCCTGAATGTATTTCGGAGGCCTCAGGACCACGTGCCTTGGGGCGAGAGGTCCATCAACCTGTGACCATCCTCAGGGAGGGGATGGTACTTCTGCCCAGGGCTCTGCGTTTGCCCTTCCTGGGCCCCTCGCTTCCCGCCAGGGGCTTAGGACTTGAACTGGACGAGAAGAGACTTTTGGTTTTGCCCACATCCTCCCGCAGGAGCCCTGGAGCCACTGAACCCCTGGCTTGGACGGATCACAGCCTGAAAGTCTCCCGAGTTCAAGTCCAGCTCTGCCCCTTTAATAGCTACATAATCCGGGCAACGTACTTGAACCTGCTGTGCCTCCGTTTTCCCATCTGTGGAAGAGGGGTGATAACAGTTCTGCCACACAGTGCGCTGGAGAGGACCAGATACTTCCAGCTTTCAAACACTCCTGTCTCTCCACCCACTCCGGGGACCACTGCCTGTCCCCGTAGCCATCGCCCCTTCTGGCAGCAACGGCAAAGCTCCCTCCTAGAGGTGCCGCTGTGGCTTTTATGCACATTACTGTGTTCGCAGAGGTCATCCTCAAGGTCGCTTTTTCTTAGTATCCACACGTGAGGGTCCACCAGCAGACGTGGGCTCCAGCTGCCTACCGTGCTCCTTTATTTTTGTTGAAGATGTTGGGTATTTCTGAGGCTCAGCTACACTCCTGCCAGATCCTGGGCCACTGGCCAGTTTTTTAGTTTTCATGGTGTTACTACATTATGTGCCTGTCAGCAGACATTTCGTTAAATTCCCGTAATGTGGCCACACTGCACATTATCCAAGCTAGAACCACCATCTCTGAGCTTTCTCACAGGCTGACAGTTCAGTGAGTTCTTTATGACTTTGCAGCAGGTTTAAATACCCAGAGGGCACCGTGGCATCTGGAAGGGCTGAGGAGGTGGCGCTGGAACGGTATCTCCCAAACCCCAGTCATGGGAGCGAAGTCTCCGCACGTGGGGTTGGTTTCTTTGCTGCATCCCCCAGGGTTAAGGATGTGGGGTCCTGAGTCAGACTGCCTGGGGTCAAATCCAGCTCTGCATTTCACCGCCCTGGAATCTGGAACACATCCTTGAGTGCTTTGCCTGAGTTTCCCCATCTGTGAAGTGGGGATAATGTTACTACAACATAATGAGCTGGAAAGACGTAAATTCATGGGAAATGTGTAGAAGGGTGAGTGTAGGCCAGGCAGGCGTGGAGGAAGCGGCCTGCAATGCTGTCCGCCACCAGAGACGGGACGTGTGGCTAGCAGAGCCCTCCTGGTCCCTGTGCCCAGGTCCCCGGGGAGAGCCCTGCTTCTTTACTCGGGTTCATTCCGGTCCGAGGGCTGCCCCTCCGTAACCTCAGGTCCTCCCCGCCCGGGGCCCTGCCTCTCTCCTCTCCTCCTCCTTCCTCCTCTTGGATCCAGGATTCTGGTTGTACCAGTTTGCAGTAACACAGACTGTGTTTTCTCAAAATGACTAAATAAAATTAAAAGTCAATGAAACAAGATTGCAACCCCGCCACTACCCCCCTCTCAAAACCGGTATGTTTGGAAATGTTATGTATATATATGAGATATGTCTGTCTGTCTAACTGGCTATCATAGGTAAGGAAAAATCCTGATAGAAATCAAAATATTTATAATCAAATCACAGCAAGAACTACTTACCAAAACGTGTGAAATGTTGCTAAAGTGATACTTAGGTGAAATTTTGAAGTCTGAAATGCATATATTAGAAAAGAAGAATTAAAGTAATGATCTACGTGTCTGTCTTAAGAAATGAGAAAGTGACACTGAACCCAAATAAATCAGAAAGACGGATGGAGGTAACGTAGGAGAGAGCTATCGGGGCGGGCATTTGTGTTAGGTTATTTCATTATAAAGGAAAGATCTGATAAAATATGGCAAGTGTTAATACCGATATAATATTGATGTCTGTTATGTTATATTCTGAGTGTTTCTGTTTGCTTGAATTATATTCAAAATTAATTTGTAAAAACTAGAGGCTAGTAAAGCCAACATTAACTTTTATTATTTTAAAAAAAAATCAGTGCTTACAGTTTGAAACCTGTGTTTTATCAGCTTTCCAATATGGGCTCCTGGGAGAAAAGACATGAGACTTTCTGAGCCCGTCTTACTGCTCCGGCCGTACCTCACCAGGGTGGGCCCCCAGCTCACCTGCACCTTTGTGCAGCCACGTGGGATGGTGGCTTTTTGACTCTTGGTGACAACCCAGGTCTCCCAGCGTAGATTAACACTCTGATCAGACCATCCCTGTACCACTGAAGTCAGCTGTTTCTATAAAATACATAATGAACATTTAGAAACTTGATTTTTTGTTCAAACAGGTAAGGGAGTGACAGCCGTTACATCATTAGTGATGTGACTCTGAAATGAAAATTTACCACTGATAGCTTTTGCAGCTTCTGGCTTACTTTGATTAGAGGCTCCCCAGAGCTGGTAGGGCAGGTGTTGGGTAGTAGCAAAGATGACTTCTTATCAGCATCAGTCATGATTCCTTGACACTCTGTAACTGACATGAAACACAGGGACGCCTGGAGCGCTGGGCCCACAGAGGCTATGCTGTCATCCCCAACCTTGACTTCCAGCTTTTGCTTCTCCCACTCAGGGGTGCCACCTGCTTCAAAATCAAGTCCTGAGGGAACACAGCCTCCATCCCTGGGCATGTGGCAGTGGCTGGTTTCTCAAGAGACCTTGTGACCTGCAAAGTCTCAAATATTCACTATTTGGACTTTTACAGAAAAAGCACGCTGACCCCCTGCTCCAGACAGGCACATGGTTCTCCTTGATGGACTTGCAGATCTCATTATAAACATAAAATTACAAAAAATGCGTTGATAAGACACTAGTTTGGTTTTGTTTTTTTTTCCTGATGGGACTCCTCACCGGATTTCATCCTAAACACGAACAAACCAGCAAGGAGTCTGTTGCTAGTTACACTTGAAAACCATCACCCACCTCAGGGAGGCGTTCTGGGCAGTTAGCAGCAAGACGAAAATAATTCTGCAGTTGAGCCCTGGGAAAGTCAGCCTCCAAATGTTCAAAACGGAAAGTGCCTGTCAGGTTGCTAGGATGGGGGGCATTTTTTTAAAACTTAAAATCATTCTATGAACATTTGTTTTTTGAGACAAAGTATCACAAAAGCAGCCCTTCAATGAATTGCTGGAACGTGCTTTAGTAATCCAGCATTCTGGTGAAAAGTATACACAGATTTCTTGACCTAGCTGGGAGGATACTGCTCCTTTCTGCCTCATTTTAAAAATTGCAACTTCTACACTTTCTAAGAGAAAACCAGAAACATCCAGGGCCACGGTCTTCTCTCGTCTGCTTGGGCCAAGAGAGGGTCTTGAGCACCCGCTAGCCTCCACCACTCACAGACGGATACCCAGTCCGACCCGGCTGGGCGCTCCCAGCCCCCGACAGAGCTGCGTCTTCACGCCTCACCCGATGGGAAGACCCTCACCCACTCCCTGTCTCTTTGCAGGATCTTCCCAGAGTCCCTGCGGTGGCTCCTGGCCACCCACCAGTTTGCGTCGGCAAAGAAGCTGATCCTGCGCTTCACACAGAAGAACCGCATGAACCCCGAGAGTGACATCAAAGGCGTGATGCCTGGTGAGCCTGTGTTCCCTTCAAACCCACAGCCCCGCCAGACTTGGGGGACCCGCCGCCCATCCCGCCGGGACCAGGGGTCACCCCACATCACCCCTGGTGCCTTCGTTGCCCAGCCAGCTGTCCAGCTTCCTGTGACGGTCGGTCCTCAGCCAGACCAGGAACATGGCCAAGTCCAAATCCACAGGGAGGCATGACCTTGCGTGCCCCTGCTCCTCGGGGGAACCTTGAGGGTTGAACTGTGCCTGGCACACAGCCTTGCCTGCCTGCGGTTTGGTGCCGGCAGTCCTGGCCGGGGGGCGCTGGCCTTCGCTGCCCCCCTCTCCCAAGCAGGACCTTCAGAGAGCTGCTGTGTTGTCTGTATCTGTCAGGACCTATTGGTTGGGCCTCTGAGGAAGCGGAAAAGTTCAGATCCATAGAATCGCTGTTTATCAGGACCATCAGCATGAGCTAGATCAGATCCATGAGAGCACCCAGAGGGTGTTAAAATCCAGACTCCTGGGCCCCTCCCGGCACCCAGAGATTCTGATCCAGTAGATCTTGGAAGGAACCCCGAACATTGTGTGTTTAATAAGCATTAGAAGTGATTTATTGTGACCTGCAAAGTCTAAAATATTGACTATTTGGACTTTTACAGGAAAAGCAAGCTTCTAATATCAATATTAGAAGTGTATTGATATTAACTTAAATCTTTCCACAGCATTTCTGTGCAAGGTACTGTAATTATCCCTATTTGCAGATGAGGAAACTGAGGCACAGAGAGGTTGAGTATTTTGCCAGAGGTCACACAGCTAGTGAGTAGTAGCGCTGGACTTGAGCCCAGGAAGCCCAGCAGAAGCAGCTTCCCTGTGCTGCTTCCGAGAGAGAGGGTGATGGACGTGCTGGCGTGGCGGGCAGTGGGGGTGAGGGGTGAGGGGTGAGTGGACCTCACTCCTTTCAGGCCACGTTTGCTCCTTTTGGAGTGTCTGGCTCTTGTCCCCAAACTTGTCCAGGCCCATCCATTAGCAGGTCAGCGCTCTTAAGTCAAAGTGCCTTGTTTCTGGCATTTCCCTAATTAAATCACCACACTCCACTTCTTTCAGGTTAAAATATTGTCTGAGAGAAGCTTGTTTTCTCCATCCTGATTACTCTGATTCATTTCCCTCCTGTTTTAAGAAAGTGGTATCCTCGCTTAGGAGCTGGGCTGGTGCTGGTCTCTGTGCTGGGGGGCAGGCAGCAGCACGCGTGACGCCCCCTGACTGGGGGCTGGGGTGGCATGTGCTCGCGCCCCGGGGCACACGGCTCTCACCCGCCTCTGGGTCTCTGCTCCCTCACTGTCAGGCGCACGGTGACGGTGACGTGATGGCACCAGGGCAAAGCTGGAGGAAGGCGGGTGTCTGTGTCCTCGAAAGTGGCCCCTTGCACCTCCCTAGGCTGGACCGGTTTGCCTGCTTGTATGCTGCGTCCCAGCACCTTATCTAGGCCACCGACCAGCATCCCATCCCCAAGCCCCCAACCCAGGCTCTCACCCGCCCTGCCTCGGGGGCTGAGACGCCATGCAGGCGTTGGACCCTCGTGAGAACCTTTACATACGGAAAGGGGCCCCAGGAGGCTGAGGGCTGGAGGCACGGCTTCCCTGCTCCCGGCATTCCCTCCACATGGAAGGAGCCCCTGAGAAAGACTGAACCGGCTCCCCTTTTTCTCCTTGGACGTGAGCCAGGTGCAGAGAGGGGGTCCCCAGCATCCTGACCGCAGGGAAGCAGCCGAGTCCGGCATCACCAGGTCAGGCAGCGAGTCGGGGGGGTACGAGGCCCCCATCAGGCCCACAGGGGCTTTACCCAAGCCCTTCTCGGTAACCGAGCGGTGATCCCGCCCCAGGTGCCTCACTCCGTCCTGTCCGTCCGTCCTGAACCCGAGGTGAGAAGCGGGTCCCTGTATCGGGCCACCTCAGGGTCCCCAGCGTCCGGTGACTTGCACCAGTCACACCCCAGCAGGAGATGAAGCCAAGGCGGCCCCAGGCAGCCGAGCCCAGCGCCCTGCCTCTGACCCTCCGCGCCTACTTCCTGCTCCTGCAAGAGGCCTCGGGCCTCGCGCATTGAGAGGGAATTTCTGGGGTCAGCAGGTGTCCCCGAAGTCCCAGGAAGGAGTCTCCGCAGTGGGTGGGGAGAGGCCAGGACGGTCTGAGTCGGCCGGAGCCTGGGGCCAGGAAGGCCTCATGGCTTCTTGCGTGTCTGTGGTGGTGTCGAGAGGCTGGGGATGCAGGTAACAGAGACAACATACCAACAGCCCCAGAGAGGTTAGTGTAATTCCACTTAGAATAATGCAGTTACCTCTGTAGACTACAGTCAGCTTGGGCTTCAGAGTTTAAAGCTTTAAAAAAAGAAAGAAAAAAGGTCATAATTACAGTTACTACAGCTTCTTAACATCTATTTCATACACTAGAAAGTATCAGGAATTAAGTTTTAGCTGCATTACAAAAAAAAATTTTTAACCTATATAGCCATGCGAATGGACATTTAGTTTTTCTTCCTGGAAGATTTCCATGGTGGGCAAGTGTGGCTATGATAGATAGGTAGGTTCCTGACCAGTTTCACAACAGTGAAGATACTCAGATCGTTGGATCAACGCTATGTGTTAACCATGTTTTCGTGCTCTTTAAAAGTTTTCTAGTGTTCTGACCATAGGGAAAGTATGTCTGTAAATCAAATGAGCCTGTTTTCACAGAGGGGATAATAAAGGCCAGGAGGATGTCAGGAGCTGAGCGTCCAGCCGTTCTGGCTGGCGCACGGGCCTCCAGCTCTGTGCCTGAATATTGACACGGAAGAAAGTTCTGGAAACTGAGGGAGCATGGTATCCCTCGGACGTAGGACAGGTGTCCCCTTCTCCCTCTGTGCCCCAGCTGGTGACACTGATCCAAACACTTTTTTAAATTAAAAACTCCTAAACCGTTATGGTTAAGCAACCTGTTTCTCCTTCCAGCTGTAACTAGTGAGGTTGGTGACCCTCTCGCCATTGGATGGCAGGAAAGAGGTAGGACGTCCAGGGGTGAGAGTGCCCCTGAGAAGTACAGGGAGGGGGACACACCTCAGAGACCCCCCCGAGGGGCCTGCAGCTCCTGGGGCCCTCTTGAGGCCCCAGGAGGCAACCCCACTTCCTCCGGGCCTTCCCACCCCACTGCGTGCTCTATTTTTAGTAAACTTGTTTTGGATTCCTCTTAGGTTTATAGTAAAGTTACAAAGCGAGCACAGAATTTTGAGAAACCCCCAGTCCGTCTCCCTGTTGTAACATCTCGCATCCCCTGCGCCTGTTACGACTGGGACACTGCCATCGCTGCACTGCTGTCAGCCAGCCCAGCTGCAGCCTGGACCGCACGTCACCCCCAGTGACCCTGCCGTAGGATCCCACCCAGGCTGCGTGCGCTCACCTCCCCGCCGCCTGTGGTCGGTGCGCTGTCAGCCTTTCTTTGCGTCCCCTGACCTCGGCAGTCTTGATTGGTTAAGTCTCCTTTTTCTTCTCTGGCCCCTGAGAAAGGGGTCCCCTCCCCCGAGGGCACGCCCAGCCAGGGGAGCGGGGACAGACTCGGAGGCTGAATGTGCGGCATTTCTGCTCACAGATGCCGGGAGATGGGGAGGCTGGGGCGTTTCCTCGTTGGATCTTCCCTGTTGAACCGTCAGCCCCAAGATAGCGGCAGACCCCTCGACCTTGCTGACGTGGGCCTGGCATCTGCTCAGATCTGGTCTGGGCCCCCCGAGAAGCTAGGTCTCGTGACCAAGCTGTAGTTGGTCACGTCACCTGAGCCGAGACGCCGTCTGTCGGGCTCAGTGCACATATGTGCACGGGCCATGCCTCTCTGCACACGTATGCACACGTGTTCAGTCAGTCAGTCATTTCTCCTCCTAATATGCGGGCCATGCAGGGGCAGGTGCAGAGGAAACAGCCTCAGCCTGTTTGGCCCACGGAGTTGGTTTGGGGACCAGAGCAGTGCGTGGGTCTCCTGGTCCCTGAGCAGAGGGATCAGACTCTGTAAGGAAGAGGACCCCTGCCCAAGCCCGACCAGGGCCTCCGCGCCCGCCAGCGGCCTCCGCAGCCCTTCCAAGCAGACGGAGCCCACAGGTGGCTGCTTTGTGTGTCCTGGCGCCTCCCTGTGAGCCCCGTGGGCAGTTACACCTGCCAAGTCAGTGTCTCTGTGGCGAGTTTTCTACCCTGAGAGCCAGGCCCTGCCCCTGCCTTAAAGAGAAACACTCTCCTTCTCCTGACCCCCGAATCCGCGCATCCGGCCGTCGGGGGCCTGCCTGGCCGAGCGTGGCTCACGTGTCCCCCCTCCCTGCAGAGCTGGAGAAGGAGCTTTCCCGGAGGCCCAAGAAGGTCTGCATCGTGAAGGTGGTGGGAACCCGGAACCTGTGGAAGAACATCGTGGTGCTGTGCGTGAACTCGTGAGTCACGGGCGCGGGTGGGCTCGGGCCTGGGGCGGGGGAGAGGCGCCAGGGCCGGGGTGAGCCTGAGCAGCCCCCTCAGAGCTTCTGAACAGCTGTCTGAAGGGCTGAGAGTGCCGGCAGACGCGGACCCCCAGCCTCGGGGCAGCCAGACATCTCCCCCTGCATGCCACTCGGGCCGCACAGATGTGTCCCAGGGGGACAGGGCTGCCGGAGAGCAGGCTCACGTCCAGGGACGTCCTAGGAGCAGGGCTGTCCGGCCATGTGCCTCCGGGATGCACCTCCCCCCGAGGCACAGTGGTGGGGGGCTTGGGGGCGACGGGACCCCCACGTGTGGGCCTCCAGGCACCCATCACGGGCGAGGGGGCCAGGCTGCTGAGTGTCCTCGCTCCCTGCGTGGAGCCAGCGCCTGCAGAGGCCCTGACCCCAGGGCCGCCGCGGGTGGTGATGGGCCAGCCCGGCCCCGGGTATGACCTCCACACGTGGCCAGAGGCCCTCCCACCTTGCCGACCACATCCAGCCTGGCGCCGCAGGTTTGGACCTGCGCCCCCGTGGCTCACAGCGTTTCCTGCCAGCGCTGCCCCGGGGTCAGTGTGCACTGGCAGGCCTGTGCTGCCGACTCACAGCTCAGTGGCCCCGCCCTTCCCTGCTGCCCGGGTGGGGCCTCGTTCAGGGTCACAGGTCATCTAGACGGTAGGGGATTAGAGGTCACTGGGGGAGGGGAGCTTGCACCCTTCCGTGCACAGTCTCAGGACGGCTGCCGTCGGTAGAGAGCGAGGCCCGGGGGGGACCTCTGGCCCCACGTCCCACAGCTGCTCCTGTCAAAGCAGCTTCATT
Organism: Mesoplodon densirostris; assembly: GCF_025265405.1. Classification (NCBI taxonomy): domain Eukaryota; kingdom Metazoa; phylum Chordata; class Mammalia; order Artiodactyla; family Ziphiidae; genus Mesoplodon; species Mesoplodon densirostris. The sequence goes on along the minus strand of NC_082670.1, from coordinate 3,036,624 downwards.
GAATCAGCTCTCAGGATTGGGGTTCCAGGTTAAATAACTTGGGGGAGGGAGGATACAAAACACCCCAGCACCAAAGCAGTGGAAGAGCCCGGATCTGACGGACACCTCGTCCTGCAGCCGAGCAGCCGAGGCCCAGGCAGGGGAAGGGCCAGCCGCGCCGCACGCCTGGTCGGGGCCGAGCCCTCAGGCCCGTCTCTGCACAGAGTCGGCTCCAGCCCGGCCACCCGCTGCCCAGTCTCAGGCAGACGCCGGCTGGGCCAGTGGGACCGTTTACAGTGGGGTCACTTCTCCAACTTTTATTTTGGAAAAAACACAAATGGTGACATAGACAAGATGGGGAGTTTCCACCTTAATGATTCTTGTTTTGGGGGAGGGCGAGCCAGTCTCTCCGGCTTTGTTGTGGTCGGAGGACGTCCTTCCACCAGAACAACATGGTGGGAGACCCGCCCTGAGACCAGGAGCCCCGCCCAACTCACCCCTGTTAGGCCGTCCAGTGTGGCCTGGGGGAGCCGGGTCTGCCTGTCCCCAAGGGGAAACGCATGGGTTTGGCAGAGGGCGGCTCCCTCCTGCAGGGCCGGGTCTGTAGTTGACCTTGATGCGTCCTCAAGTTCTGCTGAAAGCATGGAGGGAGGCTGGGAGAGAAGCGTTTCAGCTCAGAGAAGGATGCAGGCGCTCGCAGCCCTGCTCCCACGGGGCACGTCCACCGGGGCCTCAGAGCCCTGCTGCCCTGTGCTCCCAGGGGACACAACACATCTTTATTCCTGTTCCCACAGTGGACATCCGCCTGAGCGGCTGAGACACACGTTTCTCTGCGGGTTTTTGTGACCCTGTGGGGCAGGAGGGGGCTGAACCCAGGGCAGGGCGGGGAAACGGTAAATTAAGCGTTGAACGGCCTCCCAGACCAGATGTCCTCACCGGCCTGACCCTTCCTGCCCCTCCAGGCCACCTGAGCCGCGAGTAGCAGCGAGGGCGGGGAGGAGCCAGTTCTCGGGGCGGGTCCCCAAGTTTCCAGAACCCCGGGAGAGGCAGAGGTGTAGACGGGCGGTGCGTGCTAGAGGCTGTGCTCACCTGCTGCACTGTCCGCCTGTCGACCTGCCTGGAAAGTGGGTCTGATGGGCCCCCTCGGTGCCCACGATGCGGGCTCAAACGCAGGGACCCTGGGGGTGCCTGCCTCACACCTGGATTCCATGAGAAAGACGGCGTTTGAGCAGAGGGTCTCCCTGCTTGTACGCCCACACCCTCCGTAAGGCCACGGCAGGGAGGTGACCACGCACATCCCCTCCCTGAAGTCCTCTCTGACGTGCATTCCCCGCCACCTTCCGAGTGGCTGCTCTGCCCCTGGACGCGACGCAGTGTGTCCCGCCCCCGCTGGAAGGTGGTGGCCCCAGGCACTGTGTCCCCGCAGGCTGACCGGCTTCGGGATCCACCACTGCTTCGCGCGCAGCATGATGGGCCACGAGGTGAAGGTGCCACTGCTCGAGAACTTCTACGCCGACTACTACACGGCGGCCGGCATCGCCCTGGCGTCCTGCCTGGCCATGTGCCCGGTGGTGCGGCTCCTGGGGCGCCGGGGAGGCCTGCTGCTCTTCATGATCCTCACGGCCCTGGCCTCGCTCCTGCAGCTCGGGCTGCTCAACCGTGAGTGGGCCCGGGCCCCGGGCGGGCGGTGGGCAGGGCCTGGCATGTTGGAGGGACCCTCCAGAGCCCTGGGTGGATGGGCAGCCCGAGGTGTCCCCCCAGAATCGACAGCTGCAGGGGGCTACTTTGGGAAAGACGAGCTTTCACTGCAACACGTGCGTGGGGTCCCCCCTCCTCCCATCCGACCCCACGGCTTCCCGCTGCCCCCGGGCTCCCTGGTAGCCGGGGCCCTCACAGTCCTGGTGGGCTTGATGACCCCACTGGGGGCCACGCTCTCCCACTGTGATCCATCACGTGAGAAGGAACGAAGGACTTTTTCCTCATGTGAGATCAAGGGTGAGATAAATACATTTTGACACCCTTGCACTGGGACACTGCTTTTCAGTACGTGTTTCCAAGTTCATCAGCTGCTCTTGGGGCCAGAGAGTTTCTCAGTAAACGTTAAAAGTAATTTAAAGAAGAGCTATAGCCGGTCCGTGTCGCCCACCCAACTCTGTGAGGCAAGCGCAGTGCAGCTCCAGGTGAAAAAAAGCCCTCGCCCGCCACGGGGACGAGCCGCAGGTATCTGACCGCCTGGGGCGAGGCGGGAGTGAGCCGGGCAGCCAAGCCTTCTCGCCCAGGACCGTCCCCCCACAGTGGACTCAGGCGCCGCGGGGACCACATGGCTCTGATGGCTGCCCTCCCCCCTGAGCTGTCAGAGCTCGATCAGCGCTGCTGGGAAAGTCAGAAGCTTGCAGTAGTGTTTCAGGTCTGCGTGATGTCCAGGTGGGGAGGGAGTATCCAGAACAGAAGGAAGAGAGAGAGAAAACCGAGGACTTTCTCAGCCTTGTTGTGCAAACTGGAGTCTAGAATAGCCAGTGTCAGACTCGGGCAGTTTTCTGACTTGGGCACGTTCACGTGCGTTCCGCATCTTGCTGGGAGACTGGTCTCATTCTCAGCTGTGACCACATGGGGTCTGTGCCCTGGTGGGGCCGCCCAACCTGCCCTTCGGGGAGTCTTCTGCAGCTCCCGCCAGCTGGGCGGACACGCAGGGGCCCGGCAGCCCCGGCTCTCACAGCCGCCCTTCTTAGTCCCTGAGCAGGGATGCCCAGGAGACCAGGCACCGTGGGGACCAGGCTGGGAGGGCATAGCGATGCTGTCTGCCGGGTCTGCCCACAGCACTTGGTGCCCCGAGCACAGACCAGCAGTGACTTGAGTAACTTTGGACAGGGCGAGATTCCCCCCTTTGGCTTGAGGGCGGGCGCTGCGCGAGGGCCCCTGCTCTCAGGAGCTGGCGTCCTCCCCAGGTTACGAGGCCAGAGGGGCCCAGCCCTCCCTAACAGGAGCTCCATTTGGTCAAATGCCAGCCCTGATTCCCTGGACCCTCCCCCACGTCTGCGCCACGTCCCTCCTGCTCTCTGGCCCCTGGATGCATCAGCTGGGCTCCCCGAGTGGGCCTGGCGGGCTGGCTGCAAGGCCACCCCTGCTGGTCCCAGAGGGGGTGTGCTTAGAAAGCAGTCACGTGGAAGCCCGCGGTGGTGACTTCCGTCCGACCTGCTCTCTTTGTCCCCTCCCTGCCCGCCTTCCTCCTCGTCTGCCGCCGATTCTGCGGTCCAGTGATCGGAAAATACAGCCAGCATCCAGACTCAGGTGAGCCGAACGCACGTGCGGCACCGTTGTCTTTTTTATTACACCTGCAGGGCATTTTCACAAAGACTCACAGACCTGTGGTTTCCCTTTCCTCTCTCTCCCCTCCCCCTTGCACCCCAAGAGTTGCAGCTGAAGTTGGCCGTAGGTTGGACACTACACGCATCCACTTGTCCTCTCTGCCCCTCGCGCCTCTACAAAGTCGGGCTGCCCCCCGCCCCCTTTGTGCCCGGCTTGCATGCTGCCCTCGCCCCTGCCCCTGGCACCAGCGGCCAGCACAGCCCAGCAGCCTCCACTGTGATACAGGGCCTTGGGGACAGGCCTGGGCTGGGCCACACGGCCCTGGGGGCCCTGGGGGCCTGGCTGACCACGCCACCAGGGGAAGCAGCCGTCCCCGCCTGTGAGCGACACAAGCCTGCTGCTCTCGGCCTCTGGGACGGCATAGCCGCTGCCCCGCACGCGACACTGCTGCGTACACGTGCCTGGCCTGACCGAGCCCATGCCGCCAGGGCTCCCAGTGCAGCCTTGTGGGGAACTGGGCTGCGCCCCGAATGTGGGACCCCAGCAGCTTGCTGTGCCTGCCTAGCGCCACCTGGGTGTGAGGTCAGACCCGGTGCCACTGGCAAGATGCTCAAGTTGGTCCAGCTCGCTCCCTCCAGGCCCATAAGTTCTCCTCTTGGGGTTGAGTTCTCGTTCCCCTCAGTCAAGCCTGGGCTGCCCTGTCCCTTGTATTGGACTGGTCGGGCCTGAAGCCAGGATGGCCAGGCTCTCTGGAACCAGAGACCTTTCTCTGGAGCTGAGCCGGAAGGCTGGACAGGAGGGCGTTGCCATAGCGTCGGGGAGACCACCAGCCTCCCTCCCTGCCGGCCGCTCTAGGCTACGGCGTCCGGCAGAGTCAGCCTGAGCCCCACGTTTTAGACCCAGAGGGACTCCCGGGGGACCCGACAAAGGCTCCTGCCAGCAGGGCTCTGACCTCCCACCCCGGGACATGCTGCATCTCCCGGGCCTGCACCTCAAACCGGGCAGAGGGGAGGAGGGAAGACCCTTCGTGGGCCCCAGGCCGCCCTCCACCCCTCTCCCCGGCTCCCTCCGCCCCCTCACCACCCACTGGTTCTCCCCCAGGAATGAGCGACAGTGTCAAAGACAAGTTCTCCATCGCCTTCTCCATCGTGGGCATGTTCGCGTCCCATGCAGTGGGGAGCCTCAGCGTGTTCTTCTGTGCAGAGATCACTCCCACAGTAATAAGGTGCGTGGCGGGCGCTCGTGCAGGGGCGTGTTTCTTCTGAGGACACGGGGGGCGGGGCTCCCAGTGAATGAACCACCGGCTCCGCTCCAGCCTCCGGACGAGCTGCGGCCCATGCTGGGCGTCAGCTCCCAGACCGCTGTCCCGCCCTGACCCCCAGGGAACCCAGAGTCAGGTGAGGGCTGGACCCTGGGTCCCGTCCAGGCAGCTGGAGGGACGGGGAGCGTTGGGGGCACAAGCGGCATGGCAGGGCCTGGAAAAGGAGTGGAGTGGGGAGGCCACTGAATTTACGCCTGTGCTCCAGCCCAGACGCCGTCCACTCTCCTAGGAGGACTCAGGAAACAGTCTTTTTCACAGACAAAGCAGAGTAGAAAGGGCCTTGGTTTTCTACTGGCCTGAGAGGCCAATGTCTCAAGTCCAAAGAAGGGCCTTGGAGAGAAAGCCCAGCAAGTTACATCACTGATTTGTTTGACAAATATTTGTTAAGAAGCCGCCGTGTGTCCGGCAGAGGCCGAGTGTGCAGCCCGGCCCCCAGGAGTCCGTGATGGGTCTGTTTACTGAAAGGCGGGGTGACCTGCACTCAGCTGCCTTTGCTTTCCTGGTGAGGGGGGTCTGCTCCGTCTGGCACCGTCCCGGGGAGTGGTACGCGGGCGGGCACACCCTCAGGTGCTGTCGAGGTTACAGCAACATGGAAGGGTTTCCTTCTGTAAAGGGCATCACCTCCCCGCCGTCACGCTGTCTTCCCAGTAGCCTGTTGTGACTTTCAGTCAAGCTCCTGAACTTGGTGTGGGAACGTCATTAGCTTGCCCAGCGCACACGCTCTATTAAAGTGTAATTGGGAGTGTGGCAGTTAACCGGCTGTGGGATACCGCCCAGAAGCCAGCATGACGGCACCCTTCCATCCTCCCTTTCCGACGTGGGCGACAAGCAGGGGCCAGTCCCATTCAGGCAGGACGCCCAGGACTGACCATCTGGCCCCTGGTGCCGGGCTCTGGGAGGAGGCCCACGTCTGCAGGCGTCACACTGACGCAGCATCTTCACTGGCCTCGCTCTGATTCATCCTCCTAGATTCTTACATACACACGCCAAGCCTGAAGGCTGCCCCATACCCAGGGAATAAAATGCCAGGGAATTGTGCATTTAAGAAAAAGCAAGCAAATGCAAGTAATTCACCCTGGTTCAACCCTCTGCTTAACCTGACATGGGAAGTGAGCCTGGAGCTTATTTCATGCGGGACGTTGCAAAGCGCCCCAGGCGGACAGCAGCCCCTCGGTGTCTTTCTTTACCGGGCTAATGTCCTTCCTTTACCAAGGAGCCCAGCAAGGAGGACTGTTTCAGGAGACCAGAAGTCGAGGTCAGAGCTTTGCGTGGTTGTGTCTCTCTGGGGGTGGCCACCCTCCCCTCCAGCAGTCGGCAGACCTCGTTAATCATCATTAGATTTTGCTGAAAAGAGCTGAACAAGCTACACTGAAGGAAATGCAGTATCCTTTTCCTCTCTGAGGCAAACCTGCAAGGATTATTTTGGGGATAGAAAATGTTCTCGGGGTCAGCTTGCCAGGATGACAAACTCGAAAACACGTTCACTTGACCCTAGGTGATGCGTTTATAGTTGCAGAGGAAGGAGGTGAGGTCCGGGGGGTCTCCTGGTGGGGACAGGTGGTTCTCTGGTGTGGCCGGTGAGTCACTCTCCCTGCTGGACACCCCTCGTCCCAGCCCTTCCTTGCATGTCCACCCAGGGACAGTCCCACGAAGTCGCTGGGAGGAAATGGACTTCCTGCCCTCCCCCGACTTCTCACGGGTGAGCCCGGAGGAGCTGGGAGGGCCGCTCAGGTCTGTGAGCTTCACGTGGCCTAGTGCAAAACTAGCCTTTTCTACAACACGGTGTTATAAACACACCCTCTGAACAAGAACAGCAGCGAAGGTTAGGGGTTGGCTACCGAGGAGCAAAGAGGAGGGTAAGAACTCCTTTGCACAGAGCCCGGGGGATGTTGGCTGTCCACGCATGACAGCTGTCCGGCACGCCCACCCAGACGCTGACGGCGCCCTCCCCGTGGCCTGCAGCTACAGCAGGTGCTTCTCGGCATCCTCCCCTTGGGCCTTGGCAATGTAGGGGCAGCTGGTGGCTTTGGTGTGGCAGGCCCAGTGTCACCTGGAAGCTGCAGGAGGGTCCCTGAGGCCTCGCTGTCTCCGTGTGCCCTCACAAAGCAGGGCGGGGTGGGGGGGCAGGCCCTGGTGTCAGGGATGCATCCCTCACCTCCCGACACCTCCTCAGGCTCCCAGAGCGCTGGGGCCCGGCTGCAGGGTATTTCTTCCTTTTTTGAGATATAGTTGATACACAACATTATGTTTCAGGTGTACAACATAGTGATTCACAATTTTTGAAGGTTAATATATAGCAGTTTAAAGGTAAATTATAAAATACAGGCTGTAGTCCTGGTGTTGTACAGTACATCCTCGTAGCTTCTTTCATACCTAACAGTTCGTACCTCTCACCCCCTACCCCTATGTCGCCCCTCCCTGCTTCCCATTCCCCACTGCTTACCACTAACTAGTTTGTTCTCTGTGAGTCTGTTTCCTTTTTGTTAAGTTCCCTAGTTTGTTGTATTTTTGAGATCCCAAATATAAGTGATATCATACAGTATTTGTCTTTCCCTGACTTGTTTCACTTAGCATAATGCCCTCCAAGCCCATCCATGTTGCAAATGGCAGAATTCCATTCTTTTTGATGGCTAAGTAATATTCCACTGCATATGTATACCGTATCTTCTTTATTTGTCAGTAGACCTTTAGGTTGCTTCCATGTTTTGGCTATTGTAAATAATACTGCTATGACCACAGAGGTGCACGTATCTTTTTGAATGAGTATTTTCAGTTTTTTTTGATACATACCAAAAGTCGAATTACTGGATCATATGGTAGTTCTATTTTTAGTTTTTTGAGAAACCTCCATACTGGTTTCCATAGTGGCTGCACCATTTCACATTCCCACCAGCGATGTACGAGGGTTCTCTTCCCTCCATATCCTCATCAACATGTGTTACCTGTTCTTTTTGATGACGGCCACTCTGACAGGTATGAGGTGACACCTCACTGTGGTTTTGATTTGCATCTCCCTGATGACTAGCAGTGTTGAACATCTTTTCACGTGCCTGTTGCCCACCTGCATTTCTTCTTTGGAAAAATGCCTATTCAGTTCTTGTGCCGTTGTTTCAGTCGGGGTTTTGTTTGTTTTTGATGTTGACTTGTATGAGCTGTTTATATATTTTGGATGTCAACCCCTTATTGGTCATATCATTTGCAAATAGGGTCTGCCATTCAGTAGGTTGTCTTTTCATTTTGTCCATGGTTTCCTTTACTGTGCAAAACCTTTTAAAAGTTAAATTAGGTCCCATTTGTTTCTTTTTGCTTTTGTTTCCTTTGCCTGAGGAGACGAGCCACTTCACCACCTGACACCTCTTCACCCGCTCCCTGGCTGCCCACCCCCTTCTCCGGCTGAGCTCTTCCCTCCCCTCAGGTGCCCACCCCTTCCTCCAAGTGTCTTCCTTCCGGAGACCTTCCTTCTGGCTCCTCCCTGTCCCCACCCCCAATGGACCCCACCCGCTGTCACTGCTCCAGACGTGCCTCAGGAACGGGCACCAGGGACAAAGATGGCCTGTGTGTCACGTGACACGTGGGGTCGTTTAGCTTGTTTTAAAATTGCATCATATATATATATATATAAATGTTTATAACACACACTCCATGAGTGACCGCAGGCCGAAGGGATGATGGGTAATCCTCACCGTTAAACAGCAGGAGGGGGACAGACAGGACAGGGGACAGCCGCACACAGGTTGCATCCCCCCCCGAGCCCCTGACTCGGGCCTTTAGCGGGCAGGGAACCTGCATTCCTCGTGGCCTTGGGCACGTCCTTCAGCTGGGCTCATCTCTGCCCCAAAACAAGACTAGTCATGACGGCTTTCTCGTGGGGGGACTGGTGGGGGACAGACTGTACACAGAGGGTCTGTGGCCGCAGTAAGTGGCAACTGGCGGTGTCACTTAGGAAAATATTCCTACCTGCATATTTTGGGCAGTGATACTTAATTCTGTAACGATCGGCAGAAATATTTGTTCATCCTTGACTTCACAGAAAGGTAGTCAAGACAAATTAAGTAATACAAAGAAGGAAGTGGAAAACAGGAGGTTTGTTCTCTGTGTCCAAGATGCTGGTATTAACATGGTTAAAAGAATGATTTGATTCTTTTTTGTTGTTGTTTTTGGTTTTTGGTTGTTTTTCTTTTTTTCCTTTATTCCTTTTATTTTTTTCTGAAGATTCTAGAATTCTTGTCAAGCTTGCTACTTCTAAGAAGTCTGCCTGTATACTATCTTTCTATCCTCAAAGTAATTTAGGTATTATTACTAGTAAAATAAAGACAACCAGTAAAAGCCTTTGAGCTCCGAAAGCACTAGAAGGCAACCTTGCTCCCGGTTCTCCTTTACCTGTAAATCGAGGCGGCTGCCGCTCTCCTGTTTAAACATGAGCGTGTGCTGCCCTCTCGTGACAACCTGGAGAAAAGCAGAAAATGTACGGAGTCAGCATTTGCGGGGAGAAAGATGAAGTTAGCACCTTAGAACCAAGCACGTAATGATCCCGTTCTCTAAACTGAGATTTCTAAAAGAAACACAGATCCAAAAATGGAATACCAGATTCTGCCACTGTTGTTCCTAACCTTACTAATTTCAAGGTCTCCTTGATAGAAAACCAATAGAAAATTGCTTTTGTGGAAAAAAATACATAAGGCTATATTGCATATTATATGTGTATGTGTACATGTATTGCATTATATATATATGCATCTGTAGGTATGTCAGTACTTTTTAAAAACAAGTCATCGAACCCTACCATAAATCAAATACGTTCCATCTCATTTGACATGACTTGCTACCATGACACAGTTCACCTGGACTCTGAGGGGAAGCCGGCTCCTTGCTCAGGAATTCCTCGTGGGCTGTGCACTCACGTCCCTGTGCACTAACCACGTGAGCAGTTTACTGCACTGAGCGGGGAAGCCTCTCTCATGCTCATCAGCACCACCCCCACTCAAATCACGGGAACGTCAGGCAGACACATGGGCAGTTTTGTTTTGCTTTAATAAATTTATTTATTTATGGCTGCGTTGGGTCTTCGTTGCTGCGCACAGGTTTCCTCTAGTTGCGGCGAGTGGGGGCTGCTCTTCGTTGCAGTGCGCGGGCTTCTCATTGCGGTGGCTCCTCTTGTTGCTGAGCTCGGGCTCTAGGCACGCGGGCTTCAGTAGCTGTGGCACAAGGGCTCAGCAGTTGTGGTGCACAGGCTTAGTTGCTCCGCGGCATGTGGGATCTTCCTGGACCAGGGCTTGAACCTGTGTCCCCTGCATTGGCAGGTGGATTCTTAGCCACTGCACTACCAGGGAAGTCCCACATGGGCAGTTTTAGAGAAAATGGTATCTCACTGGTATCAAAGGCCCATGAAACACGTCCTTTATTTCCGGTGCCCCATACAATTCCTTGTAGCCTCCTGTGGCTTCCTGGAGTGGCCAGACTCATAAGGACTGAAGAGCTATTTCAGGTGCTCGTTTATTCACCTTCCAGGTGGAGTCCATCACACCGCTCTTTGTAAGGGTCATCATATTTACTCTGCCCCATTCACTGGGACAGTGGCCCTCTTGCCGAGGAACCAGGGTGATCTGATCTGCAGCATCCCAACGTTTATGAAGCACAGTGTGTGCCATGGATGTTCCAGAAAAGAATCCTTGACTGTCTTTTCTCCATTGTACATTCTTGGCTCCTTTGTCATAGATTAATTGACCATAGGAGCGTGGGTTTATTTCTGGGCTCTCTATTCTGTTTCACTGATCTATGTGTCTGTTTTTGTGCTAGTACCATACTGTTTTGATTACTGTAGCTTTGTAGTATAGTCTGAAGTTGGGGAGTGTGGTTCTTCCAGCTCCGTTCTTCTTTCTCAAGATTGTTTTGGCTATTTAGGGTCTCCTGCGTTTCCATTAAAATTTTTAAATTATTCTAGTTCTGTGAAAAATGTCATGGGTATTTTGATAGGCATTGCATTGACTGTAGATTGTCTTGGGTAGTATGGTCATTTTGACAACATTAATTCTCCCAATCCAAGAACACGATATATCTTTCCATCTCTTTTTGTCGTTTTCAATTTCTTTCATCAGTGACTTATAGTTTTCTGAGTAGGTTTATTCCTAAGTATTTTATTCTCTTTGTTGCAATGGTATATGAGATTGTTTCTTTAATTTCTTTCTGATAGTTCATTGTTAGTGTATAGAAATGCAACAGATTTCTGTATATTAATTTTATATCTTGCAACTTTACCAAATTCATTGATGAGCTCCATAGTTTTCTGGTGACAGCTTTAGGATTTTCTATATATATTTATAGTATCATGTCATCCACAAACAGTGACAGTTTTACTTCTTCCTTTCCAATTTGGATTCTTTTTATTTCTTTTTCTTCTCTGAGTGCTGTGGCTAGGATTTCCAAAACTGTATTGAATAAAAGTTGCAAGACTGGGTATCTTTGTCTTGTTCCTGATCTTACAGGAAATGCTTTCAGCTTTCCATTGTTAAGTATGATGCTAGCTGTGGGTTTGTCATATATGGCCTTTACTATGTTGAGGTATGTTCCCTCTATGCCCACTTTCTGGAGAGTTTTTATCATAAATCGGTGTTGAGTTTTGTCAAAAGCTTTTTCTGCATCTATGGAGATAATCATATGGTTTTTATTCTTCCATTTGTCAATGTGGTGTAACATACTGACTTGCAGATACTGAAAAACCCTTGCATCCCTGGGATAAATCCCACTTGATTGTGGTGTATGATCCTTTTAATGTATTGTTGGATTTGGTTTGCTAATGTTTTGTTGAGGATTTTTGCATCTATGTTAATCAGCAGCCTATAACTTTGTGGTATTTTTGTCTGGTTTTGGTATCAGGGTGATGGTGGCCTCATAGAGTGAATTCGGAAGTGTTCCTTCCTCTGCAATTTTTTTGGAATAGTTTGAGGAGGATGGGGGTTAGTTCTCTAAATGTTTGGTATAATTCACCTGTGAAGCCATCTAGTCCTGCACTTTTTTGTGTTTTGGGAGTTTTTTGTTGTTTTTTCTGTACGCGGTCTTCTCACTGCTGTGGCCTCTCCCATTGCGGAGCACAGGCTCCGGACGCGCAGGCTCAGCGGCCATGGCTCACGGGCCCAGCCGCTCCATGCCATGTGGGATCCTCCCGGACTGGGGCACGAACCCACGTCCCCTGCATTGGCAGGCGGACCCCCAACCACTGCGCCACCAGGGAAGCCCGTTTTGGGAGTTTTTAAATTACTGATTCAGTTTCATCACTGGTAATTGATCTGTTCATATTTTCTATTTCTTCCTGGTTCAGTCTTGGGAGATTGTACCTAAGAATTTGCCCATTTCTTCTAGGTTGATGATTATTATTGGCATATAGTTGTTCAGAGCAGTCTCTTATGGTCCTTTGTATGTCTGTGGTGTCGGTTGAAACTTCTTTTATCATTTATGATTTTATTGATTTGGGCCCTCTCCCTTTTTTTCATGATGAGTCTGGCTAAAGGTTAATCAATTTTGTTCATCCTTTCAAAGAACCAGCTTTTAGTTTCGTAGGTCTTTTCTATTGTTTTTTTAGTCTCTATTTCATTTATTTCTGCTCTGATTTTTATTTCGTTCCTTCTACTAACTTTGGGTTTTGTTTGTTCTTCTTTCTCTAGTTCCTTTAGGAGTACAGTCAGGTTGTTCATTTGAAATTTTTCTTATTTCCTGAGGTAAGCTTGTATCACTGTAACTTACCTCTTAGAACTGCTTTTGCTGTGTCCCATAGGTTTTGTATTGTTCTGTTTTCATTTTCATTTGTGTCTAGGTATTTTTTTGTTTCCTCTTTAATTTCTTCAGTGATCCACTGGTTGTTTAGTTACATATTGTTTAGCCTCCATGTGCTTGTGTTTTCTGCAGTTCTTTTCTTGTAGTTGATTTCTAGTATCATAGTTTTGTGGTCAAAAAGCTGCCAGATATGACTTCAATTTTATTAAATTTCCTGAGTCTTGTTTTATGGCCTAGCATGTGATCTGTCCTGGACAGTGTTCCATATGCACTTGGAAAGAATGTGTATTCTGCTGCTTTCAGATGGAATGCTCTCTTTATATACACATCAATTAAGTGCATCTGGTCTCATGTGTCATTCAGGGTCAGTGTTTTCTTACTGATTTTCTGTCTGGATGATCTGTCCAGTGATGTGAGTAGGCTGTTAAAGTCCCCTATTATTGTGTTACTGTCAATTTCTCTATGTCTGTTAACATTTGCCTTATATACTGAGGTGCTCCTGTGTTGGGTGCATATATATTTACAATGGTTATATCTTCTTTTTGAATTGATCATTTTATCCATAATGTGGTGTTCTTCTTTGTCTCTTGTAACAGTCTTTATTTTAAAGTCTATTTTGTCTGATATGAGCATTGCTACTCCAGCTTTCTTTTGATGTCCATTTGCATGGGATACTTTTTCCATCCCCTCACTTTCAGTCTGTGTGTGTCCCTAGGTCTGAAGTGGGTCTCTTGTAGACAGCATACATACGGGCCTTGTTTTTGTATCCATTCAGCGAGCCTGTGTCTTTTGGTTGGAGCACTTAGTCCATTTACACCCAAGGTAACCCAAGGTAATTATCAATATGTATGTTCTGACTGCCATTTTGTTCATTGTTTTGGATTTGTTTTTGGAGGTCTTTATCCCCCCTTCTTCTCGTTTTCTTCTCTTGTGATTTGATGACTCTCTTTAGTGTCATGTTTGGATTCCTTTTTCTTTTTTATGGGTGTATCTCTTACAGATTTTTGACTCGTGGTTGCCATGAGGTTTTTATATAGCAGTCTATATATACATGTGACTGTTTCAAGGTGCTGATCTCTTAATTTCAAATATACTTTTAAAACTCTGCATTTGGGACTTCCCTCCTGGCACAGTGGTTGGGAATCCGCCTGCCAATGCAGGGGACACGGGTTTGAGCCCTGGTCCAGGAAGATCCCACATGCCATGGAGCAACTAAGCCCTTGCACCACAACTATTGAGCCCACAAGCCTAGAGCCCGTGCTCCGCAACAAGAGAAGCCACCACAATTAGCCTGTGCACTGCAACGAAGAATAGCCCCTGCTCACTGCAACTAGAGAAAGCCCGTGCAGCAATGAAGACCCAATGCAGCCAAAAGTAAATTAAATTAAAAAAAAACAAAAACGAAACAAAGAAAACCCTGCCTTTGTACTCTTCTCCCCTCACGATGACTGTTTTTGACATCATATTCTACATCTGTTTTCTGCATCCCTTAACTGCGTATGTGGATATAGATGATTTTACTACGTCTGTCTTTTAACCCCCCACTGGCTTTGTTTGTGGATGACTTCCTACCTTTACTATATGTTTGCCCTTACCACTTAGTTTTTTCATTTCATAGTTTTCTTGTTTCTAGTTGTAGCCATTTATTTTTCTTCTAGAGAAGTCCCTTTAACATTTGTTGTAAAGCTGGTTTGGTGGTGCTGAACTCTTAGTTTTTGCTTGTCTGTAAAGCTTTGATCTCTCCATCAAATCTGAACGAGAGCCTTGCTGGGTAGAGTATTCTTGGTTGTAGGTTTTGTCCCTTCATCATCATGCCATTCTCTTCTGGCCTGCAGTTTCCACTGGAAAAACCAGCTGATATAGCCTTATGGGAGTTCCCTTGTGTGTTATTTGCTGCTTTTCTCTTGCTGCTTTTAATATTCTACTTCTATTTTTTGGTATTTTAATTGCAGTGTGCCTTGGTGTGGTCCTCTTTGGGTTGATCCTGTTTGAGACTCTCTGGGCTTCCTGGACCTTGATGTCTGTTTCCTTTCCCAGGTTAAATAAGTCTTCAGTGGTTACGTCTTCAAATATGTTCCGTGCCCCTTTCTCTCTCTCCTCCTTCTGGGACCCCTATAATGCAAGCATTAAGTGCACTTGGTGTTGTCCCAGAGTCTCTTACACTGGCCTCACTTTTTTCATTCTTTTCTGTTCAGCAGTAGCAGTGACTCCCACTGCTCTGTCTCACTGATCGATTCCTCTGTATCACTTAGTCTACTCTTGACTCCTTCATTTCAGTTACTATAGTCTTCATCTCTGTATGGTTGTTCTTTATATTTTCTGACTCTGTTAAAAGCTTTTAACTCCTCACTCTGTACATCCATTCTTCTCCCGAGTTCTCTGATCATCTCTACTATCATCATTCTGGACTCTTGCCTGGGTAGACTGCCTGTCTCCACTTCACTTAGTTGTTCTCCTGGGGTTTTCTTTTGTTCCTTCGTCTGCAGCATGTTCCTCTGCCACCTCATCTTGTCTGAGTTGCTATTTGTAATTATGTACGTGGTAGGTTACGTTTCTCGACCTCAGAGAAGTGGCCCTCTGTAGGAGACATCTCATGCATCCCAGCAGCACGCTCCCCCTCATCACCCAAGCTGTATGCTCTAGGGGTGCCCCCTATGAGGGCTGCATGGTTCCTTCTGTTTTGGAGGGCTATGTGGGTGGTTTGGTGGGCTTAGTTGGCACCTGGTCTGGTTGACTGCCAAGCTCTGCCTTGTGTGGAGGCCACTGGTTGATGGGGCCTGGTCAAGAGGCGGCTGACTGCAGAATCCCCGGGGACCCTGGGGCTAGTGCTGGGTCACTGATGGGTGAAGTCAGGGTCCAGGCGACTCTGGAGCTGTTGACACCCTACTGGTGGGTGAAGCCAGGTCCTGGGGTTAGTGCCAGACTGCTGGCAGGCAGAGCTGGGTCCTGGTGTCTGGCTGCAGGGCCCAGGGATCTCAGAGCTGGTGTAAGATCGCTGGTGGCTGGGGCCAGTTCCTAACACAGTTGGGTATGGGGTCCGAGGTGTCCAGAAGCTTGCATTGGCCTGCTGTGAGCAACCGAGGTCTGCAAGCTGCAGGATTCTGGTTCTCTTGCTTCTGGTTTCTGCCCCGTGGTGGGTGAGACTGGTCTAGAGGCTCGTGCAGGCTTCCTAGCAGCAGAGGCCGGCACCTGTCAGCTGGTGGGTGGAGCTGAATCTTGGCCCTCTGGTGGGCAGGGCCGTGTCCAGAGTTGGCTGGCTGTGTGCTCAGGAAGTCTCTAAGAAGCCTGTCTGCCGAGGGGTGGGGCTATGTTCCCACCCTGCTGGTTGGCTGGTTGGCTTAAGGCATCCCAGCACTGGCACCTACAAGCGGTTGGGTGGGACCAGGTCTCGGAGCTCATGAGACAAGACGGCGGTCGCCAGCGCCAGCGTCCCCGTGGTAGAAAGCTCCCAAATATGTCTGCCACCAGCATCCATGTCCCCAGGGTGAGCTGCGGCTGCCCCCCTGCCTGTCCGAGAGCCTCTCCCAAGTCCAGCAGGTACGTCTGGCCCAGGCTCCTATCAAGTTACTGCTCTGCCCTTGGTCCCAGTGCACGTGGGATTTTGTGTACTCCCTGTAACAGCAGAGTCTCTCTTTCCCCAGTCCTCTGGGACCCCTGAAAGCCCATCCTCGGCCTTCAAAGCCACACACCCTGGGGGCCCGTTTTCCTGGTACAGGACCCACAGGCTACAGAGCCCGACGTGCGGCTCAGAACTGTCTCCTGTGGGAGAACCTCCGCGATGTACTCGCTCTCCAGTGTGTGGGTCGCCCACCCGGTGGGGGTCACGAGCCTTGATCATCTCGCACGTCTGCTCCTCCTACCCGTCTCATTGTGGCTCCTTCTCTCTGTCTTCAGTTGTAGATCTTTTCTGGCAGGCTCTGGTCCTTTGCGTCCATGGTTGCTCTGCACGCAGCTGTGAGTCCGGCGTGCCCATGGGAAGAGGCGAGCTGTGTGGGGGGGGTCTTTCAGCTCCACCACCTCGGCAGCTCTCCTGTCGACGTGTCCTTAATGCCTTCTTTAACCCCCAGCCTCCCTCCCCGCCTCTAAATGAAGAGCGAGCCTCGGAAAAACAGCGTAAATTGATACAGCGTTGAGAAACAAAATGTTATGTTATTCACGGAAAGTGAAGCTGGTTGTCCCCTTACGGTGGTATTTATTACAGCCACTTTTCAAACTAAATGAAGTAAGAAGTTTTGGGCTGGCAAGGAAAATGTTCACTGAATAGCAGTGGCAGCAGACGCAGGAGGTGAAGGGGGTTGGGGGGAGCTGGCCGTACGCTGGTGCTGGGGCCCCATGCCTGTGGGTCCGACCCACTGCCGACCTGTGCGCTTCCCACAGGTGCGGCGGCCTGGGGCTGGTGCTGGCCAGTGCGGGCTTCGGCATGCTGACGGCGCCCATCATCGAGCTGCACAACCAGAAGGGCTACTTCCTGCACCACATCATCTTCGCCTGCTGCACGCTCATCTGCATCATCTGCCTCCTGCTGCTTCCCGAGAGCCGGGACCAGAACCTGCCTGAGAGCATCCCCGACGGCGAGCACTACACGCGCCAGCCCCTGCTGCCACCCAGGCGTGGGGAGCAGCCCCTCCTGCTCACCAACGCCGAGCTCAAGGACTACTCGGGGCTGCACGACGCGGCCACCGCCGGCGACGGGCTGCCGGACCGTGCCACAGCCAACGGCGGGCGGCCCATGTAGCAGGGCCCTGGGGGCGGACCAGGCTGAGCGTGGCCACGGGCCGGCCCACTCTGCTGAGGCCAGCGTGGGGACCCCCAAGGAGCCCATGTTTGAGGAAGAGGACTTTGCAAACGACCCTTCAAAGACTTTCCTTTCTGCCATGAAACGTTTGTATTTATTTTGGTCATTTTTACGAGAAGCACTTTATTCCCTTCCCTTCACGGATCTCGAAATGGAGCCACCTCCTCGGGAAGAGGGACGCGGTGGCCGAGGACACGCTGTAAGGACCGCGCAGCCCAGGCTCCCCGGGAGGTCGGCTGCACCCTCAGAGCCAGCTGTCCCCGAGGCCGTGCGCAGAGACCGACCAGCCACCGTCTGGAGCACTCCTACAGCTGTGCTTTATTCAGACTGAAAGGTGAATGGTTAGGGTTTTGCTAGAGTCTGTGTGGTTTCTGAAGGTTTTCTCTGTAAGGTAAGAGCTCCTGCTCCGTGTGCTGGGGGCAGGCAGCTCACGGTACCATTGAACCAGCTCAGTCTTTCCCGCAAGACCATCCGTTTACACTGGATGCTGGAAGCTCTTGGGGGAAAAGCTCAACCAGTCACCAGAAATGCTGATGAGTGGCGGTACCGCCACGGTCTTCCAAGGCAGGTCCGCCCAGCTCAGCTCCTGAGCGGCAGATGCATCGAGTCGGAGACAAGTTACCGTTATCACCCCTCCTCCCAGTTCAGCTCCAGCAGGAAAGTCCCCTCTTGCAGTCAGCTTTTCTGCCAGCACAACCTGAACACACGGCTACTTCCTGAACTAAAACCAATAGGAAAATAACTAAATAGGCAACTAAGGCAGCCCCCCAGGAGGGAGCGGTGCTCTTGCAAATACGGCCCGTCAGCCACGTCCCGAGCACACACAGCGCAGAAATCACCAGCTTGGAGGCCTCGGCTCCACCGGCCGCCGGCGGAGACCCCAGAGCCTGCGGGGGACGGGCCTGCCCTCTGCTTCCGTCAGCACGGAGCTGGGCCTGGGGCCAGCAGCAGGCCCCAGCCTCCGAGAGCATCAAGACCAACTGAGAGAAGCAATAGCTCACCAAAGGTCGAGCCCCACCCCGTCCCTGGCGTCCCAGGGTTTTCATCATGTTCCTCACCTCGTCCCCCTGCCTTTCCAGGTCAGGCTCTCTGCACCTGTCTGGAGCCGTTTCAGAGGAGACGTGGGAGGTGCTGAGAAACAGCCCTCGCTGGCCAGGCAGGCACTGCCTTGTGGCAGTGCCAAGACAGCCTGGGCTCTTCCTGGAAGGGTCCACCTCCCCACGGTGCCTCTGCCGTGGGCTCTTCCAGGAAAGGTGTGGCCCCGGGTCTGTGGGAAGCAGCGAGGGGACGCCCAGCCCACAGCTGCTTGGACTCCGAGGCCCAGGAGAGAGGTGGAGCGCGTCCCCGCTCGCCTCCTGTCCCCTCCCGTCTGTCTTACCATCCCCCCGTGGTGCCCCTACAAGCTGGCGGCCACGGGGATGAGCCCCTGGCTTGGTGAGAACGCCATGAGGTGGTGAGCAGACTCGCAGGCCTGTGTGGTGCCAGCAGCTACACCGCATGGTCCAGGGCCACCGGCCCAGCCCCTCGTGGCCCTGCCTAGTGTCTTGAGTCACGTCTGTTCTGTGTTTCAGCGTCCGTCTGCACTCACCTTTATCTACAAGGCCTTTCTTCACACCTGTGCAGCTCGAGTGCCAAACCTGGGAAGCACTTCAGCCTCTCTCAGCATGTCGGCCGCAGGGTCCCCGGTCCAGGGCAGACGTGAGGCACGGGGCCAGCAGGGTCCCTGGGCCACACCTGGCAGGTGTGTCTGCACCCATCACCCCAGCTCCAGGACACCTTGCAGCCAGGCTGCTCGCTGGACCCCAGGCCGTTGCGTGCCCTCCCGCTGGCTGTGTAGACCTTTAGGGATCGTGCTCAAGCCACGGGGCAGCCGGCACCTCCAGGAAGGTGGGCACAGCACTCCCAGACCCCCGTTCCAAAGTCCGAGGTCCGTCTTAAGTGACAACAGTAGACGCTGGTCCCACGGAGCCCAGCACTGTGACCGCAGCAGTCAGGACCAGCTCGTGGACTAAAAGAGAAGCTGGCTGCGAGGGCGGGGCTCCCGGGACCAAAGTCCGGCAGGTGTGAGCGAGGGGAGGTTCCTGGCTCCTCCGTGCCCCCTCCTGTGGCCCCAGGTCAGGCTGGTCCCCTGAGGGACAGCTGTGAGCGTGGCCAAAGCAGAAAAGCTTCCTGTGGGCCGAGCCCCATGAGACCCCACAGCACGCGGGCGAGGCAGCCCCAAGCCCAGCCGGGGCCAGTCCTGCCTTGCTCCGTGAGACCCCTGTGGTCACGCGTGGACCCCTCGGCCCAGCACCCTTCGTGCTTAGTGGAGAGACGCTTCTCAGGCGCCTGCCGCTGCACGTCCGCCGCCCGGCTCGCCCAGCCCGCTGCCCGGGAAGGTCCAGCTCCTCCCCTGGCATCACGCCACACCCTCCATCCCAGCCCCCCGGGAGCCGGGACCCCCTTCCAACGAGTCAGGTACAAATGTGATCCTCCTGCCTTCTGTTCCTGTCTGGAAATCAGTAACAACTCACCTGATACCCTGCCTATTAGCACCCAAAACACACAGTAAAAGTTTTAAATGTTACATTTTCTGAAAGACTATATGACCACTTGCAACTAGGGGCAGGGGGGCTGGCAAGCTGGTCCGACCACAGAACAGGAGAAGGAAACCACCCAGAGGAAGTACTGCCCGCAAATACCACTTCCTGGCGCCACACAAGGGCGGCTGAGGTGCCGCGAAAGGACAAGCCCCTGGGCCACAGGGTGGTGGGGACGCAGTGCGGCCTGCGTGCCGCTGGGGGTGGCCCAGCAGCCCCGAGCCGGAGATTTCTGTGTGAGAACCATGTGGCCCACGTACGGACGGGACGCCTGGAGGTGCCTGCTGCCAGCACAAACCTGCACCCAGTCCTGGCCTGTCCTTCCACGTTCCTGTCTGCATGACATCACAGCTCTTGTACCCTGGGGGGAGATTTGTATGTAAACGTACAGAAATAAAAATGTTGCCCCATTAACAAACTTCCTCTGGAATGTCTTCCCTACCTCATCTGATGGTATCCAGTGAAGGGCCACGTGACCACTGGCTACGAGTAATAAACTCCGTTGATTCAGGTCTCGCTGTGTCCCTACTTCAGCGCCTGTGAAAACCCAGCCTCAGCTCTGCCCCCGGAGGACCGCGGGGGGCTTCTCTGCCTGCAGACTCCCCATCGTAAAGGCGGGCAGAGGCAGAGGAAACCTCAAACTGCCGTTCGTAGACCCCGAGAAATGGGGGGCGACAGCAGATTTCAGAGTTCTTTTCTCTTGTGTGTGGATGTCCTGCTCATCTAATCCGTGGCCTGAAGGTTCCTTGAGAGGAAACGATTCTCACACTGTGATTCGGTCAGGAGAGACTGAGAACCCAGAGCTCTCTTTAATGTAATATTTTTTAACAAGAAAGCAATATTTCTTTAATAAAGTATTTATACCGAACTCTCCTCTCCATAGCCCTGATTTTGCGTTACTTGCTCTTCCTAGAAAGGTGCCCGCTGTGCTTCCAGACCACAACCAGCCAGGGCCTTGCAGGTTAGCGTCCTGAGCCCCAGACCTGGTCCCCGGAAGGGCCTTTCCGTCCCGGCCAAAGTGTCACCGCTCTGGCTGCCGGCACCGGCTCGACACGGGACTTGCCACCCATCGCATGAACCGTGTCACAGGGCCCAAAACCATCCACCTCTCATGACAAAAGGGGTCCACGTGGACCCCAAAGATCAGAGAGTCCTTTGCCTGTAGTCCTCGGCCTTGGCTGTGCTGAGAAGCACGGGGGGGTCTTTCCAACCCCACAAAACCTGGGCCTCCGCCCGCCTGAGTCTGGGGAGGGGAACCTGTAAAAGCTCTGCCGGCAATTCGACCGGAAGTCAAGTTAAGAGCCACTGACCTGAGAAACACCAGCCTCTGGAAAGGAGTGCACGTACCACAAAGACTGGACTCCTCCACCTGAAGCGGCAGGAAGAGGCCAAGGATTAAGACGACGCAGCAGGGGCCTGGGACTTGGAGGAAAGGGGACGGGAGGACAGACAGGGCAGCAGGAAGCCAGGGAGGGGCTGACACGCTCGGATCCATTCAACAAAGGGTAAAACCATGACCCAGGTCCTAGGGGCCACGGCACCGGGGTGTGCGAAGCATTTCCAGCCATAACCCAGCCAGGTGAGACCGTCCCACTTCACAGGTGAGGAAACAGCGCCCAGAGAAGTGGGACTCGGGGAGCGGCGGGACGCGGGGACACACGACGGAAGGACCTCGCAGACCTCGGGCCTCAGGCCCCAGTCTTGACAAGACGGGCCTGACGGCGTCGTGACTGATTTCCCCTCCGGGGACGGAGAGCAGCCCCTCCGCCCACAACGGCCCCGAACCCCTCCCCCCAGGACCGCGAGGAACCCTCCCTGCCCTTTGCCTGCCTCCTCCTGCAGGTGCAGCCCTGGCGCCCAACTCCAGTGACGGCGGGAAGACCGACCCTTTAAAAACAAACGTCACGCGTGACCCTGCTGACGGCTGGCGAGACGCCGCGCGTTTATTCAGACGTCCGTCCGGGCGCGCGCGCCTGCGTCTTCGGTGCCGCCTCGGCTAGAACTTCTCGGGAAAGGCCTCCATTTCCTCCTTGATCCTGTTTTCTACCAGCAACGTGAAGCTGCTGTCGGTGTTTGGAAGGTTATAGCTGACAAACACCTGTTTGCTGGTCTTCCTGGCTGAAACGAGAGAAAGCACACGGACGCGTGCAACCCACTGCGGGGAACGGCCTGGAAGAGGAAGGCGGGCTTCCAGGGAGAGAAGCGAGCTCTGATACCTGTGGGGTCACGGGCAGCTGCTGCAGACCAGACCACAGGCACCGAACAGCGGTTCTGAAAGTCCGGTCCCCATGGCCACGGCACCGGGACCTCGTGAGAGATGCAGACCCTCGGGCCGCCCAGACCCACCGAGTCTGTTCTCAGACTCTACCGTCTGAGACCCACCGCTCTGCACATGGGGCTGGCTGGTTGTGCTGCTTTTTAAAAAGCACAGATAATGTGCAAGTATTTAAAACACTAAGGTCCTGGGACTTCCCTGGCGGTCCAGTGGTTAGGACTCCACGCCTCCACCGCCGAGGGCCTGGGTTCAATCCCCAGTCAGGGAACTAAGATCCCGCAAGCACGGCCCAAAAAGTCTATCTATACTTCGGTACCGCCCCCTCCGGCAACTCCCCCCGCCCACAGAGGGAACCGGCGTTCCTACACATACACACGTGCAGGCGCACACGCGCACACGTTCGATTTCTCAACGCGATGCGAGCGACGTGTTTTAGCTCCTTTCTACGGCACCGTTCATGGCCGACGTGAGCTGCTCCAACCACCAAAAGCACGCGCAGTTGCACACCCATAACCTGAAGGCAGGACAGGTCCCGAGGACGAGCCAGGCAGTACCGGTACCGGTCCCGGTCCCCTCTTCCTCTTTCGGTGAAATGGCTCCTCCCTGGGCCCCATCCCACAGGGGGCGGGTGCAAGCCCCTCCTCCCCCCCACCGAAGTCAGGGGCTACGTCAGTCCCATCGGCAAAGGCAAAGAGGTGGGGACGGGGGAGAGCCGGGGCAGTCGAGCTACAGCCACTCAGCCTGCCCGCGTTCAGCGGCAGGAAAGTCCCCGGCCCCGGGGGCCACTGATTCCAGTCCCTCCGCGAGCCAAGAACCATCCCGCCTGCATGGTCCACCCGGCAGCCGCACCCTGCCCCCCAGAGCCACACAGGGCAACGGGTCCCCGTCCACACCGAAGCCCCCAGCGCCCCCAGGCCGTTCACCTCTTCCACACAAGACACTGTCTGGGGGCACCTGTCTCTTCTCAGCACCCACCCTCCAGACAACTAACGACGGTTAGTGACGCATTTTCAACTGCAGGTGACCTCCCTGCGGAACGGTCCTCTGTGGCCTCAGCACACGTGTCGCCTGTCCCCCTGGGGTGCTGGCATCTCACCACGTGTGCCCGTCCCTGCTGGGCGGTGGCCGAGGGCTGCCGGGTTTGCCGATTCGGGCAAATGGGAGCCTCCATTAACGTCTGACTTTAGTTAAGTTACAAAGAACGTATTTTTTGGTCTGTGTTGTTTCAGATTATGCAGATTATAAATCGACGTAAACCACGTGAGAGAATGTTAAAAAGAGCCCCAACGTTTGCACAAAATGCCCCCAAAAAGAAAAAGAACCCTAGTTTTCGCACACAAACCGCTTCCAGGCCGCATCTCAAGGACACCGGGAGCCCACCTCACTTCACTGGAATAACCAGCTGATTCGTGGCTCATCAAACGAGCTCCCACCACCCTCCTCTCCTGGACTCTGTCCACACTGGGGGGACCCACAGGGCCCAGCTCCACAAACCAGCAGCCTCCCTCCCTCCTCCACCAGGCCCGGCACACGGGGCCTGCCTGCTGGGGGTGTGTCACCCCGAAACGCTGGCAAATACACAGTGAAGCAAAGGGGCATCAGGCCTCCCACCTGCTCTCACGTGGTTCACAAAAAACCAGCAGCTCGAACGCAGAGCAGGAGCGATAGCGCCTGGGGGTCCGGGCGAAGGCTAGGCCGGAACCCTTTCTCTCTCTCCCGCGGCTTTTCTGTACATTTTAAATGGCTTCCTCATGAAGAGTTACCAAAATAACTTACAGGTCCGGCTGCTCTAGCTTCAGGCTAAAGGACAAGCGCGGTGGGCGTCCCCAAGACGCAGCCGCCAGGCCTCTGCCCCGCCTCGTGCGACCTGCGGGCCACCTCCGCCAGTGCCCCCACCGCGTGGCCGCGCTGTGCGCATGCGTGCATCCCGGCGCGACGCACACACACGTCCCAGCTCCCCGGAGATCAGGCTAACGGGACTATCAACACAACTGCAAAACAAGCTCCTCAAAATCAGGGCCCGGCCTCATCACCACACCCCAGCCGGGACCCGGGGCTCCGCATGTGGTTGGGACACTGTGAACACGAAGGCCAGACGGGGGGCAAGGCTGCCCTGCCGGTCGAGGTCCCCAGGCGCCTGGGACCACCCGGCGGTCATGGCTACCAGCTGGGGGCACCTTTACCTGAACCACCTGGGCATCTGCAGGACGCGTGTTTGGGGTGCAGGGGGCTGGAGCCCTCCACCTTGGGGCCCTGCCTGATGCCCTTTCAGGCCACCCTAGGCCGGGCCGTCACCCTTCTGAGCTCTGAGCGACATCACCTGCGGCGAAGGGCGGTCCCTCCTGCTCCGCGGGGCCCCACCGAACCCCCGGAGGCTAACTGGAGCCGCCGCCCACTAGGCACTGTGGGCGTCACTCGCCCTCTCCTCCCACGAGGAGGAGGAGCAAGATCACCTGTCACTGGTCGGCCTGGATGGCAGCCAGGGTAACACGGGAGCCCGCGAGGAGCACAAGCCCCGAACGGTGCGGGTACCAGGTCAGCCCCCGAGAAGCCCAGTGTACGAGGCCTTCCTTCCCGCAGAGACCGGGGGCCCGCCTCCCAGACAGTCTTCCTCCTCCAGTGACCGCCTCCCGGCTCCACCGAACGAGGTCCCCACCCAGGCACTCGGGCAGCTAAGCTACAGGACCTACCTAAGCGCTGGGCGAGGCCGGTGGACGTCGTGTCGGACATGTCCCCAAGGAGAGCAGTGGACACAGGGATGGGGTCCTGCAAGGAAAACAAAGGCCCAACGCTCCTGATCACCTGAGCACCCAGGGTCCCACGGCCCCCCTTCCTGTCCCAGGCTGGCCTCCCCCTGCGGTGGGCCCGTGTCACCCTAGTTCGGCAGCCTCTCCTGGCAGCAGGCAGGCCTGCCCGGTGAAGGGCCGGAGCAGCCCAGAGGGGCGAGTGGCTGCCAAGGCAGGGGGGCAGGGGCGCCCCAGCAGCTGACAGGGCCTGGAGGTCAGTGCAGGCTCTGGACTCTCGGAAGGTCTGAGCAAAGGGATGACGATACTGCAGCCCAGGGGGAACTGGCCGTAAGGCAGCGCCGAGGGCTGAGCCACGACCTCCAAAAGGTACGTCCAGGTCCTAAGCCCTGGCACCTGTGCAGGTGACTTTATTTGGAAATCGGGCCTTTGCAGACGTAACTGAGCTGTAAGTTAAGGTGAGAAGGACCCTACATCTGGTAGGACTGGTGTCTTCAGAAGAAGGAAAGAGACAGAGGCACACAGAGAAGACCTGTGATACTGGCAGCAGCACTGGGGGTGACGAGCCTGCCACCAGCGCTAGAAGCCCAGAGACACAGGACGACTTCTCCCCCAGAGCCTCCAGGAGGAACCAGCCCTGCTGACACCTTGAGTCAGACTTCTGGCCTCCAGATCTGGGAGGGAATCAGCCTGTTGTTTTCAACCACCCAGTCTGTGGCACTTTGCAACAGCAGCTCTGAGAAACCTATAACGTGGCAAAAGGGACCTCAGACGCCACGAGAGATGCAGGTTTGGCCCAGGCAGCAGGTGAGAAGAGGCTGGATTCTGCAGGTTCTGCTGACAGCAGTGCCTGCTGCTTCACTGACACTGGGCGCGTGAAGCGTGGGAGAGGGGATCCAAAGATGACCCCAAGGTTGGGACGGAGCTGCTGTAACAGAGAGGGGCTGGCTGCTGGAGGAGCAGGGCCGGAGCCTGACAGATGCCTATTACACCCGCCAGCGAGACATGGGAGGGGAGGGGAAGGGCGGGAAAGAGGTCTGGGCCAGAAACGTAAATAAATGTGGTCAACACAGAGCCGGCAAGAAAAACGGGCAGATGCCACCCCCCAGGGCGAGTGTGAGCGGACAGCAGAGGTCCCACGAGGGAGCTCTGACTCTCCAACCAGAAATGGAGGAGGACCAGCCGAGCGGCGGGACGCAGCTCTCCCCGGGCGGGTAGCGCAACCCTCCTCGACCCCGGTCCCGGGGAGCCCCAAGCGCCCCTCCCCGACCCAGGACAGCCCTGGGGGCCACCGAATCCGCGGTCTCCCCGGCGGGCACCTGGTGGGCACGGGGCGCGCGCCTGAGGCCCTCGGTCACCGTCCGGCCCCCACCGGCCCGGTCTCCGGGACCCCATCCCTCCCCCGCATCCCTAGCCCCCTCCGCCCCCTCCCGGACCCCGCGCCGCTGCCCCTCCCCGCCTGCCCCTTCCCTCGCCCCCCGCCCCGGCCCCTCTACCCACCCACGGCCCTCCCGCCGCACTCACGTAGCGGGTGCACATGGCCACGGAGAGGTTGCGCAGGTGCGGCGTGGCCCCCACCCACAGGAAGAGCGAGTCCGTCAGCCGCATGACGTGGAAGTGGACGAGCTGCTCCCACAGCCTCGCGCTGAAGTTGTGCAGGGAGACGTTCCCTCTCGCAGCAGCCCCCGGCCCCTCCATGCCGCCCGGAGGCCCCGCCGCACGCGCCCGACCCGGTTCAGCCGCGCCGCCGCCGCCAGACCCGAGCAGGCGAGCGCCGAGAGGTCGAGCGCGCCTTCGTTTTCGATCCCGAGGTGGGGCGGGGCCTGGGGCGGGGGCGGATCCCGGTGTGGGCGGGGCTTTCCGGGGAAGGGCGGTGCCCAGGTGGGACGCCGGGGGGCGGGTCCCAAGAGTGGGCGGGGGCGGGGCGGGGGCGGGCCGGCGTCCTTGCGGACAGCAGTGTAGACTTGTGGGAGCGTCTTACCTGGTGGAGACGCGCCGCCCAGCAGAGGGCAGCGCTGTTCAGTCGGTGCCGCAAGTACTCAAAGCAGCCGCCTCCGTCCCTCGTGCTCGGTTAGATTTTCCAAAATCCTCCTGCTCCCAGCAGCCCCGTAACAGCAGGAAGCCTTGAATGCAGCTAGCCGTGAGGATGGCAGCGATATTGGGGAAGCTCTAGAAAGGAAAACTGCATGGACTGAGCGGGGTGGGTTGGCACGCCTTTGGACCCAGACCCCCTGAGCTGATGTCCTGTACAAGCGTGGGCCTTGGCTAACCGTTCAACCCCTGAGACTCAGTCTCCCCATCTGCAAAGTGGAAGTAAGAACAGGTGCCTCTCAGAGGCGTGGGAAGCAGGTGAAAGGGGGCCACTGTCATCCCTGCTGGGGACCTTGACTTGTAGTCACTCTGGGACACTCGGAGTTGACATAGGAAGGCTTCAGTGTGTTGGGACAGAGTGTTTGTGGTAAACGCACACAGCGCCCGTTTTTGTCAGATTCTGTTACAACTGACTCTTGGGTTTTATGTCAGAGCTATCAGAGTTGTGCTTGTTAAATCTCTAGTAGATCTAAGTCGACTAAATTGACATTTAAGACAGTAAGTATTGTTAAAAGTTTGTTCCCTTTGCTAATTATCAATGATTCAATTATGTACTTAATTTTCAGGTCAATAGTTTCTAACAGCTTTATTAAGGTATAATTAACCTACAACAACTGCACTATTTAAAGTATACGAATTGAAGTTGTGACGTGTGTAACTCATGAAACCATCCCCACAATGAAGAGAATGTACATATCCGTCACCCCCAGAGGCTTCCTCAAGCCCCTTGTAACCCCTCTTGCCTCCCCCAAACACTGTGCTGTACTTGGTCACTAGTTTGCACTTTCTAGAGTTTTATGTAAATAGACCGTACAGTAGGTATAATTTCTGGTCTGCCTTTTCACTCATCACAATTATTTTGAGATTCATCCAGGTTGTTGCATGTGTCAGTCGTTCCTTCCTTTGCATTGATGACCAGCGTTCTGCTGGGTGGGCGCACCACTGCTTGTTTATCCCTCACGTGGTGATGCCCATTGGGCTGTTTTCAGTTTGGGGATATTGCAGTCAAGCTGCCATGAACACGTGTGTACAAATCTCTGTGAACATATGCTTTCATTTCTTGTAGTTAAAGACCTAGGAGTAGAATGGTTGTACCATGTGTAACTTTTTAAGAACCTGACAAGCTGTTTCCACAGTGACTGTACCCTTGTATGTTCCCATCAGCAGAGTGTGAGCTCTGGGTCCTCCACATCCTCAGCCAGGACCATATCAGCTGCTTGGTGTGGTCAGTCTTTTTCATTTTAGCCATTCTAAGGAGTATTTTAACATGATTTTAATTTGCATTTCCTTAATTATTCATGAACCTCAGTTTACACTTCACACCATACGCAAGAGTGAACTCAAAATGGTTCAGAGACCTAAACATGAAACCTAAAACTGTAAAACTTCCAGAAGAAAACGTAGGAGAAAAGTTTTGTGACCTTTAAACAGACAAAGATTTCACAATAAAACACCAAAAGCATGATCCATAAAAGAATAAATCAGAGCTTCCCTGGTGGCGCAGTGGTTGAGAGTCCACCTGCCGATGCAGGGGACGCGGGTTCGTGCCCCGGTCCGGGAGGATCCCGCGTGCCGCGGAGTGGCTGGGCCCGTGAGCCTGCGCGTCCGGAGCCTGTGCTCCGCAGCGGGAGAGGCCGCAAGCGGTGAGAGGCCCGCGTACCGCAAAAAAAAAAAAAAAAAAAAAGAATAAATCGATGAACTGGACTGACGGAGCAGGTGATGTCACCCACACATCAACTCTAATACCCGCTAATGCTTTGTCCCCTTAGAAGACAAACACTTTTTCTTTCTTTTTTTTTTTTTTTTTTTTTTTTTTTTTGCTGTACACAGGCCTCTCACTGCTGTGGCCTCTCCCATTGCGGAGCACAGGCTCCAGATGCGCAGGCTCAGCGGTCATGGCTCACGGGGCCAGCTGCTCCGTGGCATGTGGGATCCTCCCGGACCAGGGCACAAACCCGTGTCCCCTGCATCAGCAGGCGGACTCTCAACCACTGCACCACCAGGGAAGCCCCAAACACCATTTTTAAAACAGAGAGTTTCTCTCTAAAGAGTTTTGAAGAGCTGTCTTGGGAAACTAAGGCAACAAGCTAACACCCTGTTGCCCCCTGTTCTCCCTGACACCTGCCCAGCGCAAGCGGGAGCGTCCTCCTTTCTGCTCCTCCGCAGGCTCAGATAACTGCTGGGGAAGCCACATGACGCAGCAGGTGGGGCTCACAACCTCCAGGCCCCCCATCATCAGCTGCCCCTCAACACACTGTCCTGTGGGCCCCAGGTTGCATCCTCTCATTTACCTTGAGGACTTTTCTCCTCAAGTCCTAACCCTAGCCCACATTCAGCCGATGCCCCAGCTTCTGAGTGTACAAAGAAAACAGAGGTCATCGGGCTCGATTTCCCCAAATCCTTGTCCCTCCTCTCAAACCCTTACCTTCATGTGACCCCACTCTTACCTCCTTCTCCCCCTCATTAAGCAGGAGATGCCCCTCGCCTTGTCCCAGGTTGATCTCTCCCCCTGTGCTCTGACCCTCTCCTCCACGTCCTCAGGAACCCACTCCATCAACCACACTGGCTTCTCCAAAGACTCTGGGATGGACTCTGAGATGTGCCACCCAGACCCCTTCAAGAAAGGACTGGTTGTCCCAGCTGCTGGCAACGCCATTAGCAGAGAGCCTTCCACTGGGGCCTCCTGCAGTGTCTGCACGCCCTCCCCAGGGCAGCCCACACCCAGTGACTGGCAGAGGCAGCTGTGTAAAGGCCAGGCCGTTTCAGCCCAGTGCAGGACAGCTGTGATGGGCCCTTTTCGCTCCACAGTGCCCACGGAGTCAGCTCAGGGTGTAAGGTGAGGGCGATACAAGGCTAGTAGTCACCCTACACAAAACATGTAAACACAAAACATGCAAGCTACAAGTGGATAGCAGTTGCGTTACAGATTCACTCTGGCAGTGCACCCTGGTCGCAAAACATGGAGGATGGATGACCAGCAGTCACCCTGATCTTGTGGTCCCTTTGCTCAGTCTCTGAGAACCAAATAACTGAAGAGGTGACCAGGTCCCCTGCAACACACTGTGACCCCCAGCCCTTCCCCAAAGGGACCAGTGGCCATTTACTCAGGTACTGGTACACTCGGGAAAGAGGAAGACCCAGGCATTTCAAGGGTCAGAGCTGGCATTGAGATATGAGGACCAGAAAATAAGCAGAGTGCTGGCCAAGGGTCCACTAGGTCTGCAGACCCATCTGGGGCCATTCACCTGGTCCCTGAACATGTAATTGGGGTGGACGCACTTGGAAGTTGGCACGGCCCCATACTGGGTCCTTGGCCTGGGGTAGGAGCTACCATAGTGGAGAACGCCAGGGGGGAGCCTGTGATACTGCCCCTCCTCAGCCAAGCAGTACTGCATCCAGAGGAGGCTGGAGCATTGTGGATCCAAAGGATGCAGTGGCGGTGGTCCTCATCCCTCTCTACTTCACCAGCTGAGGCTGGAAGACGGCGATGGACCACCATAAACTCAACCAAGAAGCAGTCCCAATTGAAGCTGCCTCAGCAGCTGTGGTATCTTTGCCAGAGCAGAGTAATAAGTCTTCAGGTACATGGCAGGTGGACCAGGATTTGGGAAATGCATTCTTTTCTCTTCCGATCAGAAAAGAGGAGCAGAAACAGTCTGCACTGACATGGATGGATGACAATATTCGTTTATATGAACAGTACTCACAGCCCAAGGCTGTGTTAGCGCTCCACCCCCTGACAAAATGTAGTCTGAAGAGCTCTACACTGTAGACATTCCACATGATGTCACACTGATGTATTACATCATTGTCACCTCTGTTTCACCAATGCCCTGTCGTCCTCAGCTCACACTTATGGCTGTATGCAGGATCCCATAAAAATAGCTGAAGAATGGGGTAAAAGCCTGAGCTTGGTTTTTGGACGGGTCAATGCAAGCTACAAATGGACGGCAGTTGCATCACAGATTCACTCTGGCAGTGCACTGGTCATCTACTGTGTGTCGACAGAGCAGTAGCCCAAGGTTAGGTTATACACAGACTCACGGGCAACGGCCAGTGGCCTGGCTGGGCTGGTCAAGGACCTGTAGGAAGAAAGACTGGAAGATGGAGGGCAAGGAAGTCTGGGGAAGAGGCATGTGGATGGACTGTCCATGAGGTGTGGAGATCACTGTAGCATGCGCTATCACCCAGCAGAGAACGTCCACCACAGGCGACAAATTTATCAACTCAGTGACCAAAGGACTCCATCACTTGATGTTGGTCGGCCCTGTCTGCCACCACCCAGGGCTGGCACAAAGGGCCAAGAACAAAATAGCCGCCACGGCAGCAGAGATGGGGGTTCTGCAAAGAGCGAACGGCACGGAATCCCACTGCCCAAGGGCGACCCTGCAACTGTGCCACCAGACGTCCTACTGGCCAGGAGACCCAGGCCCCAGCTCTCCTCTGGCGCTGCTCCCCAAGGGTGGGAGCAGGGTGGTGGTGACGGGCTCCCTCCACCCAGAGGCGCCAGCGATTTGTTCTCATGGGGGCCACATCCCAGGTACAGGTTTGCCCTCCTGTCCGCAGGGCCTCAGAGAGCGCCGCCATCCAAGTGCTTACAGAGCATGTCCTCTGCGTGGCATTCCACGTAACGTCACTGAGACAGTGAAAGAGGTGGGAGAGTGGACCCAGACCCACGGGAGCCGCTGGTCTCATCACCCTCTGCCACCCACAAGCTGCCGCCCACCGAAGAAAGAGATGCTCAGAGATGGTGAGGGCGGGGAGCCATCCCCCGGGACACCCTACGCAACCTGAAGCGAAGAGCTTCCCATGGTGCCATGTCCCCAAGAGGAAGACGTCTTGAGCCAAGGACACCAGGAGTGGCAGCGGGAGCAGCCGCACTCACCATCCTCCCAGAAATCCATCTCGGGGACGGTGCTCCCCAAACCGTCACTCACAGCAGGATCAGAGCCCCCAGGGGACATGGCAGGAGTCCGCTAAGCCATTGCTATGTGTGGCTGTCACTAGCGCTTCGGGATTCTTGTGTCCAGAGCCCCGCAAGTCTCGAAGCAGAGGCAGCGTCCCAGCAGTGAGGTGCGCCCTGATGTCAGGAGGAGGTTAGGGATATTGTCACCCCTAGGGGTAGGGAGGAAAATGTCCTGCTCCTGGGTGACCTACTTGCGAGTCATTTGGTATCCCCTGCCCAGTTGTGACAGTAAGTGGACCAAAAAGCACCTCTGGCCTAAGGGCAGATCCCCCTTCCAGGAAAGAACTGTCACTGGGCCCTGGGGTCTGGGACCTTCAAGTGTCACCCCTCTTGATTACCTCAGCTGCTGAGAGCCTCCTTGCCCAGAGGTCTTTCCCGGGGGCTCTACAGCCATTTTAGCTCCGGAGCCCCCCATGGGGTTGTTGCCAAGCTGGGTCCTTGGACCCTTTAATCTCTTAATCAATAGAAATTGATAAGAGGCCAGACGGGAAATTCAGGCAAGGCTTTAATTGGACTCTTGCTACAGCGCAAGTTAACGAAAAGAAGAAACAGGTGCCCTTGCCCTCCCTAAGTGGGGGCGAGCTGTCCCTTTAACAGGCTAAAGGGTGGAGGTGGATCAGCGGGTCGGGCTGGAGGCGTGTCTTAGTGTCACCCCCTTGGTGATGCCGTGTGCAGGGGGCACGCGCAGGACCCTGCCCTTGCTCCCGGCACCTCAGAAGTGGCAGCTGGTTTGTGGTCTCTTTGTGTCTTGTTGTGCATAATTTGCCCCAGCTGCATATGCGTGCAGTTACCTTTAGTCCCTTATACTTTCTATTCTGTTGCTCAAGGAGACGTTTGTCCAGGTGCCAGCTCTGCAGCAAAGGGCCCCGGTTCCCAGGGTCAGCGGAGGCTTTGGGGTCTGCACCGTCCTGCTCCCTTTCCCAGGCCCATCCTCTCCCTCCTTCCATGGGTGTGCATTCCCAGCGTCCTCTCTCATCAACATTCAGACTAAGCTCTCTGAATTTGCTTTCTGCAGAACCCAGCCCGGGATAGCTCCTTCGGGGGCCTGCCCTCATCTCACTTGGCACTTTCCCTGGGCAGTTACATCCATGGACCTGATCCTGCTCATCACCCACTCTCCAAAGTGTGAACCTGCAGGCAGCCTCGCTCTGCTTCGAGCCGCACGCATGCCTCCCGGCCAGCACCTCCTAACCGTGCCCAAGCACCTGGACCCATCATCTCCGCCATCCGCTGCCCCCGCCCCCAGCCCTCTCCCTCCTGTCGTCCCGACATGGGTGAATGCACACCTGGCCCTCCCTTTCCCCACACAAACTCAAGAATCCTATTTCTGCAAACAGTGCAGACGTCACCCCCGCCCCCTCCGGCCCTCGCCCTGCCCGCCCTGCCCTCCGTCCTGGCACAGACCCTGCCCGTCTGTCGCCTGGGCGGCTGCTGTCGCGTTCCGACTGGCTTCCCTGCCGCCTGCTTCACCGGCTCCCAATTTGTCCTTCTCACCGAGCGAACGAACGAATGGATGGAGAGATGGACTGAGTGACTAAACCTGCCCACGTCACTTCCCCTAACTGTTCTTCAGCGGTGTTCAGACCTAACACCTTTGCAGACGTCAAGGCCCCTCACCTCCTGACTTGATGCCCTGCTGACACCAAGCTCCACGAGGCGGCCAGAACCCACCGCCTCCGTTTGCCCTGTGCTCCACTGCACGCCGTGCCCCTGCCCACCCCAGCTTTCCTGCAGGGGAAACCCCGGAGGTTTGCCCCGACTCTGCCCCTTAAGGAAGCCTTCCCCGCCTCGGGCAGACGGGCTGCAGCTTCTCCTGGCCTGCCTTTTTACTGCCCACAGAGCAATCGTTTCATGCAGTGGCCTTTTTCATGCCCATCTTCCTTCTCAGGAAGCTCCTTAAGGGCAGCTACAGGGTCTCTCATCTTCCAAGCGGTAGCCAGCAGGGGCCCTGCCGGTCACAGGCAAAGCAAATACTGATTGAGCGGTTGAGTGAGGAAATGCTGGAAGAATAAACAGAGAACTTCTCAAGGCTGCAGGCCCCAGGCCTGGCCCGCTGCTCCTTAGCCCTGGGCCCCTCTGCTAGGTCTGTTACCTGAGCTGTAAATGGAGAAGATTGGCTTGGATTATCTCTAGGGCGCCTTCTAGGGCTAATACCCTGTGAAGATCAGATAAGAATGCAGACCGGTAACCAGATCCTTCCATTCCAACCGGACCAGGAGGGTGTAATTCCACAGGGGACCACAGGGTGGCAGGTGGGAAGGAGGCGGGCTCCATGCAGAGTGGCCTTGGCTTTGCAAAGCCATGGGGAGGGCCTGAGTTCCTCCCCTCAACTCGGGGAACTCTGTCAGGGCCGGGCTTTTCTCTAAACTGTGCAATTTTAGAACACTCACATCTCCGTGAGGGCCAGTATTTTCTCTAAACTCTGCAATTTTAGAACACTCAGATGAAACAGCAGTTTCTGTTTCCCAGGTAGACACGGCCCACAGATGCAAAGGCCCAGCAGGAGGCTGTGAAAGAGGCCAGCCTACCAGCTGTCTGCTTGAAGAGACGAAGGGGCCCCGGTGTTCTGACTCATCCCTCTCTTCTTTCTGCCACCGGGTTGTGAGCTTTGGTGTGAATTTCATTCACCAAGGACCAAGAACTACAGGGTTTAGATGATGGATAAGAGAACTGCCCGTGGGGAGGACACCTGTCAGTTTCCTACCAAGTGAGGAAGGGTGAGTCCTGGGTTCGTGATGTGCCCACCTGGAGATGCAGCTGCCCCCGGGCACGTGCCCAGTGAGTCACAAGAACATCGAGGATGTTTACAGCATCACAGGATTCTCTCACGAGATCCTTGGGCCTTTCATCCAAAATCAAACCCAAACTCTGTGATATGCCATGGTTGGTCATGTGGTATTTGGGTTAGTACTAGACCAGGTTATGCTGTGGTAACATTTTAGCCCTGAAATGGCAGTGCCGTGATGTAACAAACTCTAGCCTCAGCTCATGCATTTCTAGCTTGGGATGCAGGCAAGGGGGTAAGAGGTAGGGTGGGGTCTCTGCTGCATGTGGTCCTTCAAGGACCCAGACTGCTCCTTGGGTCACAGCTGCAGGGGTGGGTCCAGCCTTTCAATGCTCCAACTTAGAAGTGACACATCACACCCTCTCATTGCCCGTTAGCCAGAAATAGTCACCTGTCACTGCCTACCTGCCGGGGGTCGAGGGGTTACAAGCTGTGGGGGGCAGATGGAGTGTTTGATGAGCACCACTGTCCCTGCCACAGTGACAAAACAGATCAGGACCTACTGAGAGCCTCTGCAGCTGCCAACCCGCGTTGTCCAGATTTTCCAGAGGCCTGAGGTCAGGAGGCGAGGCCCAAAGCTGCGTCTACCACCCCAAGTGCTCGATCTATCTGGGTCACTGTCTGCCCCGAAGAGTACATGATAACCCGCATCCTGCTTCAGACCTGTTCCCCCACCAAAGCCCACGAACCTCCTCCAAGCCCTCCTCCGTCCTGTGCCTGTGGATAAAGATCAGCCCTCCTCTCACACTGGCCCTGCCTAACCTCCAGGGCACCACCCAGAGGCTTGTCTCTCTCTCCTGCATCCTCGAGTCCACCCCCCCACTTCCAGACTATTCCCGTCAGGGTGTATTTTTGCCTCCCCACTGACTCTGATCACCCCACCCCTGCCATTCCTCACCCTTTCTTTCCTGAACTCACCCCACTGGGCCGCCCTTCCCGTCACTGAGCTGCTCTCGCCGAGGCCACCGAACAGCCCGCTGTGTCAGAGCTGAAGCCCGACACCGTCCCCTCCCAGCCTGGGCTGCCGTGGCTTCCAGGCTGTTCCGGGCTGTCTCCCCCTAGTTCGGGGTCACAGTCCCAGCCTCCTCTGTTCTGGGGTCCACCCTCTCCCCTCGCTGCTCTCCCTCTCGCCCCCCAGCCCATAGCTTACAAACCTCCTACACACTGACTTCTCCCAAATTTGTGTCTCTGGAGCCAGCCTCCTTCCTGAGCTCCAGCCCTATAGGGTCGGCTGCCCACCCAGCATCTCCATCTGAATGTGCCTAGAGACCTCTAACTTTACGAGGGTCCCCCAGGAAGCCTGCCCCCCACCGCTGTCTCCCCCCTCGGAACGCGGCCCCTGATTCGTAGGTGTTCAGGCATCTTCCTCTCACACCTGCATCTCCCTCATCAGCAAATCCTACTAGCTCTATGCATCACCTCTGCCGTCGCCTGCCGTCTGGACTCAGGCGCTAACCTTCTAAATGGTCCCCCGGCCCCGCCCTCATCCCCTTACCATCTATTCTCAACATAACAGAGTGAGTCCTTTAAAGTGGCTTTCCTCTTACCTCATTTTTGAAATAGGAGGATTAGATTCTCCAACCAAAATTGCCTAATATGAGCAGTCTGTTTCCAGAGAAGTCTTCCAGAATGTTCACCTTCCTGGGGGCTATCAGAACCATTCCTATTTCTTTTCTAATTTCCCCTGTCAGTCCTCGAATCCCCCGAAAGCTATATTCCCAGTGCATCCACCTCTTCCCTGGCCTCCCCCGCCCCGTCTCCACAAGTGCAGACAAAATATTTGTGCTGGCAGCAGCTGTCGCAGAGCTTTCCTTAGCTCACAAAAGAAACCCTGCCCAAGTTCTGAGGTCATCAGGCTCTGGCATCAAAGGAAAATTAGATAATCCTATCAGTTTGCTCCAGAGGGAAACAAACCTTAAAGTGGACGGAAACAAGTTGAGTTGTCACTGTGATCACAGACAGAATCATCCGCCCTGAGATTTTTCTGTAACTCCCTGAAAGATGTCAATACAGTTTCTTTATCAACTATGCTTCAGTACAGCCCCGCCTGCCCCCCACCCAGGTTAACCTGCTCAGCCCCTGCTGCAGACCGGCCTCCCACGCCCTCACTCCACGCCGGACTCGGCAGGAGCCCCAATTCCACCCTAGGACGGAGCAGGTCTGGGCCCTTCCTCTGGCTGACCCATGAGTGATGAATAAAAAGGTCCCCCCCAGTCCGTCTGGCCAGGGGAGCAGCCGCCTGGGTGCCCACACAGTCCCCGGGAAGGACAACACAAGCCTAGGATTTAGGGGAGCAAAGCAGGAAAGGGGGTTCCAACAAGGGGCGTGGCCGTGTGTCCTCACGCCCCTGACCCCTGCTTCTCCCAGCGGCTTTTAGGGCACACGGAGCTGTGGAAAGAGCATTTCACCACCTTGACCCCCAGGCAGACACCAGACGATAATTAACAATGGGGGGTGGGTGCAGGGCCGCACTGCGAGGGGAGCTGGGGGCCAGGTTAGTCCGGGCAGGGCGCTGGGCCTGATGGGGGACAACCAGGCGGACAAGGAGAAGCCTGTGAGCCACAGACCCGGGAGCGTGTCCTACAAGCAGAGAAGCCCAGCCGCCGGGAGGGGGTCACGAGTGGGACACCCTCACGACGATCCTGTGAGGTGGGTGTTGTGACTCGAGTTTTCAAGCAAGGAAATGAACCCCAGGATAGACAAGGGACCCAGAAGGCACTTGGTCACTGAGGGTGGAGCATGGCCTCTATGGGCACCACCGGGGGCCCCCTCCCCCTCAGGGGGCGGGGCTGAATGCCGCCGGGAGCCAGGGTGGAGGCGATGCACAGGCTGCGGGGTGTCGGGGGCAGGGAGCCTGCTCCACGCGGCCCTCCCACGGCAGCTCCCACAGCTGGACATCTGCTGTGGCCCTGAAGGTGGACAGTGACTCTGGGGCCGTGTCACCAACGTCAGTGGGACTGATGTCTCTCATCCCGGACCTCAGAGTTCCCCACAACCCCAGTGCTTAATATTTCAGTGAAGTAAGTGTTGGTCTCAATGTGATTTTATTTTGTGACTCAGCACTTTTCAGATAAGCAAACTCACACACCTGGAGGGGGACCCTTTCCACGGATGGCGTGTACCCCCTGGGGCGGGGAAATGTGGTCGTGCGTGTGACTGTGTTGGGGGGTGACTTGAAGGCTCCGGGGCGCAGGTGGGGTCGGTGGCACTAGGCGACTCACAAGGAAGCAGAGACAGCTGCCAGCGGAAGATGGAGCTTACATCCCTGTGTCCAGCGCCGGCCCGCCTCTGGGCGCAGCCCCTAAGGCTTTCGCAGAATCCTCAGCCACACTTCAGAGCTGAGCCCGCGATCAGCAGACACGGGGGACAGGGAACAAAAGCCTGCGTGTGCGTGTGTGTGTGTGTGCGTGTGTGCGTGTGTGTGTGTGTGTGTGTGTGTCTCCTGCTGAAAGGATCATGTGATGCAGAAATCCATCCGCAGAGGCCCTGCCGTGGGAGGGGCAGGTGGGGCTGGCTGCTTAGCACGTTGAGGGGTGTCTCAAGAATGTCAAAGCCCCTTCCCCGCCTTGGTGCCCGGACGCTGCGTGAGCCACGGCCCGTGGGCCAGCCCCTCGGCCCCGAGCCCCCTCCTAGTGTGCAGACGGGTCTGTTCTTGGCACAAAGGAGACCTCCTTCGCCCAGAACATGGCTGCTGGGCGGGTCCGTTTCTGGTGTTTTCTTCCTGGCCCTGAAGACGAGCCCAGCGACCCAATAAAGAAAGATGCGGCCCATGAAAGCAGCTGTATTTCAAGGAGAACGGGGAGCAAGCCAAGGGAAAAAATGAAAAGATCCAGTGACAAAACGCCCATTCATGGGTTCACTCGGCAAACATTTACTGAGGCCATCTGTGCTCCAGGCCCCGCGCTGAGTGCCGGGGGCACAAAGATGCCCTTGAGCGCGTGCCCCGCCCCCGGCTGCCCACCCTGCTCCCCGGGCCGCGAGCAGAGGGAGGGTGGCACCACTCCATCCACGCACCGCGTCCCAGGACCGGGAGCGCAGGTGTGTGAACGCGCATCACACCGGGATGAATGGACCTCACAGTGAGGGGCGCAGATGCATCCAAAGCTGATGGATTCCTGGTGCCACGGGTCAGGACCTGGGTTACTCTCTGGGGCGAGGGACGGGGACCACCAAGGGGCTCTGGAAGGTGTGCAGTGTCCACTAGGACAGTCGTGGAGCCGTGCACTGTGCTCTGAGCACTTTCTGAATCGATCCTTGAATAGCTTAAGAATCTGTGTGACTCTACAGATGTTTGTATCCTGACTCAGAGAGCAGGAGGCCTTTAAAGGCAGCTATTCTACATACTACCTTTGCACAGAACCAATCTAAACGGTACTGGTCCCTTCCGTATTCACCCCAAACTTCATCACATCTCAACCAAAAGGTCTTTATCTCAGTCCATAAAATGCAGCAATTAAGCCCACTGATCCTAATGATGCCACCTGGCTTGCACAGAGGTGAGTTCCCAAGCAGTTTTTCATTTATTCATACCTATGTTTATCCTACAAACAATTATTGAGCGACTACTGTGTGCCAGGCACCAGGGGAACAACAACAACAAAAAATGAGGAAGACAAAGCTCTTTCTAGTGAAAGAAATGGACAAGCAAATAGCTACAGTGCAGCTCAGTAAGGGCTGGGCTAAAGGCAAGCAGAGTGACTTGGGCGGTTCACCCAGCGCAGGCTGAGCCCTTAGGAGGGCTTCCTGGAAGAGGTGGGGTGGAGGGGGAGGGCGCAGTCAGAT
Organism: Mesoplodon densirostris; assembly: GCF_025265405.1. Lineage (NCBI taxonomy): Eukaryota > Metazoa > Chordata > Mammalia > Artiodactyla > Ziphiidae > Mesoplodon > Mesoplodon densirostris. The sequence continues at coordinate 2,997,234 of NC_082670.1, read as the reverse complement.
GGACCAGGTGGGAGGCCTGGGCTGGGCACAGGCACCACGTGGGGGGAAGTGCAGGGCGCTCAGAAGGCGGGGTCAGCACTGACGACACAGCTGGGGGCACAGGACAGAGGGGCTCAGGGCCTGTTCACTGAACAGGGAGAAGGGTGAGCTGAGAAAGGGCAGCGAGACAGAGGAAAAGGGAGGGTTAAATTCAGCAAGATCCCCCCAGTGAAAAGCCTCATCTGAGCATCCGGACACCCACTTAGAGTGGTGACCTTGCCTTAGAAAGGGAGGACATTCGACACAGGCTACAACACGGAGGAACCTTGAGGACACTGTGCTCCAGTGAATAAGCCAGACACAAAAGGACAAATACTTGACGGTTCCACTTCTGTGAGGTCCCTAGAGGGGTCAGACTCAGAGAGACAGAAAGTAGATGGTGGGGCAGGGACTGAGTGAGAGGAATGGGGAGTTAGGGTTTAATGGGGAGAGAGCTTCGGGTTTGCAAGATGAAAAGAGTTCTGGGGCTTCCCTGGTGGCACAGTGCTTGAGAGTCCGCCTGCCGATGCAGGGGACGCGGGTTCATGCCCTGGTCCGGGAAGATCCCACATGCCGTGGAGTAGCTGGGCCCGTGAGCCATGGCCGCTGGGCCTGCGCGTCCGGAGCCTGTCCTCCGCAGCGAGAGAGGCCACAGCAGTGAGAAGCCCGTGTACCGCAAAAAAAAAAAAAAAAAAAGGGGTGACCCTAGCTCAGAAGGTCAAATACATTCACACGATGTATTTAACCAAGTCTCATCACCCTAAGAAGCCTCCACGCACTCTGCTGCCCAAACTATACCAGGTCTTCTTGAGACAGCCTGGGACCTGGGCCCCTTTGCTGCAGTGCTTTCACCTGAACAAACATCTCCTAGAGCACCAAAATACAAAGACTCTATAAGGGATGAAAAACAACTGCACGCATGCCCAGCTGGGGCAAATTATGAACAACAAGGCCAAAACCCAGCTGCCATTTCTGAGGTGCCGGGAGCAAAAGCAGGGTCCTGCGCATGCCCCCTGCACACGGCGCCACCAGGGGCGTGGGCAGCCCACCTAAGCCACACCTCTGATCCGCCCCCTCCGCAGCCCGTTTAAGGGACCAGCCTGCCCTCCTCAGCGAGCAAGCAAGGGCACCTGCTACTTGTTTTCGCTCCCTCGTGCTGCAGAGCCCTAATGAAGCCTTGCCTGGAGTTCTCCTCTGGCCTCTTACCAATTTCTATTGATTCAAGAGTCCAAGGACCCAGGCTGGTAACACTCCGAGAATCCAGAGCAAATCACAAATTGTTACTAACGTTGCAGTTCTCCTGTAAACTTCTGCATCAACTTCACTTCCAAGAGCCCCACTGGGTCAGTCGCCCCCTTTCTGGGCGCTGCTCTCTGGAAGCTGCTGCTAAGAGCCCCCCGCCCCCCAGCAAGGCTTCCCAGCCCAGAAGTACCACTGTTCAGCCATTGCCCACCGCTCGCCCCGTCCTGCCCTGCGGCCATTACTAGCCCTACAGCGAGCCCACCTGGGGCCTCACCACCAGGCTGTGGAGGCCCAGGCTGAACACTCACCTCCTTGCCCACAGGATCCCAGGCATATAGTCTGTGCTTTGCCCACTTACACCTCACAGCTCCTTGTACTTCCCTTCCAGCTGCAGCACGGCAGTGCGATTCCGGGCCCCAGTTCTGACGCCGGGTTTTTCCCAACCATTTTGGCACAAGATCCTCTGCCCTCCCATCCCCTCACCTAACGGTGACAGTCGTTCCCAGGCGGGCACCTACCTGCTTGGCGTTGGGAGCCGCTGCCTGAGCTTCCCGTCCACACGTCAGCGACCCGGGGAAGCGTCCGTTTTCCCTAGTTTCTCCGTTTAGGTCGCGGTTTGAGCCCAAACTGGATGGTCTTCCCACTCTGCTCTCCCGCTTCGTCTGTGCGACCTGGGCTCCCCGTGGTAGCATCTTTAAAGCTTCGCTCCAGGTTCAAGAGGACGTCACCACACATCCGACTGCGCCCCGGCTCCTTGACCTGCGCTTCTCCGGTATCCCGGCCGTTGCCTCCGCGCCCCTGCACGGCCCGGCTTCCAGTCCAGCCCCTCTGCTCGACGGGCCCGGCCCTCCGGGGACCTGCACGACGGCGGCTGAGGCTCGGGGCGTCCGCCCGCCGAGCCCGTCCCTCCTGCGCAGACGCCGCAGGAACCCTGCAGCCGGTGGAGGAGCCGGAGGAGCCGCAGGCCTGCAGCTGACCCGCGCAGCGCTCAGATCTGCGTGGGGCTCGAGGCGAGGAGAACAGGGCTCACCTGCCGGCTTCACGGGCCCCGTGAGTTCTGGAAACTCTCCCAGCTGCTACAGGTCTCAGCTAAGGGGCCGCAGTCAGCTGATGTGCTTCAGTGAATCTCCGTCTCACGGCTAAAATGAAAACCCTCCACGGGGTCACGGAGCTCCCTACGCCCAGCGTCCCAGCCCCGTGCACCCCGCCCCATCTGCCCCTCACGCACACTTTCCCAGACAGGCCCCTCCCCAGCACCCTCGCCGGCACCGTGGCGGGTTCCTCGGGGTGCTCACCCAGCAGCCATGAGCCTGGGGCCACGCGGAGTCCCTCTCCCAGGAGTTTGATTGGGGCCCTAGAGAGATTCAGTCTCTCTCTGTCTCTGTCTCTCTCTCTGTCTCTCTGTCTCTCTGTCTCTCTCTCTCTCCCTCTGTCTCTCTCTGTCTCTGTCTCTCTCTCTCTGTCTCTCGGTCTCTCTGTCTCTCTCTCCCTCTGTCTCTCTGTCTCTGTGTCTCTGTCTCTGTCTCTCTGTCTCTCTCTCCCTCTCTCCCTCTGTCTCTCTCTGTCTCTGTGTCTCTGTCTCTGTCTCTCTCTGTCTCTCTGTCTGTCTCCCTCTGTCTCTCTCCCTCTGTCTGTCTCTCTGTCTCTGTCTCTCTCTGTCTCTGTCTCTGTCTCTCTCTCAGTGGCTGGTCTGTACAAAGAGGGCTTCAAGGTGACAATGGAAAATAGGTTCACCTTTGCCTTAGGCCTAGTGGTCACCTTCGTGATGATCCTGTAATGACTAAAGATGCCAATTTTTAGGCGGAGAGTTGGCTTCCTTGTTTTTTATTTTTTATTTTTCAACAAAATCCCAGAATCAATCACTTGTTTTCTCACACCAGGATCTATAATCATTCAGAGAGCAACACAACAGGGGTAGGGGGTGGGAGGAGATTGGAGGATGGCTTAGTGTCATTACCGTGAGTGTCAGCGTGACGCACCTGACTGCACCTCATCTGACAAGCCGTCCCAGACTCACTGTCACCAGGTCTCTGCAACCTTTAATTACCCGTCTGACCACACACTTGATTTAGCAGAGAAAAGAAAGCCTTGGAGAAGCATAAAAATGGGATGAACAAAACCAGTGAGGGCAAGGAAATAAGCAAGAAAAAACATCAAAAACCAGGAACCATACTTTTCTAACTTGACAACTTCGGCTGCAGCTTAGCTCCAGGAGGGTGGGGGTTTCCGCCTGATTCCTTCACTGCTGTCTTTCTGGGCCTAGAGCAGAGCCTGACCCACGGCAGGTATTTGTTGGATGAATTCGGTGGCCTCTAAGTCCACTTTAAAGGATCAAGCTGGGTATGCCAGCTGCAAGTCAGCACCTCCAGAGGCTGAGACCCTGGCCCTGACCCCACCATGGGGGTCCCAGCTCACCCTCGGGAGGAGGCCAGAGCCGTCCCGCTCTCCGCTCCCCGGGAAAGGCCCACCAGGCCCTTTCCTCTGCCCACCTGGGGAAAGTGCCAGAACCGGTGGCTCTGGGAAGCGAACTCTGTTTCCTCACCCTCACCCTCCACTGTGACATAACCCCCTCTCCCAGGTCCTTCTGATCATGAAGAAAGCTGGGCCTGAGAAGTCTGTGCACCTTTCAAGTGGCAGAGTGCTAACCCACTTGGGAACATGCCTTATTTCAATCGGTTTCCAGAATGAAGGCAGCGACTAGGACAAAGGAACAGGCCCCTGTGGTCATTCCAGGTCATCTGATTCCCGAGTGAGGAAATTGTTACGATGCAAAGGTGGGCACCTCGCTACACTTCAAATTACAATAAGGTTTTTTCTTTCTCCATCTTAAGGTACCTTGACAACATTTTTGACCTTTAAAAATATTTGTTAAAGGTATTTCATTTTCATCATATTTTCATAATGTTTAAAGTAATTTGCCAACTACTCGAATTATGGTAACCAAAATAAAACAGGTACTACTGTAGGCGGCTGCATCTGCAGAGTCTTCTTCATTTGTGGCTCAGAGGGCACAACTTCAGGTCAGCCTGGGAAAATAACAACTTCAATACAAAAGAGAACAATAGAGGGCTTCCCTGGTGGCGCAGTGATTGAGAGTCCGCCTGCCGATGCAGGGGACGCGGGTTCGTGCCCCGGTCCAGGAAGATCCCATATGCCGCGGAGCGGCTGGGCCCATGAGCCATGGCCGCTGAGCCTGTGCGTCCGGAGCCTGTGCTCCGCAATGGGAGAGGCCACAACAGTGAGAGGCCCGTGTACCGAAAAAAAAAAAAAAAAAAAAAAAAAAAAAGAGCAAAATAGAAATGGATTTGAAGCACAGGGATGTTTCCAGCAGCCCCTTCATCGTCACGACGAAGGTCTGGGAGAGGCCTGAGGGTCATCCTGTGAGCAGCCACGAGACAAGGGTCACCTCTGGAGCCTGAAGACATTCCTGAATCTTGCAAAAGGTGGAGTCAGACAGTGCATGGCTCTGGGATGGGAGGAGGGCAGCGGAGGCTGCCTGAAGCACTGAGGGCCTGGGATTCTAGAGCGGGGCTCTGCAGGGCCTCCCCCCACGTGAGAGCCTGCTCTGTCTGAGTGGGCAGTGTTCCCTGGACCTGGAGGGGGGGCCCGGCAGGAGCAAGGGGTGGGAGAGGGCGCAGAGGCCGGAAGCCACCCTCGGTGAGGAGGTGTCCAAGCGGACCCTGTGGGCATCCTCCATCCTCCAGTTGAAAGCCGGGGCTCTCTGAGGCCAGCCTCACCTGTGACATCATCACTGTCAAAGGGAAGAGGTTTCTGGGTTTACTGATGATGGCTCCTGGAGCCCGTGGCAGAGGCAGATTTGTTCCAGAAACTGCATATGATCCCCTCAGCCCATCCGCCGATCATTTGGGGCGTATCTCTTCCCTAAGAGAAGAGAAATCCAGAGCTGTGGGTACCGTGTCCTTGTGGGTTTGAGCAGCGGAGTGGGGAGAGGAGGATTTCTCTCCGGAAGTCACAGGTTTGACGGCCTCCATTTCTGTCCCGGGTTGGCATATTTCCCCTCCACTCCATCGAGAACAGCGGGCCAGCTGTCACGTATGTGCTTCCCCCACGAGGATCAGCCTGGGGTTTTGTGAGATCTCTCTGCTGCCATTCTGCATTCAGTGTGTCTTCTTCCTCTGCTTGTAAGGCTTCACTTCCTCTGCAGCTGGCGGCTTCTGCGTTTCTTTTCCCATTTATACCAGTCGTGAATCAGCTGCGTTTTCAGAACCCTGTATGGTATTTCTTTTGAGAGAGGTCATTACAGATCTCTGCTTTGTGCTGCAAGGTTTTTTCTTTCATTTTCCAGCAGAATTTCGGCCAAATGTCTGTCCAACTGACCTCTCAGCAGTCAGCTTATGTTGGAAACAAAGGATTTAGCAAAGATTTGTCTGTGAGCTCTTCATCTTCCTCCTTCTCTGGTTTCTTTAAAAATAATGTCACTCCAGTGATTGGCCTGTGCTTCCACTGCAAAATGCAGTGATTTAAAACTTCAGTTTCCTTTTCTCTGCAAGCGAGCGTCCTCACACATCTTTCTAAGAGTTTCCAGTAATTTTATTAGTTCACTGAGCTCACAGCATTTCTCATTCCTCCATCGCTGCTCCACGCTGCTCTGAAATTTAGTCATTTTCTTTGTAAGCCTGGTGGACCGCAAACTTAATCTTTATTAATTTAGCTTTATCACAGCATTTTGGGGGGTGGGCCTCTGTGAGTTTTACAGAATTCCTTATAAAAACTGTGTTATTTCCATAGAATTTTGACTTCCCAATAGCTCGTCCTGTTTCTTTCCATGGCATTTATCCTTAGTCATCAAAATAAGAAGCGGATTTTCTACTGCAATCTGGTTCCTTTCTTCAAGGCCCCGGCATGTCTCTAAGCCCACACTCACCTCCTCAGACAGACTCTTATTTTGCATCCTGAGTTCTTCAAGAGATACCTTTGTTGATTTGATCTTCTCTCTCAACTCTGACAATGTGTTGAGAATTTTATGTTTTCATGGGACATTTTTAAATGTCTGTGCATCTGTTGTTGCATCACTTGAAATCTTCTACTCTTTGTAGCAGAGAAGCTTCCAGAATAAACTGGCAAACAACCAATTCCCCGTAAGGAGGTAATAAGTCCAATTTACAGGGAACTTGATGATGATCCGGCAGCCTCAGGTCCTTGGCCAGGGTCACTACCAGCATCTTGGAAAAGCATTTCCACAGAACTCCTCGACTGAAGGGCTTCTGTATCTGTTTCTGGACTATATTCAGAGATACCATTACCTCTTAGGTCACGTGCTTTCAAACAGCCAACTTTTCTAAGATTTATTTCTATTTCTACATTCTCTGGATCCTTTTTTTTTTCTTTCCAAAATGACTCACAGAAACTACATTTCCTCAGTTCTTCTATGTTCAAAAATGTTTATTTGTTACCTTTAAAATTAAAAGGCAATGTAACTGGACATACAAATACTTGGGCACACTTTCCTTGAAAATTTTATAGGAATTGTTCTATCATCTTCTAGTATTGAATATTGTTTTAGAAAAGTCTGGACAACTGTGATTTTTTTTTCCACCTTTATAAATGACTTGGTCTTTTTTCTGTCTCTAACCTGCTTCTGTGTGGGTTGGAAATAGCTGGGTTCCCTGGTTGCCGTATATTCGGGGTATTTCATTTACTGGAGGAATATTTACTGTTTGCCTGCACTTAGTTTCAGATAATGGGGGAGATATAAAGGCTAATAAGACGTGGTTCCTGCCATCAAGAGGTCAAAAACCAGCAGGAAACAGAGGCCTCGATGGAGCGAACTCTAACCTCACGCAGAGATCTTGAGGTGGGAGAGGCAGGAGCAGCATTTGCAGCATGGGGAGAAACTGTGAGAACTCCTATGTATACTTATGTCCCATAAAAATAAAGAAATGATACTTTAAATAGTTAATGTTCCCAATGACGCTGGCGCCTCACAGGATGCTGTGTCCTGTGGTTACGTGTTGTGAATCATTCCCTGGAAAGGAGGAAACAACGATGGGTTTACCAACACGTTACCTAGATTTTGTTCCCCTGAGACCCCCACAACTGGGCAAGGGAGGGGCTTAAAACACTGCGACAAAGAAACTGCAAAGTGAAGATGATATTAGTGATGAAAACATATAAAAAAATAAGATGGAAGAGCTGACACCCTGCTCCTCCCACGGGCTCTTAGTCAAGCCCATTGCCAGGTAAGAAAACCATGAGGAGCTCAAGTCTGGCAAGATGTTTGCCAAAATAAAATTAAAAGTTATACAAAAGTGTATTTGAAATATTGATTACTTCTGATATCACTCACGATACAACTCATACTAAGTATATGGTACCTTGAGATACTGGCTTATAAAGATAAGTATAGGGGACTTCCCTGGTGGCGCAGTGGTTAAGAATCCTCCTGCCAATGCAGGGGACACGGGTCTGAGCCCTGGTCCGGGAAGATCCCACATGCCGCGGAGCAGCTAAGTCCATGTGCCACAACTACTGAGCCCGCGCGCCTAGAGCCCATGCTCTGCAACAAGAGAAGCCACCACAATCACCGCAATGAAGAGTAGCCCCTGGTGACTGCAACTAGAGAAAAGCCCGCGTGCAGCAACAAAGACCCAACGCAGCCAAAACTAACTAAATAAAATAAATGTTTACAATAAATAAATATATACGATTTATGGATAAATAAATATACATATACAATATTGGGCAATATTCATTCTCAACTCTTTTTTTAATGGGTGGAGGTGTGCAATGAAAAAGCCCAGTGATCACTGCTTTAATGTAACAAATGCAAAACTGGCATTAACCATGTGAAGAAGCCTCTGGCGGAGCAGGGCATCATCAGTTCGTTGTTCCTGGCAACAGGGGGACGAATCACAGATAGTTGAGCTGCAGCATGAAGAACAATTGAAATGTCACCGGACGCAGAAGAGGAGAGGGTAACTCCAGGTCGATGGCACAGCAATGAGCAGAGACTCAGCGGCGGAGAGAACACGTCCTGAAAGGAGATGGGCAGGCAGGCCCAAGTCTCCTGGGATGTACTGTAGAGGCAGAGGGTGCAGGTGACCCTGGGATGGCAGATTACCCAGGGCTGGAGCAGCCTGAACTCTGCGCTAAGACTGTGGACCACGGGGAGTCCGTGGAGACGAATGAACGAGGAGAGCCCGGGGCCAATGGTACTGAGATGCCTCCGACACCACTTTTGGGGCAAAAGGAGGAGCAATGAATGATGAAATTGATACTGGTTTTTAAAGTATCTACCTAGTGTCTATCTATGTATCTATCATCTATGTATCTATGTATCTGTCTATCAATCACTGAGAAACTTGGGGCACCATATTAGCATCAAGACAAAAAAGGTGCCACTAGATATTTCATAGATAGTGAGGAACTAATTCTTTATTTTTATTTTTAATTGTGGTAAAACGCACATAAACATAGAATTTGCCATCTCAACCATTTTTACACACACAGTTTAGTGGCATTAAGTCCATTCACACTGTCGTGCAATCATCACCACCGTCCTCTCCGGAGCACTTTTCATCTTGCAAAACTGAAACTCTGTCCCTATTAAACACTTACTCCCCATTCCCCTCCCCCCTGGCACCCACCCTCCTACTCTCTGTCTCTATGAATCTGACTACTCTAGGTACCTTGTATACATGAAATTATATGGTATTTGTCTTTTCATAACTAGCTTATTTCACTGAGCGTAATATCTTCAGGGTTCATCCATGTTGTACCAGGTGTCAGAATTTCCTTCCTTTTTTAGGGCTGAAGAGTACTCCATGTATGTGTAGACCACATTTGTTTTTTTTGTACATTCATCTATTGCTGAACACTTAGGGCTACTTCCACCGTGGGCTATTGTGACTAACACTGCTGTGGACAGGGATGTACAAATATCTCTTCGAAATTCTGCTTTCAATTCTTCCGGAGATATGTGAGAGACCAAATCTTTTGATACGTTTCCTCTCTAGTGGTTATTTTGAAAGAGGTAGAGAATTCTCCCAGAGGTGCTCTTAATGCATTATTTTCTTGAAAATGTACCATGACTACGTGGTGGCCACTAAAAAGGAGGCTGGACACGTCAAGCCAAGAGTTCCTGCTCAGGTGACCTGTTTCTGCAGTGAAGACATCATTAATGGTGACCAGAAATCTAAATCCAAGAGGCCGAGGGTGTTACTCTATGTATTTGTGTGCATCTATCTATCAGAATACACATTTTAATTCTATTTAAGTGGCAAGCAAAGGTCTGGGGCAAATGGTGAGCTGCCTGGATCTCCATGAGCACCAGTGGCCGGTGGACTGGTTTCTACTGGGGGGTCGGGGGGCGGCAGCCCCGCAGTCACATCAATACTACAGCGATCTGTGCTGAAACTTAAAATGGCTCCCCTCATACCTTCTGTGTGTAGCATTCACTTCATAAGGAGTTTATTTCTACGTTTGTTGATTTCACGGGCTGCACCTGTCAATCTTAGTATGCTGTACTGTTCCCATTCAAGGGTGGTTTCTACTCTGCTTCTATTTTCCGCCCAGTCTGACTCTGTGTCACGAGATGCCCATTCACCTAGGATTCACAGAGCCCGCATCCTCTGGCCCGCCCTCCCCCAGCCCAAGAATCTTACAAATCCGTGATAGTGTGTGTGGGGGGGGGAGGCCGCTTATAAAAGGGAAGCTGTGCCCGGGAAAGCCGGGGTCCGACCCCCTCTGCCGATCTGTAGGACAAAGAAGGAAAAGCTCTTCGGTGAAAGCTCAGCGCTCTCAGCCTGGACTGAGGCCATTTTAACCCAGATTCAGTCACCGGCCGTGGGAAAACAGCCAGCCTCACGGCGGAACAAAAGTAAATGTCGCCGCACACCCTGCATTCACGGCCTCGGAATTTTCTCTGCTCATCTTCGTCTTTTGTTACCTGGGCCTTCTGGTCCCCATAGAGCCCCACGACTGCGGAAGGACAAGGGCTTGAGGCTCCCACCCAGGCAGCCCTTTGATTAAAGAGCCCCCGGGGCAGCTCTGCCGGGAGCTGCTGGCTTCTCACGGGGGGAGGGAAGGCCTGGGAGGAAACGGGGGACAGTGGGACATCAACAGGGGGAGTGACAAAGCTGAGAAAGCACATGTCTCGGCGAGTCCTGTGAACCCTTTCCACTACCCCCTCCCCGCAGTCACAAGACAGGGCTGGACCCCTTCCTAGGCCTAATTCTCTGGGCATTTGACTCCTTTGCATAAATGTTAGGGTTGGTAGCTTTCCAATATTTCTAGCTGGAGAGCACTGGGACGAGTAAAAAAGGAAATAATGATGGATTTGCAGTCTCTTTCTTTCGATTCCTCTTCATTCATTGGCTAAGTGTCGGTTGCCTAGGAAACCGCGTGCATCTCGGCTGCAGAGTCTGCTGGCAGGCTACCGGGCCTGTGAGCTGTGTATTAAGTGGTGAATGCAAGCAGGCAGTGGGAAAATCCGAAAGCTACGAGCCTTGCAATTTCAGCGTGTGTAAAAACATATATCTTGCTTTAAGAAAACAACGCTTTAAAAATGTACTACCAAATCAGCTATGTAATGTCCCCTTTCTATCAGACTTCAATTAATTAACAGAACTCTGTGGGCACGTTAAAAGATAAATGCAAAATCACTTGAGAATGTGCCCTTGAAAATACTCTGAAAAGTGTGAGAGCAAATAGGATTTTGATAGCTTACGGGGGTATCTCACTCACCTCAGCCACACAATGCTATTCATAAAATAAAGGTCGAATTTTATTTTACATGTGTAATTTCTACAATGGTCTCAGGAAGGGAAAACTTAGAAATGTTAGTGCATCATTAAAGTTAATAGCATGTAAGTGATGATGAAATATACTGTTCTGACGCCTTCATGTCTGATGTGCAATGACCGAGATGGAGAGGAATTGTGTGTAATACACAGACAAAAAGAAATGCTTGGATGCTGGAGGACCCAGCCGAGAGCGATTTGTTTTTCTCTTTGAAAGCCCTTCACCAGACTCTTCTCCGACAGCTACGCAGAATAAGGGTGATAAGTGTTGGCAGATAAACAGAAACCTTCAGGGAAAGCCTTGGCTGTCATCAACACATCCTTCCGACGCAAAACCAGCTCCTTGTGAAAATTCAAATGCGCAGTATCATACTTCCAAGTTGGGGAGGGGCCGTGGAACGGTTAACGAGAATGCCCGCTCGGTAGAGGCGGGGATGCGGGACAGTACCGGCGAATGGTATGAAATGAAGGCAGGCCTTGAGCCCAAAGGGCTGAGTCCTCAAGGGCATCCAGGCTTTCGGAAGGATGAGTTCCACCCTCGCCTTATTCTAAGCCCCTTCCCAAAAAGAAACCCTGGAGGAAAGGGTCCTTTTATCCACGTAACCTTGAACATGCGTTTCCACGCCGGGCCCTCCGCGGAAATCTGGCGGTGAAACGGGAGCTGAGAAATAGACCGTTAGGTGCGGGAGCTGGTGGGGCTCAAGGTGCCAGGCGAGGAGCTCATCCCCGGGGAGCGGGAGCGCTGCGCTCGGCCCCCGGGCGGGGCTCTAGCCGCTTGGCGCACGTCCACGCCAGCAGCGTGTGTGCAGCCCTCGCTTGGGTCCTTCCCGCGCGGCTCGGTCCCACCCGAGCCGCCACCCCCAGGTCCGGGTGCTGACACCAGGCACAACCCGTTCTGCCTGGACGCGGTCCCCTTGCCCAGGGCTGGGAGCCGGGAAGCGGGATTCCGGCCTGAGTCCTGTCTTTAACTTGCTGTGTGACCCCGGGCATCACTCGCCCTGGACGCTTCTGCGTCTGTGGGAGCTGGGTTAGTAACTCGGGGTCAGGCGCTGGAGCCCCGCAAGTGGGCATGTGGGCCGACCTTCCGCCCCTCTGCCCCCCCGCCCGACCCCTCCCAACCCTGGCTCCGGCCGCCGCGTCTGGGGACCTTTGCCCCGAGCTGCAGTCGGGCACAAGGGGTGTTTGGGGGCGGCTGGGCTTTTGTTCTCTCTGTCTCTCTTTGTGCGCAGGAATTGGGTTGAAAGCCCCCCTTCCACCCCCAGCGGGAAGGGAGGCGATGACAGCTTGCTGATACTTCTGGGAGGGTCTCACTCAACAGCTGCGGGCTGCGCTCCGCCGCGGGAACCCGGGTCATTCGGGCCCTCTGGCCTGAGCATGAAAAGGGGTCACGTCACCTCGCAGAAGACCCGTCAAGGGTCAGGGTGGAGGAGGGGTAGCTTCACCCACAGAATTGCGGGAGCCAGGTTCCAGCGCGCGCTCTTCTCTCTCTCCCTCTCTCCCTCTCTCTCTCTCTCACTCACACACTCACACACACACACACACACACACACACACACACACACACACGAAAACTAACAAAGAGATCAGCTCCTTCTTGGACTCTGTAGAAATTGGGGGTTTGAAGGAGTGTCTGGACTGCGAGTCTGCGCACGCGCGCGGAAAGCGCCTCGGGGTCTCGGGTGACCTCTACCTCGCGCTGCTGCAGTTTTCAGGCGTGTCCCTCACCCGCAGCAGCAGCAAGAAGGTTGGGGACCTCGGGGCCGCCTCGGGGTCCGGCGCCTGATGGATGACGAGAATGTTAGCGGTGGGGCGGGCGATGACCTCCCTTGGAACCCAACCCCTTTCTGGACAATAGATGGACTGAACCCAGTGCTTTTAAAATGCTCAGCTCTGGGAGGGTACCCCACGCATTTTCCAGCTCTTTGTTCTGCCGCAGCCCCGCCCCCGAACCCCACCCTCTTCTGACCGCTGGACAGTCCACCCCGCGCGGTCGGCCACACCCACCCCATCCACTCCCAAGGAACAAAAGCCGACCCGCGGGGTGGAGGGGTCCTGGGTAACAGCCGGGGAGCTGTGGACTCTTGGAGAGGGTCACGCAGGGCGGAGGAGGCGCAGAGGTCGCCCCACGCCTGGATGCTGCCGCCACAGAGAAGGGGCCCTTGGCAGAGACAAAAGAGAGGACGCGCGGATGCTGGGGGGCGGGGCGGAGGGCACCCTGGGGCTCTTGGGCCTTAGGTGTCCAAGGTCACCGCCTTCAGACCCCAACAAACTGATCACACAAGACTTTCTCCTGGGGCAGCCTGTCCTCTCCCAAGACTCTGTGCGACCGAGGTTCGGCCTCAGGACAGCCGTTGGCCTCTAAGGGCTGGGGAAAGGGGCAGTGGTCTCACCAGGGAGAGCGGCTTAGGGGTCTCCGACCCTGGGCGGAGGAGGGCCGCAATCCTCGCTGGTAGCGAAACCTGCGCCACCCCGCCACCCCTGACACCTGCCAGCACCCGGAGCACAGCGTTCTCCTTTCCGGCGCACCTGACACCGTCTCCACGGGCTCCAGTCCCCTGGCTCCCACCCGTTCAGTGCCAGCTCTCCCCCCAGGCACCCGGCCTGCCACCCTGGTCGCCCTCGCGTCGCGGCCCTCAGCCCTCGGTTCCTCCACCCACCCCGCAGTCGCAGAGCCCAGCTTTTCCACATCTTCCCCCTCATCCTAGACAATGCGCACGCCCCCATCCTACCCACCGCAGCCCCCATGCCTCGCCCGGTCCGCAAGCCTGTGCTGATTGGCCGCGGGCCGGTGGTCCAGCCCCTTGGACGGTCCCTGGGGCTCGGAGCATTACGTCAGCGGGGCCTGGAGAGCTCTAGCCCGAAGGGGACTGGGGGGGGCTCGGGCTGGGGGCGCGGCCTGCGCGGGCCGCCCCACCCTCCTCGCATAAAAGGCCGAGCCCGCTGGGCGGACGCTCTCAGCCGGCTGGTTCCCGAGCGCGTTCCTGGTGACCCCGCAGTGGGTGTGTAGGCGGACGGACAGACTGACCAGACGCCGACCGGGGCCAGAAGAAGCGAGCCGGCACCATGCGTGAGATCGTGCACATCCAGGCGGGCCAGTGCGGCAACCAGATCGGCGCCAAGGTGGGCGCGGCGCCCGGGAGGGGCCGGGGTGGGGCCGGGGACGCCGGCCTAGCGCCCTTCGGGGTTGCGGGCGCGAGCGTGGTCCTGGGCAGGCCCGCGGCTCGCCAAGCGCGGACCTTCCCGGCTGCTTTGGGCCGCAGAGCGGGACGTGGGCCCGAGGCGACTTTCGGGGGCCATTGGGAGGAACCTCTTAACTTTCTGCTGTAACTCGTTTGGAATCCCGGTCCCTCGGCCTCCCTTTCCTCCCGGCTCTTCTCCTAGCCCGGCACGCGGGCCTGGAGAGCGCGGGGGTGTGTCCGCCGGGCTGTGTGCGCGGCTTTGCGGGCGGGGCCCCGACGCCAGGAGAATCGATTTGACGCGCTCGAACCCGAGTCGAGCTGCGGGGGGAGGGGCGGAGAGCGATCTTCCTGAGGTCTCTGGACGTGCTTTGAACCTAAAACCCCCCTCCTTCAGTCCCCTCCGGTCCCTGTTCCCCTGCCCGCCCCCCTAGACGCCGCTGGGGTCCCTGCGCGTCCGCCCCGCCCCGCCAAACCCCCGCCTCCTGCCGCGAGCAGCTGTTCGCCCGGGAAACGCCCAGTTTCAGTTCCGTGACCTTGCAAAATGCAAGCCCTGCGGCTGTGCAGGTCCCGCTGCCCTAAAGCTCCTAGAGGTTGGGTTATCGGAACTGAGGTCGGGGCTTTTCACTGTGAGTCTCAGCCTCTCTGAGGGGTGGGGCGTAGCTAAATGCAAGCTTTTTGTGTGTGTGTCTCAGTTTTGGGAGGTCATCAGCGATGAGCATGGGATCGACCCCACCGGCAGTTACCATGGAGACAGTGACCTGCAGCTGGAGAGAATCAACGTGTACTACAATGAAGCCACTGGTGATTGCCTTTACCGCTTCCCCTCTCCCCCGGGGACTGACCCCAGGAGTGTGTCCCCAGGGGAGGGTGGACTAGCGGATTTAGGATTCCAATCTTTCCCTGAGGTTTTCCAGCGGGCGCCCCTTTGAGAATCCTGTCATCCTCTGTCCTTCTTTGTTTGGGGGAAACAAGCCTGCAAAAAGGAAGCTGGTACCAGGCCCTCCTCTCCCGAGCTCTCTGCCTGCAGGTCTGAGTCCTACTCTGTCCCCGCAGGTAACAAATATGTGCCTCGGGCCATCCTGGTGGATCTCGAGCCTGGCACCATGGACTCGGTCAGGTCTGGACCCTTCGGCCAGATCTTCAGGCCCGACAACTTCGTATTTGGTGAGTGACTGCCATGGCTGATGGCCTGGGAGGCTCATTTTACGCTGGACAGCTCAGGGTGGAGCGGTGTGACCGCCTTAGAGAACGTATAGACTTGTGTGTTGATTCTGTCTCAATATAACCTAAAACAAAATGCCGTTCAACCTCTAATAGCCAGGTCCCTAACCCTCCTTATTTATAATTATGTCCACGACCAAATAGTTTGTTTAACGTCTGGCCATTTTAACGACAACCTGAAATAATCTTCTCGGAACACTGACTCGCTGAGCTCTGTTAAAGGGTTTAGGGGAAAAGGAATTGAAGGCAGTCATCAGGGACTTATGAAGACTCTTTCCCTCCGGCAGGCCAGAGCGGTGCCGGCAACAACTGGGCCAAGGGCCACTACACGGAGGGCGCGGAGCTGGTGGACTCGGTCCTGGACGTGGTCCGGAAGGAGTCAGAAAGCTGTGACTGTCTGCAGGGCTTCCAGCTGACCCACTCGCTGGGGGGCGGCACCGGGTCCGGGATGGGCACCCTCCTCATCAGCAAGATCCGCGAGGAGTACCCCGACCGCATCATGAACACCTTCAGCGTGATGCCCTCGCCCAAGGTGTCGGACACGGTGGTGGAGCCCTACAACGCCACGCTGTCCGTGCACCAGCTGGTGGAGAACACGGATGAGACCTACTGCATCGACAACGAGGCGCTGTACGACATCTGCTTCCGCACCCTGAAGCTGACCACGCCCACCTACGGGGACCTCAACCACCTGGTGTCGGCCACCATGAGCGGGGTCACCACGTGCCTGCGCTTCCCAGGCCAGCTCAACGCTGACCTGCGCAAGCTGGCCGTGAACATGGTGCCCTTCCCGCGCCTGCACTTCTTCATGCCCGGCTTCGCGCCGCTCACCAGCCGGGGCAGCCAGCAGTACCGCGCGCTGACGGTGCCCGAGCTCACGCAGCAGATGTTCGACTCCAAGAACATGATGGCCGCCTGCGACCCGCGCCACGGCCGCTACCTGACCGTGGCCGCCATCTTCCGGGGCCGCATGTCCATGAAGGAGGTGGACGAGCAGATGCTCAACGTGCAGAACAAGAACAGCAGCTACTTCGTGGAGTGGATCCCCAACAACGTGAAGACGGCCGTGTGCGACATCCCGCCCCGCGGGCTCAAGATGTCGGCCACCTTCATCGGGAACAGCACGGCCATCCAGGAGCTGTTCAAGCGCATCTCGGAGCAGTTCACGGCCATGTTCCGGCGCAAGGCCTTCCTGCACTGGTACACGGGCGAGGGCATGGACGAGATGGAGTTCACGGAGGCCGAGAGCAACATGAACGACCTGGTGTCCGAGTACCAGCAGTACCAGGACGCCACGGCCGACGAGCAGGGCGAGTTCGAGGAGGAGGAGGGCGAGGACGAGGCCTGAGCCCCGAGCGCGGCTGGACGTGGCCGGAGGCTGCGTGGCTGGAGGCCAGGAGGAGAACGAGGGGGAGGGGGGCTCGCGGAAGGAGAGAAGCAGGGGCCGGGGTCACCGCGGCCGGGCGCTGGTTCGCTGGTGCTCTTCACTGTTGCCCGTCCCTTTTTTTTTTTTTTTTTGTCTCTTTGTAATATTGATGACATCCATGTAACATCTGAGATCTTTCTGAACTACTGTTGTAATGGCTAAAATCACATAAACGTTTGTGTCCTAATGGTGTCCTCTTTTCTGTCTCCTCTTTATTATCAATTTAAATGTCACTTTCAGAACACATTATATTGAATCCTTCTTTCAGAAAAGCGAAGGGATGGGTAAAATCTCACATGAATTTACTGTTCAGTGTGGTAAAACTGAACCAACCACAATCTTACCCGATTTAAGAGGGGAGAGCAATCCACATTTTAAGATGCCTTCAAGTAAATACACTACGAGTTGAGAGATGCCTGCTTGAAAGCACACTAACTATTCTCATGGAGAAACCCTACTATACCTTTATTTTCTCTACAAAAAAAAATTTTTTTTTTTTTGGATAGTTACTACATGCGCACTGCACAGAATTCTAAAGCATAGAGAGTGGAAAGAAAGCCTCTCTTCCTCCTGTGTCTCTTGATGCATTTTCTTCCCCGGAGGGCAGGCATTCTTATATTGTTATCTTTCTTGCGTCCTTGCAGAAATATTCCATGAGTCTTGAAACCTATTTAGACTATTCCCTTTTTCTTTCTTCACAGGTTATGATACCAATACTGTTCTGCTGCCTTTTTTCACTAAACAGTGTATCTTTAAAATACAGAGCGGGCACCTCCTTTAAATGGATACATAGTATCCATTATGTAGCTGTGCCATATTTTATTTAACCAGTTCCCTACCAATGGACATGTAGGTTGCTTATACT
Organism: Mesoplodon densirostris; assembly: GCF_025265405.1. Classification (NCBI taxonomy): domain Eukaryota; kingdom Metazoa; phylum Chordata; class Mammalia; order Artiodactyla; family Ziphiidae; genus Mesoplodon; species Mesoplodon densirostris. Next base: position 2,979,522 of record NC_082670.1, on the reverse strand, counting down.
TTTATCTTATAGTGCCACAGTGAATAAGTTTGTGCATATGTCATTGTGTGAGGTTCTCTAAGTGGAATATTCTGTCAAAGGGTATATGATACTGTGACATTTTAAGTTAATGAAATCCCCTGTACTTAGGAATCGCCATAGATTTATAAGTTGTTAATAGACTAAAATTCTCAAGCAAACTTTCTCCCAGCAATTATGTTTATACTACATTACAAACTATTTGCACATTAACTACCTTTGAATTTATATGAAATTATAAATTCTGGATTATTGGAGAATTTTACTTTTAATAGGTAAGCCACTATAATTTTCAGTTTGTGTTCCTACCATGCAGCTTTGAAATTTGGGATTTGAACCCAAGCCTGCCTCTAGACTTGAACTCAATCACCAAAGAAGCTGTGGGATTTTAACAAGTGACTTTTAGTAAAGTCAAATGCTTCTGTGCGATCAGTTATACTTTGTCAAAATGTGCCAATGTTCTGCCTTAATCCGGGCCAGTCAGTTTCTCATTCTGGGAAGAGGAGTGTAAGTAGTAAACAAATGTGCAAAACATATTTACGTACCCCTCTAGGAAGAAAAAAACACCAAGGAAACTGTAGGTTTATGATTTTTCTCTAATTTTTAGACAAATTCAAAATTAGAGAAAATATTACTTTAAATCTGACCCTGTGTTCATTTCATTCTACTTGGTTCTATTCCTACTTAAGTGGTTTTTTTTTTGAAGAAGAAAAAGAAGGAGGAAGAGGAGGAGGAAGATGAGGGGTGAAGAGGTGAACAGTTTCAAAGAAAAAGTGTGAGCAGTGTCATTCTAAATAGTGTGAAAATAAGCTGATTCTACCAAATGCCCCCCAAGTGGCAATGAGCAGCACTTCACCTTCTGAATATTATACATCATAAAAACTAAACCCAGTGATGGGGAGGGTCAAACGGGTCAGGAACCAGTGGATTCTGCTTTCATATTCTACATTTAACAATGAACAGGCAGGTGCATTTCCTGCTGAGCTAGTGTAAAGCTGCCAACAACCTCGCTGAAGGGGAACAGTGGTTTGAAGAGCTCTGATCACTTGGGGCAGCTGCCAGGGCCCCCTGGATCCGCCCTTGGCTATGCCTTCCCACAACCTGTCAGACACATGATGGGTAACTTTGGAGACGAGAGGGAGTCCTGCCAGGTGCCTCTTGGCATCCTGTAAGTGTCCTGCTTCTCTCTCCACCTTGTGAGAAAAGAGCGGACAGGAGGCACCCAGCAGGCCAGCCTGCCAGCCCGTCGGCACACACACACGCACGCTGCCAGGGCTCGCTTCTGCATGACTGGAACAGGGGTGCCAGACCGACCCGTCAAGCAGACGCTCCAGGGCGAAGCTTTAAAAGCCCATTTATATAAAGTGACTTGAAATGCACACTTAGGAAAACACTGCGAAAGTAGGAAAATGCACAGAATAACAGCTGAATTACGAGATACTTTTTGAAACTGTTACTTTCGTTTGTCACGTTAGCACAGTGGGATGGGATTTAGTAGTGGGGGCGATGGTGACGGTGTGTGTTTTCGACACCATTTCTACAAAGGAATTCTTCCGGCCCTCCCTGAGGTGCCACCAGGAGGACATTCACTTCTGGTCAGGCATGGTACCCGAATTACAAGACCCACTGGGATGTGATGCCGGATTCTGAGGCTGGGGTTAGGGGCTGAGCTGGAGTCCCCCCAGGCGTCTGAGAAGGAACGGGAACCCCGACGTGCCCGATTTGCCTGCACCTCTGCCTCAGCCCTAAGCTGAGCTCCCACTTCATCACCAACAGTGTGTTAGATTAATAGAAATTTGAGCTAAAAGTAACCTGAAGAGGTCATCTAGTTGGACTTCCTTATTTTGTAAGGAAGGAGACGGAGGGTCAGAGAATTTTGTCTCATTTCACAGAACTTTCTGTACAAATCAGATTTTGGACTCTGTTTTTTTCTCTATAGCCGCACCTCCCAGGTCCTGTTGTTTACAAGGCCACACGAGGATCGTGAACGAGGGAAAGGGAAGTGTCCTGGCTTCAAGGAAAAACCCAAAGGTGTCCCTGGGTCCACACTCAACCTTCCCACGTGGGCTGGGCACAGGGTCGAGTGTTTTGTCTCCGACGGGGTGTCAGGCAACGCTGAATCTCCTGATTCTAAAACACCACACATATGTCCTACTGCAATTACGGTTGCAAGAAGAATACTCCATCGGGGGTACTTACTGTGAAAATGAGTGGGAAGTTCATGAATATTCCTTGGAGTACCACCTTTTACACACCCCCATTTTTTTTTTTTTTTTTTTTTTTTTTTTGCGGTACGCGGGCCTCTCACTGCTGTGGCCTCTCCCGTTGCGGAGCACAGGCTCCGGACGCGCAGGCTCAGCGGACACGGCTCATGGGCCCAGCCGCTCCAAGGTATGTGGGATCCTCCCGGACCGGGGCATGAACCCGTGTCCCCTGCATCGGCAGGCGGACTCTCAACCACTGCGCCACCAGGAAAGCCCCACACACCCCCATTTTAGTTGTGACTTGCGTACTACACAACACTACTTGACAACTATTACAATGCTGATTTATTTCCAGTGTACAAGAGAAATTCTCTTGCAAGGTCATGCTTTTCAAAATGGCTCAAAGTTGAGCCATTTACTTGAAAACAGACTCACTCACACCTGTGCTTCTTAGAGGCGTTTTCCCCTCCTTCCCTGACCCTCCGTGCTTTTCTTAAGGCATGCTTGCTGACACGTACCCAGAGAAGCTTAGTTTGGTGCAGTCTATTTCACTCAAAATGCTGCATAGTCATTTCTTATTTTTCTATTAACTGAGATATGATTCACAGGACACAAAATTCACCATTTAAAAGAGTACAAGTCAGTGGGTTTTAGTATATTCACAGAGTTGTGCAAGTATCACCACTGTGTGATTCTGGAACATTTTCATCACCCACACCCACGTGCCCTCCCTCCCTGTTCCCCTCTCCCTCCAACCCCTGGCAGCCACGAATCTGTCTCTACAAACTTGTCTTTTCTGGACATTTCAAATACACGGAATCACACAACATGTGGTCTTTTGTGTCTGGCTTTTTAAATTTAGCATGTTTTCAAGGGTCATCCCTGTTGTAGCAGGTGTCAGTACTTCATGACATTTTACAGATGAATAATATTCCACTGTGTGCATATGCCACCTTCTGTTTATCTGTCAACTGATGGACATTTAGGTTGCTTCCACTTTTTAGCTATTAAGAATAATACTGCTATGAACATTCATGCACACTTTTTTTTGTGTATGTGTGTTTTCATTTCTCCTGGGTATATACCCAGGAGTGGAACTGCTGGGTCACGTGGTATAAATTTATAGTCCTTGTGACTCCACCTAGGGATGTAGATGCCTTCCAGTTTGCCCAGGAGGCCAAGGTGGAATAGAGATCCGATGAGCCTTAGGGTTTTCGTACTTGTGCATCTGTACAGAGTCTTAGAAACAGAGGGAACTGTAGAGATGGCACGTGACTCCATCAGCTTATAAATTAGGAAACTAAGGCTCCAAGTAAGCAATGTCCTCAGGTCACTCTGTCCAGTTGAGGCTGACGTTCAGCTCCTAGCAACAGTGGCTTAGAGTTATTTTTTCCCTCTAACTTAAAACAGTCTAGAGACACCCAGTCCAGGCCCTTAGCTCTACAATATCCTCCTTATGCTCTACTCATTGCTGCCACTGGCTTTCAACCTCGAGTTCTCCTTGGGCTGCAGGATGGCTGCTGCAGCTCTGGTCATGGTGTCTGGGTTCTTGGCAAGAAGGTGGAAGGAGGAGGGTAAAGAGGCACCTTCTGGCTGAGTAAAGCCACTTTAAAGACTCGTGCCAGGAGCCCCCTCCATGGCCTCTGCCTGCATTTCACCGGCCACATTTTTTTTTTGCCGGGGGTGCAGAGAGAAGTAGCCGTTTAGATGAGCACACATTATCCCCCTGCCCCACCACCAACTCAGAGGTCCTTTTAGGAAGGAAGAAGTGGAGAATGGACACTGGATGGGTAACCAGAAGTTTCTCCCATAATCAGAGCGGGGGCTAAGGAGTGACATTAACCCTGATCTCTTAGCTCCTGCTGCAGGGCTCTCTGCAGACATGAGTTTGCAAAGTGTTTCATGACAAGAGTTCCCATTTTCTAAAACAGGGAGCTGAAGACTGAATTAAAGAAGGTTCTTGATTCAAACTCCTGGATTGAAATGTTTACTCGTCTCACTTCAGGACCTTCCTTTTAGTCAACTGATGACAGCACATACCCATGGCTTCTAGGGAAATTCCTTTCAATGATCTGTAGTGCAGTGGTCATGTCAGCTTGCACCGATTGTGAACGTTTGTTTGGCCAAAGCAGTAGGATGTTTTTTCATGAATGTGTTCAGTGTGACCTGCACACCTGGTCACTGAGGAGAATGAACCAAGACGACTTTGGTGAATTGCGTGGGAGGAGAGGGTACAGGCCATACACGGGGCGTGAGCGGCTGGGGGCCACCTGGGTCACGGGGACAGCCTGCCCAGGAGGACGCTGGTACATGCCAGGGAACAATGCAAGTCAGTGTGCTGGAGGGCCAGCCGGGGCGGGGAATCTGTGGGACAGCCACTTCCAGACGCAGCAGAGACCTCGGGGGGACAGCTGAGAGGGACGAGCCTTCGGAGGCTAAGACGGGAAGATTCAAGCCTTGAGAAGGTCAGATCCTTCCAAGATAATGCTCTGAAGAGCTAACTATACCGCAATGAGCCAGAATCAAGACAAGCAACTGTTCAGCTTCTCCTTTCTTTTAGATCTCTGGGCGGACAGGCATGATTTTAGGGTCTCGTTTACAGGAAACGGGCAGGGAACCAACATTTACCAAGTGCCGACTGCGTGCCAGGAATGTTACTGTGGAGACCACAGTGTAGAGGAGACACAGCTCTCAGTCACGTCATTTATTAACTCCGGGATCTTAATGAGTCACTTCACCTCTGTAAATTCCTTTATAAAACAGAGTCCTTACCCTACTTGTACAGAAGGTTAAAGGGCATTAGCTACGTGTAGTGATAAGGAAGTGATGACATGCAGGATTTATTGAACGTGTAGGTTACATATTTGTCTCATTTCATCCACTCAGAGATGCTGTACAGTTTAGGTGCTTTTCATTGTGTCCAAAATCAATTCAAAATTTACTTACAAAAGGGGTAAGTTTGGGAGATTGTTGGCTCACATAATTTGAAAGTCCGGGGCAGACCCTTCTGGCTGTCTCATGGCTGCATCCGGGGCCTCTAAACAAGTTCTCAGAACGTGTCCTTCTCTGCTGCTCTCCTGGCTCTGCGGTTTTCTGTTGGGCTTCATGCTGAGGCAGGGTCTCCCCACCCGGTGGCTACTTCAGGTTCATTCCCCCCTATTCCTAGAGACTAAGAGAAAAGAACCCAGACTGGCCAGACAGATGTTGTGTGCCCATCCCTGGATCGGTCATGTGGTCAGAGAAAAGCAATGCTGGTTGACTAGCCTGGACTACCTGTCCTGTGAGGTGAGCGACGACGGGCCATGCGCCTGGCAGTCTCATCCTTCCTTAGGGAACTGACTCTTCCTGATAGAACTCGGGTTAAGTGACTTGCCCCCAAATCATTCAGCTCTAACTGGAGGACCTGTGTATAAATCCCAGGTTTTCTGACTCCAAAGTGTGTGATGTTATATATAGTTTTAAGAGATTAAAAACTAAGAAAAACAGATTTATCCACAACATTTACCAATTCAGGTCACTTCATCTTTGTGGGTGGATCACATCTCCTTCTGCCTGAAAAACTTCCTTTACGTTTCTTGTAGTGCAGACCTGCTGGACATGAATCTCTTGGCTTTTGTTTGGCTGAAAAAGGTATTTTGCCTCATTTTTCAAAGATATTTTCACTGGATATAGAATTCTAGGTGGACAACTTGTTTTCTGTCAGCACTTTAAAGACATAATTCTATGGTCTCCTAACTTGTGCTGTATAAGATGAGACATCACCAATAATTATCAACCTTGTTTCCCTGTATATAATGTTTTATTTTTCTGTCTAGCTGCTTTTAAGATGATCTCAAGATAATCACTAATTTCCAGCAGTTTTAAGGTGATGTGCTCTGGGGTGCTTTCCTCTTTTTTATTCTACTTGGGGTTTCTTGAGCTTCCTGAATCTGTGAGCTTATAGTTTCATCGAATTCATAAAATTTTCTACCATAATTTCTTCAAATATTTTTCCATCCCCCTACTTTATTCTGAGATTCCAACTGCATGCATTTTAGACTTTTTTAAAATTATTTATTTTATTTATTTTATTTTTGGCTGTGTTGGCTCTTCATTGCTGCGCACGGGCTTTCTCTAGTTGCGGCGAGCAGGGGCTACTCTTTGTTGCATTGTGTGGGCTTCTCATTGCAGTGGCTTCTCTTGTTGTGGAGCATGGGCTCTAGGCGTGCGGGCTCCAGTAGTTGTGGTGTGTGGGCTCAGTAGTTGTGGTTCGTGGGCTCTAGAGCGCAGGCTCAGTAGTTGTGGCACACAGGCTTAGTTGCTCCGCGGTGTGTGGGATCTTCCCGGACCAGGGCTCGAACCCGTGTCCCCTGCATTGGCAGGTGGATTCTTAACCACTGTGCCACCAGGGAAGCCCCATTTTAGACTTCTTGACATGGTTTCACACTTTACTGATAATCTGCTCATGTTTTGTTCAGTCTTTTCTCTGTGCTTCAAGTTTTGACTACTGTACCTTCAAGTCACTGTTCTCTGCTGTTAATCTCATACAAATATTTTTCATCTCAGATATTATATATTTAATTTCTAGGAGTTCTATTTGTGTCTTCTAAAAATTTTCCATTTCTCTCCTCTTCGTGTTCATGTTTTCCTCTACTTTCTTGAGTGTATGGAGCATATAATACACTAACTGCTTTATGGTCCTTGTCTGTCATTTCATCATCTTTGTCATTTCCAGATCTATTGCTATAATTGATCCTTCTCGGGGTTATGGGCCATATTTTCCCACTTCTTTGTACCAGACATTGTGAGTTTCATGTTGTTGACTGCTGGATTTTGTTATAGTCTTTTAAATGTTATGGGACTTTGTTCTGGCACACGGTTATGTTACTTGGAATCAAGTGGGTCCTTTGGAAACATGCTTCTAAGCTTTACTAGGGTAAATCCAAAGTAGTCTTTGATCCAGGGATAATTTAACCCCACTATTACAGCAATGCCCACGCATGATGATGTGTTTCCAGTCTAGCTAATAGAAACACACATCATTCCCAGCCCTGCATGAGCTCTAGGAACTGTTTTGTCTACTGCTTTCCAGCAGTTTTTCCCCTGTTCTTGAGCAGTAGTTTCCGACCTTGCACATGCACGTTTGTTCTCAGCCAAAGACACGAGAGGCCCTCTCTGCAGACCCCCAGAGCTCTCTCTGTGACGTTCCTTCCTCTTCTGTTTTCTGCCTTGTGCCCCTGCCTGACTTGGGCCCTCTGAATTCTGATGTCTCGGTCCTCAACTCACTGAGACCACCGAACCCTGTTTGGGTTCCACCTCCCCCCGTCCCCACTGCAGCCTGGAAGCTGCCTCCAAACCGTGAGCTGGGGCAATCACATGCTAACTTCATCTCCCTTTCCTCAGCGGCCAGTCATTGATTGCCTGGTGTCCAACATCTTGAGAACCATTGTTTCATATATTTTGCCCAGGTTTTTAGTTGTTTCAGTCAGGAGAGTAATCCAATTCCTGTTGCCCCATCTTGGCTGAAAGTAGAATTCCTCTTTTCATTTCCTTTTGATTAAAATGATGGGTTTTTTTTCCCCTTCCAACTACTAATTCTCTTACGGCAGTATGTCCTGTGTATTTGCTCTTGTATTCCTTTTAGTTTGGACTTCATTTATGATTTTTCTTTCTTTTTACTTTTTTCTCACTTCTTTCACCTATTTAGAATTTTTTTCCCAAAGAATCTCATTTCAGAGTTTTTGTAACTTTAATGCATTTTTCTTTCATATCTGTTATCCTTTGCTTGATTTTTTTCTTTTTTAGATAATTTGAAATTTTAGGTTACAGTTTTCACCCATTTGAATCTGTTGTGTTTTTGGCATACTTATCTGGAGAGACATTATTCTGCTTATAATTCTCCTTGCTTTTATTAATAATTTTGTATGAGATTTGAGCACGATTTTTCTCTGTTGCCCTTTTTAAAGCGAAATGGGTTTTCCTGTAGTTTTAGGCGTAAAAGAAAAGCCAGGATAGTTTTAAGAGCTGCATGGCTCTATTGCTCCCCCTTGTGTTGTTTTCAGAAAGTGATTTTTTTTATTTATTTTTTTAACCAGCTTACTTTCTGAGATCTGCTTCAATCAGTCTCCCTCCCTCATTTTTACCAGGATCTTTTCTTTCCTTTGATGCTGTTAATCCCATCTTCCATATTATGGACTCTGCTTCCAGCAGCTTTTCTTACTATAAGGCTAGTTCTGAAAGGGAGATTTGATTTTTTAGTTTGATTAGGGTCAGTTTCTTGGCCTGTTTTTTTTTTTTTTTTTTTTTTTTTTGCGGTATGCGGGCCTCTCACTGTTGTGGCCTCTCCCGCTGCGGAGCACAGGCTCCGGACGCGCAGGCCCAGCGGCCATGGCTCACGGGCCCAGCCGCTCCGCGGCATATGGGATCCTCCCAGACCGGGGCACGAACCTGTATCCCCTGCATCGGCAGGTGGACTCTCAACCACTGCGCCACCAGGGAGGCCCTCTTGGCCTGTTTTTGATGGGGGCAGTGACAGAAGATAGTTGAGGGAGACTCAAAGCTATGACCCCGCCGCCGTCTTCCAAGGACCCTGGGATCCAGTCATTTCTGAAGTCTCGCTTTTGATTGTCACGCTTCTATTTCATCATCCATTTACTTTGACACATAATCTTTGGGCACCTGCCCCGTGTGTGACACTGGGCTAAGGATACAGATAGGAATAAACACACTCCAGCCTTCAAGGAGTTTCCAAGCCACTGGGGAGACAAATCGAAGCACAATTAAGTGCAACCAGGCCGTGGTAGCTGCTGTAAAGATGCCATGGAAACACGGAGAAGGCATCAGCGCACCCTCATTGGTTTGAAATCAGGCCAATTTCCATAGAAAAGCAACATTTACAACCCCCAAACTGGAAGGTCTAATGTGACTCACATATTAATGAGAATCGGGGCTCTTGTAGGAGACAACGGGCTGGTTTAAACGATAGCTCTTGAAACAGCCAAGCTGTTATTATAGAGAATGTGGCTGTATAATTAGTGCCGTTTCCTTCACAGAGCAGCGTGCTCCTCGCCATCACCGCGCGCCTGGCCTCCCTCGGCTTTGGTCTGTTCCCCCCACCCCCCCACCCCGCAGTCCTGACAGGTGTCTGGGAAGCGGGGTGGCTGGGCTTGGTGTAAATGCCGTCTCCTGCTCTAGGTGGCAGACACCCCAGACTGTAGCTTTCAGTCCTTGGGCGGAAAGGAGTCCTGCATTGAGTCCACCTGCATTCCTGACCCGTGACGAGCCTCCCCAGCCCAGCCCCTCCCCTCACCCCGGGGAGGCCCACAGGCTGGCTCCTTGGCTGGCATTTCACACAATCGTACCCCTTTGTTTGGATATTTCTCAGAAAAAGCCAGTGGGTGGATGTGAGTGCTGGCACAGGCTGAGGGCAGGCTGCCATCCGCCCAGCTTCCACCCAGAGCAGTCTTTGTGGGCAGATCTTCATTACACGGCACCAATGTGCATGTCTTGCCTCTATTCATAAGAGTGAATTTCTTTGGTTGTTTTTGGGTTTTTTTAGTGTTGAATCTGGTATTCAATTATGCAAAGGTGAAGTGAGAGATTTTAAGGAGATGTAGAAGACGTGGTTATGCTTGGGAACCAGCAGCATCTCCATGTGCAATGCCTTCCTAGAGATCCAGGAGCTCAGAAGCAACCCCTGAGGCCAGGAGGCGGGAGAGAAATGGTGTAAGCAAGGCCTTCCCCTGTGTCAGCCCCAGCAACAGCACCCAGGAGGGGAGCCCGCTGAGGGCAAGCACCGCCCAAAGCTTTCGACCAAAAGAGGAGGGGAGGAAGAAGATGGGAGTCTGGGAGACAAGGGGTCGGCGGCAGCTCACGGCCAGGCCTTGAGCAGGTCACTGCATGGCCAGTGCTGCTCCTGGCCTCTAGGGGTTCAGTGACACCCCGACTCCTCATCCAGGTGAGGAGTTCCCTTTGCCAGATAGTTTGTACGATGAGGTTAGAAAGTTCCTGGAGGAAATCAGAAATTCTAGGCCTTGGAAGCAAAGGACTTGCAAGCTCCGAGAGTCTCGTCCTAACGCGACCGTCTCCCACATGGGCTCCCTCCCACCTCCCTTTCCTGACTTTGACGCCCTCTGAGATGGTCGCCAACCAGACAGACGCGGTCATTCGGGCCGCCGTGGACCTGGGACGGGTCTCCTCTCTCTCTCACCCTCGCTCCAGCAGTTCTGTTCTGTCCCCTCAGTTACCCCCAGACCACTGAGGTGACGGCACCTCCCCTTGGGGGCTTCTTGGACAAAGCCTTCGGGGGCCTCTCTCCGGCAGGTCTCAGGCCCTGGCCTGGCACTCCTCCCCCACCCCTGCCCACATCTCCCGTCCTGTCCAGCCGTCCTCGCTCACAGCTGATTGTCTGTGATAGTTGTGTCCTTCAGCGAGGTCTATGTGTCCCAGGGACACGGGCCAGACTTGGGCCTGATCACACTGCAGACTGTGGGACTCAGGGGGGCCCCTCGGTTCCTGGGAACATGTCTGCCCACAGTGGCGTGGGTGACCAGCTTCTTTTCATGTCCTCGCTTTCTTCACCCACTTCTAGACGGTTCACTGTGTCTCTGGCTCCTCTGAGCCTTAGCGTGTGTGCCCAGCAGGAAGTGACCAGCAGTCTTGTGCTGTCAGAGCGTCAGGCAGCTCTGCCGCCAGGGCCCAGGTGCAAGCAGGTGTCATTCCACTTACAAGCTGCGGGAACTGGGCAAGTACTTAATGCCTCCGGGCTTTCGTTTCTGCGCCTACGAAATAGGAACGGTTGTTATGCCTGCCCCGTGGGTCGGATACAGACGCGGCCCCTAGAACAGCGCCTGGTTTGCGGCAGCACTTGATATTACTATCAGCGGTCACTGCCGTTGCTGGTAACATTCAAGGTGGTGGAGAACCGTCACCTCCTGAACACGGCGCCCTGGAAGCCCTGGCCATCTCTCAGGAGGCACGGCTGGTACCCAGGTCAGCGGGCAGGAGGTGGGGACACCACACACTGGGCGAGGAGGGGAGCGTGGAAACACTCTGGACGCTCCCCACGTGTGACGCTGAGCCATACGAAATCGCTGGGGTCTGGGGAGAAAACCCCAGATTTCTGTTAATGTGACCCCACGTGTGTCCTGAGCAGCGGGGTCTCCCAGGCTCTCCTGACGACTCATCACAGGGGCAAGAATGTCTGCGTCCCCAGGGGCTCCTCAAACTTTAACCTGCCGGCTCTTCCCTGGGGATCTCGTTAAAATGCAGATTCTGACTCAGTCCGTCTGGGGCGGGGCCCGAAGTCCTACATTTCTAACCTGCGCCCAGGGACACACTGCTACCCCCACCAGCCAGGGAGGGGCAGGGCCCCTGGATGATGTCGGTGGGTGTGGAGTTCTAGCTGCAGAGATCCCAGAATAAATGTTTTCCGTGCAGCATTAGCATATTAAAAACAAGATAATACTAGGGGGTGGCAGAGTCTCTAACACCCGCGTCACACTTCCACACCTCACCTGCTTGAAGGGGTCACAGTCTATCCATTTTGCTGCCAGCCCACAAAGCCCATTGAAAAGGATGCTCTTCTTCCCTTTCCTCACTGACCACTCACTGCACAGACATTTACTGAGTGCCTCCACGTGAGAGAGGCTGGGCTACCGAGTGTGGGAAAATGTCTCAGTCATTCGGCATCCACACCTTTTTGCTGACCTGCATTTTGGTGTAAGCGTTCTGCCACCTGGCAGGGACTCCGGCCTGTGGAGGTGCCTGTGGATGTGACCTGCTTCCAGGCCCTTCACCCTGGTTGCCCTGTCCAGGCTAGAGACTGCTGAGAACTGGAAATGCTCCAGGGGCCTGTGCGTCATCCAGGGAGGTGACCTTTCACAGCCCAGCTGTTGGGACAGCATCCATAAACCTGTCCTGACCGACACCAAGCAGGCAGAGGTGGGGACAGGACTGGCAGCCCGTCACATGTACAGAAAGAGAGCTGGCCAGGGCCTTATCTCTGCTTCCCCCTGGAAACCCCTCAGATTTGGATGTAATAAGATGAAAAGGGAATTCAGATGCTCCGCAGCTTCTAAAACTAGTTCTGTCTTGCTTCACCAAATGTTTGGAGCAGCTAATATTTACTGATTTTGGCAGCTTTGTAACCATTTCACTCTTATGCCCCTGAATTGCTAAAAATCACTTCTTTCTTTTTATGAGAAAAGGGTTTTGGAAAATATTTTATTTGCTTGCTCTTCTCTTGAAACCCTCCACTCACAACCTCCACACCCATTCAAAAACCACACACATGGAAACACAAAAGACCCCAAAGAGCCAAAACAATCTTGAGAAAGAATGAAGCTGGAAGAATCATGCTCCCTGACTTCAGACTACACTACAAAGCTTCAGTAATCAAAACAGTATGGTACTGGCACGAAAACAGACACATAGATCAATGGAACAGGATAGAGAGCCCAGAAGTAAACCCACATACTTATGGTCAATTAGTCTACAAAAAAGGAGGCAAGAATATACAATGGAGAAAAGACAGCCTCTTCAATACGTGGTGCTGTGAAAACTGGACAGCTATATGTAAAAGAATGAAATTAGAACATTCTCTAACACCACAGACAAAAATAAGCTCAAGATGGATTAAAGACCTAGATATAAGATCAGAAATCATAAAACTCCTAGTAGAATACACAGGCAGAACACTCTGATATACATAACAGCAATATGTTTTTGGATCTGTCTCCTAAAGGGAAGAAAATAAACACAAAAATAAACAAATGGGACCTAATTAAACTTAAAAGCTTTTGCACATGAAAGGAAACCACAGACAAAATGAAAAGACAACCTACTGAATGGGAGAAAACATGTGCAAATGATATGACTAATAAAGGGTTAATATCCAACATATATAAACAGCTCATACAACTTAACATCAAAAAAAACAACTCGATTAAAAAATGGGCAGAAGACCGGAACAGACATTTTTCCAAAAAGGACATTCAGATGGCCAACAGACCATGAAAAGATGCTCAATATCATTAATCATCAGGGAAATGCAAATCAAAACCACAATGAAATATCACCTCCCACTGATGATGTCTCATGATGTCAGAACGGCTATCATCAAAAAGAACACAAATAACAAATGTTGGCAAAGATGTGGGGAAAAGGGAACGCTTGTACATTGTTGGTGGGAATGTAAATTGGTGCAGTCACTGTGGAAACAGTATGAGGTTTCACAAAAAACTAAAAATAGAACAACCATTTGACTGAGCAATTCCACTCCTGGGTATAGATCTGAAAAACAAAAACTCTAATTTGAAAAGATACATGCACCCCAATGTTCACAGAAGCGTTATCTACAATTGCCAAGAAATGGAAGCAACCTAAGTATCCATCAATAGATGAATGGATAAAGATGAATGTGTGAGCACATATTCATAAAGATGAATGTGTGCGCGCACACACACACACACACACACAATGGAATACTACTCAGCCATGAAAAAGAATGAAACTTTGCCATTTGCATTACCCTCTGTGAAAAGCATCAAGAAACATAAACAAATAAGTGTGGCTGTGTGCCAATAAAACTTAACTTATAGCACCTTTTTTGTAATAAACTTTTTGTAAATGACTGCTGACTTCTGCTCTATTACATTAAAATCTATTGGTCTATCTTGCACTTGGAATGGATGATTTTGACCATGCAGATGCCCTGAAAGGGTTTTAGGGACACCCAGGGGGTCACTAGATCACACTTTGAGAACTACTGCTCTAATATTCTTGTTTCACAAGGTAATAAGTTTCTTAAGATGAAAGCTACTTTCAGTTGGACCTTCTGTTTCTTGCAGCCAAAAGCATCTTCGCTGATAAACTCCTAGGTAGCTTCTCAAGCCAGAAATCGGAATACCAGCTTCTATCTTGGATCCTGAGAAATGGCAAAGCCCAACACATTTCCTCCTACCAGTTTGCTGTGCCGGCAGGAGAGGAGAAATTGCAGATGCATGTCCAGACTTGGAAGGTCCCAAGACCCCCCGGGAGCCTTGCTGGGCCCCAGAACATTGCAAGAGAGCTTCAGAAAGCTTCCATGTTTTCAGTGGGAGGAGCATATGTAGCTGGGAGAGAGCCAGGAGAACCAAAGAGACATTGTTTAGACAACAGGTGTATTAGTCAGGGTTCTCCAGAGAAGAGCCAACAGAATAAGGAATTGCGGGCCAGGGAAGTCCCACCACCCGCCATCTGCAAGCTGGAGGTGCAGGAGAGCTGGTGGTGTGGTTCCAGTCTGAGCCCAAAGGCCTGAGAATCCTGACAGTTGATGGTATAGGCCCCAGGCTGAGGGCGGAAGACTGATGTCCCAGCTCAACAGTCGGGCAGACAGAGCAAATACTCCTTCCTCCATCTTTTTGTTCTATTCAGACCTCCGAAGGATTGGGTGACGCCCATCACATTGGGAAAAGCAGTTTGCTTCACTCACTTTGCTGATTAAAATGCTGATGTCGTCCAGAATCACCATCCCAGACACACCTAGAATCACATGTAACCAACTACTTGGGCACCCCATGGTCCAGTCACATTGACACATACAATTAACTGTCACAACGGGACCCGGAGGAGAAGTCAGCACGAACTCTCTCCTGGGGGACGACAGGGGATGTGGGTAGATGACAGTGAAGAGGGAGAGCAAGACCCCCTCTTTGGGATGCTCTGGCATCACATATACCGGCTCTAACGTGGAACCAGCCTCAGGGAGGAGTGGGGAGGGTGAAACCCCCAGTTGACAGAGGGTCTTCTGAACTGACAAAGATTAACCTACGTCGACTAAGTTGAGGCTGTCTTTTCTGTCAAACAGAGTCGGGGGCTCTTGAGATAGAAACTAAGGTTGATTTTAGAAAATTTAGGAAAGTTTAAAAAATTTTAATAAACATACATTTTTAGTTTATGTGCTAAAAATTCATCTTCTCTAACAATGGACATCATCAAATTCAAAACTTTTGCCAATCTGATGAAAAATGATCTCACTCCTATTTTATTTATATTTCCTAATTATCAGCAAGGATAAGCACCATTCTTATGTCATTGGAGGCATTATTTTTGAACCCACTACAGTGCTTTTGAATTCTGTGCAATTAATGTTCACAAAATAGGACACTCTAGGATCTGAAGATGAACCCATGGGCACAGAAATGGGTGCTGCTATTTTTACCTTTAAATTGAGTAGATTCACAGTTTGTCCAACATTAAGTAGACTGCTTATGGGATGAACTCTTCTAGTTCAAGCTGACCTCTGTCTTTGTGTGCCCTGCTCACCATGGACGTTGAACTTTGTTCCAACACGCACCCCTCCCTGCCCACCTTCCTGATCTCTGCATCAGCACCTGCTGGAGCCAAGGCCACGGCATCAGGCTGTGTTCAGGATTCTGCTACTTCCAAAGCCTCTCTTCTCTTCCCCAACATTCTAATAAGAACAACACGCAATTCTCTGAATCTAGATTCCACGTGGACTGAGGCAAGTCATTCTCCATGCTGTGCTATTTCTTCTCTATATTAAACAGCCTCCATTTGCTTGCCTGCAGGGGTCATACTCATTTATAAGTTACTTTTATTAAAAACAAAATGCTAGGGGCTTCCCTGGTGGCGCAGTGGTTGAGAGTCCGCCTGCTGATGCAGGGGACACGGGTTCGTGCCCCGGTCCAGGAAGATCCCACATGCCGCGGAGTGGCTGGGCCCGTGAGCCATGGCCGCTGAGCCTGCGCGTCCGGAGCCTGTGCTCCGCAACGGGACAGGCCACAACAGTGAGAGGCCCGCGTACCGCAAAAAAAAAAAAAAATGCTACACGGGATAAAGAAGGCTGCCTGGAGTCTCACCACTGTAATGCAAGAGTTTCTTTCTTTTTTTTTAATTTTAGCGTCTAATCCTTCCTCAACAGCAGACATTTGCATGTTGATAATGCTGTATCATTACCTAAGTATTTCCCTTGTAAGCACTGGACATCCATCTGCTATATTTAGTCTACAAACATGATAAATCATAAAACAATGGTATTACAAATTTGCATAATCCTTGGCTGTTTGTAGAATTCAAATATCATCACATCTCTTCATTTTCCTTTTTTCATTGATTTATTTTCATTTTACTTATTTATTCATGTGTTTATTCAACAAATTATTTATGGTGCTGGGCAATGGGGGTTCACCTATAAATAAGACACTGTCCCTGCCCTTAAGAACCTCACAGTCTGGGAGGGGAGACAGACACCATCGTGTGATTTCCACGCATTTACCCATTTGAGCCAGGCATTCATGTTATATTTGCACAAGCATCAAAACAGAGAATATCTGTTTTTTAAATGATTTGCTGTTCACATACAAGTGGCCAGAAGAGTGGCTGTCCTGTGTGTGTTTTAGCTGATGGAGTTATTTCCTCAAGGCTATAATAAAAGCAGAACCACGAAAGGGACCTGAAGACTCGCCATCCACTCTTGGGGTTTAATCTGCAGACACCACTCCCGCCCTCTTACTGCGGCAGGACGGCTAGTCAGATAAAAACACTCTTTTCAATGAGAAAAACAATTAAGCACTGAATATGTGAGAACAAGAAAAAGCGAGATAAAAAAAGAACACACCAGCTGGCTTTGTGAGACATACTTCTAACGGGTGGATGTGAATGCAGCTTTCTCACCAGAGTCCACCCTTTCTGGACTCTTCCACATTAATAAGGAGGAAGTCGGCAAGACAGTTAAGAAACTACCACTTATTCTAGAGTTTAACTCTAGGCCCGTTATGAGGAAAACTGTTTCACGTCTCAGGCCTAGAACTAATCAACCCTTGAAAAAACTTATTTAAAAAATAAAACTTAAAACCTACAAGCTGAAAGAAGAGCAGCCAACCCTAACCCTCGTATGCCTTTCTCTAATTTCAACCGTTATTAATGTTTTGCCCACTTTGCGGCACTGGCTTGCGTGTATATTTTTTGCTGAATTATTTGAACACGGACTACAGACATCACAACACTCCTCCTGAGGACAAAGACACCCTCTCCCACGACTGCCGTGCTGTTACCACACCCAGGAAGCGTGTCACCAGTCCACAGGCTCACCTAATATCCAGCTGCACTGCCCGGGAGTCGTGTGCCGGCTGGAACTGGCTGCCGGCCCTGCCGCCTGGGCACTGAGCCCTGTCTCCACCCTGTCCACTGCCTTCCACAACCAAAAGCCCGACTTGGGGATGAGACTGTCCAGAGATGTGCCAGGCACCTTTGCCCAGCAGCTCAGACCCCTGATGCAGACGCCTCCCCACACCCGCATCACCGAGGCCACGTCCCGACCCTGTGGGCCACCCTGACCCGGCCCGCACTGCAGCTGTGCAGGCGTATTTCAAATGGCAAGTGAAGATGTTAATCGTGTATCACAGGACTGGACACAGACATTCCGACCGCTGCCTGCACAAAACGCTGCCGAGAAAAACGGCTCTCAGCAGCAACGCCCGGGAGCTCACATTTCACTAATATTTATGTCAGAAGAGAGGTGCTCATAACAGCAAATGCGTTTTCAGCTTCGTAGAAAAGGGTAAGGAAATGCTCTGGATGGAGGAAGATCAAACCGTTGAAGGTGGGAGGGAGGGGCTGCCCCATTCTCCTGTTCCTCGCCTATCTCCTCCCTTCCCAAGCCTGTCCCAGTATCAGGGCAGGGGGTCAAATTCCTGAGGTCCCAGCGGCCACCTGCAGGGACCATCACAGGGCAAGCACGATGACAAAGACTCAGCGCCAGGGTGACCGGGCCCATGGCACAGACACTTGCTGGCCCTGGTCCCTGTCCTGGTCACTTGCAGGTCAGGGCAGGATGAGGACTCTGCAGAGCCGCTGCCCGAGGGGAAGAGGTCCTGGGGTCAAGGGCACAGGCTCTTTGGAAGTTCTCACGGCTGTGGCGCCAGCAAAGGGAGCCTGCTGTGAAGACAGAAAGCCTGAGCAAAAGGGAAAGGCAGGGAGTGAATAAAAATAGAAACAGGCTCACTGCTCTGACAGGCGAGACGCTCAATGAATGCGGTCCTTCAGTGAGCAGAAGTATCTTGTTGGAAATTTAATCCCACCGGCAAGCTTTGGGCTTTCTGTTTTTGCCCACAGTAACGCCCCAACAAAGGGCTGCAGCACTGCTGATGCAGGAAAAGAGGGAAAGAGTGGACACTGGATGGACCACCCCCCTTCCTTTCATGCAGACGGTCCTGCGGGCTGTGTGGTGGTTACCTAGGAAACAGCGTGGATGTGAAACTCCAGGAAATGCGTGGTGCGGCGGCAGGAGATGCAATTGATTTTTTTTTTTTTTTTTTGCTGGCATTGCGTGACGCCAGGCCATTCTTAACCTCTCTGCACCAGTTTCCTCACGTCCGAGGAGGAGATCAGATCTACCTTGTGTGTGTGCGAGTGTGCATGAGCACGTGTGTGTGTGTAAAGCGCCTCGGCCGGCTGGTGGACACAGGAGGAGCGCTCAGTGTGGAGGTTTTCCTTTCTGTGCCCACTCACCAGGCACCACTGAATAACTGGGATGAAGATCTGACAGAGAAAGAGCTGAGGTGATACATGTGAAAAGCAGGCACCATGAACCGGGGTTCGTCCTCTCCACCGCTGGGGACCTCCCACCACCATACGAGGGAGCATGACTAACCTGATGGGTGACAGACTGTTGGCCCAGCTGACGTCACACTAACAGCCAGTCAAGACAGTGAGTCACTGGACCAGCGAGCCGCCGACCACCAGCCCTAGTGAAGTTGCCCAGGACACGGGACCCCAGAGGGACTGGCCCTGGACAAATCGCACTCAGCCACCCCTCAAACTTGTGCTTAATAATAAGTGCTTTGTCTTAATCCATCAAACTTGAGGGCGGTTAGTTACAGAGCAAGAGATAGCAGAGGGGCTTCCCTGGTGGCGCAGTGGTTGAGAGTCCACCTGCCGATGCAGGGGACACGGGTTCGTGCCCCGGTCCGGGAAGATCCCACATGCCGCGGAGCAGCTGGGCCCGTGAGCCATGGCCGCTGAGCCTGCGCGTCCGGAGCCTGTGCTCCGCAACGGGAGAGGCCACAACAGTGAGAGGCCCGCGTACCGCAAAAAAAAAAAAAAAAAAGATAGCAGAGATAATCACTATTATTAGTGCTTTCTTCCCGAGACAGCCATACTCCCCAGAATCCCCTCACCAACATCCTGTTCCCTACACCTGGCTGCCAGTGTGCTGAGAGCCAAGGAGAAGCCTGGGGGGTTCAGAATTCAGTAGTAAATACTCACCACGTCCCCTGAATAAATGAGGGCCAACTACAAAGTCTGGGCGGGGGGCACGGTGTCCACACAGAAGACTGCCCTCACTTCTGACAGGTACAAGTTTGAGGGGTTCCCCAAACCACCCTCAGTTTCAATAATCTTCCAGAAGGACTCACAGAACTCACTGAAAGCTGTTCTACTCCTGCTTATGGTTTATTACAGGGAAAGCACGTGGGTTAAAATCAGCCGAGGGAGGAGAAACATGGGAGGTATCCAGGAGTGTCCAACAGAAGGCCAAGGGCCCAGGGGTCCTCTCCCCGTGGGGACATGGACACATTAAGCCCCTGCCATCGATGTGAGACCACACGCATGGAGCATCGCCCAGGAGGTCGATGACCTGAGCCTGTGAGCCAGGAGTTCCTACTGGGACTTGACCACCTCCCGGCCTACCCAGCAGCCTCTTGCGCCAGCTCCTCCTGGACGCTGAGGCCTTTGGTCTCTAGTTCCTGGGAGGTCTCACCTGGTACCGTGTGGCCCAGAGCCCCAACTGCAAGTCACTCCTTAGACGCTCAGTGGCCAAAGCCCCCCAAGCAAACAGCACACTCATATCAGGCAGGACATGCCAGGGGCCTGGAAATCACCTGCCAGCAGCCGAGGGAAGAGCCCAGACCTCTCCTGGGTAAGATTAATTCTTCACCACACAGGCCACCCCTGGCTTTTGGCCAAGGCGCTCTTACAGCAAAGCAGTCGTCTTTGAGCATCTATACTTGATACAGTATTTATCAGACTGAGCAATAGGAAACAACTCATTGCTTTATCCTACAAGGCCAGTACATATATTTCCATCTTTCTGTACTAAGTGGATTACTCTTTTCCCCTCGAGATAAACTTGTACAGAAAACGCAGCATACAAATTAGCTGATGGGTGGGTCAACCCAGTTCCTCCCCAAGCCAGTCATTTTATTACATCCTGAACAGGATTTAACTCCATTTCTCATCATATTTGACCATCAACATCAGTATTATCATCAGACTTGTTTGCATAAAGTGGTTGAGTCTCACCAACAAGGCCAGCGTCACCCCCGTATCACAGTGTGGCAGCCTGACAAATGACAGTCAAAAGATGACACTTCATCAGAGTCCCACCGAGTCATCGACAACGGGGTCAGGGCATCATCCCAACCCACGATGCTCCCTGAGCCATGCCACTCAGCTCTGTAGGCTTCCACTCGACCAATCAGGTTCCAAAAGCAAGCATGGCGTTGGCAACAGACAGCCCCACCCTCTCAGGCAGCTGGTGCACCCGGGCTAAGCGGCCCCAACCACCTCGTGCTCCGAGTCTCTGTCAAGGCAGCCACATAAACGCTGCATTTCCTTCACTGCACAAACCACTTACTTCCTCATTCCTTTATCCTCAGCTCCCGTTCCACATTGATCATTTGATTTTTAACAGACTTGTCCACCTCTGTTTGGAAAGGATGCTAGGCTCGGCCCCTGTGCTGGGTTGGCAGCAGCAATGGTAGCCTGGCAAGTCCCCCCTTCAGTCCCCCCATCCTTTCTCGTAGGGGAGGGTCACGAGGCCCAGAAGGAGTGGGCTTTCCTGACCACCAGGGGGCGCAGCTGCATATTCACTGTTAGCCCCGGTGTTGCCAGATAAGATCAAGGCACAACCCACCCGCTCTGGCCCTTAGGAATTCTGACATAAAGATGGGAGTGTACAGTGAGAGTTTCTTGCTTAGGCATCAACCCGACTACTGGCCAGTGGTTGCGGCCCTGGTCCCAGGACCACTGCATCCAGAAAAAGGAAGTTGAGGTGATGTGGGCAAGGGCTGTAGAGTCGTGTCAGCATCCCTCCCGCTTGTACCCCAGATGCCACAGAAAAGTGGAGGAACCTCCCCGGTGGACCCTCCACGGCCCCCTTCCTGTGGAGTGTGAGCACACACTCACAGAGGTGTGTAAGCCGGCCCTCCCTGCCTGAATCATTGCCTGTTCCAGTGATCTACCCAACTATTTCTCAGGATGAGAGTGGGGTGCTCGATCTGAAGACATGGGACTCCGCGGTCCGAACTGGTACAATACCTCCTACTCCAGTCCTTTTACAGTATTTTGCACAACTGCCTCTACCGGCAGGCATGCAAAACCTAACCCAGAGTGTCTACGACCATGGCGGGGGGTGGCGGGGAGCAGCAACAGCCCCCCCTGACGGCCGTGCACGGCTGCATTTTGTGCCTCAGGAGGAGTATGTCTAGATTCAGGCCATCTCTGCATTGCTGTGGTACCCACACATCCACCGAGTTCGTGGACCCACGAGGCCACCTCAAGAATGGCCACCTACCCGTCCCAACCTCTCCCGATCCCCAAACGGGGAGCTTCTCATGGGCAGCGAGCATGCCCTACACGGATGCACCCCTCAAACTCCCAGAGTGACTTCTACAGGGCTGTGCCCCATGCGGGCGGCCCTCTAACATGCCAGGCTCCGCCGCCCGTCTGCCTGACCCTAGGGCCAGGCCATTGGCCACAACCCCTGAGTCATTAAAAGCCCAAACATAGAGGCAAATACCCTGCCTTCCAGGCCACTGAGTTGACTGCTTTCTTCCTCCTTCAGTTAGAGCGGCAGCTCTCCAGACGGGATGCTGTGCGTTCGCTTCCTAACTGCCAGCCACAATCCAAGCAGCCCTTTGCTGGTCAGGACAGCTGTTGACAGGGCAAACCAGGTGGCTGTAGAGTCCAGTAGCGCCTCAGGCGGCTCCAGAGTCAGTCCTGGGGGAGGTGCCCTCTCCTCCTCTAGTGCCGTCAGCACCCTTTCCTGTACAAACCATTTCCATCCACTATGGGACGCTCTTCGCACGCCCCTCTCTAGAGAGCATTTCTCTGATGTCACCCAAGACATTACAGGTCTTTCAGGTTCCAAGGTTATCTTAGGTCCTTCAGCCATCGGGGCAGTTTCAAGTAACATCCAACAGCAGGCTAGGAATGATCTTTGCAATGGAAATTTTCTGGAATTCTCCAGTGGGAATCCCAGCGGTCACTGCCAGGCGGGATTCCCAGGCTTCCGCCATAAGCCCCGGTCTGCACCCCACACGGGTCGCTGTACAGATCACCTCTCCGTACTTCGGCCTGGTCACATGAGCAAGCTGGAGGCTTCAGGCAATTTCGGTGACTACCGCTTGTTTGTCAAATCAACAGTGATAAAGCTGGGAGTGGCTTTACCTGCCTCCTGTTTTATAATACTAGATAGGGGAGGCATTCTCCAGTCAGATACAACATCCGCCCCATGAAACATTCAGGTAAAGGACACACAACCACTTCACAGAATCTGCTGGAACATTTCAGTTTTCATCCAAACTTTCCCCTCAGTCCCACGGACTCTTTTCTCCCTGTATCCTCCGAATCTAATCTGCAGCGGAGCACACGGGCCTCCGTGTCCAGGATCTCCCAGAGCATCTCTCCCCCCCACCCCACGCCGAGACTCCTGCTCCCTCACAGGCACACACCCTGGGCTCCCAGCTCGGGGCAGGGGAGGGGGATTGCCCAAGGGACCTGGGCTCTTAGCCAGTCTGCGCCTTGATTAGACTATGGGCCGTCACCTCATGAAATTCTTGGTCAGCTGTCTCATTGTCATCTGTGCCTTCCAGCTTTTAAAATTCCTCCAAACCAAGGTGAACGAAGCAGATTTAAGGCCCTTCACTGTGGAGGAACCAGCAGAGGCTCCCATGGGTCCATCCGACTTCTGAGAGCGCTGCAGTGAGACCTTTATTCTGATCCCATCAACGTCTGCTTAGTTTATCCAATAGTAACCACTCACAGATTTGAACCCCACTGGGACCGGCTCGGACTTGCCCCTTTGTCTCTTCCCCATTATCTTGCAGATCTCAGCCATCTGTGTCTTTGGTGGCAGCCCTGAGTTAGCTCAGAGCAGCCTGAATCCAAGCGTGACTCAGCCTCAAGGTCCATCCTAACACCCCACTTTCGCTTTGGTTATTGCAGAGAACAACCACGCAGGGACGGACACTCATTCGCTTGTTCTTTGTTACTCCGCATTTTCTCACGCGTCCAGTGAGCTAACTGCTCAGGGGCTGGAGCCATCGTGTGACTTGTACCTCCCACAACTAAGTGCAGCACGGCTCCAGTTCTACACCTCAGCTGACCTGTGGTCCCCTAGGAACCACAGGCTCATCACCCTCCACCCCATCGTCCTCCCTCTTCTTGAACCATATGTTTCCATGAGTCAGGGTCACACAAGCAAATGTCACTTCTGACACCAACTGGGAAGCATCTGGGCCAACTGTGAGGTTAGAGGAAACGATCGCCAAGACTATTCTTGCTTCTGATACCAACTGCAAGATCAAAGGTCCCCAACAGCACCCTTAGGTTTGATAATTCACTAGGAGGACTCAGAACTTTACCGAAAGCTGGTATACTCACAGTTACAGTTCTGTTTTGTTCTCACAGGGAAAGGATACAGACTAAGATCAGCCAAGGGAAGAATGCAAAGGGCTGAGTCCAGAGCTGAACCAAACACAGGGTTGTCCTTCCATGGAGTCAGGACACGTCACTTCCCTGCATCCACGTGTGACCTTGTGCACGGAGTATTGCCAGCCTGGGACGCTCACCTGAAGCTCCGTGTTCAGAGTTTGTCTTGGGCTTCAGGGGCGTGTTTGTGGACATCCCAGCCCACAGGCCAAACCCCACTACTCCCTCTCCCCACACGGCCTCCCCCTGGTCCTAGAGGTGCACACGGCAGGCATATTTTCTGTACTAAGTTTCAATAACCTGCCCTCAGGAAGACCCTGGAGGGGAGGCTCATCTCAGCGCTAGAAGTGGGCTTGGAGCAGACTGGGCAGGAAACTCAGACATCCTAGGATGTGGGACATGGTGCAGGGTCTGGTGGATATGACCTCTTGGTTCTACAAATGTCTCCCATGGGGCAGGGCAGGGCCAAAACTGGGAAGATCATGCCTGCGGTTGGATCAGATCCTGTTACTAGCGAATCTTACTGGCACTTATCAAATCTTTAACCAGACTGCTTTCTTTCATCACCATAACTGCACTATTACCTCTGATTTCAGCTTTCAGGCACTAGATGATCCAAAAGCTACCTGTGGCTATCTTCATGGAACAGAAGCATGGCACAGCTACAAGTCTACATGCAGAATCCTGGCTGCAGGAAGAAGCCCCGACCTTCCTTCCTTGCCAGGTTCTCAAGAAGCCTTAGAACAAGAGGCTAAGGGATTGGGAGGGCTCTCAGAAGGCTTGACGGCTGCAGATCACGTGTGGACATGTGTGTCTGTAGCTGCTGCCGGTGGGCCACGCAGGCAGTTTGCCAGAACCTCTACGCTTTCCTGCTCCGCTTCAGGAAGCGACCAGCACCGTGGACAGTCTTACCGAGGACACATCAACACGAGAGAACTCCAGGAACTCAGTGAACGGTCCTCAACAGTGGTCTGCCATTGGACATGGTCTGGGCTGCCCAAAGGGGCCCTGGGGCAGAGGTCAGGAGTAACGGCTGCGCATGCAATCCCATAAATGTCTGTGCCGCTGCCCGAACTATTTACTGCAAACCGAGAAATCCATCAAATTGCCACTGTCGCTCTCACTCTGCCATTTAAATATGCTCCAGGACCAACACCTCAGAGCCTTCTCAACCAACTGCTTTCCAACTTCAGATTGTGTTTTTACTCCCTAATTTAACCTGCAATATTTTTAAAAAATAATATTCCTAAGCATACCTCTTGTGAAACCCCTGGTCTCTAAGAGCCTCTAACACCTGCCAGGCCAGGAACATGCTCAGCACATGGTAACAGCTGGTCCTTCAGGGCCACCAAGAACCTGGAAGCCCACCCAGCCCTGACAACTAACCGAACCCACATCAACCTCACACTGTTATTCATCCCTAGTAGCGTTTAACCACAGATTTTGTCTGTATAAAACAACAGGGGCAACGACCAGGTGTTCACAATTGCCCACCTCTTACCAAACTTCAGTCGGTCCCGCCTCCATGGACCCCAGGCTGAAGCAAGCACACAGGTGAACGCTGTACCTGTAACAGTCAGGCTGAGGGTCTGCTGACTACAGAACACTCTTCCCGCTGCAGCAAGCTGATTTCACATCGGTTTGTCCCACCCTCTCTCCCTCCCCGCCCACAAAGTCCGCACTAGCCCTGTTCCCCGCTCCCTGCCAGAAAAAAGCCTGTTCTCTTTCATTCTGGATGCTTTGGCATATTTCTGAGATCGGAGCACTCTTCCTACAGTAACACTCTTTCTGATTAAAGCTGCTCCATCTCTAAGTCTGAATGTGCTTTACTGGACAGTAGGGTCACAGCTCTGGCCACTGCCCCCAGGGCTGACCCGTCCGTCAGCTGGGATGCTAACACTCAGCCCTGTCTGGGGGTGACAGCCCCCGCGGCTGTGCCCACTCTCCTCCTTCAGGGCTCCTCCCAGCTTCTCAGCCTGTCGCCATAATATGGCTGATGCTCGGCGGATTCCTGAGCCCCTCAGCAGCAGCTGCTGGAGGATCGGGGCGGGCAGCTATTGGTCTGTCTGGGTCTCCTCGACTGTCCGACCGCAATGCCGCTGTTCCAAGGACAGGAGAGGAAGAAGAGGGCCATCTTTACTGATACTTCGGATGCCAGGCCGTCACGCGGTTTTCTTTATTTCCAGTTTTGGGAGGTCATCAGCGATGAGCATGGGATCGACCCCACGGGCAGTTACCATGGAGACAGTGACCTGCAGCTGGAGAGGATCAACGTGTACTACAATGAAGCTGCCGGTGATTACTGGAAGCTTTCCTGCCCCCTCACCTTGCTTTCTGTTCTGCGGCAGATGTATTAGGAACATGCAAATGACAAAGAAAGGCTTCCTGCATGCATTTTTAACTGCTCAAAAACACACTTCAGAGTTCCTGAAGTCTCCTGCATGTTTGTCATGACGAGGCAGGCCATTATCTCCCTTTGTAGAGCAGAAACCGCCTCTATCTCCTACTTTTGTCTCATGCTGGAATTTTCCCTGCTGAACTCTGCCGTAAAAGGCCCAGAGAGCAGGGCGCTGTCTGTGATTCCTTTGCCTACAGCAGGTCTGAGTCCTACTCTGTCCCCACAGGTAACAAATATGTGCCTCGGGCCATCCTGGTGGATCTGGAGCCGGGCACCATGGACTCGGTCAGGTCTGGACCCTTCGGCCAGATCTTCAGGCCGGACAACTTCGTCTTCGGTATGTAGCGTGGTCCCCGGGCACTGTATCGGGGGGCCCCCTTCCTCCTAAGCCCCGTGGAGGTCACAGCTCTCACTGCTGAGTGCCCCGCTGGAGGCTGCGTGTCCACAGAGGCCCTGAGTCCTGGCCTAACTGCCCCCGGTCCACGGGCTGTCACTCCTCTGGCCCCTCTCCGCACAGCTCAAAGGACGGGGTTCGCCTGCAGAGGGTCCATCCCACGGCAGAGCAGCCTCGGGAGGGCAGAGAATAAAGAGCAAAGGGAAGCTTCCAACAGCAGCTTCCAGGTGACTGGTCATCTCAGAGGATCAGTGACAACAGGCAAGCATTTCCTGAAGCGAAGTCCAAAGGCACAGGTTACGAGCAGCTGAGACAGCTGCTTGGAGGGGCCTCTTCTGATCACGTGTGCCTCCACCCTGCCTGTTCCTTGCAGCTGATTTATTTTAAATACTGAACGCAGGCCTGAGCAAACCGGCCGTGAACACAGGGCCCTTCCCCCAGAACCAGGCCCAGCCCCACCCAGTAAGGAAACGTCCTTCCCCTACGATCCCAGCACTACCGGCAGAGCCGCGGCGAGGGCGACGCGGTCTTTGCGGCCCCACAAGGAAGCAGGACAGCGTCACCTGAGTCGCCAGAATGAGGCGGCTGCCTGGAAGCTGACGCGGTCAGAGCAGCGCTGGTGACAGCTCTCAGCTGGGAGCCACCCAGCCAGTTCTGGGTCCGGTGTCCCCCCACCCGACTTCAGATTGTAAAGGACTCAGATTCCTGTTTCATGGGGGTCCAGGAAGACACTGGAGATGCTCAGCTAGTGTAGAGAGCACCTGGGGAGCATGAAAATTGCAGGAACTGAAAAGCATGGAGCAGACAGCGTCACCAGCTAAGGGGCCCAACCAGGACCCCGGGCTACGTGGCCTGTGTCACTAGACGGGGAGGTACCTCCGAATGAGCACCTCCATACTGACTGTCCTTCCCAGGCCCCCTTCTGCGTGTCCTGCCTGTAACAGCCCTCCGGAAGGACGATCAGGCGAGGACAGACTGGAGGCTAAATAGCCCAGCTTCCCTGACTCAGAGGGGCGACTCAGTGATAGGGTCTCTTACGGACGCCAGTGCGGAACGCCGCTTCCTTCCTTCCTTTCCCCGCTCCGTCCCCACTGCCCTCCCAGGCTTCCTGGGATCAGCCCCCTAACAAACTTCCACCCAAATCCTTGTCTCAGGCCCAGAAATAAATCCAACCACCTACAGTCAATCTTCGACAAAGGAGGCAAGAATATACAACGGAGAAAAGACAGTCTCTTCAGCTAGTGGTGCTGGGAAAACTGGACAGCCGTGTGTAAATCAATGAAGTTAGAACACACCCTCCCAACATACAGAACAATAAACTTGAAATGGCTTAAAGACTTAAACACAGACATGACACCATAAAACTCCTAGAAGAGACCATAGGCAAAACATTCTCTGACATAAATCGTAGCAATATTTTCTTAGGTCAGTCTCCCAAGGCAATAGAAATAAAATCAAAAATAAACAAATGGGACCTAATCAAATTTAAAAGCAAAGGAAACCGTAAACAAAATGAAAAGACAACCTATAGACTGGGAAAAAATACATGCAAATAATGCAACCGACGAGGGGTTAATTTCCAAAATACATAAACAGCTCATACAGCTCAATATCAAAAAAAGAACAAACAACTCAATCAAAAAATGAGAAGACCTAAACAGACATTTCTCCAAAGAAGATATACAGATGGCCAACAAACACATGAGAATATGCTCAATATCACCAATTATTAGAGAAATGCAAATCAAAACTAAAATGAGGTATCACCTCACACCAGTCAGAACGGCCATCATTAAAAAGTCTGCAAATAATAAATGCTGGAGACGGTGTGGAGAAAAGGGAACTCTCTTGCACTGTTGGTGGGGCTGTGAATTGGTACAGCCACCACAGAGAACAGTATGGAGGTTCCTCAAAAAGCTAAAAATAGAGTTACCATATGGTCCCAGCAATTCAACTCCTGGGCATATATCTGGAAAAGACAAAAACTCTAATCCGAAAAGATACACGTACCCTAATGTTCATAGCAGCACTATTTACAATAGCCAAGATATAAAAGCAACCTAAATGTCCATCGATAGTTGAATGGATAAAGAATATGTGGTATATATATATATACAATGAAATATTACTCAGCCATAAAAAGAATGAAATTTTGCCATTTGCAGCAACATGGATGGACCTAGAGGATATTATACTAAGTGAAGTCAGACAGAGAAAGACAAATACTGTATGATATCACTTATATGTGGAATCTAAAAAAATAATACAAATGAATTTGTATTTGTCTGACTCACAGACATAGAAAACAAACTTATGGTTTCCAAAAGGGAAAGGGGGAGGGGGAGGGATAAATTAGGAGCTTGGGATTAACATATACACACTACTATATATAAAATAGATAAGCAACGAGGATTTCCTGCATAGCACAGAGAACTATATTCAACATCTTGTAATAACCTATAATGGAAAAGAATTGGAAAGAGAACTATATATTTATATAAAACTGAATCACTTTGCTGTTCACCTGAAACACAATACTGTAAATCAACTATACTTCAAAAAAATAAAGAAAATATTTAAAAAGAGCATTTTATAATTAACACTAATGAACTAAAACCCTTGTTTCAGGGCAGGGGCACTGGCCTCAGACCGAAGGGGAGGCAGTGATGCACTGTTCTCGTGCACTGTGGGCGACACCCTGTGGGCGACGCCCTGCCGCAAGCCCGACGGCAGGCTCATAACAAACTTACCGCGTCTGACGGGGCGCAGTGGGTTCTCGGCTGGGGGCCGTGCACAGCCGACCGTCCGGGCTGCTCCATCTGCAGCTCGGGTCCCCCAGCACCCCTCAGGTGGTTAGCAGAATCCAGTGGCCCACAATGTGGGGTCTGAGGCCCCTGCTGGCTTCCTGGCGGTCGGCCAGAGGCCGTGCTCAGCTCCTAGAGGTGCCTGCCGACACCAGCACGTAGCCCGCGACACAGCAGCCTCACCTTCAAGGCCACCAGGAGAGGAGCGCCACTGCACTGAAACGCTGAAGGCTTCTGCCACCAGCTGGAGCAAATTCTCCCTTAAAGGGCTCACGTGATCAGTGAAGGCTTGCCCGGGTAATCTCCCTATTTTAAGGTCAACTGATTTGGGGCCTGAATTACACCTGCAGAATCCCTTCCCACTGCACTGAGATTAGCGTTTGATTGAATAACTGGGAGAAGGTGTGTGAACCCCGGGGCTGGTGAACTCTGGGGCTTCGAGTTCTGCCTACCAGGAACGGACAGCTTGGGGACTGAAACAAACATGGTTCCTGGAACCTCGGTTCCAACAATCTGGATCTGTGTTCATAAAGCACGTGATTTTTCTACTTAATAGCTGCAGGGCTTTGGGCAAAAGTATTTTAATCTCTCTGAGCCTTAGTCCTGCTCAGGAAGCTGCTCCAGAACAGGCTTTGTGGCTTCTTGTCAGGAATTCTGCACGGGGGACCACGATAGGCTAGTTTTGGAATATCTCTTACTGTTTGAATATTTGATTTTCAGGTCCCTTTGACCACAGAAGTCTATGCCTCTATGTGATCATTCTTGGAAGAGTTAATATACTTGCTCATCAGAATAAGGCCTTAATGGATTGGTACTAAATGATCTTCTTGGTACAGATTTTCATGAGGGGGTGGAGCCTGTGTGCTCAAGCTGGGGGAAGGGCAGCAAGAGGTGGGAAAGATGAAAACGGCAGCTGAGGCAGCCTTACAGCCTCCCCGAGGACTGGCTCCAAGTCAGTAGTTTAAATTTGCCAGTGCAGGAAGTTAGGATGCAAACTTCTGTCTTAGACTGGACTCGCAGCAGCCGCCCCGCAGGGAGAGGCCCCACTCGTACTTACCCCTGTGCTTCCTGGTTCCCTTGTCTTGCTTTCACATCACCTCCTTTCAGCCCAGCAGTAAGGCCGGAGGGCAGGTCTGGGCCTGCGTGAACACTGGTCAGCCTCGACAGCTCACCTGTGCGCCCACTCCCCACGCTCAGGGCCGCCGTGCTCCCTCACCCTTCCCCTGCTCACCTCTGCCCCATCCTCGGCTTCATTCCTCCGACCTCAGTCCCGGGATCTCAGGGGGACCCAAACTCGCATGAATTACAAAACTATGCAACCAATGAAGTTAGAACACTTCCTAATATCATACACAAAAATAAACTCAAAATGGATTAAAGACCTAAATGTAAGACCAGACACTGCACAACTCTCAGAGGAAAACACAGGCAGAACACTCTATGACATAAATCACTGCGAGATCCTTTTTGACCCACCGCCTAGAGTAATGGAAATAAAGACAAAAATAAACAAATGAGACCTAATGAAACTTAGAAGCTTTTGCACAGCAAAGGAAACCATAAAAAAGTTGAAAAGACAACCCTCAGAATGGGAGAAAATATTTGCAAATGAAGGAACTGACAAAGGATTAACCTCCAAAATATACAAGCAGCTCATGCAGCTCAATATCAAAAAAACAAACAACCCAATCCAAAAATGGGCAGAAGACCTAAACAGACATTTCTCCAAAGAAGATATACAGATTGCCAACAAACACATGAAACAATGCTCAACATCATTGATTAGAGAAATGCAAATCAAAACTACAATGAGGTATCACCTCACACCAGTCAGAATGGCCATCATCAAAAAATCTACAAACAATAAATGCTGGAGAGGGTGTGGGGAAGAGGGAAGCTCTTGCACTGTGGGTGGGAATGTAAATTGATACAGCCACTATGGAGAACAGTATGGACAGTTCCTTAAAAAACTAAAAATGGAACTACCATACAACCCAGCAATCCCACTACTGGGCATATACCCTGAGAAAACCAGAATTCAAAAAGAGTCATGTACCACAATGTTCATTGCAGCTCTATTTACAACAGCCAGGACATGGAAGCAACCTTAAGTGTCCATCGACAGATGAATGGATAAAGAAGATGTGGCACATATATACAATGGAATATTACTCAGCCATAAAAAGAAACGAAATTGAGTTATTTGTAGTGAGGTGGATGGATCTAGAGTCTGTCATACAGAGTGAAGTAAGTCAGAAAGAGAAAAACAAATACCGTATGCTAACACGTATATATGGAATCTAAAAAAAAAAAAAACGTTCTGAAGAACCTAGGGGCAGGACAGGAACAAAGACACAGACATAGAGAATGGACTTGAGGACACGGGGAGGGGGAAGGGTAAGCTGGGATGAAGTCAGAGTGGTATGGACATATATACACTACCAAATGTAAAACAGATAGCTAGTGGGAAGCAGCCGCATAGCGCAGGGAGATCAGCTCGGTGCTTTGTGACCACCTAGAGGGGTGGGATAGGGAGGGTGGGAGGGAGACACAAGAGGGAGGGTATATGGAGATATATGTATACGTGTTGCTGATTCACTTTGTTATAAAGCAAAAACTAACACACCATTGTAAAGCAATTATACTCCAATAAAGATGTTTAAAAAAAAACCACAGTGGGCTTCCCTGGTGGCGCAGTGGTTGAGAGTCCGCCTGCCGATGCAGGGGACGTGGGTTCGTGCCCTGGTCCGGGAAGATCCCACATGCCGCGGAGTGGCTGGGCCCGTGGGCCATGGCCGCTGGGCCTGCGTGTGCGGAGCCTGTGCTCTGCAACGGGAGAGGCCACAACAGTGAGAGGCCCGCGTACCACACACACACAAAAAAGAAAAAAAAACCCACAAAACTATGCAACTGTAAAAGTCACCTGCGAATCTGCACGGTGTACACGTATTCCACGAGTTAACAAAAATTTGACTGTGAAACACCCAGTACACAGAAGTGTCTGGTTGCACATTGCTTCTCTATCCTGTAATTCACCAAATCTCTCCCCGCTTCACCCAAAGCAAGCAAGCGGTCCTCGGCCATGCGCCCCCTGCCGGCCAGTGAGGGGAAATGACTGGTCCAAGACCTCTGGTTTCCTCCCACGCAAAGCGCACACACGTGCCTCCCACCCTCCCTCTTCACAGCTCTGTTCGAGCTCTCTCAGGGCATCCCTTTCCTATATAATGCGTCTCTATCTTCTTTAATCTCCATCTTTCTTCTAGTTATCAAAAAATTTTAACTTATTCCTTTATATCCAGACAATGATACTAATTGTGAAGGATGGATGATCCAGTTGAAGGGCTTTCTAGGGTCCAAGTTTAAGGGCTGTGTACATCTAAGATACTCCTGCTTCTGGAGGCACCGCCCACATCATATCAAAAGTATTTAAATTTCCATTTTGTAAAATTTTTACTTTATTATAATTTATGTTATGATATAAAAGTTAAGTTGCATTTGACTAATTGATGTGATATGTTTCATTTAATTGAACATTAATTTAACTATTGCAGGTTTCTTTTCATATTTTGGAGTTGTCACCTCCACCCACCATCTTCTTAGGTCCTGAAAACTAGCAAGGGCTATGCTTATAGTGCCCAGTGGTAAACTGGCTTTGCTGATAAGATTAAAAGAGTAGACCTAACAAATACTTCTTCTAATTAAGAAAAACAAGAGAATATTGGCAGCAAGTTACAAAAGCATCAGACTACGAGTGTTCAACAAAATTTGGTATAATCAAATAATAAATTTAACAAAATTAATCCACCCCATATTTGAAATGATGCTTATTACTGTTTTTGTACCCCATGACAACTAGGCATAGATAATAACTGATGATAAACAAGTAGTGTTTCTTCACAGTCAAATCAAGTATGTCTGGGACTTAGTTGGCAAACAAAGGAGGGAACTGTGAACAGGAAAACAATTTGGGGGTTTCTCTTTAGACTCCTGGCCGCACAAGTGAGGAAGTCCCGGAGACTGTATTTTTCCAGAACTTCAGTGCTCGAAGGTCCGATAAACACTCTTAAAATGTAACTCAATATGATTTTATAGTTAAAAAAGGCACTGCATATTTCAAGTGCATCTTCCCTGGCGGATTTTACAAGTTTGGTGGTAGGTGGCTGCTTGTCCCTCTGCAAAGACTATTCTAGAGAAAGCTGTGCAGACCACGTGGTGAGGGGGCACGGTGTGGGCAGGGAGTCTTGGGTTACAGGTGAAAAGCCTGGCAGTTGGGATGGGGCATGGGTGAGCCAGGGAGCCCCTGGAGAGCAGAGGGCGGTGACGGAGGGAACAGGACCGCAGCAGCCTGGCTGGATGCCCAATGCCTACTTGCTGTTCACCGCTGCCCTGCACACTTTCAGCAGAAGACAGAATTATTAGGCTCTGCAGGGCTTACTGGCTTTCTCACCTCGGAGAGGGGAAAACTGACGTCAGTCTTTTCCGTAATCTCTGTTTGCCTTGAAAGTGAAACAGAGCAAACCCTGGGCTCTGGAGCTTCCGAGAAAATGACCAGCACCCTTTCCGTGCCCAGCTTGGCCCCATGGCCATCAGCACAGCTGGCCTCACCAAAAGTCTCTGGCAACTCAGATTTTGGCGTGAAGAAAGCCTGCATTCAGAAGACAGGTGGCGAGGGAGCCAGAAAGTTGGACGGTCGGGGGAAAAGGCTCTCTCGGGTTTCATGCCTCCTGCAGGGGCTGGTCCAGTCCGTGCCCTGCCCTCGGGGTGCTTGTGCTCAGAACTGCCCTGCACAGTGCCCATTGACCTGCAGACCCTCAGGGTTTGGGGGTGGGGAAGAACATCCAAATGGGGCCTCAGCTCCCCGCTTAGGAGTTCTGCAGCTCGTCAGTCCCACAACACCTTTCCTTGCTGTGCACAGCCTCGTGGACTAGGGGCCAGGATTGTAACATGGAAGTGTGTGCACTGTATTACGAGGCACACAGCAGGGCACATCGTGGAGAGAGTGACAATGGCGTTGAGCCCTGATTTATGGAGAAGAGCTCCCTGGAAGGAGGGAAGGAAACAGTGATGCCAACTGCAATAGCTAAGATTGCTATAACACTTACTGTGGGTCAGGGGGTCTTCTAGGTGCTTTCCCATATTAATTCACTCAATCCTCGAAACAACCCCAGGAAGCAGGTACTGTTATTATTCCGCTTTACAGATGAGGCAATAGAGGCACAGGGAGGTCGAGTAACTTGCCCTAGGTCACACAGCTAATAAGTGGCAGAGTCAGGATTTGCACCAACTCCATCCATCCAGGGCCTGTGCTCTTAACCACTCAGGGAATGTGGGGTGGGCTGAATAGGGGAAATTCACTCCAGTCCTGTGAATAGCCTTGGCCACGGGAAGCAGAGTTTGCTCAGAGAATTTGGTATGGTCCAGGTTCTCTAGGTTACGGGGAAAATGGTAGCGGTTGGGAAAAGGTTACACGTATTTGAGAATTTGTGAGATTATGTCTTATTTAAGTCATAGCATAAGAATAACAGTATCTTTCATTCTTAATGTCCAAGGCAAAAATGAAACCATGTTTTAAAGAAACAAAAACATCTAAATAACCCACGAAAGGGAAAAAAAGGAAAATATCAAACATGAACAGTGAAAAAAATACAACTAGCGGAGTGTGGAAAGACATACTTGTGTTCTTTAGTATTTTATAAATTTTCTGATTTTGTATTCAGAAAATATGTATACATGAAATGTGTTCTTACCACAATAAAAATATATATGTATATACAATGTATGTGTATATTACACACACAGTATACTATATATTTTTTCAATTATAAAAGGTCCAGATTGACAATTCTAGTAAAAATAATTCATACTGGGACATGAAACATTCCAGAAGGTAGCTGAGAAACATTATATATATTTACTCTAAATTATTATTGTCTGGGGCAAAAACTTATAAACTGGTGGAGCTGACATCTTTAAAGTAAATTAAACTGAAGTTCAGACGGTTTATACTTTAGACAGTCTTTTTAAAAAGGAAGCACCTCAAATGCTTCAAGCAAAATTCCTCCATCTTCATAAAGAGATGCTTTTACTAAAAATCTGAAAATGGGGGCCTCCCTGGTGGCGCAAGTGGTTGAGAGTCCGCCTGCTGATGCAGGGGATATGGGTTCGTGCCCCGGTCTGGGAGGATCCCATATGCCGCGGAGCGGCTGGGCCCGTGAGCCATGGCCGCTGAGCCTGCGCGTCCGGAGCCTGCGCGTCCGGAGCCTGTGCTCCGCAACGGGGGAGGCCACAACAGTGAGAGGCCCGCATACCGCAAAAAAAAAAAAAAAAAAAAAAAAAAAAAAAAAAAAAAATCTGAAAATGTGTGCAAACAAACGGTCAAGGGAGCAGGCAAGGCTATTTTAGATGTTTCAGGGGAAAGAGAGATCAGGTGCCTCATCCCTTGGGCCTTCTCTGAGGGCACAAACAAACAGGATGTGACTGCTCCAGGATAACGGATACAATTTTATTGCTAAGATGGTTCTTGGGTTTTCATTATTCTACAGAGGAAGCTGATGTTCTCAAAATTTCAGGACCAGCTAATATATTTCAACTCGATCCCATCCGTCACTTAGCAACGCATCAACCAACGGTAATTACCACCATCACAGTACCAGGCGTTCAGAGGGCACTTTCACTAAGAGGCTCTCAGCGAAGGCAGCAGAGGGGGAAGGGCAGGCAGAGCCCTTTAGTGAGACACAGGCCTGGCCTTCCACAGGGAACTCACACCTTCCCCCTCCAGGCTGAATTTTGTCATCGTCACCCCAAAGTGCCTTAGGGGAGGGAGTGGCCCCAACGCAGGCGATGACAGTCAGGCCCAAAGCAGGAAATGACCCACGTAGGCAGATACCGGCTCACCTCCCCCATCACCCTGCCCAACAGCCAGCAGAGCTGTTCTTTTTAGACACAACGAGAAGTGGGGAACCACCCCCTTCTCCCCAGACCTCCTCAAAGCCTAAGCCAGGGAGGGAGGTTCCGTGGGCCCCATTTCCTGCTGTTGTCTGCACAGGTGCCGTGTGCCCATGTGGTGGTGTTTGGGACACGCATGTGGCAGAGGAGGGCAGCTCAGAGTCCTCGGGTGTGTCACCTTAGGTCGGGCAAGCACTATTTCCAACTCTGCCCGCGTGCTTCTCTGATTATACAGGAACAGACATGGGGCGGGTGCCAGGGAGGAAGCAGGCCGGGTGCACGCTGGGTGGCAGTGAGGCAGCCTTTGCTGCCAGGGATCCCCAGGGGCCCGGGCCTGCTGGAATCAACGCTGTCACTTAATATTTGTGAACTGGGCATTCAGCGAATAAGCGTCTCTCATCTTCATAACGTAACAAAACCCATTTCCATGTTTTGGTTACAGTAACAGAGGCGGAGAGCTTAGCTGACCTGCTTAACAACCCAACCAGGACACAGAGAAGTGGACACCCCCCACGCGTAGAGAGATGCCCACCTGTGAAGGTCCCCTTGTCCCCAGTACCATCCCTTCCTGGTCTCATCTTCTGCTTCTACTTGGCCCCAAATCCCCACCTTGAATGAAACAACGAAGGCCAAGACGCAGTAATGTCTAGAAAACCTCTGTGGAACTGTGTAATCACAGAAGTTACCTGGAGCAGAGTTGTCCTCTGGAGAGGTTCTGGAAGGCTCCAGCTGGTCGTGAAGAGCCCAGGGAGCGGAAACTGGGGGTAGAGGTGGTGAGAAGGTCTAGCCAAGCCCTAGGCATGGGGGTACAGCATCAGTGGGACGGGCTGAGCGCTGGGAGCCCAGCAGCACAGGGAGGGAGAGAGGAGGAGGGAGCCTAGGAGACCCGCCCCCACCCCGGGAGGGGGCACCAGGCACCTGCCTGCCCGCGGAGGGACCCCGAGGACTGGCTTCCCGAAGCAGGGGTGATGAAGCTGTGACTTTGCCCACCAGTAACGTGACAAATGGGCTTAATATGTATAAGGACAGGATCACCTTGGGTTTTATGGGGGCATTTTTGCTCCATAAACTTGACCCGCTTTCAAATAGAGCTTCTCCTTTCCTACTGACAAAGCTGGCTGCAGGGCACCTATAATTCTCATTTCATAGCTGGAGAAACTGGCCTCCGAGAGGAAAAGAGAGAAGGAAGCAGTCCCTGGTCTCCGCTCCCTGGCCACCTCTTCAGGATGGTTCATAGGGATGATTAAGGTTGGGTCTTACCTCACCCTGACTAAGCCTTTGAAACTCACCTGGGCTTTCTCTTTGTAGAAGGAAGCTAGATGCCTTCACTTACAGGCTTTGTGGCCGGTGGCTGGTCAACTCTTTGAGCCTCCTTTTCCAAGCCGTGAACTTGGGATGGTAATAATGTTTACTCTAGAACAGCAGAAATAGAATGTGAGCCACGTAGGTAATTTAAAATTTTCTAGTCGTCACTGTGAGTCTGGCAGTCATTTAAAAAATTTAACAGAAGCAAGTGAAATTAATTTCAGAAATATATCCAAGATATTCTTTTGATAAGTAATCAATATACAAAATTAGTAATGGAATATTTTACATTCTTTAAACTTCGTAAGTCCATGAAACCGCATGAGTATTTTACACGTAAGCACATCTCAGTTCAGACTCCCAGGGTTCAGGTGTTGAGTGGCCACATGCGGCTGGTGGCCTGGAGCTGGAGGTCAAGCCCCATATGGTGGCTGTGGGCACGAGGGGACATAACGCGTGGAAGGCACGTGCTCGGGCTGATGCCGGGATGCCGTGCTCGCTGGGACATCCAGGCACGCACGCGATATTCTGCACATGTAAGCGGCCTGTGCGAGGACCCAGGACCCAAAGCACACGCGAGACAGGCCCAGGCGCCCAGGCACTTCTCCCGGCCCCTCCCCCACCGACCGCCTTCCACACGTGGGCCGAGGCGGAGGGCGCCCACCCCGCCATCCCCGGCCTCCACGAAGACAGCCGCCCTCGGCCCGCACCGGGACCCCCATCCTCCCCGCCCCGCACCCCCTCCCCGAGGTTGCACCCGCCGCCATTCCCACCCCGAAACGAAGGAGATCGAGGCCGCGGGCCCGGGAACCTGCCCGGGAGGCAGGAAGCCTAGGGACGCCGCAAACCCCACGGGAAAGGCTGGGCTGCCCACCCGGGGCACCCTGCGCAGCCCACCCAGGCCCGAACCTCGCGCCGCGCCCCGGCTCCCCCTCGCGGTGCCGCAGTCCCCTCGCCCCGCCGAGCCGCCCCCGCGCCCCGCCCGCTGACGTCACCGCGCGGGGGCGGGGCCTCCGCTATAAAAGGCGCGGCCGGAGGGGCGGTGGCAGGTTTCTGCGCTTGAGTCCGCCGCCCCGCGGTGCGCACAGCCTAGGGCCCGCACCTCCACCCGCTCCGCAGCCGGCACCATGCGCGAGATCGTGCACATCCAGGCGGGCCAGTGCGGCAACCAGATCGGCGCCAAGGTGCGCGCCGGGGCGGGCCGGGGAGGGAGCTGCGGGTCCCCAGGGTGAAGACCTAGGAGGGGTCGGGGAGGGGTGGCGGGTCCCCAGGGTGCGCGCGAGGGGCTGGGAAGGGGTGGCGGGTCCCCAGGGTGAAGACCGAGGAGGGGCCGGGGAGGGGTGGCGGGTCCCCAGGGTGCGAGCCAGGGGCCGGGTGGGTGGCGTGTCCCCAGGGTGAAGACCGAGGAGGGGTCGGGGAGGGGTGGTGGGTCCCCAGGGTGAAGACCGAGGAGGGGTCGGGGAGGGGTGGCGGGTCCCCAGGGTGCGCGCCAGGGCCCGGGAGGGGCCGGGGAGGGGGCGGCGGGTCCGCAGGGTGCGCGCCAGGGCCCGGAGGGGCCGGGGAGGGGGCGGCGGGTCCGCAGGGTGTGCGCCAGGGCCGGGGAGGGGCCGGGGAGGGGCCGGGGAGGGGACGGCGGGTCCCCAGGGTGAAGACCGAGGAGGGGTCGTGGAGGGGTGGCGGGTCCCCAGGGTGCGCGCCAGGGCCCGGGAGGGGGCCGCCGCCCCGGGTGGCGCGTTCTCGGCGCGGGCGCGGGGCGGGGCCCAGGAACCACAGAACCTGCCGCGGTGCGCGCGGCGACGCAGCTGTGTGTGTTTAATCAAGGCCCCTTTGAAATTTCCTCGGACCCGGCCCTTCTGAGGGACACGGTTGGTATTTCCCTGGTAGACTAGCCTCTGAGATTTGGATAGGGCCTTTGGTCATGATAATCCAGTGGCCTTATATGGAATTTAATTTGTATATTTTGTCTGTAGTTTGAATGAAAAAATGCAGTGTCATTGGGTGACATATGTTATGGAGACTTCTCGTGGGTCCGAAAGACAGGGATGTTAGATCCCTTAATGCGAGCACCAGCTAGACAGAATGACGTATAACGTCGGAGTCTGATTCCCGCCTGCGCGGCGGCAGGTGGCCGTCCTGGGCTGTGACTGTCGCCCGCAGTGGGCGAGGCGTCACGGGCATGGTGCATGGGTGTGGGCGGGCGCCTGCACGAGGACGTGGTCTCTTTCAGAACCGCCATATTGCCCCCCCCAGCCCCGCCACCCCCTTTCCTGCTGCAAATTCACAATGCAGCCTGCAGCCTGCACCCGCACCGTGGCCAGCTCCAGCCACTGCCCCCCGCGTGTTCCTGGGCTCCTGCCCGCGCCACCCCACCATTCCGCTGCTGCAGTCAGTGGCCGGAGGGCAGTAGGATGTCAGCGCCTAACACTGCGCCGCTTGGAGAGCGGGGTCGGGTTTGTGCCAGGAAACAGTGATCCCTGCAGGCAGCCGCAGGGCGGGGTCCACCTGTCCTGGGTCCTACCAGGACCCGTCCATCAGCTGGGATGCTGACACTCAGCCCTGCCTGGGGGTGACAGCCCCCGCGGCTGTGCCCACTCTCCTCCTTCAGGGCTCCTCCCAGCTTCTCAGCCTGTCGCCATAATATGGCTGATGCTCGGCGGATTCCTGAGCCCCTCAGCAGCAGCTGCTGGAGGATCGGGGCGGGCAGCTATTGGTCTGTCTGGGTCTCCTCGACTGTCCGACCGCAATGCCGCTGTTCCAAGGACAGGAGAGGAAGAAGAGGGCCATCTTTACTGATACTTCGGATGCCAGGCCGTCACGCGGTTTTCTTTATTTCCAGTTTTGGGAGGTCATCAGCGATGAGCATGGGATCGACCCCACGGGCAGTTACCATGGAGACAGTGACCTGCAGCTGGAGAGGATCAACGTGTACTACAATGAAGCTGCCGGTGATTACTGGAAGCTTTCCTGCCCCCTCACCTTGCTTTCTGTTCTGCGGCAGATGTATTAGGAACATGCAAATGACAAAGAAAGGCTTCCTGCATGCATTTTTAACTGCTCAAAAACACACTTCAGAGTTCCTGAAGTCTCCTGCATGTTTGTCATGACGAGGCAGGCCATTATCTCCCTTTGTAGAGCAGAAACCGCCTCTATCTCCTACTTTTGTCTCATGCTGGAATTTTCCCTGCTGAACTCTGCCGTAAAAGGCCCAGAGAGCAGGGCGCTGTCTGTGATTCCTTTGCCTACAGCAGGTCTGAGTCCTACTCTGTCCCCACAGGTAACAAATATGTGCCTCGGGCCATCCTGGTGGATCTGGAGCCGGGCACCATGGACTCGGTCAGGTCTGGACCCTTCGGCCAGATCTTCAGGCCGGACAACTTCGTCTTCGGTATGTAGCGTGGTCCCCGGGCACTGGATCAGGGGGCCCCCTTCCTCCTAAGCCCCGTGGAGGTCACAGCTCTCACTGCTGAGTGCCCCGCTGGAGGCTGCGTGTCCACAGAGGCCCTGAGTCCTGGCCTAACTGCCCCCGGTCCACGGGCTGTCACTCCTCTGGCCCCTCTCCGCACAGCTCAAAGGACGGGGTCCACCTGCAGAGGGTCCATCCCACGGCAGAGCAGCCTGGGGTGGGCAGAGAATAAAGAGCAAAGGGAAGCTTCCAACAGCAGCTCCCAGGTGACTGGTCATCTCAGAGGACCAGTGACAACAGGCAAGCATTTCCTGAAGCGAAGTCCAAAAGCACAGGTTACGAGCAGCTGAGACAGCTGCTTGGAGGGGCCTCTTCTGATCACGTGTGCCTCCACCCTGCCTGTTCCTTGTAGCTGATTTAAGTATTTACATAAGGTTCTTTGTTCTTAATTTTAAACCAGTTGGGTTTTGTTAAACTATCTATCTTCTTAATTAACTGCCTCATGTGAACTAACCTTTTTGCTTTATTAGATCTCCAGTGTTTTGGAGGGTCACTGGTATATGGAAAAATTGTTTGTAGGTAGAAAGGGTTCCTGAAAGAGAAGAATCTGTCATCTCTAAATCTAGTCGAGAGTCAAAATGACAGAATCTGGAATTCCTCGCTAAAGTTTTCGTGTCTGATATTCTCCTTTCCCTCCGGCAGGCCAGAGCGGTGCCGGCAACAACTGGGCCAAGGGCCACTACACGGAGGGCGCGGAGCTGGTGGACTCGGTCCTGGACGTGGTCCGGAAGGAGTCAGAAAGCTGTGACTGTCTGCAGGGCTTCCAGCTGACCCACTCGCTGGGGGGCGGCACCGGGTCCGGGATGGGCACCCTCCTCATCAGCAAGATCCGCGAGGAGTACCCCGACCGCATCATGAACACCTTCAGCGTGATGCCCTCGCCCAAGGTGTCGGACACGGTGGTGGAGCCCTACAACGCCACGCTGTCCGTGCACCAGCTGGTGGAGAACACGGACGAGACCTACTCCATCGACAACGAGGCGCTGTACGACATCTGCTTCCGCACCCTGAAGCTGACCACGCCCACCTACGGGGACCTCAACCACCTGGTGTCGGCCACCATGAGCGGGGTCACCACGTGCCTGCGCTTCCCAGGCCAGCTCAACGCTGACCTGCGCAAGCTGGCCGTGAACATGGTGCCCTTCCCGCGCCTGCACTTCTTCATGCCCGGCTTCGCGCCGCTCACCAGCCGGGGCAGCCAGCAGTACCGCGCGCTGACGGTGCCCGAGCTCACGCAGCAGATGTTCGACTCCAAGAACATGATGGCCGCCTGCGACCCGCGCCACGGCCGCTACCTGACCGTGGCCGCCATCTTCCGGGGCCGCATGTCCATGAAGGAGGTGGACGAGCAGATGCTCAACGTGCAGAACAAGAACAGCAGCTACTTCGTGGAGTGGATCCCCAACAACGTGAAGACGGCCGTGTGCGACATCCCGCCCCGCGGGCTCAAGATGTCGGCCACCTTCATCGGGAACAGCACGGCCATCCAGGAGCTGTTCAAGCGCATCTCGGAGCAGTTCACGGCCATGTTCCGGCGCAAGGCCTTCCTGCACTGGTACACGGGCGAGGGCATGGACGAGATGGAGTTCACGGAGGCCGAGAGCAACATGAACGACCTGGTGTCCGAGTACCAGCAGTACCAGGACGCCACGGCCGACGAGCAGGGCGAGTTCGAGGAGGAGGAGGGCGAGGACGAGGCCTGAGAACTTCTGAAATGAGTCGTGCATCCGTAGTGGACTTCTGTTGTCCTCAATCAAGCATGGTCTTTCTATTTGTATACTATGGTGCTCAGTTTTGCCTCTGTCAGAAACTCACACTGTTGATGTAATACCGTGGCACTCCTCTGGAAACCGCAGTGTTGTCTAAGATATCTATACTAATAAAAAAGCATGTGTCCAAGTCCCGTGGTCTCTTAATTTTTACTGCAGACAATTTTTATTCTTTCACTAAATGTTTCCTAAGTGTTTCCAGGTTTAGCAGTTTTAAGAAAACAGGATTTCTACTTTCATGTTTTTAATTAATAGCCTTTCTGCTCTTTTAGTAAAGAGAGACAAAAAGGCATATTTTTAGCTTCACTGGCCCAAAGTATTCAAGGAAAGGAACCCAGGTGTGTGGAGGCGGATAGAGATCTGGGGACAAAGCCGACCTTCCTCCCTGGTTTGCTG
Source organism: Mesoplodon densirostris (assembly GCF_025265405.1). Classification (NCBI taxonomy): domain Eukaryota; kingdom Metazoa; phylum Chordata; class Mammalia; order Artiodactyla; family Ziphiidae; genus Mesoplodon; species Mesoplodon densirostris. The sequence goes on along the minus strand of NC_082670.1, from coordinate 2,936,133 downwards.
TGGCTCCAGCAACCCCGTGAACGTGTGGAATCCAGGGCCCCAGGCGAGGACTGTCTTCAGCTTAGCCACTTCTCCCGTGAACAATGTGATGAATACAAAGACCAGTGTGTGCTTGCACCTGTCAGATAAAAAGGCACCGCGTGGGGCTTCCCTGGTGGCGCAGTGGTTGGGGGTCCGCCTGCCGATGCAGGGGACGCGGGTTCGTGCCCCGGTCCGGGAGGATCCCGCGTGCCGCGGAGCGGCTGGGCCCGTGGGCCATGGCCGCTGGGCCTGCGCGTCCGGAGCCTGTGCTCCGCAGAGGGAGGGGCCTCAGCGGTGAGAGGCCCGCGTACCGCAAAAAAAAAAAAAAAAAAAAAAAAAAAAAAAAAAAAGGCACCGCGTAAATTCAACTCATCTTAGAGGAGCGGTCATGAGCACTACAAATGCTTCACTGAACGTTAACCTGAAAGTAAAGTAAATCATGATAGGAATTTATTTTTTAAGACAATGGTAGAAATTCACAACAACATTGAAAAATCAGGTTTAATTTTTGTAGCTATGAAAGCTAGAGGATGCTTATGGTATGTCATTATTGCTGTTGGAGTAGGAGCAGTTTGTGGGGAGGCACGGGGAGCCTGGAAAGGCAGGTGAACTGGGGGGTGACCCGCAGGCGGGTTTCAGAGGCAGCCCCAGGCTCAAGCCCCAGGCTCAGGATTCACAGGTCACACGTCCTCGGGGACACTGTCACTGTAGGAAGTCTTCCGCTAACTTGTTGAATTCATCTGCAAAACGTAAGTGCAGGTTGTGCTTGCCTTCTGGCATCAGATGCAACCTTAAAAAAAAAAAAGATGATTAATGGCACATCACTTAAAAACCTGTTACCCTCCCTATTGTTTCATGAAAACCTCAAGTGAGAAACTGCCCTGTTTTGTTTTTTTTCCATCACCTCTATTAGGAAGAAAGTGTAAGGTACATCTTATGACTGGTCCTAGAATAGAGACGTAACAGTGGCAGAGCACACACACTGTGCTTGGAATTGAATCAGGTAAGAAATGGTTTGACTGCAAACCTGACTGAGAGTGGGAGATGTGATTGGTGGTTACCTAAGAAAAAAAATCTTTTTAATAACATTGGTCTTGAGAGAGAGGGTTGGAAAGATGATAAAAAGATGAAGTGTCCAGAATCCACTGGATTGGAGCTTCTTGGAGTATCTATGTAGTGGGAAAACCCAAATCAGAATTCACAGCCCCCCTAGTTCAAGGTTCCAGATCACCCCATCATTCTGGAGGATTGAGCATGTCTGCGTACAAGCCACCAGACAAAGGGCAAGTAAATGTTCCTGAGGCTTGTGAGGGTAGCAGGAGCCTGCATCAGCCACCGCCCTTGGTTCTGCAGCCGTCAAGACACCTCACAATCCTTGGGAGGCTTCTTCCTTTCAACAGGGCTTTGGTCAAATGTGGCTGGTCTGCAGTTTCTTTAATAAAGGCAGACTTCTGAGTTACACATTTTATTTATTGGCTATAAAAGTACAGACTATAAGTTTTAAACAAATTGAAGGTTCTAGGATATAAGCACAAGTCTGACTTGCTCTCTCCATGATACAGTTAGACGTTAAAAGGACTGCACTGGGGCAAAATGCCAGTTACCGCATTTCCTGCTTCTCTGTGCTTTCCACGGGGTGGGGAGCTGAGAGCTCTAGGGACCTCAGTGAACATTAGGGAGGACGCATGGCAGGAGGGAGCTTGGAACAGAGCTGTCCCTGGGCGATGCTGGGCCTCCTGCAACCAACCACACGGGGGGTGTGTGGGGGGGTGAGGGAACCCAGACTATCAAGATCACTGGCTTGAAAGGAGGATCTGTTGCTGGCATCTTTCTGAGGCCCTGGGGAAGGTTAGTAATGCCATTAACAATAACCAGGGCATTTCCAAGTCAACGTTAATGCTATTCAGAAAAGAAGTATGAGCTGCACCACCCCAGAGAAAGGACCACCTGCCCTCCAGAGGGACGGGGCTCACAGGGACAGTCACGGCCTCTGTTCTCAGGAGACAGAAAAGAACCAACTGCCGAGGATGCTGGCAGTCACAGAAGGGCATGTCTGGGATACCTTGCACCTTCCAACGTGGACCAAGCTGGACTCTGAAGCAGAGACCCACCCTGCCAAACCTTCAAGTCCTCTTGTGTGGGGAGCCAGCCCACTCCTATCATTTGTTCAGACACCCAAGAAGGAAGGACAGACACCAGCTGCGATCCCATCTTTTAGCTTCAGTGCTGTGTGTTCTCCCAGTAGTCATCTCAGTCTCAGGAAATAAAAACTGGGCCCCTCGTTAAAAATATGGGAGCCCTGTTCTGAGGCATCTACATTCAGAACTGCACTGGACTAAGGATGGGTAGACAGAGGGACGGACGGACAGATGGACGAATGAGGGTATGAAAACGACAGCTCTGCTCCTTGCTAGCTGTTGGGGTCATTTCGGGGTCCTCAACGCCGCTTTTCCTGAGGTCTGACGCAGGGGTCACTATCCCTGACATGTGCTCCTCTTGGAGCAGCACTGCCCCGGACAGGTGTAAACATGGGGCTGCCAGGGCAGCGTGGCCACTGCTGCTGACCCCGACTCTCACCCAGTTAACAAAGGATCGAACCACACGCTCATGGAGAGTGGTGTCCAAACAATCACACTTGCCAGGAAAATGAGTAGGAAATTCCCCACCGCCAGACACACGGCTTGGCTGGAGAGGATGGACCCCTCGGGGGTAGACGCTAGATCCTACTTGCTGGGGCAGGTTCCTCACTGCGTTTGGCACCTTTAGAAAAAGAAATGTGACTCTAGACCTTTAGAGGAATTAAAGTCCCTCTAGTCTCCTTCCACCTCTCCTGGACAGTCCTTCGACGATGCTCCCTACGTGCGAGTGGGCGAAGGAGAAACAGGCTAAAGGCGCTGGCTATTATGGGGGCAAGACAACCCAGTCTGACCAGCGTAGGCTCTTTACCAGCAAGCAACAGCATCTCCCCGAACCGCAGCTGCTCACCTGGAAAGCGGGGACAGTAACAGTGTCCACCGCAGAGGGTTATTCTGAAGATGAAATTATCTCTGGGCGCACAGTAGACACTTAATACACGTGTGCTATTTGTCCATTATTCTGTTTTGTGCTTCACAATGTACGAAAGTCGTTATGAAGGTTCCAGTTATGTACAGTGTATCAACAAAATGCTCCAACGTGGAGACAATTTATTTACGTTTGCTGGCGACCACAATCAACTGCAATTGGAAAATTCTTACCTTAAAGAGATTTTAGACCTAAATTTAAGGCCAAACACTATAAAACCCTTAGAGGAAAACATAGGCAGAACACTGTATGACATAAATCACAGCAAGATCCTTTTTGACCCACCTCCTAGGGAAATGGAAATAAAAACAAAAATAAACAAATGGGACCTAATGAAACTTAAAAGCTTTTGCACAGCAAAGGAAACCATAAGCAAGACGAAAAGACAACCCTCAGAATGGGAGAAAATATTTGCAAATGAAGCAACTGACAAAGGATTAATCTCCAAAATTTACAAGCAGCTCATGCAGCTCAATATCAAATAAACAAACAACCCAATCCAGAAATGGGCAGAAAACCTAAACAGACATTTCTCCAAAGAAGACTTACAGATTAACAACACATGAAAGGATGTTCCACATCACTGATCATTAGAGAAATGCAAATCAAAACTACAATGAGGTATCACCTCACACCAGTCAGAATGGCCATCATCAAAAAATCTACAAACAATAAATGCTGGAGAGGGTGTGGAGAAAAGGGAACCCTCTTGCACTGTTGGTGGGAATGTAAATTGATACAGCCACTATGGAGAACAGTACGGAGGTTCCTTAAAAAGGTAAAACTAGAACTACCATATGGCCCAGCAATCCCACTCCTGGGCATATACCCTGAGAAAACCAGAATTCAAAAAGAGTCATGTACCACAATGTTCATTGCAGCTCTATTTACAATAGTCAGGTCATGGAAGCAACATAAGTGTCCATCGACAGATGAATGGATAAAGAAGATGTGGCACATATATACAATGGAATATTACTCAGCCATAAAAAGAAATGAAATTGAGTTATTTGTAGTGAGGTGGATGGACCTAGAGTCTGTCATACAGAGTGAAGTAAGTCAGAAACAGAAAAACAAATACCGTATGCTAACGCATATATATGGAATCTAAAATAAAAATGGTTCTCATGAACCTAGGGGCAGGACAGGAATAAAGACGCAAACGTAGAGAATGAACTTGAGGACACAGCAGGGGGAAAGGAAAACTGGGACGAGGTGAGAGAGTGGCATGGACATATATACACTACCAAATGTAAAACAGATAGCTAGTGGGAAGCAGCCGCATAGCACAGGGAGATCAGCTCGGTGCTCTGTGACCACCTAGAGGTGTGGGATAGAGACGCAAGAGGGAGGGGATATGGGGATATATGTATACGTATGGCTGATTCACTTTGTTATACAGCAGAAACTAACACACCATTGTAAAGCAATTATGCTCCAATAAAGGTGTTTTAAAAAAAGATTTTAGAAAATGTCATGGGTGAGATTTGTCTAGAAAGGATGAGCCCCCCCTTCCCCCCACTGTGCGACACCAGGACCCGGCTTTGTAAGGATGAGGCTGGTCCTGTTTGGAGTTAATCCTGGAACTTGGCCCTAAAGGGGGTCTCGAGCTGCCTGCAGTCAGAGAGGAGGAACTAGAAACAGCAGCTGAGGAGGGGGTGGGAAGGGTCATCCGGGCAGCTGAGGGGGGTGTGGGCCCCTTCCTTCGGTGTCCACCGGGCCCCCTCTCCACGGAACCGGAACGAACCTGCTGCCAGCACAAGACCTGTTTACTTCACGCCCGCAGGGGCACGCCACCCCCCTGCCCACCTTGGAGGTCTGGGGCCATCTTCCCACCGCTGGCCAGACTGGACGAGGCCAGGAAGCTGCAGAGCGAGGCCCCTCCTCCCTCCTGTGATCAGACAGAGGCCAGCACCTGACCCACGACCTGGGGAGCCCGGGCACCCTTAGCGCTACCACCTCCAGGCCAAGACCTCTGAGGACAGCTCCTACCAGCTGCCCTCCACCAGGGTTGGGTTTATGTGTCAACTTGGCTGAGCCACAGGTGCCCAGACATTTGGTCAGACATGATTCTGGGTGTGTGTGTGAGGGTGTTTCGGGATGAGAGTCACATCTGCATCAGCAGACTGAGCACAGCAGACTGCCCTCCCCACGTGGGTGGGCCTCATCCAATCAGTGGACGGCCCAAATAGCACAAAAGGCTGACCCTCCCCTGAGCAAGAGGAACTCCTCCTGCCTGTCTTCAAACCGGGACACTGGCTTTTTCCTGCCTTCAGACTCAAACTGCAACATCAGCTCTTTCTGGTTCTCTGGTCTTCAGAGTCAGACTGAACCACACCATGAGCTGTCCTGGGCCTCCAGCTACTGACTGCAGATCTTGGACTTCTCAGCCTCCGTAGCTGCACGAGCCAATGCCTTACTCCTATAGTAAATCAATCCTCTCTCGCTATAGATATATTACATGTACACACATGCATGTGATATACAAATATGTGTGTGTGCACACGCACAGCTGACCGAGGGCCATGCGCCTCTGACTGCCCATCAAGCTCTACCCTGCTGTCCCCTGGGCCCCAGACCACCTGCACCCACACCAGAATTCCATCCACGAAGGCAGCTACCGTGTGCCGAGTTCTTATTCGTCTGAACGTGCACATACATCCCCAGTCATTCCTCAGAAAGTTATCTGAGATGACAGACATCACCATCCCCATGTGACACACAGGAAACAGAGGTACAGAAATGCGTCCACCTGCTTATGGGCACAATTCATCACCAGCCACCCCCCCGCCCCGGGTCCATCTGAACCCCTGCTGTGCTGTTAGCCACCACGGCTGCGAATGCTGCTCAGGATCCCCAAACCCCGACTCTGGTCTCCAGGCGTGACTCCGTTTCCCACCCCTCCCCTCTAGCTGATACAGAGTCCAAGGCCCCACCTCTCTGCACACGTGGACTCCAGCCCTCGTCCTCTCCTGCCAGGTCTGTTCTCTGGCCCCAGAACCTGCAGGTGGACTCCACAACACACTTTCTGGGCCTGAGTCACCACTCAGGGACCCGTGCCACCCGCAGATGTGGCCGTGCGATGCTCACATTCTTCCTTTCACTGTGTACCAAGTGCTTTGAGAGGCCGTACTAGACCGCGTCCGGGACAGAGGCTGGCCTACTTGCTGCTGCTAGTAAGGTGCCAGTAAGGGGCCGCGTGGCCTCAGAACGGTAAGTGGAGGAGCAGAAAGAGACAGCCAAGCTGTGCCCGGAGGCTGGGTGGCCCTGGCCAGGCAGGGAAGGGGCAAGGGGCGCAGGACTCCAGGCAGGGAAGGGGCTGGTCACGCGTAGCCGGGTCTGAACCCAGATCCTGATCTCTATGGGGCCCCCAATTCCTGAGATCCGAGAACCTCCTCAGAAACATACTGTTGTGGTCTGAGCCGTGCCCCCCAATTCGCATGTTGAAGTCCTAACCCCAGTACTTCAGAGTGTGACCGTGCTTGGATATCAGGTCTTTAAAGAGGTATCGTGTTAAAGTGAGGTCACACAGGTGGGCCCTAATCTAATCCGCTGGGTGTCCTTATGAGGAGAGATCAGGACACAGACACCCACCCAGAGGGACAGCCGTGCGAGGACACAGGGAGAACGTGGCATCTGCACACCAAGGAGAGAGGCCTCAGGACAGACCAATCCCACGCCACCTTGATCTCGGACGTCCGGCCTCCAGACTGCGAGGGCCTCAGTGTCCGTAGCTCCAGCCGCCCAGCGTGTGGCCTCTGTCACAGCAGCCGGAGCTGACGACCACGCACGGCAAGCACCCCGTGTCTCCACTGCAGCGCGGTGGTCACACCCTCCATGAAGCCCCACCCTCTCCTGAGCCAGATCAGCCCCTCTGCTTCCAGGGGCCCGTCCACGCCAGCCCCGAAGGGTCCGAAGGGTGCAGGCTCCGCTCAGCGCCAACTATGACAGCCAGCTGGGCGGCCCCGAGGACCAGGTGTGCCCGGCAACCGGAGGCGCTCAAGCAGAGGCTGGCTTGCCAGGCAGGCGGCGGTGCCACTGCTGTGCGATCTAGGAGGCAAGGCTGGCCGAGCGGGGGACGCCCGGTGCGGGCAGGGCCCGCTGCCCATCACCGCTGTAATCCCAGCGACCACTGTCTTACGCTCTGTATCTGGGACTTCTGCAGAAGAGTCTGTTAGGAGGAAGGGCCCAACTGCCTAAAAACAAAATCTAAAATCACTGAACCTGAGTGACCTCTGAGGCCTCTGTCTCCAGGAGATGCTGTGATTGTTCTCCAGCAAAGAGAAAAGAGAGAGACAAATTGTCACAGGCAGGAAGTGGGCCTGCTGAACACCCACCCTTCACTCGGCCCCCTTCTAGGAGAGAAAGGCATGTGTTTCACACCTGATTATCTATTTGTAGTACAGTCTTTGAGGCGACAGACTTGTGCCTTTAATTCTAAATGTACCTGGCAAGGAAATGAAACCCCAAGTTCGTTGGAAGCACCCTGCACTCGGAGTTGCTCCCCTGGGGTCAGAAGGCCTGTGCACAGAGTCGGAGGGGGACCTTGGTGCTCAAGGAATCAACTCTCTTTTTGTGGGTCCAGAATTAACCACTGTGTTTTAGGTTCATGCCCAACATAAAGGGCTCTTCTGGCAGAGGAAGGGAGCAAGTGTAACACTTTACTCTCAACTCATTTTTTCCAAAGAATCCTGCTCTAAGAAAATGACCTTCCATAAGAGAGTGTACTAAAACCATTAACATCTGAATGGCAAGGGAATATTTTTCTCCCATATTGATGTATTCTGTTGCTAGGAGATGGGTCTGGAACAGAATTCCTAAATTAAACTTTCTTGCAGACTTTTACTGAACATGGCTCTCTAAGGGAACACACTGCATTTATCATGAGCATCAGTGTGCAAAAACCTGTCATTTCTGAAGCTAGAAGACAATTAACCAGGTCAGCAAGTATATACTACAGGCATCTTACCATCATATTAAGAGTATGTTTATGAGAGGCAGCTGTGCTGTGGGGGGAAAGCACTATATTAGGAGGAAAAAACCCTAGAATTTGTCGTTTACTAGCCATGCAACCTTGGAAGATTACTTAACACGTCTCAGCCTTGATTTTCTCATCTGTAAAATGGGACAAAATCTTTTTCCATAAGGTTGTTGTGAAGTATGTAATCAGATATCATATGTGAAATGCCTTTTAAAATATAAAATGCTATTTGGACATAGGAATTAGACAGGTTTATAGTAATGCTATTTTACTGCAGAATAAGAAGCGTGTCTCCCACATTTAAAAATTCTCTGAGACATTTGTTAAAATCTATCATGGAATAAATAGTATGATTAGGAGGTAAAGGAACTGTTTCTACTTTCCCTGCTGGACTGTGGGAACTCTCAGCTCAGGGACCACTCCTGACCTGCCAGGCAGCGCTGGCCTGCAGTGGGCATTGGAATCGGCTCACGGAGGGGGTCTGGGCGGGGGGGAAGGGAGGATGTTCTTAGGTCACTAACAAAGCCAATTTCCAAAGAATTCTATACAATTCCAAAGATGTCCTGAGTAATGACAGCGTCTCTGGAATTCATATACAGTCTCTGAAGGGATCAAGGCTCACTTGGGTGTTTATTTTCCAGTAGGTTTGCTTAAAACAAACAAACCCAGACCACCACCTCCTGGTCACACCTCATTTTCTCCTTCAGGATGTGCATCACTGCATATCAAGGAAATTCTGAGCTTGCTCAACCTGGAATTTTCATCTTGATATAAGCACCAGCAGAAGCTGGCTCCCGTGTCAGCCAAAGTATTTAAATTATAAATTTCTGTTCCATATAAAAACAAATGGGATTGAAGAACAGAATTTCTGCTGACATGTCTTATTAGGTTCTCTGGCGTCCCCAGGCTAGTTGGCAGAAACAGGGCTACACAGACAAGGAACATGTCTCTGCCATTTAATCGAATGGGCCACCAACACAGCTGGCTTGGCAGACGCTGCTGTTTTGTGATTCTGAATAACAGGTTCTCCTCTGATGTGTACATATTTAAGGCTGGAATAACACGAGAAGTTTACAACATAATTTTAAGTGGGAAAAAAGCAGGAATCAGAGTTGAATATAGAACATGATTGTATCTATGTTAAAAAAATACTAGAAAGGAGTAGTACACAAAAATGCTATTAATGGAGGTATTTAAATGGATGGTAAGCAACAGGCGATTTGCTTTCTTCTTTTGATTTTACAAACTTTCTTTACTGGGTGAGTAGTTCCCAAATGATAGGTGACTGTTTAGGTTGATGTGCTGCAGCCCTCAGAGCTCCTGCCCTCGGATTCCAGGGCTCCTTGGCCCCCTGTTCCCTAAATACAGCAGGAATGTTGGTTCACACGGGAAAAAAACCCTCCTCTCGGGCAGGATGCACCTGAAAAACCCAACCCTCATGCTTCTTCTCTTCCTACAGCTTCTCCCATTTACCTCCCAAGCCCCCAGGGCAGAGTGCCGGACTCACCGTGACCCCTTCACGTGTTTGTGTATGAAGTTGGCATGGAAGCTCGGGACCAGAGGATCCTTCTCACCGTGCACGATTAGGGTGGGGCACTGAACCAGGGGCAGCAGGTGCCGACAGATGTTACCTGTAAGACACGGAGACTCTGCTTTCCCATGGCCCTCCTCGGGGTGGGGAGGGGCAGAGCGCAGACAAGCGCCCCCCCCCAACCCCCGGCCCCCCCACCTTAGCATCCGCCTCTACGAGACTGGCCTGGATCAGTCGGGGTCTGAGTGCCTTCCAGCTCTAACATTCTTTGGGTTTCCTTTTCTGTTTCTCTCCTGGCTTTTTTCTTTTAAGCTCTACTAGTGAACAAGCACTCTTGCCTGATTTAAATTCATAATTCATGGAAAACAGTAGTTAAAACAAACAAAAACCCTACGAGTCTTTATACTACGTGGGGCAGTTCGCTGTTTGCCAAACGACGGTGGACACTTGGTACCTGCAAAGTTCCTCCCTTGAAATAGTGTCTTCAGTGGGGCCCTCTGGCCCTCAAGCCTGTGTCCCTCACGGTGAAGCTACAACTGCAGCTGTGCAGAAGCTGCTGTCCATCCCTCCCGCCCCGACACCCCTGACAGAGGCCCTCACCCTCATGTGTGACAGCATTTCTAAGGCTCACATGGCACAAGTCAGGCTCCACTTCCTGTCCTGCCATTTCCTGCTGGGGAAAACTTGGGGGTACCCTAACTCCATGAGTTTTTTGGCCTCTCTCGGTTGATCAGGGACAAGCATACATCCCCGGGGTGGCTGTACTGCTAAGAGGAGGCGCCCTGCTCCCAGCAGGCACCCCAGAGCTAGCCCCATCCTCCCCAGCTGCCCTGAGAAAGGCAGGGTCCCCGGGTGCTGTCCAGGCTGCGGCTCCTCCCTCCTCTCGGGTGGGGGTCACTGCCTGCTGGCCCTGGGGGGGCCACACCCGCCATTGAGCAGCCCCGTGGCGATTAACGCCAGTGTTCCCGAGCCCACCCCGCGTGTCGGGAGCCGTCCCAGTGACTCAGCACCCGTGAGCCACAGGAGGTGCAGGCTTTAACTCATACAGTAGGTACAACTGCTCGTAAATCAAGTATTTTTACAATAGTAGTGGTAACTTTTTATTAAGCACTCACCCTGTAGTTGGTATCAAAGCCGAGTGTAGGTAACCTCACATGATATAACCTCACATATAATAATAATACACATAAAACCTCACATGTATAACCTCACGTACAGTATATAATCTCACGTATATAATCTCACATAAAATATATATATGAAGCCTCACATATATAACCTCACATAGAATATACATATAAAACCTCACGTATGTAACCTCACATAGTATACAAAACCTCACATACTTTATATACACGTGTGTATGTATGAAAACACCTCCCCTCACGTATATAATCCTCACAGCAGCTTCCTGGGGTAGTTCCCAGTATCTCCAGTTCACAGACCCAGAACTGCTGCTCAGAGAGGCTAAGGGATCTGCCTGAACCCACTCAAACAGCAGCCATGTGGCAAAGCCAGAATCCACCCCAGGGCCTGACTCCAAATCTGGCGATTAATCCCTAAGCTGAACTGAGCAGCCATAACCTTGAGTACAAGAAAAGGGCTCCTGTCAAAGGAATCAGTACTGAAGGGAGATAAGAAGTTTGTTAACGGCCTTGCTGCAAGGCGATTCATACATTTCCAGATTCTCTGTATCATGACGCTTTCTCCCTCACTTTCTCTCTTTAATACACTGCATTTTTTAGAGTTTTAGGGTTACAGCAGGACTGAGCGGGAGGCAGAGAGCTCCCACGTACCCCTAACCCCACACACGCACAACCTCCTCCATCGCCGATAATCCGTCAGACACTTCTTACAACAGATGAACCTGCACTGACGCACCATCACCACCCTGAGTCCGGGGTATTCCACGGGCACACACTCTTGGACACATTTGGTGGGTCTGGACAAATGCATAATGACGTGGATGCAATGGTGATATTATACAGAGCATTTTCACTGTCCTAAAATTCCTCTGTGTGGCTACTCTAAGATGTGTACAGTGGGATCTCGTTGTTGTCTGGCCCATCTTTTATTCGGGTTGTTTTCTTATTGTTCAGTTTTAAGAGTTTTTTGTATATTTGGATACAAGTCCTTTAGCAAATATTTTCTCCCAGTCTGCAGTTGTCTTTTCATTCTCCTGAAATACATTTCAAGGACCTGTTTCTATGGGTGGATACTGCATTTGAACAGGATATACTTGCTGTTTTGAACTTAAACCAAAAAAGTAACATTTCCAAATGTTCTTCTCATTATGAAAGTTTTTAAAGAGGACTCATTCCAGAAATGATTACTGAATAGACCAAACTGGTACCTGAATCACAACAATTTTGTAACTGAATGTGCTTCAAGATTAGATCTTACCTAGTCTCGATTCTTTTAGCAATTAGAAAAGTGAGAGACTACAAATGTAAATAGCTATAAAAAATAGACTTTAATTCAGAATTTCTCTTCAGGATGTCAATTCTTCCTGTTATTGGAAACCATGTTAACTTTTCAGATAAAGACAGGAAGACATCTGTCATGGCTAAAGTGACACAACTTAGCTTGGAACTTGGGAAAGGACTGAATACTTTCTTCCTCAAACTAATTCTTCTGGGGCTGAAGGTCATGACAGAGAGTCCCTCCTTTTCTGTCCTAGTAACAGAGGATGTAGTGGGGTGACACCTCTAAATGTGAAAAAGAGAAAATCTGGTGTCTGTTTTCTAATTACCCATCCTGGAATTAGAAAGTGAAGAGTATCTGAGGCTTCCGGAGAATGATTTTGCCATCATACACACAAAGGATTCGAAGGAAAAAGAACAGTCTGCTATGAGACACCCAACAATGCGACCCTTTGTACACATGGTCTGTCTCTGGTGCAAGGCGGGTCTATCACACAAGAACTCGCATTGTACACGATCACCAGCACCCTCTGTTCACACATGACTGTGGAAGGACAGTGGGCGAGCACGTTAATCCCCAAGGAATCCTCGAGCGTCTGGGGGACTCAAGCAGCCTCTCTAATGAGCAAAGGGACCGTTAAATAGCTCATGTAACCTACCATCTGGAAGATGCTTAAACTGTTTTATGCCATCCACCCACTTTTCACAGGTTCTGGCAAAGTAGTCGAACCCATAGAGGGCTTCCAGAGGCTTTCTTGTTCTCTCACTCCATTTAGACACGTCTCGGATACCTGAAAGACAGATATGTGGGCAAGAATGGGCTTAGTCTCAGACTAGAGTTCATCTGTAAATACCCCAAGCGCAGTGCACTCAGAGCCGCGGCACTGGCTGTCCTGCCAGCTGGGAGTGGTCCCCCAGTCTCCACGTGGCTCACGCTGGCTTCGCCCAGGTCAGCCAGGCCTTCCCTGACCCTGCCCTCCGTCACTCTGCTCAGGGCTGGTCACTTTTAGTGGCTTCTGTGTCCGTGGTGAGTGCCAAGTGCTGGGCCCCCACCAAGATGTGAGCTCTGTGTGTGGGGTTTTGCTTTGTTTTGTCCCCCACTGTGGCCCTCAGGCACAAAAGAGGGACCAGTAGATTCTTACCAAGTGAATGAAATTAGATCTAAAATTAATGCTTTCTGTTAAAGGTATAAGATAAAAGCAGACATTCCCCTAATTAGGGTCATCTGAGTGAAAATGACATTATTTATAACAGGAGATTTTTCTGAACTGCATTTATGTACGTTGAGCAATGCACACACATCATTCATTCTCATTTCTGCCCCTGAAGGCACATGGGTGTAACTACTAACTACAAACTATATTACAGATGACTCTCTGTTAGGAAAGGAAAGAGTGGCCAAAAGCCACCTTTAAAGTGAACTGCCGTCTGAGGCAGCCTGACCCGGATAGAGACAGTGCCTGCCTTTCTCTTGCTCACTCTTCTGAACCCGCAGACGGACACCCACGGTTGAGTCCAGACGCTGAGGACGCTGAACTGCTCCGCACAAAACTGAGAAGACTCCAGAGGGGGGCGGGGGCGGGGTTGGTGGGGAGATGCAGAGAAGCAGCCTGAAAATGAAGAGGTGGCAGGAGACCTGGGAAGAAGGAAGAGGAGAGAGGGGCTGGCACGACGGCATGAAGACGGCCCGTGAGCAACGCCCCGGAGACGGCTCTGCCCGTGGCCGTGCAGCAGAGCACACCCTCGGGAAGGCCCTCCTGCAGCAGAACAACTAACTCTTTCATAATATATAATTTTTGTTGCACTGCTGGAGCTTGCAGTAACTGATGGAAACTAGAGTGTGTGTGTGTGTGTGTCTGTGTGTCTGTGTGTAAGAGAACCCTGAAAACAGAGCAAAGAGTGGTAAGACCACTCAAAGGCAGAGTTGCTTCGGGGGAAGGTGACTGTTGGCTGGGGGAGGGTGGACACAGCTGAACCTGAGATGGAAATGGCCCCAACCTGGTACCATCCATAGTTCCCAAGAGCAGCAAACGGACATCCTCTCTGAAGGAAAGTGTTCTCAACTTATGCTCACTGTCTTTTTTGTTTGTTTTCAGATTAAGAGTAAGCACATATCCACTCCTCATCAAAGATCACGAGGCAATCAGAATCTTTGTAAAGATAACGAAACAACTAGAAAATTGGAAGAGAAAGCTTAAGAAATTATGCAGGGCCCTGCACACAGAGACACGGAGATGAATAGAAACGGGGAGATGGAAATGCTCGGTCTACAAAGTTCAATCAGTCCCCAAAGGAGGAGGGATGGAGGGGGAAGGTGGAGGAAGAGGAGGGAGAGGAGGGGGAGAGGAAGGGGGTTCACTGTCAGAGGGAATCAGCAGGTGACAATGTTTCTCAGAACTGATAGAAGAGTCCAGACAAAAGTTAAATGTAGCCCAAATAGGATAAACAAAAAGAAATCCAACACGGGGTGGTAAAACAGCAGTGTACCAAAGAAAAAGAGAAAATCTGAAAACGAGCCAGAGGTAAGACGTATCGCTCCAAAGGAAGGAAAGTCAGACCCACAACAGCAGGTAAGGAAGGCAGAAGACACCAGAATAGCAGAGAAGATACGTTTCCATTTCTATTTCTGTACTTAGCCAAACCATGTTTCAAGAGTGAGCGTGAAATAAACATTTTTAAGTAAAAGCTGAGTTGACTGTTACCGGACCTGCCCTGAAAGAACTTCTGAAGAACAATGTCAGGGAAAAGAGAGAGGGCCTTAGAAGGGCCACGTGAGAGGGAAGGAAGAAAGGGAAGCAAAGAGCCGACAGACGTGTCAGCAAATGTAAGAGCAGCTCAATGTTACAGGTCATTTATACCTCAACTAAAGACTCACCAAGGCAATGAGAAAATAAAACACTGGACCATTTCCTCACATTAAAATTAAATAGTCCTGTCCAGAAAGAAAGCAAGAAGACAAGTCACACACTGGTAACACAACTACTAACACACTGACTAACCAGCAAGGAGTTAGTAAGCAGGTTACTAAAAACCGAAAAACAAAGTAACACTGCAAACCAGTAACACTGTGCTCATATCAGAAGTGCTCTATGCTTGAGTTGGGTGGGGCCTCCTGGGTGCTGGTTCTGCTGTTACACTTCATAACATACACCCGTGAAACATACTGTGTTATTTACATGTATCATATATTACACAATAAAAATTTAAAAACCAGTAAAAAGACATGAATAGGTAAAACGCAAAAGAAGAAACCCCAGTGGTGCATAAACACATGAAAAGATTCTCAATTTCATTAGTAACAGGAAAATGCAAATTAAGACCCCCGATAAAATACCATCTTACACGCATTTGGCCAGAATTAAGAACTCGGATAGTTCCAAGTTCCTGCTGAGGATCTAAGCTAAGGTGGTGGAAGTGTAAGCTTCTTTTGCTGGAAAATGATCTGCCACCTGAAAGTGGCACATCTGCAAGCACGGCGCAGCCACCCCAGCACGGGCGTCCTCCCCAGGGAGGTCTGCTCACACGCTGAGGACGCACCCAAGGATGCTCACGACAACACTAGGAGGAAAGAGAGGGAGGATACAGTGCAACAGGCCGTGTGCTCGACAGAGCGCCACACAGCAACGCCACGAACGAACGTCGGAAACGGCGTTCTAAGAAAACTATGTGTAAAGAGTGAGTCACAGAAAATGCCATGTAGTACGAAGGCACCCTGTTTAGCTCAAAAACAAATAAAACTAAATTATGTGCCGTTTAGGGATATGAGTGCATGTGACGACAGTGTCTTCAAGACGGTACATGGATGGACAACTCAGGCTGGAAGCAGCGCGTGGGCCAGCAGTGACTGACCCTGTGCTCCTTGGTGGGTCCATTCACGTCACAGGTGTTGCCTTATATGGGTCAAATATTACACAGTTAAACTAAAAATTCAGCTGTGAAATAATCAAAATAAAAATATGATCTACTATATGTTCGATATCATATTTAATTTATAGAGATGCTATACATATATGCATTATTTATATAAAATTAAATATAGAAAATATTTGTTTTATAAATACACATTGTTTTATAGTATATATCCTATTATATAAGACATATGTTAAAATACATATTTTAAAGTGTATTACCTTATAACACATTTAAGAAGGAGACGTAAACGATGGGACGTCTGCCTCAGTGAGGAGACCTTCCCGAGGAGGGGTTTTGTTTTTTAGTTCTGTTAAAAAAACATGCTGACAAATCGGGGAAATGGAGGCTCAGGAGCAGTGGTGACACAGGAGGGAAGCCACGGGGGGCCGGGGTGTCATCACCCACACGCCTGCTGTCACCTCCTGAAGAGAAACAAGAGGGGCCGAAGGCTGGAGCCAGGAAAGTGGGGGAAGCCTAAGTCAGTTGCACTTTTCGCCCCAGGGACCCCCAGATCTCAGCGCGCCCTCCTCTCATCCTGCGAGCCCAGTGGTCTCAATTCGGGCAGCTTGCTGGGGGCTAAGTTGCCACAGCTGGAATGCCTGGTGGGCGAGGAGGCCACCAGTACAGGCCCTGGGTAGCAACCCCAGGCTGGAGGGGAGCACCCCTCTGGGTCCCCAGCAATCACAGCGCTGGTCCCCTCTACCAGAGCCTCAGCCTTACACCAACAGGCAGTGGGCCACATCTGCCCACGGGCTGCACTCCGCCAGGCCCTGTTTCCCCGTCTCTAAAAATCCTCAGAGATAAGCTTGAAGGACAACCTTAAAAAGTGTGAACAGCACAACAATTCTTTATCAAAGTATGCGGGTTCACGTTGAATACAATGTTCCCTTCCACACTCACATACTTGAAATGAGCCTGTAAATAACACTTCATGTCAACCCCCTCCTTCCTTGAGGGTCACTATCACAGTAGGAAATGTAAATAAAAACTTTACTTATTAGCCTTTTCCTGACTCATAAAAAGTGTCACTTCTGGAAATACGAAACTTTAAAATACAGACTAGTTAAATTGCATTACTCTCCTGAGAACTAACCACCTTCCCACATTACAGCCGAGGAAACGGATGAGACATGACTTGTCAACTCACATCAAAACAAGGCCTGACGCAGTGGTTGAGAGTCCGCCTGCCGATGCAGGGGACGCCGGTTCGTGCCCCGGTCCGGGAAGATCCCACATGCCGCGGAGCGGCCGGGCCCGTGAGCCATGGCCGCTGAGCCTGCGCGTCCGGAGCCTGTGCTCCGCAGCGGGAGAGGCCACAGCAGTGAGAGGCCCGCGTACCACAAAAAACAAACAAACAAACAAACAAAAAACAAGGCCTGAGAAAGGTCAGGGGAGGGGAGGCTGCTCTCCAGGTGGAGGGACTTACCCTGATAAATCTCCTCGTCCTGGTCGGTCACGTAGGCGTTGGCCCCCCAGATCACCATCTTGTTGATGTAGGACGGGTATCTTGCAGCTGCAATGAGGGCTGTTATCCCACCATCACTCCAGCCCAGCAAAGAGACCTTCTTAAACTTCAGCATCTGTGACAAATACCACGAAATGCACAGCACAGGTTATGGCTCCTTTGCTGCGGAGAGAGCTTGATGATCGTCAAGTATCAGGATCAACACAGCTGTGGTGTGTGGAGTGTCAATTGGCCATTAAAGAAAAATCCTAGAGTCCACCATTTGATGACATAAATGTTTCTCTCAATTAGTTGTGGTGCAAATATGATGGTCATAAAAACCTAAGTACATAGTATTGTTTTGAATGATGAGGGGACTACATCTTCTGGTTGGATAAAGTCTCAAGGAACCAGAAACAGTGGAGATCAACTGTACTTGGACGTGACAACGTGTGTGCGTCCATGCAGGTCTGAGCGAAGACTTTGAGGACAGGTATGCAGATCAGAGAGGGAAACGGGAGAGTCGCTGCATCTGGTAAAGCCACTGACTGCAACTATGGGAAGAACTGGCTACAGGAAGGCCGGGAGAGAATGATGGTGGTTACACTGGTCTCCGGGTGACCAGCCAGGCTCCGAGAATGTGTCTGACAGGGAAGACGAGCATCTCAGAGATGCTGCTGAGAAGTAAAAACGGAATGACTGGGGAAATTTAAAGAAGTAACAAATATCAGTCCGAGACATCTGCTGATGGGACTCTAAATTGCTGTGACTACTATAGATAATACTTTGACACTATCTTGTAGAATGAATATCTGCATCTCCCGTCACTCAGCAAGTCACCTCCTAAATGTGCATGGAGCTCTCACACACGTGTACCAGGACAGGTCCAGGAAGTCCACGCCAGCACTGTCTGTAATAGCAAAACAGGAGCGCCACAGTGTCCATGCACAACACAATGTTCACTGCACTTCTGTGTATAATTGCATGCGCACACACACACACATACACACAAAAGGCAACTTAGAAATTATTTAGCTACCATCAGAAGAGAGGGGAATTAAGACACAGTGTATCCATACAACAGAATACTAAGTGCCTATTATAAAACTGAAGTAAATTTGTATTTATTGGCATGGAAGTATCTTCTTGATCAACTGTTCAATGAACAGTAAGCTGGAAAATCATTAGGTATAATAGGATGCCATCAATACAGAATTGTGTGCTTATACATGTAATAAGATTGCCCAGAAAGGCAGAGCCTCAAAATCTTGGTAGCAGTACCTCTAAATAGATTGTTTGATATATCTGTTTTCCTCTTTATATCCATCTGAACCCTGAATTCTCTATAGGAGTCAAGTGGTATTACCCCTGAAGAAACAACAAACAAAAACAAAATAAATGAAGACAGGCCCAGCCACTCTCCTCCTCTGGGCTCTTGTCTAAGAGACCCACCTTCATCAAATCAACAGCGTCTTTTGCATCCCTTTCAAAAAATTCTACTGGGAAATCTCGATCTGGGGGTCTGGAATGTCCGTACCCTCGGGGATCCCAGGCAACCACTGTGAAGAGCTTCTTATTCAGGTTCTCAATCTGAGGTCCAAAATCAGTCTCTCCACTTCCTAAAAGTAGTCACTTGGTTACACTCCAGTAAATACTTTCATTGTTTCAAACACACTACATCAGAAGCAGAAACAACCATAAACTTAAAGTAACTAGTTTCTACTCAAAGTTAGACCTCGGCTGTAACCAGCAAAGCAGCTTCCTTTCCTGCTGGAGTTCAGACCTACCCCCCATCTCCCCCTAGTGGCTACTCTGAGAAGGACAGAGGCCCTAATTTTTCATTTGGTCCTGTATTATTCCAGCACGTTTGATCTCTCTTCAGCTTAATCGTGCTTTTTATTTAAAAAAAAAAAAAAAAATTCATGAAACTGCATAGAAATAAACTTACTGATACAGCATGCTTCTGGGTTATTTTTCTTTCTTTTTTTTAAAAATGACTGTTACAAATGAGAGAGACCTTAATAGTAGGTGTAGACACATTAATGAGATTTGATTCTAGTCATTCAAAGCAGAATTTCTAAAATCCCAGATGTCTTTTACTAAGCTAATGTGAATAGCCCTGAAGGTTTTATTTTCTGGTTATAACTAGAAACCAGAAAATTAAACTAAAACACTGAAATGAGGGGGGAGGGAAGGGTGTGGAGGGAAGAAATCAAGTTAGTTTGTTTCATGACAACTGTATGAACCAGCGTATGTTAGCAAGTAGAGCCACGTTCTCAGGCCGGCGGCGGACCTGACCGGCAGCCCCCAGCCTGCCCACACGGTCACGGCCACCGTGTGCACAGGCAGGGTTGTCTTGTGTGGTCCACACAGTGTGGAAGGCCAGACTCCCAAGGAGCCCAGTCCAGGGGCAAGTCAGCATCTCATTTCTAAGCTCTGCTTGATTTCTGGGGACTCATAGCTCAGGTCACAAATGGATAGTAAACGTATCGCTTAATAAACTGGCAATTATTAGAAAATGTCTTTCAATGCTGTAGGATCATTTAATGTCACCAAGGATGATGATGTCACTCTTCCTGACAAGATATACCTTCCTCAACATCAGGTAAATCACCCAGAAAACCCAAGCTGAAAACATAACTGGATTTCCAGCACATGTCTACTGCTCTGACATCTGAAGCTTCTCTCATGATCCCTGAACTGGAGGGTCTTCCAGGGAACTGCGCTGAAAGTGGGGCAGGAGGTGAGAAGGCGGGAAAAGGCAACAGGGTAACTCAAGACCAATTTCAGAAACAATAATACCTGGCACACAGGAATACATTTGAAGACCAGTGCAAAGACCATTTGAATACTAAAACCTTAATGAAATTACTTTAAGGAATAGTTACCAATATATGATACCTGAGAAGGAAACGCATCAACACTGGTTGCCCGTGGGTAGGGGAACTGGGTGCTGGGGGACAGTAGTTTAGGGGAGAAACTTGCAGTTCGATTTTTGAATCAGGTTAATGTTTTACACAAGCAAAAACTAAATAGCCAAAAGCTTTTTATACCTGGATAATGACAGCAATACTGAAACAATGGCAAACTGTTCATTGCTTTAGCTCACATCAGCCATTGGAGTAAATATGATCCTCCATTACAACAGCTCGAAGGAAAAAGATACTAAATACTATCTGGACAGAGACGCCTCAATAGCTACAACAGTGCCACTATCGGCTGAGGTTACGTCGAGTGGAACCATCATGTGATTGAAAAATTTTAGCATTTTACTTTTAAGAGAAGGAAGTAAATCATAAGGAAGTATATACTGGATTACTTAACTAAATTAAAAATAAAACAATACTAAAACCCTTAAAACCAAATTTGAGATGCCCTGGAATCACTGGAAATTCCCCCCGCCCCCGAACTTTCTACATCTAAACTACTCATCTATAAGAGGAGATCGCAATCCACCTGGCTTTACCACGCTCCGTTCACGCCAAACTAATTCTGACCTTCAAAAAGCCTTTAAGCCCAGTTTTGTTCTTAGCTCTGATCTTGGCTGAACATATAGTCAAGCACAACAGGGCAAAATCAGTCCAACTTTTAGCAGCAGAAGTCTCACATCCTGGAACCCCTCAATTCCAGGCAAACTGGGCTGCTGGTCACCCACTCATCTCCTTCCTTCACCCACACTGCTTTCCTTGACCTGTCATCCCCCTAAGTTGTAAGCAACTACACAGTGTTGGACTTGCGTGGGAAAAAACTGGGTATTTAAAGGAATAAAAACTGCATAAAGTAGAAAGGTATCTTTCTACACCACCTAAAATCGACTGTAGCAAGTATTACTTAAAGCATCTCAGCAAAGCACTAAAGTTAGTCATCAAGCCTGGGCATCTAGGATTGTGAACGCAGCACAGACGACACAGCATGCAGAGCATTCGGTAAAAACCTGCAGACCCAGCATTCCCGGGAGCAGCAGGACCGCGTGCTCTCCGCCTCCAGTCCTCAGGTAGTGCAGGTGGACGCCATTCACAGCCACTTTGGCGGAGGTCACAGAGGAGCTGGAAGAGAAAAGCCCCATCCCCAGAGGACAACTACTGAGCAGCACACACGTGAGGACAGAGCCACGCGTTTACACACGAATCAGCTGCAGTGCCCTCCCCAGGTCCCTCGGATTATTCTGATACGTGCTTCAGTTTTCCAGACCTAAACAGGGACCAGTTTGCTTCCTCCCCACCACACTGCAGATCTGGGCTGCATCTTCGTTTGAACATCGTACAGCACCAGCTCAGGGCTTATGCCACAGAGGCACCGAGAGGCCTGCTGAAGTCAACGGCCACACAGGCCACCCTACAGGCCCACGCTGGGGTGCCAAGGTGCAGGCTGACGCGGGAGCCCCCGCCGTGGAATGCCAGGTGGGCACCAGCACAGACCCTGGAGCCACTCGTCTGGGCCTCAGCAGGTCCAGAGGAGGCACCCGGACCTTAGGCTGCATTGGTGGCGTTCCCAAGGATGAGGCTGGTCTCAGGGTCCAGAGGGAAGGCCCTGAGCCCGAGGCTGTCCTGTAGGCATCTGGCCTCTCCATTCTCCAGCCAGCCACATGAGGGCCCCCTGGTCAGGAATGCCCATCTGCACCAATGTGGCCAGACTGGTTTTAAGATGTTGAAATGTTTCTGCGTTGACTGTTAGATAGGCAGGTCCACATCAAAGCCCTCCCCACGCCAGCCCTCCCTGGCCCAAGACCTCCCGCGCTGCAGCATCTAACCGTGTGCCACCCCAGGGGCTCTGCCCTGGGCAGCGTCCTCAACTGCTCTCGTGGAAGCTCCAGGATGGCAACGTGAGGATGCACATCAACACGGCACATACAGGGCCCTGCATCAGGCCCTAGGAGCCTCCCATCAACTCCCCAGGTGGCTGGGGGACACGCAGAAGGGACGTGAAGGCGTGCCAGGGCAGATGCTGGAACAAATGTGCCGGATACAGGCACATCGAGTCTTAACACACAGCTTCTGGAAACATATGACAGACCTGAGGGTAGTAAGCCCTGACGTAACTATCGACACGAGCTCGTCATCTACAGAAATATTCCGGGAGGAGCAAGAACAGCAGCACCGAGCCGCGGTCGTGTCACACGGACCTGCTGTTACTTGTTATTAACGGACAGCTCCAGAATCAAGATAAAGGCGAATAATGCTCCGCTGATATAGAGTCATTTCAGGAAGTGATGGTTTACTGACACATCCGTCCGTCGGCGAGAGACAGTCGTCTGCACACCCTCAGGGAGGGGGGAAGCTGTCAGACGCCCGTGTTCAGCACAGGAAACGAGGCAGCTCCCCAGACAGACACAGACGCCCAGCGCTCGCTCAGCTCAGCCGAGGGCGACTGCGCACCTCTATCACTCCTCGTGCCCTCAAGGTTCTCGAGGGGCCCCCTTCCCAGCAGTGAGAAGGACATGCTTGGAGAGGCATCTTGCACAGTGAAGACGTCATGTATAATGAGCCCCCCCCCATCTCTCTCGAGGTCCGAGCCACTGGGTTTCACAACCAGGGGCTGCTGGCTCTCGGACCTGCACCCCTCCAGGGCCGGGAGCTGCCCAGGCCCTGGCTCACGCGGGCTTCCCCTTCGTGGCCAGCCCGAAGTCTCTCCAGCCAAAAGCCTCGGACTTCCCTCTGTGCTCTGCCATACCGGTGTTTGGGCTCCCCATTCCAAATTTCTTGTCTTCTAATTATCCCCATCCCACATTCTTCTGGCTGCCTAAGAAGACAGAGATAAAGCCTGGCAGTCTAGAATCGGGCGTGATGGGAGCTCAATGGCAGGGAAGGGTTACTAGGGCGGAGGACTTTGAAGGTGGCTTCAGAGAGATGGAGAGATTCTATCAGGCTTGGGTGGAGGTACCTGGAGCAGACTGAAAAAGCAGCATCTGAGATGAACTTCCAAGATGGGTACAACTCTGAAGAAAGAATGTGGTGGGGAGGGTGCTTGTAGAAGAAGAAATGGCATGACCAAAGTCCCAGGGGTTGGGGACACACGTGGGGACCAGGCAAGCTCAGCCTGACAAGAGCATGGGGGCAGAGAGGGAGCAAAGGTTGGGGCCAAGTGGTGAAGGGGTTTGCAGTCAGGGGGCAGGAAATGTGCCTGGCATTTTGTCACCAACACCCTGTCTGTCGTCATCCCTGAGGGACCTGCCATTATCCACCAGCCTACCCCTGGGGTTACTGGAGGCTCCCAAAACCTTGTATCCGTCCCCAGGTTGGGGAAACAGGATAGAGAACTGTTCATGTACAAAAGCAAATCAATTTCAAACATAAGAAAAAAGTTTTATTTTAAAAAATAATAGTTATTGAATGATCTTGCACATAAATATACTTGAAAGGAGTGTTGCATTTTCCCTCCAGCTTATCAAAGGGCTCTCAGATGACAGTCAGGCCTCCGATAACATTGTTAAAAGAACGCTGAGACAAAAGCAGGCTGCAGAGGCCAGGTCTTGGAATGGGCCTGACATGTGCTCATCACTTTGAACCCCATTCAAGACACCAAATTTTCCAAACTCTCAGGTAGGAAAAAGGATAGATAGAAAACTTAAAGAAAAATGAACCACTTTCTCTTGGGCTGTCAATTTCTCCCTCCCATTAATCACTTCTCTAACCCAGGTGTTCTTAAGCAGGTGTGTTCATTACAATCACCTGTGGAGTTAAAAATACACCTGCCCGGGGCTTCCCTGGTGGCACAGTGGTTGAGAGTCCGCCTGCCAATGCAGGGGACGCAGGTTCGTGCCCCGGTCCAGGAAGATCCCACATGCTGAGGAGCGGCTGGGCCCGTGAGCCATGGCCGCTGAGCCTGCATGTCCGGAACCTGTGCTCCGCAGTGGGAGAGGCCACAACAGTGAGAGGCCCGCGTGCCGCAAAAAAACCCCAAAAAACAAAACACCTGCCTGGGACAATCCTGGGAGACCCACTCAGTAATTCTGGGGTAGAGCCGTGGCATGTGCTTTCTAAAACACCGAAACTCTGCTGTATTATTCACTCGTTCACGTATATCCTGAACCCCTACTTTGGGCTGGGTGCTCCATGTTGCCTGGGAGTTGGCAGGGAAGACAACTCAATCTGCAACCAGCAGTACTACGCACTTTGCCAAGTATGAGGACAGGAGACACTGGAGTGCTCGCAGCAGACAACACGTTCACCACACCTTCAGCAACACCTACACAGCTACACGCTCGGCCCCTTTTTATGAGAGTGTTTCCTGCCCCCACTATACCAGTGGGACTCAAACTTAGATTTGAATCATCTGGCAAACCTTCAAATCTCCAGATGCCCAAGCTACATTAAATCAAAATCTCTGGGCTGGGACCCAGGCATTTGTATTTTTTAAATTCTCCAAGAGACTCCAATAGACAACCGAGATTGAGAAAGATTGTATTGAGTTAATTTCTTAGAGGAGAGAAAAATCCTGTCTCCTTTTTTAAAAACAGCCTGCAGGGGCTTCCCTGGTGGTGCAGTGGTTGAGAGTCCGCCTGCCGATGCGGGGGGTGCAGGTTCATGCCCCGGTCCGGGAAGATCCCACATGCCACGGAGCGGCTGGGCCCGTGAGCCATGGCCGCTGAGCCTGCGCGTCCGGAGCCTGTGCTCCGCAGCAGGAGAGGCCACAGCGGTGAGAGGCCCGCGTGCTGCAAAAAAAAAAAACCAGCCTGCAGGAAGGCCTGCTCGGCCGAAGAGCCCAGATCCCGCCTCACTTTTGTCCTTGAATCCCTCCTTCTGGGAGGCCGGACAAGCAAGTTTGTGGAAGGGAAGGGGGTCAGGAGCAACACAACAGCAAGTACTTCCTGATGAGGGGGCTGAGCTGCCCCCGGCAAAGAGGGAGAGATTCCTGTGGGAGCAGGCAAGAATGTAACCATTTGGGGCAAAGAACTAAACTAGAAAACACATACAGTTTAATTATTAAACTAGATAATGTCCTCTGATAAGAGCTTACTTATCTCATTCATTTTGCTATATGATGCACATTAGACTCAACCTAATTTTACCGCTGAGGAATACAGCTTAGGTAACTGGCCCCAGTCACTCTGCTGGTAACTTGCAAAGCCAAAATGAGCACCTGAATGTCGACACCTGGAATGTCACACTTTGCTTAGAAATAAAAATGGGGGCCACTTAATAAGTCCTCCATATTCTCTGTTCAGCTATTTCTTTTGTACATTTTTTCCAAAGTAACCATTAGCTACAATAAAGCATTAGCAACGCCCAGGGCTTGGATTAACATGAATTTTGAGGACTTATTTTTACATCTTTTATACACTGTATTATTATTTAGATATTCATATTTGTATCATTATTAATTGTAACTACTAATTACTTAATTCCTATTATGTCCCAGGCCTTTTACACTCATTGTCTCAAACCCTCAGAACAATTCTGCAAGGCACGAGGCTTAGAGAGGGTAAATAACTTGCTCCTGTTGATGTTTTTTCTGTAACCTCACGGCTGAACAGAGTCCCCAGCGGGCTCAGCACCGGGGCCACATTCACCCTGACTGCTGGACACAAGGTGAGGGCAGGCGCCAGGGGAAGGCGGGTCTCTGATGCTCAGACAGAGCATCCCCAGGTTGAACTGGAAAACATCTCTCTTCAGGCAGGCTGTTAGGTTCTGTAAAGTTATAAATATTGTAAATGCACGTAACACACAATTTCAGATGGAAAAGGCTTTCCTGACCAGGCCCTGGGATAAACCACTTTGCAGATTATGAAATAAAAAGAGTCAGAGTTCCAAACAGCAGACTTACAGAGAAGGTTTTGGAATGCAACACAGTTGTAGGTTAGGCACCCGCTGTTCTGAAGCAAAGGTCTTACAGGAGTGCTTTTACCTACTTAACACGGGACTGCCTTCTTGTTTCCGGATTAACCAATAACCACTGCTTGTTTTCCCCATTACAGGTCATATCAATTTGCAACTGCATTTATAAAACGGAAGTTGAAAATCCAGAGAAACCTGTTTTTCAGAGATATTTTAGGAGGAATGATTTGCACTGCTAAGTGAATGGGGCCTTCTTGCAACCATTTAATAACCTACTGTAACCGATATTGGTGCCATCACAGGAACCCCATTTCAATCCCTTTCTGCAAATGGGACACTGGATAAATGGGCATTTTTCAACGTTGACTTACAGAGCTGCAGGCGTTGACATATTTTTCCATCTGTATGAAAACAGTTCTGAAAATCGTAAAGCTGGTCAGATCTTTCCTTTCTCCTTCCAAATGAGAAGCTTCCCAACAGGTGAAGTTCTGAAGGCCAGGTACCTTCCTAGTCATGGGTGGAACTGACCCAGCACCAGCCATGTATGTGTGTGTGTTTGTGTGTGTGCGCGCGCGTGCGTGTGCGTCTGTGTGTGTGTGCGTGCGCGTGTGTAAGCAGGTACGCAGTAAATAAAGTAAAGCAAGCTTCACGCCGCTCCAACCGCATGTCCTGCATACTCTCCCTCGAGACCGACGGCACCCACTTTTAAGACTGTGGGTCAGAGACGGATCTACTTTTCTTGCTGCTGCTGTGTTTCAAAGCCTGCGCGGGAGGGCATGTCACAAGAGAGAAAGGCAGATTCCTGGGCATCTCCACAACCTGCGCCCTCAGCACCTCGGGAAGCCATCTCCCCGCTTCCCAAGGTGATTCTTCTGCACATTAAAGCTCGAGGCGGGCAAGCGGGGCGAAGGAGACCCAGGGCCTTGGGGCCCGCGACTCCGAGAGCTGATGGGGCGCAGGCACTGCCAGGCTGGCCTGACAGGAGCGCGAGCGAGCACCGCCCGCAGGCGTGAAGGGCTGCGCGGAACGCGGGCCCGGAGCGAGGGTCTCCCACCGCCGGACCCTCGCCGCTCCCGGCGCCGTACCTCGGCCCAGCGCACCACCCCGCCGCCCGCGCTCCCTCGGCCGCGCCCGAGTCATGGGTTAAAGGGCAAGGGGCCGGCGAGGCCAGCCGGGACCACGCGTGTCCCCAGCCCGGCCCCTGGCCAGCGGCTCCCCTCACGCCGCCCCGAGCGCGCGGACAACGACGCGGGGGCTCCCGAAGGGGAGCGGCCATTACCTGAACGCAGCCACGGGCTCGGCCTGGGGAACGTGGATCCCGGGCTTCAGCGTGGAGAGGAAAAGCCGCAGCCGCCGCGCGCCCCAGAGGGCCTGCGCCGCCGCCGCCATGGTCACTGGTCGCGCTCGCGCCGGAAGCGCGCAAGCGCCGGGTCTCCCGGCCACCCTGAGCCCGCCCCACCGCGCCGCCCGAGCACGCATGCGCCCGGCCCCTCGGCATCCCTGAGCGCGCCCCGCAGCGCCGGGTCTTTTGGCAGCAGTGGACCCGCACCTGCCCAACCACCCCGAGCACGCATGCGCTGGGCCCACAGGCAGCTGTCGCCGCTCGGCACCCGGCCTGGACTCATGGCCCGAACCCCTTGGCTTCTCGCTGGTCCCTGACAGGAACTGGGCTCGCGATCCCCGGAGGCGCCGGCACAGAGCGTCTTCCCTGGGTGCCAGCTCTGGCTCAGCGGTGACCGGCGTCTCGCCCTCACGGAGGAGTGGGCCCGGGGCCGCCGGCCTGGCTGCTCACTGGGATGATGGGGTTGGTTTATTTTCTTCCCAACGCCTCACACCCACTAGGATCCCCGTTCTCAGAAATCCCAGAAATTAATGAGTGTCGGCGAGGGCGTGGAGAGTGGTGCGGGGGGGGGCCGCGAAAATTAGAGCTTCCGTTCGATCCTGCAGACAAGCAAGGCCTCGGGTACCTGCGCTCCGCTTCCCAGCGTTACTCAGGGGAGCCGAGGGGGAGGCGCCGCAGGTGTGGATGGTGGTTGGTGGATGATGGAGACGTGAGACGGGTATCCGTGTAAGGGGACACTGTCCGCCTCCAGGAGGGAGGACGTCCCTGCACGCGGCACCACACGGGGGAACCTCGAGGGCATCATGCTCAGTCACAAAAGGACCAACAGTGTGTGAGTCCAGGTATGTGAGGCCCCTGCAGCCCTCAGGTTCAGAGAAGGAAAGTAGGATTGTGGGTATCAGGGGCGGGGGGAGGGGGAGTTAGTGTCTAATGGGTCAGAGTCTCAGTTTTGCAAGAAGAAAGGAGTTCTGCAGAGGATGGTGCTGAGGACAGCACAACGATGTGAATGCCCTTAACGCCACAGGCTGTACCCCCCCCTGTTTTAACATCTTTATTGGAGTCTAATTGATTTACAGGGGTGTGTTGGTTTCTGCTTTATCACAAGGTGAATCTGTTATACACATGTTCCCATATCTCTTCCCTCTTGCATCTCCCTCCCGATCCCACCCCTCTAGGTGGTCACAGAGCACGAGCCGATCTCCCTGTGCTTTGCGGCTGCTTCCCACTAGCTATTTTACATTTGGTAGTGTAGATATGTCCAAGCCACTCTCTCACTTTGTCCCGGCCTATCCTTCCCCCTCCCCATATCCCCAAATCCATTCTCTAGTAGGTTTGCGTCTTTATTCCCGTCCTGCCCTAGGTTCATCAGAACCTTTTTTTTTTTTTTTTTTAGATTCCATGTATATGCGTTAGCATACGGCATTTGTTTTTCTGACTTACTTCACTCTGTATGACAGACTCTAGGTCCATCCACCTCACTACAAATAACTCAATTTCGTTCCGTTTTATGGCTCAGTAATATTCCATTGTATATATGTGCCACATCTTCTTCATCCATTCATCTGTTGATGGACACTTAGGTTGCTTCCATGTCCTGGCTATTGTAAACAGAGCTGCAATGAACATTGTGGTACATGACTCTTTTTTGAATTATGGTTTTCTCTGGATATATGCCCAGTAGTGGTATTGCTGGGTCATGTGGTAGTTCTATTTTTAGTTTTTTAAGGAACCTCCATACTGTTCTCCATAGTGGTTGTATCAATTTACATTCCCACCAACAGTGCAAGAGGGTTCCCTTTTCTCCAGACCCTCTCCAGCATTTATTGTTTGTAGATTTTTTTGATGATGGCCATTCTGACCGGTGTGAGGTGATACCTCATTGTAGTTTTGATTTGCATTTCTATAATGATTAGTGATGTTGAGCATCCTTTCATGTGTCTGTTGGCAATCTGTATATCTTCTTTGGAGAAATGTCTGTTTAGGTCTTCTGCCCATTTTTGGATTGGGTGGTTTGTTTTTTTGATGTTGAGCTGCATGAGCTGCTTGTATATTTTGGAGATTAATCCTTTGTCAGTTGCTTCATTTGCAAATATTTTCTCCCATTCTGAGGGTTGTCTTTTCATATTTTTTATGGTTTCCTTTGCTATGCAAAAGCTTTTGAGTTTCATTAGGTCCCACTTGTTTATTTTTGCTTTTATTTCCATTCCTCTAGGAGGTGGGTCAAAAAGGATCTTGCTGTGATTTATGTCATAGAGTGTCCTGCCTATGTTTTCCTCTAAGAGTTTTATAGTGTCTGGCCTTACATTTAGGTCATTAATCCAGTTTGAGTTTATTTTTGTGTATGGTGTTAGGGAGTGTTCTAATTTCATTCTTTTACATGTGGCTGTCCAGTTTTCCCAGCACCACTTATTGAAGAGGCTGTCTTTTCTATCTTGTATACACTTGCCTCTTTTATCAAAGATAAGGTGACCATATGTGCGTGGGTTTATCTCTGAGCTTTCTATCCTGGTCCATTGATCTATATTTCTACTTTTGTGCCAGTGCCATACTGTCTTGATTACTGTAGTTTTGTAGTATAGTCTGAAGTCAGGGAGCCAGATTCCTCCAGCTTTGCTTTTCTTTCTCAAGATTGCTTTCGCTATTCGGGGTCTTTCGTGTTTCCATACAAATTGTGCAATGTTTTGTTCTAGTTCTGTGAAAAATGCCATTGTTAGTTTGATAGGGATTGCACTGAATCTATAGATTGCTTTGGGTAGTATAGTTATTTTCACAATGTTGATTCTTCCAATCCAAGAACATGGTATATCTCTCCATCTGTTGGTATCTTTAATTTCTTTCATCAGTGTCTTATAGTTTTCTGCATACAGGTCTTTTGTCTCCTTAGGTAGGTTTATTCCTAGGTATTTTATTCTTTTTGTTGCAGTGGTAAATGGGAGTGTTTCCTTAATTTCTCTTTCAGATTTTTCATCATTAGTGTATAGGAATGCAAGAAATTTCTGTGCATTAATTTTGTATTCTGCTACTCTACCAAATTCATTGACTAGCTCTAGTAGTTTTCTGGTAGCATCTTTAGGATTCTCTATGTATAGTATCATGTCATCTGCAAACAGTGACAAGTTTTACTTCTTCTTTTCCGATTTGGATTCCTTTTCTTTTTCTTCTCTGATTGCTGTGGCTAAAACTTCCAAAACTATGTTAAATAATAGTGGTGAGAGTGGGCAACCTTGTCTTGTTCCTGATCTCTGAGGAAATGGTTTCAGTTTTTCACCATTGAGAATGATGTTGGCTGTGCGTTTGTCATATATGGCCTTTATTATGTTGAGGTAAGTTCCCTCTGTGCCTACTTGCTGCAGGGTTTTTATCATAAATGGGTACTGAATTTTGTCAAAAGCTTTTTCTGTATGTACTGAGATGATCATATGGTTTTTATCCTTCAGTTTGTTACTTTGCTGTATCATATTGATTGATTTGCATATACTGAAGAATGCTTGCATTCCTGGGATAAATCCCACTTGATCATGGTATATGATCCTTTTAATGTGCTGTTGGATTCTGCTTGCTAGTATTTTGTTGAGGATTTTTGCATCTATGTTCATCAGAGATATTGGCCTGTAATTTTCTTTTTTTGTGACATCTTTGCCTGGTTTTGGTATCAGGGTGATGGTGGCCTTGTAGAATGGGTTTGGGAGTCTTCCTCCCTCTGCTATATTTTGGAAGACTTTGAGAAGGGAAGGTGTTGGCTCTTCTCTAAATGTTTGGTAGAATTCACCTGTGGAGCCATCTGGTCCTGGGCTTTTGTTTGTCAGAAGATTTTTGATCACAGTTTCAATTTCAGTGCTTGTGATTGGTCTGTTTATATTTTCTATTTCTTCCTGGTTCAGTCTTGGAAGGTTGTGCTTTTCTAAGAATTTGCCCATTTCTTCCACGTTGTCCATTTTATTGGCATAGAGTTGCTTGTAGTAATCTCTCATGATCCTTTGTATTTCTGCAGTGTCAGTTGTTACTTCTCCTTTTTCATTTCTAATTCTGTTGATTTGAGTCTTCTCCCTTTTTTTCTTGATGTGTCTGGCTAATGGTTTATCACTTTTGTTTATCTTCTCAAAGAACCAGCTTGTAGTTTTATTGATATTTGCTATTGTTTCCTTCATTTCTTTTTCATTTATTTCTGATCTGATCTTTATGATTTCCTTTCTTCTGCTAACTTTGGGGGGGGGGTTGTTCTTCTTTCTCTAGTTGCCTTACGTCTAAGGTTAGGGTGTTTATTTGAGATTTTTCTTGTTTCTTGAGGCAGGATTGTATTGCTATAAACTTCCCTCTTAGAACTGCTTTTGCTGCATCCCATAGGTTTTGGTTTGTCGTGTTTTCATTGTCATTTGTTTCTAGGTATTTTTTGATTTCCTCTGATTTCTTCAGTGATCTCTTGGCTATTTAGTAGCATATTGTTTAGCCTCCATGTGTTTGTATTTTTTTACAGATTTTTTCCTGTAATTGATATCTAGTCTCATAGTGTTGTGGTCAGAAAAGATACTTGATACGATTTCAATTTTCTTAAATTTACCAAGGCTTGATTTGGACACAAGATATGGTCTATCCTGGAGAATGTTCCACGAGCACTTGAGAAGAAAGTGTATTCTGTTGTTCTGGGATGGAATGTCCTATAAATATCAATTAAGTCCATCTTGTTTAATGTGTCATTTAAAGCTTGTGTTTCCTTATTTATTTTCATTTTGGATGATCTGTCCATTGGTGAAAGTGGGGTGTTAAAGTCCCCTACTATGATTGTGTTACTGTCGATTTCCCCTTTTATGGCTGTTACCATTTGCCTTATGTATTGAGGTGCTCCTATGTTGAGTGCATAAATATTTACAATTGTTTTATCTTCTTCTTGGATTGATCCCTTGATCATTATGTAGTGTCCTTCTTTGTCTCTTGTAATGGCCTTTGTTTTAAAGTCTATTTTGTCTAATATAAGAATTGCTACTCCAGCTTTCTTTTGATTTTCATTTTTGCATGGAATATCTTTTTCCATCCCCTCACTTTCAGTCTGTATGTGTTCCTAGGTCTGAAGTGGGTCTCTTGTAGACAGCATATGTACAGGTCTTGTTTTTGTATCCATTCAGCCAGTCTATATCTTTTGGTTGGAGCATTTAATCCATTTACATTTAAGGTAATTATCGATAGGTATGCTCCTATTACCATTTTCTTAATTGTTTTGGGCTTGTTATTGTAGGTCTTTTCCTTCTCTTGTGTTTCCTGCCTAGAGAAGTTCCTTTAGCATTTGTTGTAAAGCTGGTTTGGTGGTGCTGAAGTCTCTTAACTTTTGCTTGTCTGTCAAGGTTTTAATTTTTCTGTCAAATCTGAATGAGATCCTTGCTGGGTAGAGTAATCTTGGTTGTAGGTTTTTCCCTTTCATCACTTTAAATATGTCCTGCCACTCCCTTCTGGCTTGCAGAGTTTCTGCTGAAAGATCAACTGTTAACCTTATGGGGATTCTCTTGTATGTTATTTGTTACTTTTCCTTTGTGGCTTTTAATGTTTTTTCTTTGTTTTTAATTTTGATAGTTTGATTAATATGTGTCTAGGCATGTTTCTCTTTGGGTTTATCCTGTATGGGACTGTCTGTGCTTCCTGGACTTGATTGACTATTTCCTTTCCCATGTTAGGGAAGTTTTCGACTATAATCTCTTCAAATATTTTCTCAGACCATTTCTTTTTCTCTTCTTCTTCTGGGACCCCTATAATTCGAATGTTGTTGCGTTTAATGTTTTCCCAGAGGTCTCTGAGACTGTCCTCAATTCTTTTCATTCTTTTTTCTTTATTCTGCTCCCTGGCAGTTATTTCTACCATTTTATCTTCCAGCTCACTTATCTGTTCTTCTGCCTCAGTTATTCTGCTATTGATTCCTTCTAGAGTATTTTTAATTTCAGTTTTTGTGTTGTTCATCACTGTTTGTTTGCTTTTTAGTTCTTCTAGATCTTTGTTAAATGTTTCTTGTATTTTCTGCATTCTGTTTCTGAGATTTTGGATCATCTTTACTATCATTACTCTGAATTCTTTTTCAGGTAGTTGCCTATTTCATCTTCATTTATTTGGTCTTGTAAGATTTTACCTTGCTCCTTTGTGTGTAACATATTTTTTTGTCGTTTCTTTTTTTTTTTTTTTTTTTTTGATGGGTGGTGCTGTATTCCAGTCTTACTGGTTGTTTGGCCTGAGAGGTCCAGCACTGGAGTTTGCCGGCAGTTGGATAGAGCTGGGTCTTGGTGCTGAGATGAGGACCTCCGGCAGGCCTCACTCTGATTAATATTCCCTGGGGCCTGAGGTTCTCTGTTAGTCCAGCGGTTTGGACTTGGAGCTCCCACCATAGGAGCTTGGGCCCAACCTCCAGCCTGGGAATCAAGATCCTGCAAGCTTCATGGTGCAGTAAAAAAAAAAAAAAGATAGAAAGAAAAAAGGAGCAGTACAATGTCAAAGAATAAAAAACAAAATAAAATTAGAAAGATAAAAAAATATATTAGGGGGGCTTCCCTGGTGGCGCAGTGGTTAAGAATCCACCTGCCAATGCAGGGGACGTGGGTTTGAGCCCTGGTCTGGGAAGATCCCACATGCCGTGGAGCAGCTAAGCCTGTAAGACACAACTACTGAGCCTGTGCTCTAGAGCCCATGAGCCACAACTACTGAGACCATGTGCCACAACTACTGAGCCTGTTCTCTAGAGCCCGCAAGGCACAAGTACTGAAGCCCGCGTGCCTAGAGCCTGTGCTCTGCAACGAGAACCACCGCAATGAGAGGCCCACACACCGCAATGAAGAGTAGCCCCCACTTGCCACAACTAGAGAAAGCCCGTGCGCAGCAACAAAGACCCAGTGCATCCAAAAATAAAAATAAATAAAATTTAAAAATATATATATTAGGAAAAATAAAACTATAATTGAAACAACCACAACAAAGTAAAATAAAACCACAACAGAAAAAAGAAAAAAAATGGGGGGTGGGGAACAAGCCAAAAGGAGAGAACAATAATGAAGTATAAACAATAAAATAAAATTAGAAAAATAAAAGTATTAGGAAAAATAAAAATATTAAAGAATTAACAACAATGAATCAACAAGGTAAAACCGAACTCCAATCGAAAAGAGGAAAAAAGAAAAGGAAAAAAAAAAGCTTTGGCTGTTGGGGTGGAGTTTAGGCGGTGGGGTGGAACTTAGGCAGGGACGGGGGTTTAGGGTGGGGCGGGACCTAGGCGGGTGTGGGGGTGGTGCCATTTGAGCGTGGGGCGGCGCCTAGGCGGGGTGACGTTCAAGCGTGGGGCGGGGCTTCTGCTTAGGACCTGCAGAAGGGGAGAGGCAGCACGTGGAAGGGAGGGCCTCTGGAGGGCGGAGTTCTGGGGTTTGGAGGTAAGGCCCTGGGTGAGGGTGTGTGGGTGGGGTTTAGGCCCAGCACCTTGGATGGGGTCTCCAAGTGTAGAGGTGTGGGGGGGGGGCGGTGGGGGAGGCGGTAGGGGCGGGGCCTGGGCTCTGTGGGGCAGGAGGGAGGCTCCCAAGGCAGAGGCAGAGGATTAGGCCCGGGAGCCCAACAGGCTCCCCGGGGCCTAAGTGGACAGGGAAAGCGCTGGCTGCATTCCCTCCCGTTCCTTCGTGTCCCTCCATCATCTCCCCCATGTCTCCCTCTTCGTCGCCGTTGGTGGGTCCCGCTGGGTGTAGGAACTCCTCCCCTCCCCCAGCCGCCCCCAGGGGTGCCGGGTCGGAGGTCCGGCCTTTACTTGTGCTCCCCCTTCCCTCCCTCCCACTCCCTCAGGACCCGCGCGGCTGGAGGGGGCCGCTGGAGGGGGCCTCGATGAGCAGAGCATCAGGCCCGGGATCTCAGCAGGTTACAGGCTGTGCACTTAAAGATGGGGAATTTTATGTGTATTTTACCACTATTGAATTTTTTTTCTTCTTCAGACCAATTCAAGCTTTAAAGGTTATAAACATTATCTGCAATCGAAGATTCAATAGGGAAAAAAACAACTACCCTTTAATTCTGGCTGCTCTCCTGCCGTACCTGAACTGAAAATACCTGGCACATTCGTGGCTGCTGCTTAGCCTTGGCTTGAATTGGAGATTCCAACCGCTTCCTTGCACGTTACGTTATTTCTCCTCCCAGAGACCCTTCCACTGTAATAGTCCTGTAGGCACAGTGCTTCTACGTGTTACAGCCGTGGAAAGTTCTGTTACCTGCAGTGTCCTCACTGGCCCATTGGAGTTTCTTGAGCAGTAAAGGCAGGTTTGGCTTAAATATGGGTTATGCTAAGATATTTATGTTCTTTCAACATAAAGTTATCACATCAATTTCCTGCATAGAAAGAAAGAGAAATATGTAATATTCCAGCTACTATTGTTTGACTTTCAGAATCTTGGGTGGGGTCAACATTTCCTTATGTTTTCCTGAAATGTTGATTGGGATCTCTTGTCAAGAGATGATCAGGGTTAAAAATAATTGTACAATTTTAACACCAGTTATCCTACTGGTCAACAAAAATGGTAGTGCTGAGGGTTTAGCCTATTGGTGTAACAATTTTTAAGTACACACTTGAGAAGTAGCTCTGTGTAAACACTACTGTGCAGTTTAAAAAATAACTACTATTTGTTAGAGTCACAGATGTAGAAAACAATCTTATGGTTACCGGGGGAAAACAGGGGGAAGGATAAATCGGGAGATTGGGATTGACATATACACACTACTATATATAAAATAGATAACTAATAAGGACCTACTGTATAGCACAGGGAACTCTACTCAATACTCTAATGGCCTATGGGAAAAGAATCTTAAAAAGAGTGGATGAATGTATATGTATAACTGATTCACTTTGCTGTACACCTGAAACTAATACAACATTGTAAATCAACTATACTCCAATAAAAATTAATTTAAAAAATAACTATTTTTGTGCCAGGCACCTTGTGATGCATTATCTTATTTTAATCCTCACATCAACCTTATATACTAGTGCCCTATTTATAGATGAGGAAACTGAGGCTAAGAGAAGTTAGGAAGCAGGCCCCACGTACACAGCCAGAGCAGCAGAGGGGAATGTAAGCCTGCTTGATTTCAGAACCCTGTACCTGGATTATCCCATAGAACTAATCCTTCAGTGATTTCCTTGTAATTAGATGCTTCTAAAACCTTGACCATACAAAGACCTATTTTTATTTACATGATTACTGTAATTAGAAAAACTTAAAAAATAGACACACATTAAAATGTACATCAAGATACTATTTTAAATGTTTTGTGAGAAATAACTCCTTGTTGCTGAAGATCTAACTTCATATTATGGACCCAAAGCAAAGATCATGACCATAGCATCAAGTGGCGACTCTTCTGAGCAGGATGTGTGACCTGGAAGTGGGTCTTATTTAGCAGTATCAGCCTTAGGGTCTGAATAGCTTTCCAGAGCCAAGATGGATAGTCTTATTCTCATGTTGTAGTCTGTGTCGTCTCATTTAATTGGTTTCTGCCCAAGACTAGTGTGTTTGTGGTGCTTGGGCCTTGTACTGAACTCCTCGGATATAAACGTGGCCCTTTCAGCCCAGTCTTTAGAGAGTGGGGGCTGAAGGAAGGCCTCTGAGCCGGGTGTGAAGGACGGCAATGCCGCAGGCTCTCGGATCAGTGGGTTTTCATCTTGAAAGTCAAAATGCAACGTCAAGAAGCTCTTTTATCAGCAGCTTCCCCTCTCCTGCCCACAGCAGCGGTGAAAAGAAAATGCCAACCCCTGTGGTAAAGTCACAGTGGAGAATCTCAAACTGTTTCATTTATACAAACACATGGCTTATATTTGAGGTACAAAATTTTATTTTAAAAAGTCCATTAAAGATATCTTCTGGGGCCTCCCTGGTGGCGCAGTGGTTAAGAGTCCGCCTGCCGATGCAGGGGATACGGGTTCGTGCCCCGGTCTGGGAGGATCCCATATGCCGCGGAGCGGCTGGGCCCGTGAGCCATGGCCGCTGGGCCTGCGCATCCGGAGCCTGTGCTCCGCAACGGGAGAGGCCACAACAGTGAGAGGCCCGCATACCGCAAAAAAGAAAAAAAAATAAAATTAAAAAAAAAAAAAAAAAAAAAAGATATCTTCTGCTTTTTGCCTCTGAACATTGATCATGCAACCTCTTTGGAATTGAGAAGAAAGGCACAAGGGATGCATTTAGAAAAGAAATCATTCAGTCCCCTCCAGCAAGCCTGGGAATATTTGCCCCTCCAGTTTTCCTTTTGGGCTATGATCCAATGCTGTGTGGCAACGAAGTAGTGAGCCTGGATATGTGTGGGTAGGAAAACAGGTTCACTGCTTTATAGCAGTGCTGTCCTCAACTAGGGCAGTTTTGTCCCTCCAGGGAACATCTGGAAATGCCCAGAGACACTGCTGTTTGTCACAACGAGGGCTGGGAGGAGGGGGAGGAGAGCACTGTTGGCATCTCACAGGGAGAGGCCAGGGTCGCTTCCCACTGCCCTACGCTGCCCGGGACAGCCCTCCACAACAAAGAGCTACCTGGCTCCAGATGCGAACAGTGCCAAGGTTAAGAAATTGTGCTTTACAGCACCACTTCAGTGGTTGTGTGTGTGTGTGTCTGCTGGGACTGGAGGAGATTTAGAATCAGGACCAACAGTACTGTTATGAACCCACCAAACACTAGGATCTGTTCTGGCAGCCAGATGACCTTACGGCACCGCGTGCCTCCCTCCCGGGAGGTCTGAGCACAATGGCACACCTGCTCTGCCGAGCAAAGGGCGGGCAGAGGGTGGCCTGGTCACGTCCGTCTCCTAGCCCTCGAGTGCCTTCACTCCTTGGTTTCAGGTGGGCTTTGAAAGGTTCAGTGCTACAGGCACAACTAGCAGACTCGGAACCTGTCCTTTTACAGCCTAGCTCACAGAAAACAATGAAATTATTTCTATAGTACCCTGGGGTGAACTGAGGAAGCTGCTCAACACTGATCTGCCCTGAGGCTCCAGTCGTGGCCAGGGGTGAAGCGATCAATACCCCCGGCACACCTGCTCCCTCTTCAGGGCACGCAGGTTGGAAAAGTTCCTGAAGTGTCAGAATGCTAGGAAAGAACCTTTGTACTCGTCAGAATTAGTAGCAATTCTGTGCAATGACAGCCTGGGAGAGTCTGCTATTTTTGTTCTCTATTTCCCCCACCTTGTCTGTACTCCTTAAAATCGCTTCCGTTTATTTACAGAGTGAAGATGGCATATAACTCCTGAAGCCTGGAGCGACTGATACGGAATTTGACCCTGAAGTTAAGAGACCTTATAATTTTGGAATGAACTGTGGTTGTGATACAAAAAAATCCCATTTGACGAGAATACAGCATTTTACAGCTTCGGTTATAACAGGAGCCTCTGTAGAGAAGACAGTGCAGAATTAGAAAGCTGATTTAGTTTATATTCTCTTGATTTTTATTTTTCCTTGCTCAAGCAAAACTTCAAGAAACTGAATGAACAGCATCACTGGAGGTTATGGAATAATCTGAAAGAAAATGATCTCCCTTAAATCTCTCTCCCTTTCAAAACGCTATTAGGCTTCTTTTTTGATTGGACCTTGGCCATGAATAGGTCTTCCTGTGTAGTGGGTTGTTTGCTGTAGATTTCTTTTCCCATCCTCCAGCTATGAAAGGCAGGAAATGACTTTTACGCACAGAAACCACATCAGTGAGGACAGACTTCTGAGCCTTCTGCGGCAGCAGGCTTGCAGGGGGTCGCTCACCGAGTGAGGGGAGGGCCTCATGCTGCAGGAGCCCCTGTGGGCTCAGTTCTGGCTGATGCGTATCAAGCAGTTCAGCAGGTCTATCCTGGAACACTGGTAGAGCGCACAGGCCAGCTTCCCCACGGTGGCCCCCCTGCTGCCTTCCCTCATCAGCCACCTTTGGAGCATCTGGTAAACCTTTTCTTTTAGTCCATCTCGCTCATAGTCATGGTCAATTTCATCAATCTGAGATTGAGAGAAGCCCAGCTTACGGGCAAAGTTTTTCCACTGCTTGCCCAGATTTTCTCTGACTGGGTCCAGGTGTTTATCAGTCAGACTAGTGGTATTATCTGCCAAATAGAAAAGAGAAGAAGGCATCAAGCTATGGCCATTTGAACGTCTAGCTTCAAAGACCTGTATAAAGTGAAGAGTACCAGGACACGGTGAAAAAGATCTTTTTTTTTTTTTTTTTTTTTTTGTGGTACGCGGGCCTCTTACTGTTGTGGCCTCTCCCGTTGCGGAGCACAGGCTCCGGGCGTGCAGGCTCAGTGGCCACGGCTCATGGGCCCAGCCACTCTGCGGCATGTGGGATCTTCCCGGACCAGGGCACGAACCCACGTCCCCTGCATCGGCAGGCGGACTCTCAACCACTGCGCCACCAGGGAAGCCCAAAAGATAACTTCTTCATGCTATATAGTTGTGGGCTCATCGGTGGATACTTCACCTGTCTGCCAGCCCATGTGGAGGAACCTCTTCCCCGCCGAGGAGGTGCAGGTCTGAGGCACAGCCCGAGGCTTGGAGAGCAAAACCCCTCTGGTTTCTAGGCTGTTCTGTACAACCTGAGCCACAGCCCTTGTTTATATCACACATTCCTGATGTAAAGGGGGAAGACACCATTTTTGTTCCTTCTGGGCATTTTCCACTTATATCTGGCCAGAGTTAAGGTCATTCAACTCAGGATACCCTTCACCCAGCAGTTTGCTTTCCTCTTACTTAATCAAGGAAACTGAGACCACTGGCTGTGAACTGGTTTGATTACAGTGCCTTCCCTTGTCTTTTAATGGATGAGGTATTTTTGGACTTATCCCTCCCCGCCCCAAGGGCTGTTCCCTTTCCTCCTACAGCCGTAACCTCTCTCTTTCTACTTGTTCCTTCCTCTCAGGCCTTCGTAAAAGTAATAAAGTGAAGCAAAGTAAAAGTATAAAACCACCGGGACACCACAAACAAACCCCATTTCTTGATCCTCGTCGGACCTCAGTGAAGCTGAACATGAGAAAAAAGGCTCCTCATTTTCCCCCAACTCCCCACAGCGCAGCCTCTGCCATCACCACTGCACGTCAGGCGTCCAACGTTCCGTCAACGCTTCGCCAGGAGAGGGAACCTGGGTTCCATCAGATTCTCAAAGGTACCCTTGTCACCCCCAAAATTAGGAACTTCCGCTCTAGTATTTTAAAGACTAGCCTTCAAATGGGTTAGACCGGGGATTGTCAAACTATGGCCCATGGGCCAAATCCAGCCCGCTGCTTGTTTTTGTAAACCAAGTTTTATTAGAACACAGCGACGCCCATTCGTGTACATACTGTCTGTGGCTGCTACTGTACTACGGTGTTAGCTGGGTAGCTGCAACAGAGACCTCAGGACCAGTGCAGCCTAGAACATTTACTACCTGGCCCTTGATTTAAAAAAACTGCCCATCCTAGGGTTAATTAGAAAGCTGGTTCTTAAATCACATTGCTTTGGCCTCGTGACTGCTTTTCCCAGGTTGTGTTTGGGGATTAATGTTATGAGGCTGCATAGTGGAACCCCATAAGAGAAAGCCCTCTTATTTTTATTATGCATGTGCAGTTGAGGGCAGAGTCTTCTATCTTTTACAGAATCCCCTTGGATGAGGACCTGAGGGAGCTGCTGCTGCTAGGTCCAGGTACTAATACTGATGCGATGATGACGATGGTGTGTTTAACACTTGTATATCTTACTATGTGCCAGGCAGTGTACTAAGCTCTTTATTCATATCGACTCGTTTAACTTGCACAGCAAATCCATGAATTAGATATTCTAATTATCTCCACAGTAAACATAAATAAGTTACAAAGCAATTACATGGAAATTACAGAGCTATTTTAGAGAGGAAAGACAGGGCACTTTCACGGAGAATAATCAGAGAAATATTAGATAAGACAGTTCAAGGTTACTATAGATGGGTCCTTCAAGGGCATCTTACCAAAGATATCTTGGTACTCAGAAGCTGGGTCTTCTTTCAAGTTCATGTGCGTGCTGTCCGGTACCAATGAACTCATTCCGCCAATCTCCATATAATTACTGTTTCCAATCTGAATGCCAGAACTGTTGTATATGCTATATTTTAAAGACTCATCTGATTAGAGAGAAACACATAGGTAAGTACATCTAGACTGAAAGCAACAGAAAAAAGTACTACATGGTAAAGGGGCAGGGCTTTACTCCAAATGCTTAAGTTAAATTATTTATCCTATGCCACCCTTTGAAATTTTCTTCTTTAAAAGGTGGCTGAATCACCTCACATCCATTAGGATGGCAACTATCAAAAGTACAGAAAATAACAAGTGTTGGCAAAGTTGTGGAGCAATTGGAACCCCTATGCACTGCTGGTGGAAATATAAAATGGTACAGCCACTGTGGTAACCAGTATGGTGGTTCCTCAAAAAATTAAAAATAGAATTACCATACAATCCAGCAATTCTACCAGGTATATACCCCAAAGAACTGAAAGCAGGGTCTCAATCAGATATTTATACACCCATGTTTATAGCATTATTCATAATAGCCAAAAAGTGGAAGGCACCCAAGTGTCCAACAGCGGATGAATGGATAAACAAAATGTGGTCCATCCATACAATGGAATACTATTCAGCCTTAAAAAAGGAGATTCTGACACAGGCTCTAACATGGGTGGACCTTGAGGACATTGTGCTCAGTGAATAACCCAGTCACAAAAGGACAAATACCATATGATTCCACTTATATGAGGTCCCTAGAGTCATCAAATTCATAGAGACAGAAAGTAGAAGGTTGACTGCCAGGGGCTGGGAGGAAGGAGAATGGGGAGTTATTGTCTGCTGGGTACAGTTTCAGTTGGGGAAGAAGAAAGAGTTCTGGGGGTGGGTGGTGGTGACGATTGCCCAACAACGTTGTTTTCATCACCAGGGGTAGTCTCTGGCCTGTATGAGATAAAAAATGAAAACATCCAAGATTTATTTCTTACCTTCAGAAAACAGCAAGCAAGCGAAAGAATACAAGCAGATACCTTCACTTGCATCAGAGATTGGACATAGTGGAGCTACTGAGATTTGGGTTAGAGTGGAAGATGCCTACTAGATGCAAAGACCTGTGGCCCGACACTTGTGGGCAGCTGCACTGACTTCTACCCAAACCAAGAGCCTAGGCCAGGTGGTCTGATGGAGACTTATTCCGAGAAGGCAAGGTGTGTCTGGTGGCTGAAGCCTCCAGACAGCTTGTCCTTTGTTCACTTATAGTCTACAACAGAGCTAATGGCTGCTTTATTTTCAGGAAAAGTTAAAAAATAGAACAGTGTGACTTAAGGGCCTGTTTACCTCTTGATGGCAAGGAGCTGAGTGGAATGGTGGGTGTGTTTCCCAGTAGGTTGGTCTCAGGCACTGGAGTTTTATACGGGCTTGGCATGTGGCCTGGAATTGGCCCATACCAAACCCCTGGACCTGCGGTTCTCAGATCTACTGGTCTTGCTCCAAAACCAAGTGATGTACACAATCCATTTCTCCAGTATAGTAACTGGGGTTGGCTGGTTAGCCCTGTTGGTTGCTGTACTGCATTACCATGATTGGTTGCACCGGAATAAGCAAGGTCTTTTAGCCCTGGGTTCTGACCATTCTCATAAAGTCTCTGCTGTGCAAAAGGGTCATGGGAGACCCTCCGTCTCCTCTCTTCCTGTCTCCTGTCAGCCACATTCCGTCTGGGCTGCTCTTCTGTATGCTTGTCCATGCGGCTGCCATAAAGATGGTAGTTGGCCTCCTCCTGGAGTTTACTGTGCAGTCGGAGGTCCTCCTGCTGCTGCTGCTGCTGCTCTGGGGCGGGAGCAAACCAGGAGTCCTCCACAGGACCCAACCCGATCCCCCGTGAACTGTGCAGCGAACTGGGCTGTTCTGTGGCTTAAAATAAATGAATCAGCGTCGGAAAGAGTTTCATGAAACATTAAAAAGTAAAAACCTGAGCACAATCATGAATCTGTACCTTGGAGTAACACTGAGAACTCTGAGAACAAATAAAAAGCGTTTA
The DNA here is from genome assembly GCF_025265405.1 of Mesoplodon densirostris. Classification (NCBI taxonomy): domain Eukaryota; kingdom Metazoa; phylum Chordata; class Mammalia; order Artiodactyla; family Ziphiidae; genus Mesoplodon; species Mesoplodon densirostris. Next base: position 2,892,636 of record NC_082670.1, on the reverse strand, counting down.
CCAGGTGGTTTTCCTCCTGTGAGTTACATAGGTAATAAGTAGTCGTCCCTGCCTGGCAGTGTGAGAGCACGAGAGAAGTTATAACCAAGCAGCAGAAAGGTGGGTGTTGTAGGAATGACCAAGGAAGAAAAGGACTTGTGTTGGAGCAGAGAAGGTGTCTCCTTGTTGTGACGCAGGGCTGGAAGATAAGAATGGCAGCAGTTCTGTGCTAAGCGCTTCTGTGGATTCTTTTATTCTTTAAAAGCCCTATAAGAGTAGGAGCACTTATTATCACAATGATGGATGAGGCTTACAAGAAGTCAAGTAATTTGCCCCAGAACAGACACCTGATAAGTGGCTTCAATATCCTATACTCTGCTTTCCCTTCTGTTAAATGAAAAAAGCATCCCTGCTTGAATCTGAGGCCAACCTCTCTGCAGGTATTCTGGACCCAGTCATCCCTGACCTTCTCAAGGACTCTGCTCCCACATAGGTTCCTGTCTTTTTCCTGAGCTGTCACTTCCTCCCTATCAGATATATGAGGCCTCTTGTGTTCAGGATACTTTATGATTTTGGTGAACATGTTGTTACCTAATATTTCAAATATATGTACCTTAACTCCAAATATATTAGAAAGTCCTTTAAGCCAGCTGTTATATTTTATAGCTTCTTCTGTTTCTCATATAGTTGTAAATAGCATTTTAGACAGTACAGTGAGTGAATGAACAAACAAATAAGTGAATAAATAGATTTTCAATCACAGTATAAGTTACCTGAATTTGACCTGCTTGGAGATATTGCTACGCAATCAATTTGGAGAGACTTCATTCTCTTTACAATTTCATTTTGGCCTGGATACTCTTTCTAGAATTAAGAACATAAAGACATATTTTAGTAAATAGCAGAAAATATTGGGTTGGCCAAAAAGTTCCAGAAAATTGTTGTAAGGAAGAACAAATTTTTCAGATGGTAGAAATTTCACATAGCTCTTACAAGCAGTAAATACTTCTTTAAGAAAATAAACTTTTTTCCCTAAATAGCCGAAACAATCTTAAAAAAGAACAAAGTTGGAGGGCTCACACTTCCTGATTTCAAAACTCACTACATAGCTACAGTAATCAAAACAGTGTGGTATTGGCCTAAGGAAAGACATACAGACCAATGGAATATAATGAACCCAGAAATAAACCCTTGCATATATGGCCAATTGATTTTTTATTTTTATTTATTATTATTTATTTATTTACTTTTGCCGTACAGCATGCGGGATCCCCAACCAGAGATGGAACCCTTGCCCCCTGCAGTGGAAGCACCAAGTCTTAACCACTGGACCGCCAGAGAAGTCGCTGGCCAATTGATTTTTGACAAGGGGGCCACGACCATTCAATGGGGGAACACTGGTATCTACATGTGAAAGAATGAAGTTAGATCCTTACCTTTCAACATACACAAACATATATAAAAATTACCTCAAATGGATCAAAGACCTAAGCTTAAGAGCTAAAACTATATAACTATAAGAAGAAAACATAGGGGAAAAGCTTCATGACATTGGATTTGACAATGATTTCTTGGATAAAACACCAAAAGCACAGGCAACAAAATAAAAATAGGTAACTGGACTACATCAAAATTAAAACCATCTGTACATCAAAGGACATTATCAAGAGAGAGAACAGACAACCCACAGAGTAGGGAAAAATTTTTGTAAATCACATAAAATATAAGGGATGAATATCCAGATTATATAAAGAATTCCTATAATCCAACAACAAAAAACAAACAACCCAGTTCAAAAACAGGCAAAGGACTTGAATAGATATTTCTCCAAAGAAGACATACAGATGGCCAAGAAGCACATGAAAAGATGCTCAACATCATTACTCAAAGAGAAATGCAAATCAAAACCGCCATTCATTACAATGGCTATTATCAAAACAAAACAAACCCCAGAAAATGAAAAGTGTTAGTGAGAAGATAGAGAAATTGGAACCCTTGTAAACTGATGGTGGGAATATAAAATGGTGTAAATGATGGTTCCTCAAATGTTTAATGTATAATTATCATACAATCCAGCAATTCCACTCCTAGGTATACACCCAAAATAATTAAAAGCGGAGACTCAAAAAGATACTTGTATACCAATGTTCATAGCAGCATTATTCATTATAGACAAAAGGTGGAAACAGCTCAAGTATCCATCAAAGATGAATGAATAATCAAAATGTGACATATACGTACAATGGAATATTATTCAGCCTTAATGAAGTTCTGATACATGCTACAAAATGGATGAACCTTGAAAACATTATGCTAGGTGAAATATGCTAGACACAAAAAGACAAATTGTATGATCCCATGTCTATGAGGCACCTAGAATAGTCACATTCATAGAGACAGAAAATAGAATAGAGGTTACCAGGGGCTGGGGAGAGGGAGGAATGGGGAGTTGTTGCTTGGGATACAGAGCTTCTGTTTGGGATAATAAAAATGGAAATGGATACTGGTCGTGGTGGTACAACATTGTGTGTTAATGCCACTGAATTGTATACTTAAAATTGGTTAGGATGGTAAATTTTATGTTATGTATATTTTACTACAGTTAAAAAAAAGATAAAACTTCTTCCCTTATAAAAATAATAATCATTATAAAAGATATACAAAATGTATAGAATTAACTTTAAATAGAAACCTACTCAAGTGAAAAAATTAACATTTTGTATTTCCTACAAGTTTTTTCCCCTGGTCATATTTGCACTATGCTCTTAACAGAGTGCCTGATAACAGGTAGATGATCAAAAATATTCAGAATCAACATATGAATGATTTAGGGGAGAATGACACAGGATATTAACTATGTGTACAGTTTGTAGCATTTTGTATGTTGCTTTTTACTTAACACATAAGCATTTTTATGTTATTTTAATTTTTTTTCTTTAATTGGACTGTAATTGCTTTACAATGTTGTGTTAGTTTCTGCTGTACAACGAAGTGAATCAGCTATATGTACACCTATATCCCCTCCCTCTTGGACCTCCCTCCCGCCCCCCATCCCACCTATCAAGGTCGTCACAGAGCACCAAGCTGAGCTTCCTGTGCTATACAGCAGGTTCCTACTAGCTATCTATTTTACACGTGGTAGTGTATATATGTCAATCCAGATCTCCCAATTCGTCCCATCCTCCCCTTCCCACCCTGTGTCCACATGTCCATTCTCTACGTCTACGTCTCTATTCCTATCCTGGAACTAGGTTCATCTGTACCATTTTTCTAGATTCCACATATAAGCGATATTATACAGTATTTGTTTTTCTCTTTCTGACTTACTTCACTCTGTCCCTAGGTCTATCCACATCTCTACAAAAGGCACTATTTCATTCCTTTTTATGGCTGAGTGATATTCCATTGTATATAGGTGCCACTTCTTTATCCATTCATCTGGTGATGGACACTTAGGTTGTTTCCATGTCCTGGCTATTGTAAATAGTGCTGCAATGAACACTGGGGTACATGTGTCCTTTTGAATTATGGTTTTTCTCAGGGTATATGCCCAGTAGTGGGATTGCTGGGTTGTATGGTAGTTCTATTTTTAGTTTTTTTTTTTTTTTTTTTTTTTTTTTACGGTACGTGGGCCTCTGGCTGCTGTATGCGCCCAGTAGTGGGATTGCTGGGCCATATGGTAGTTCTGTTTTCAGTTTTTTAAGGAACCTCTGTACTGTTCTCCATAGTGGCTGTATCAATTTACATTCCCACCAACAGTGCAAGAGGGTTTCCTTTTCTCCACACCCTCTCCAGCATTTATTGTTTGTAGATTTTTTGATGATGGCCATTCTGACCTTGAGGTGATACCTCATTGTAATTTTGATTTGCATTTCTCTAATGATTAGTGATGTTGAGCAGCTTTTCACGTGCCTCTTGGCCATCCGTGTCTTCCTTGGAGAGCTGTCTATTTAGTTCTTCCACCCATTTTTTAATTGGTTTGTTTTGTAAAAGCAATTGTTTTCTTTTTACAGCTATTTCTTATTAGACAAAATATATAAATACAAACTTCTTTTAAAAGATTCAAACTGCTGAATTACACAGAGCAACACTTTAATGTCACTCCTTCCAACCCCCTCTCTTCCATTTTCAGAGGTAATCCTTATCTGGAGTATGTTGTGGACATTTTATTCTCTCTAGGCATTTGCATATATATTCTGGAAATATACAAATATTTATACATATGTGTATATATATATATATTTACATATTTGTGTATTTCCAAATTTTAACTCTCACAAAGGTGCAAAATCTCCTGAAGCTAAATCTTTGAGCATACATGTGAGTAGGATAGATTACTGAGAGCAGAACTGCAGCAGAAGTTATGTGCTTTTAAAATTGGGGTAGATGCTTCACCGTTCAATAAACTTCAACTTTCACTTTTACCAATACTACATGAGATTGTCTGTTATTCTGCATTTTCACAAACACTTGATATTATCAACCTTTCAAAACTACTGTCAATCTAATGGATGAAAAATTATAATCAGTTCACTTTGCTTTTCTGTTATATCTTTTTCAAGCTTTACTGTCCATTGATGGATTCAGCTTGTTTATATTTTACTCAGGATTTTCACATTTACATTGTTAAGTGAAATTGTTCTGTAAGTTTCCTTTCTTGTATCTTCTTTTCAGGTTTGGGAATCAAGGTTATCTTAGTCTCATAAAATGAGTTTAGGAACGTTCCTTCTTCCCTATTATCTCGACAAGTTGTATACAATTGGGGTAATTTCTTCATTGAGTATTTGATAGAAACTGCTGATAAAGCTATATGGTTGTGGAACTTTCTTGCAGGACTGATTCAATCTCTTTTAATAGTTATGGGAATATTCAGGTTTTCCATCTCTATTTGAGCCAGTTTTGCTAAATTATACAGTTGACCCCTGAACAACATGGGAGTTAGGGGTGCTCATCCCCTCACAGTCGAAAATCCAAGTGTAATTTTACAGTTGGTCCTCTGTATTCATGGTTCCACATTATGAATTCAATCAAGTAAAGATCATGTAGTACATATTTATTGAGAAAAATCTGTGTATAAGTGGACCCATGGAGTTCAAACCTGTGTTGTTCAAGGGTCAACATATTTAAAAAAAATTTATTGCCTTCTTGGTGAAATGAAACTTTTATTGTTATGAATTATTCCTGATTGCTGTGGTAATGCTTTTTTTCCTTAGTGACTATCTTTCCTGATGTCCTTTTGATTACTTCCTTGGTTTGCATTGGATACCTCTCTTTTATAGTGTAGGTATCCCTCCAAAGTCTGGCAATTGTGGGTTTTTAAAAAATTTTTTTATCGTTTTGATTGGAGTATAATTGCTTTACAATGGTGTGTTAGTTTCTGCTTTATAAGAAAGTCAATCAGTTATACATATACGTATGTCCCGATATCTGCTCCCTCTTGCATCTCCCTCCTACCCTCCCTATCCCACCCCTCCAGGTGGTCACAAAGCACCGAGTGGATATCCCTGTGCTATGTGGCTGCTTCCCAGTAGCTATCTATTTTACATTTGGTAGGGTATATATATCCATGCCACTCTCTTTGTCCCAGCTTACCCTTCCCCCTCCCTGTGTCCTCAAGTCCATTCTCTAGTAGGTCTGCGTCTTTATTCCCTTTTTGCCCCTAGGTTCTTCATGACTTTTTTTTTTTTTTTTTTTTTTTTTTAGATTCCATATATATGTGTTAGCATACGGTATTTGTTTTTCTCTCTCTTACTTCACTCAGTATGACAGACTCTAGGTCCATCCACCTCACTACAAATAACTCAATTTCATTTCTCTTTATGGCTGAGTAATATTCCATTGTATATATGTGCCACATCTTCTTTATCCATTCATCTGTTGATGGCCACTTAGGTTGCTTCCATGTCCTGGCTATTGTAAATAGAGCTGCAATGAACATTGTGGTACATGACTCTTTTTGAATTATGGTTTTTCTCAGGGTATATGCCCAGTAGTGGGATTGCTGGGTTGTATGGTAGTTCTATTTTTAGTTTTTTTTTTTTTTTTTTTTTTTTACGGTACGCGGGCCTCTCACTGTTGTGGCCTCTCCCGTTGCGGAGCACAGGCTCAGTGGCCATGGCTCACGGGCCCAGCCGCTCCGCAGCACGTGGGATCTTCCCGGACCGGGGCACGAACCGGCATCCCCTGCATCGGCAGGCGGACTCTCAGCCACTGCGCCACCAGGGAAGCCCCTATTTTTAGTTTTTTAAGGAACCTCTATAGTGTTCTCCATAGTGGCTGTTATCAATTTACATTCCCACCAACAGTGCAAGAGGGTTCCCTTTTCTCCACACCCTCTCCAGCATTTATTGTTTGTAGATTTTTTGAAGATGGCCAGTTTGGCAATTCTTGACTATCTGACTGTGTATGTGTGTGCATATCTTAAAATCTCTGTCTGCCTGCCTGTTTTATTTACTGTAGTCTCCCTTTCATGATTATAGCACCATGTTGCTGTAAGACTTAAGACAACAGCTTGTTTCCTGAGTGTGTGAGGAGGGGAGGTCTCTGTTCCTCTTGGCTGGTTAGTTGGCAACAGTCTCTGACATACCTCTCTGATCCCAGGCACCAAACTCACTGCTTCGGCCCTGGGCACATGCTGCCCCCCATCTGCTGCTTTAGCACAAGACGTGAGGGGGGAGGAGCCAACTTTTAAAACTGACACAACCATGGCTCCCAAATGACAACGCCTACCAACGTCCCGTGTGACCACCCACTTCTTCTACACATTGACACAAGACTTCTTCCTCCATGACTTCTTGATTATTATGTTTGGGTCAGCCTTTTACAACTTTTTTCCTGTTTTATGTCTCAACAGATACAATTCTGTTGTCTTTTTATCTTTCAAGAATTCCTCAAAATGACTGATCCACCTATGGTACTTTCCATCCTGTTCCAGTAATGTTGTGCTTTTGTTTTCATTTTGGTAGATATATTTTCTCTCATTTCATTAGTTTTGACAGAGGAACGGGTCTGGTATGCTAACTTGATGATATCTGCATAAAACTGCCTATTTTGTTTTTTGTGGTTACCAAGCTAGCTTACCTCAAATCTCAGTAATAAAGTATAATGCTTTGGTTTTCATGACTGACAATATACATGCTTCAATATGTTAGCATTTTGAGCAGCTGCTACGTTACCTACCTTTAAACTCTTCATATCCTCTTCTACATGTTCTTCTAATTGATTTAAATAAAAAGGCCTAAATTTTTCTTCAATGCCTATATGTAAAAAAAATAGTACTTTAAATTTCTTAAGTATTTTCTAGAATAAAATTAAAATATTACCAACCTATTATCTTTGAATTACTTACCGTAATCTGTGAGCAAAGCAGGGAAATATAAATTTAAATGCCAAATCACTGACTTTCATAAAGAGACTAACAAGACTATTCCACAGACAGAACAAAGGATAGGATATCACTGGAAACCCAGGGCTCCTGCCTAATAATAGACAGTTTCTCTGGCTGCAGCACAAAGCCCTACCTAATATGAGTTAATTTCCAAATGAAAAAGATGGGTGGACTCCTTGTTTCTGTCCCTTTGGCATCTAAGTTACTATAGGGTGGAATACTCAGAATAAGGATCTGGTATAAAGCTAGAGCTGTTAGCCTTAAAAGAAAAATGTAACTTCCATTTTTGGGAAGCTGGAATAGACATACTTTTCCTTATTTCTCCCACTAAGTATGACAAGAACCCCTACATATTATATTATATATAAAACAAACATAAGGAGACTGAAAGGAGGAGAGACAAAGTCAGACTATCTAGGGACTTTGGGATCTGAGGAAAGACATGGCAGTAAGCTTACTGGATTTCTTTTTTTTTTTTTTTTTGCTGCACAGATCTCAGACTTGGACCTGAAGAAGCTAGCAACCCAACAAAAAAGCCCAACAAAAGCCTGTTCTTTCTGGCCAGAGGGCTAAGCAAGGGGCAGCCTAGCAAGACAGAGTGCTTAGTCCATAACCACTCGCCAGCCAAATGCCATAGAAAAATCATGACTCCATCCCCCACCCCCACCAGCAAAGACTGAGTGGGGAGTTGAGACTCCCGACCCCAGAAGACACTGACAGGGTGCTCCAACACCCCACCAGGGCGATGTCAGAGAAGGCCAAATAGGAGGTCAGAACTTTCCTTCCAGTCAGGTGGTAATGAGCCCCTCCACTCCTGTGGTGTCAGTGGACAACAAGGGTAGACTGAACTTGCATCCTCACCTTGCAGTAATAAGATGCTCCTTCCCTATCCCAATGGGGAACTATCAGAAGAGGCCTTGGGTGAGTTGGGACTTTCACCTCCATTGCAGTGTCCATGGAGACCATGTGGACTCCACTGAAACCCTCACCCCTGACCAGTAGTAACAAAAAGCCTCCCACTTCAGGTGTCAACAGGGCCAAGTGGGGAAACTGACTTCCTTCCACCTGGTGCTAACAAGGTGGCAGTCACCCTTTCTTTGTCAAAGCCATGTCAGAAGAGGCCAGCTAAAAACAGAAGGCTGGGCCTCCCTGGTGGCGCAAGTGGTTGAGAGTCCGCCTGCCGATGCAGGGGATACGGGTTCGTGCCCCGGTCTGGGAGGATCCCATGGGCCGCGGAGCGGCTGGGCCCGTGAGCCATGGCCGCTGAGCCTGCGCGTCCGGAGCCTGTGCTCCGCAACGGGGGAGGCCACAACAGTGAGAGGCCCACATACCGCAAAAAAAAAAAAAAAAAAAAAAAAAAAACAACAAACAGAAGGCTTCATAGTAAGGAAATGTACAAGTTTCAATAGAAAAATCATTCATCATACTAAGACCCAGTAAGGTCACAAAGTGAATGACAAAAGACAACTAACAGAGGCCAACATCAAGATGACAGAGACATTAGGATTACACATCAAAGATCTTTAAACAGCCATGATAAAAATGCTTCAGGAAGCAATTATGAATATGCTTGAAACAAATGAAAAAATAGAAAGCATCAACAAAGAAATAGAAGATATGAAAGAAATTTCAGTGAAATTTTAGAACTGAAAAATAAAATAAGGCAAATAAAAAGCTCAGTGGATGAACTCTACAGCAGAATGGAGGAGAAAGAGCAAAGTCAGTGAAATGGAAGACAGAACAATAAAAATGAATGGAAATTCTAGCCAGTGCAATAAAGCAAGAAAAGAAAATAAAAACCAAACAGATCAGAAAGAAAGAAATGAAAATGCCCCTGTTTGGAAATGACATGAAAGTCTAAAAAAATCTCCAAAAAAACTCCTAGAACCAGTTAGTGAGTTCGACAAGGTCACAGGATATAGGATTAACATACAAAAATCAACTCTACTTCTATATTCTAGCAATGAACAAATGGACACCTAAGTTAAAAATACAAACTACTTATAATTGCTAAAAAAAAAAAAGGAAATAGATATATAGGACTTGTATGCTGAAAACTATACAACACTGATAAAGAAATCAAAGACAATCTAAATAAATGGAGAGACATAGTGTGTTCATGGATTAGAAGACTCAATATAGTAAAGATGTCAATTCTCCCCAAATGGATACACAGGTTTAACACAATTCCTATCAAAATCCCAGTAAGATTTTTTTTTTTTTAGACATAGACAAGATTTTTCTAAATTTTATATGGAAAGACAGGAACTAAAGTCGTTAAAATAACTTTTTAAATGAAGAAAAAAGTGGGAGAAATCAGTTCGTCCAATTTCAAGAACTTATGTCACTAAAGTAATTAAGACCGTAGGTACTGGAGTAGGGATAGATGCATAGATTAACGGACCAGAACAGAGAACCCAGAAATAGACCCAGACAAATATCCCAACTGACTTCTGACAAAGGACAAAAAACAATGCAAGGGAAGAAGGGCAGCCTTTCAACAAATGGCGTTAGAATGAGGCAAAAAGGAAAAAAACAGCGAACTTCTACCTAAGTCTCACACCTTATACAAAAATTAACTCAAAATGGATCATGGGGCCTCCCTGGTGGCGCAAGTGGTTGAGAGTCCGCCTGCCGATGCAGGGGATACGGGTTCGTGCCCCGGTCTGGGAGGATCCCATATGCCGCGGAGCGGCTGGGCCCGTGAGCCATGGCCGCTGAGCCTGCGCGTCCGGAGCCTGCGCGTCCGGAGCCTGTGCTCCGCAACGGGGGAGGCCACAACAGTGAGAGGCCCGCATACCGCACAAAAAAAAAAAAAAAAAAATGGATCATGGTATTTTCCCAGTAAGACATAAATCACATAACTGGCAAGAAAGACAACCAATATTTAGTTCTGTGTTATCATTCTTATGTTAGCAATAATAAATTTTCCTTGACAATAAAAACAAAACAAAACACAAAAAACTTAACAGAGACTTAAATGTAAAACCGTAAGAATTTTAGAACAAAACAGAAAAAAATATTTGGGATCCAACCCTGACAGTGTCCTTAGACTTGACACCAAAAGTATAATACATAAAAGGAAAAATTAATGAATGAGTCTTCATCAAAATAAAAACGTTTACTCTGTTAAAGACCCTGCTAAGAGGATGAAAAAAACCAAGCTACGGATTGGGAGAAAATAGTTGAAAACCACATGTCCAAGAAAGGAATACTATATAGAATATATAAAGAACACTCTAAATTCAACAGTGAAAAAACAAAATCCAATTAGAAAATGGGCAAAAGACATAGAGCAACATTTTTCACCAAGGAAGATACACAGATGGCAAATAAGAACATGAAAAGATATTCACCAACATTAGCCATTATAGAAATGCAAATTAAAACCACAATGAGATATCACTACATACCTATCAGAGTGGCTAAAATTAAAAAACAGCAACACCACCAAATGCTGGTAAGGATGCAGAGAAACTGGTGAGAATATAAAATGGTACAGCCACTCTGGAAAACAGTTTGGCAGTTTTGTTTTGCTTTGTTTTGTTGTGGTTGTTGTTGTTGGCATGTGTGATCTTGTTTTTTTGGGTTTTTCTGGCCATGCCACGCGGCTTGTGGGATCTTAGTTCCCCGACCAGGGACTGAATCTGGGTCTTTGGCAGTGAGAGCATGGAGTCCTAACCACTGGACCGTCAGGGAATTCCCAGTCTGGCAGTTTCTTTAAAAAAAAAACAAAACAAAACCCTAAACATGAACCTACCACATGACCTAGTTATTTCACTCTTGGGTATTTTTATTCCAGAGAAACAAAGACTTATATTCACACAAAAACCTGCAACATGAATATTTACAGCAGCTTTACTCCTATGAAAGAGCTGCACGAGGGACCCCTGTGGTGATGGAAAGGTTCTGTATCCGACTGTGTCAGTGTCAATATCCCAGTGGTAATGCAGTCCTATAGTCTGGCCAGATGTCATCAGTGGGGGAAACTAGGTAAAGGGTACATGGGATATCTGTGTTATTTCTTATAACTGCATGTAAATCTACAATTACCTCAAAATAAGAATTTTAATTTAAAAAAAGTGAAAAAGGCATGAGAGAAGAAACCACGCCAGGATAAGATTCAGCAAATAAGAAAACAGGCAACTAAATCAATCACACCTCTAACCCTTTGGTGGGAGTGGTAGGTGGGGCTTCAATTCTGTTTTCTCATCGCAGAAATATGAGAGCAAAGTCCTTTGTAGGCTCCTACGTTCCTTCCTGCTATTTATTTTTTCCTCACCTGATTTTCTTCTTTCCTCTGCCTCTAGGACTTTAGCAAGATCCTAGGCAACACAGGGGAATGAGAAGAGGTACAGGATGTGACATGTCCATGTCCCTTTCCTTCTCCTTCTACTATTGGCCCAATCCAAATGACAAAATCACATTTCCAAAGATGCCAGCTTCGCAAGGGAAGGGAAATGAACTAAAAGCTAAGAAATAAGAAGGCCTGTGGAAGCAACCCATTCAGCAGATGAATGGATGGACAAAATGTGGTCTACATACCATGGAGTACCACTCGGCAGTGAAAAGGGAGGAGATTCTGACACAGGCTACAACATGGGTGAACCAACCCTGAAAATGTTGTGCACAGGAAAGAAGCCAGTCACAAAAGGACAGATACTGTATGATTCCACTTAAACGAGGTACCCAAAGTAGCCAAATTCAGAGAGACAGAATGTAGAATGATGGTTGCCAGGGGCTGGGGGAGAGGAGATGGGGGGTTATTGTTTAATAGATACAGTTTCAGTTGGGAAAGATGAAAAAGTTTCGGAGACGGATCGTGGTGATGGGTGCAAACATTGTGAATGGACTTAATGTCGCTGAACTGTACACCTGAAAACGGTTAAAATGGTAAATTATGTGTCACGTATATTCTAACACAATTTTTAAAAAGTTAATTAGGGGAAAAAAAACCCCATAAAGAAACAAAAGGACCTTATATGCCTTCATGCTCTGGGGAGGGATGACAACTTTTCATTGAACAAAGTGTTTGGCATCTAGAAAATCAGTTTGAAATCACAAGTGGAACTCAGTTTTCTAAAAACTCAAAGCAACTTCCTGTCAGCATCTCACAAGGAAGATCACCACGTGGGAGACCGTGCAGTCATGGAAGATGCTCTCACCAGCAAACGTTGGCCGATCTTCTGGATTCACCGCCCAGCACTGCTGCATGATGCTGATAATCTCCTGCGGGCAGGGCTCAGTGATGTCCTCCACAGCTGGCCTGTTCCCAGATTTAATGCGCATTATCAGCTGCTGCTCACAGACAGCATCTATAAAACAAAGAGGAGCTTAAGCTGAGTTTTCAGGTCCTGCTCCTCTCAGGCAGGGAGGTGACAGAGCTTGGACAAAGCCACTGATCTCTCTCTGCCTAGGGCACACGCTTTCAGTACAGCTGCCGCTTTCAGTACAGCTGCCGCATCCAGCAGGGGCAGAATGGCCCTGTGACAACGAGCTGATGAATTCCACTGCAGAGATGATCAAACAGCATTTTAGTTTCTGCAGGTGAAAGAGAGAATTCACAGCAAAGCTGACTCCTCGTAGAACAAATGGTGAATATGTGAATAAAGCCAATGCCACACTCCAGATTTTCATACAAAGACAAATACGGGACAGTGCTTGCCTTTAAGGAGCTCAGTTTAATAAGAGTGACTTAAAATGTAGAGTGATAATGGCTAGTCGAGAAGTAAGTACAAAGGGTTCTGGTAACAGGATCATGACTAGAAGGTCAGAGAAGGCTTTGTTGAGTCCAGAAAAATAAGCAGGAATTATCCAGGTAAAGAAGTGGGAAGGAGGATTCAGAGAGGAGGATTCCAGGCTAAGAAAGCAGGATATGAACAGATTGGAAGTTGCAGAAATCATGATGCATCCCAGAAATTATGAATAGTTCAGTGTAACTGGGCGTACTGACTAAAGGAAGTGAGGGAAGGAATAAGGTTAGAGAGAGAAGCAAAAGCCAAATCAGAAAGGACGCTATACTCCATATTGAGGGATCTGAACTTTACCCTGAATGTCAAGGGTGCCTTGGCAGGATTTTAAACAGATGAGTGAGACGGTCTGATTTGCTTTTTAGGACAAGCAGCTTGGCTGCAGTGTGAATGGCGGCAGCGCGAGGAGACTGCCATAGAAACACAGAGGGTTTGACCTAGTGAGGGCCCCGTGGGGGATGGGGAGAAGCGGATGTACCTTGAATCAGATACACCTTGAGTTCACAGTTGTTGTTCTTTGGTATTTTTTTCCCAGCCACGCCATGCAGCTTGCGGGACCTTAGTTACCCGACCAGGGATTAAACCTGGGCCTTCAGCAGTGAAAGTGAGGAGTCCTAACCACTGGACCGCCAGGGAAGTCCCGAATTCATAGGTTTTGGTGTCTGATTGGATGTGGGAGATGAGGGGCAAGGTTGAGTCTGGGATGACTAAAATTTCTGGTTGGGCAGCTCGGTTGGTGGTTGGTGATGCCATTTTCTGAACATAAGAGCAAAGCTGGGGCTTCCCTGGTGGCGCAGTGGTTGAGAGTCTGCCTGCCGATGCAGGGGACACGGGTTCGTGCCCCAGTCCGGGAAGATCCCACATGCCGCGGAGTGGCTGGGCCCGTGAGCCATGGCCGCTGAGCCTGCGCATCCGGAGCCTGGGCTCCGCAACGGGAGAGGCCACACAGTGAGAGGCCCACATACCGGAAAAAAAAAAAAGAGCAAAGCTGAATGAGCTACTAGGACGGCACAGAGAAGATGGATTTGTTTTGGGGGGATGCTGCTTTGGGGTTCCCCTGGTATGTGGACTAGGTCTGACTAATAGACAAGTGGATATCCAGGCCAGGGCTGGAGATTTGGGAGGCGTCAGCAAAGAGGTGATCATTAAACCATGGGGGCTGATAATCACCCAGGAAGAATGGGCAGGAGAACGTCCATTAGTTTCGATACTTAACAGACTGAAGAACGGCTAATCTGTTCTCCTGCACAAACCATGACTTTCTCATCTTTATATTCTCAATTCTGAGTAAAGTCCCACCGTAAGTACTGAAAAGAAACAATTTCTGAATGAAGGATTAGGGGACGAAGGAAAGTATGGAGTGTATGCCCTGCAAGGGTTAACCCCTCATAGGCAGGAGCAGGCAAGCTTCCCTGTCCGGGAGGAATTATGGAACGTTACAGCACCTCCCAAGCTTAGGTACGTCATCAAGGCTCCTATCTGTCCTACGATCCCTGATTCCTAAACTGAGATGACTCATTCTTTCAACAAACACTTCCTGAGCACCTACTACGTTCCAGGTACTGTATGTGTAGATACTGGGGAAACAGCAGTGAATGGATCAGATGTGGTCCTGGCCCTTGTGGAGCTTATAGTCCAGTCGGTAAGACAGACATTAAATGAACAAACAATGATACCTCTTAACTGACTTCACTGAAGGCTCAGATTCCGTTGAACAACTCTGATTAGTACCCAAATCCCACTCCTCTGTAACTGCCTTACTTTCATACGGCTCCTTGTTGGCAAAGACGGCCCAGAGCACTATGGCGAAGCTGAACACGCCCGACTTCTCCGAGGGCCTCGAGGTGACGTCGTTCAGGTGCTCGGGGGCTAGGTAGTGGAGGGCACCGCCGGTCTTCATGCTGCTGTGCCCTCCCCTCTGCGCAGTAAGCTCCTCTTTCATCAGCTCACTCCACGTCTTAAGGGAGGCAAAGCCAAGGTCAGCTATCTGCAAGGGAGCAAACCCATGGGATTGTTCTGGGAAGGCTACAAGCAAATCAGATTTGCCTTCAAATCTGGGGTTTCTTCAGTAGATGTGAGGTACAGTAACATTTCCAGAAATGGTTGCACTAGATAAGTTTAAAACAGCTACTTCTGAACAGACTAGTAGAAACTGTATGTCCTCAGCCATCTGGAAATTCTCCCTTAAGAAATGTCTGTGCGTCAGGTTCAAGCCCTGGTCCGGGAAGATCCCACATGCCGTGGAGCAACTAAGCCCGTGCACCACAACTACTGAGCCCACGTGCCTAGAGCCCATGCTCCACAACAAGAGAAGCCACCGCAATAAGAAGCCTGCACACCGCAAAGAAGAGGAGCCCCTGCTCGCCGCAACTAGACAAAGCCCGTGCACCGCAACAAAGAGCTGCCCCCGCTCGCCACAACTAGAGAAAGCCCGCGCGCAGCAACGAAAATCAAACACAGCCAAAAAATAAATAATTAAATAAACAAATGTATAAAAAAAGAAACAAAACAGAAATGTCTGTATGAAATTCTGGTATCTCAATTCTTATGCAATAAAACCTGGGGGCGGGGGGCAAAGGGGTGAGAAAAGCAGAAGATGTTTCTGAGATGAACACAACAAAACATGTTCATTCTAATTCCTCATTTATTCTGCATATATTTTTCAACTATTTCTGAGGTTAGGAAAAAACAGGTACTTTCTTCTCAGCAGATTTGTATAGCAGATGGTACTGCATCTTCTATTTTTCCAAATGGTGCCCAGAAGCCCAAGGATGTGAATTTCCGAGGATCCCAAAGACACACTGAGGATAGGGACTGCAGTGCTACCTGTTCTGAGTTGGGAGCCTGAACCTAAGAGGAGACGGGATGAGAAGGAGGGAAACACAGACGAAAAAGCAAAGAAAAAATACCAGGGTCACGTGAGCCATGGCCGCTGAGCCTGCGCGTCCGGAGCCTGTGCTCCGCAACGGGAGAGGCCATAACAGTGAGAGGCCCGCGTACCGCAAAAGAAAAAAAAAAAAAAAAACCAGGGTCAGACACAGAACAAAGAGGGCAAAATGACAGAACACCACAGTTAAGAAATCAGAGGTGACAGTTTCACTTTTGCCTCAAGGAATCCAAGCATTGGGGGATGATTTCTGGCATGTGATTATCTAAAATCCTCAAATTCTAACCCAGAACATAACAGATAAGTTATTAATGTAAAGAAGAACCTTCTTTTAAAGACACAGGAATAAAAACCCCCGTCCAGGACTAGAACAGAGTGTGAGAAGCAGAATCTTCTGGTAAAGGGATGCCTGTGTAAGCAGTTCCCGAGTCCTCCCCCAGATGCCACTTCCCCTTTCAGATGCTTGCGCTTGGATTCCTGCTGCCAAAGCCAACTAGATGTGATGCTCCGCCTAGTGAGGGCTCGCTCTTGAGTGAGCAAAAGAAAAACCCTTTGCCTTCTTCCTCTTACTACAGTGGAAAGAGAGTTTTCAACAGGAAACTGAGTTTGAAAAAGGAGATGATGGGACTTCCCTGGTGGTCCAGCGGGTAAGACTCCACGCTCTCAATGCAGGGGGCCCAGGTTCGATCCCTCGTCGGGGAATTGGATTCCAAGCGCCACAACTAAGAGCTCAAATGCCTCAACTAAAGATCCCGCTCATGGCAACGAAGATCCCGCATGCCACGGGTACAGATAGATAGATAGATAGATAGATAGATAGATAGATAAATAAATAAATAAATTTTAAAAAGAGATGAAAGTAAATGAATAAATAAAAAATATCCACTCCATCAAATCTGCATCTTGCTTTTCCTTCTTTGGTAGAGCTTTCTGGCACCACCATTACCAGTTATGAGCTGAGCTAGCTCTTCTTTTAGCATGTATCATGTCCAAAAATGGATTTCCAGTGGACAATTAAAACTAAAATTACCCCAGTCCTCCAGAAGCCTTGACTATGGTTTACCTTAATGTGAAAGTCACCATCGACAAGGATATTTTCAGGCTTGAGGTCCTTGTGTATTACACCTTCTCCGTGTAAGTAGCGCATTCCTTCAATGGTCTCCATAATTATCCTTCCTTTCACAGAGAGAGGGATCCTGATCTAAAACGAGTGATAGTAAGTCCGTGAATGGAAAGGTAATCAAAGAGGCCAAAGCAACCGTTTCCTTCAAGAGTAGTGGGGTCTGAACCTGAGGACAGAGAGACCAGGTTTCCTTCTATCAGGCCCTGCAGCACTGCTGTCATTGCAAAACAAGCACCCTTTAAGAGAGATTTCATCCCAAGTGCTGAGGGTGTTCATGTTGTGCTCTGTCAGTGTACAAATAAAACTTGCACGCCAACATGGTAACAGGCAAAAATGCTATAAAATTAAGCTCCTTGAGAACGAAACTATATTATTATTATTATTATTTACTTAAGATGTGTCCTGACAACCTTGCATGGTGCCTGTAATATTTGTTGAATGAATGCATATATATACAAAAAACACAAATATTCTCAATGGCGTACTAATATGATGTGCTACTATATATTAAATATGTAAACAATGTCATAAAAATGTATGTATGAAATAAGGTTAAGAGAAAAAATAATACAAGGGAATGTGCTCACATTGATCAAAAACATGTAAAGATTAATCTATGAGATGACATGAAGTGGTTAAAACAATGCTAAAGTGAATTTAACATCTGTTTGTTGATTTGGTATCAGATACGTCAAGCCTTTGTAGCTTCTCGGGTCACTCTCACTTAAAATTGTATTCTAGTTATATGAATAGCAATGTTAATAGAGACAATTTCAATTTCTATTAAACAGTTTTGCTTAACATTGAAAAACACAAACTCTCACTGTGTGTGTGTGTGTGTCTGTGTGTGTATGTGTATGCAGTCCCTAGTTTACAAATAGGCTGTTTCCTAAACATTTATGTGTATGTTAGTTGTTGATAAGCAGGAAAAAAAATTAAATGATGGAAGTTAGATTCCCAAGTTAATCCCCCCAAACATCTGAAGTCATAATGTGGCTGCACTACAGTATTAGTAGCCTGACCACCACATATGAAAAAACCAAAAGCCAGAGATTCTGCCTTTTTCCTTGGTATACCTTTGGACTTGGGAAAAAAGTCTGAGCATGCCAAGCAGATCCCCTTTTTTTCCCCTCTTTCTGTTTGTCTCCCTTCTATCCTCCTGAATTTCTTCTGGAGCCCCAACGGGTGCACCTTATCTTAGCCTGATCCATCCCACAGAATGTCTCTTGTCCCAAACGATTTATCTCCCAATCAAAATGCCTACTTGCTTCACGGATCATATCTCGATTGGGGAAGAAGAGAAGTCTGATCAAATCACAATACAACCAGTAAGTGACTATCTGTTTACCCTTCCCCGCAACTATCTGTGAGATTTGTCCGACTGAAAAAGAACTGAAGAACTGACGCAGCTTCAGGCAGCTGGGGGGTGGGGAGGGGAGAAGAGGGGAAGAGGGGGGAATACCTGCATAAGGACAGTCGTAGCCCCCCCGTGGGCACGCTCTACTGTGCCCACCCCAGTTCTTTGCGTTCCCCACACCGGCCAGGCTCTAGCTCCTTCGCTCGTGCCCTTCCCTCTGCCTGGAACGGGGACTTACTCCCCAGTTCTCGGCTTCAAACCCTCTGCTTGTCCGTCACACTCCCACTCCAGCCTCCTCCTTCTGGAATCCCTTCCCATCTATCCCACGCTGGGGAGAGAGCCCCTCTTCTGTGTTCCCAGAGCTCGCTATGAGTGTGTCTATCAAAACAACTCCACACCAGACTGTTCACTTCCTGTCCCGTTACTTGTCTGTGTCACATTTGCTATTGCTTCCTGAGCAAAGAGCACAAGGCCTTGCACTTAACAGGCACATACACTTTTAAAAATGCTTTAAAGTTATCTGTCTTTGGTAAGCAATATTAACCTTCCTGTTCTAAGCCTTCCTTACCCAGTGTTGTTACTCTAATGTTCTATAACCTATAAGCTTCTTCAATGGCATCGAAATGCAATCACTAATAGTCCATCTTCTCATACGGTCATTTACAGTGTACATCTTTTAATCAATCAATATTTAATTGTAACCCATGATGCACGCACCCCCCATCAGACCACGTGCTTCGTGAACACAGCGCCTGCCTCTGAACTGTGGATCTGACAGTGGCTGACAAAAGCCTCCTACAACACTGAGACCCAGAGATGACCCTCCGAGAGAGGGATGGACACCTGTCTGCAGGCATTGAGAGGAGGGCGAGCCCAGCTTCTGGGCATGGAAAGTCAAGGACGATTTAATGAGGGACTGACTTGAGAAAATCCCAAATATCCAGCCATTCACAAAGGACTCTTGTGCACCAAGCAGCTGGCAGGGTGTGCTCTCGGGCCTGGTACCTGGGACTTGAGCACATGCGCGAGGTCGCCCTTCTCCACGTACTCCATCACCAGAGAGTAATTCCCGTCCTCCATGACGACGCCCAGCAGCTTCACCACGCAGCTGTGCCGCAGCCTGTGCATCATCCTGCCCTCCTCCAGGAGGGCCTCCTCGTACCTGGGGGAGGCAAGGGGGTTCAGGCAGACAGAGGCAGCCCCTGCTCCCTTCCTGCCCCCAGAAACGCTGTGGTTTGGGATTCCTTGGAACATCACCGCACACGCTCTGTCACTCCTTGTGCACGTGCTGGTCTCTACCAGACACAGACCACAAGCTCCGGAAGGCAAAGCAGTTTCTCGTCCACTCTATATTCCTTTCTTCCCAGTGACCAGCAGCAAGTGCTCAAGAAATGTTACATGGATGAACGGATCAACGCAAAGTATCAATACATGAACAGCAGCAGCGAAATGCGGCCGGAAAAAAGGACTGTGCTGGACAGTGTAATAAAAAACGCAGTCTCTCTCATAACCACTCTGGCGAGAACAGAGGGAAGTAAAACAATGCCACCAACTGCCTTGAAGAGAGGGTTCCTGGAACCTCTAATTCAGGAACCAGCTTTTTGTTCCTGTACTTAGGGCTGGTCCTCACCAACACGGTGAAGCAAGCGCATCCATCCGTCTTCCCTGCTCCCTGCCATTCCCTTTCCGTCGGCCCCTGTGTTGCCCTGGGTCTTCTTCCCTTTCTCTTCTTCCTCCTCTTCCGCTTTCTTCCCTGATTTACCAGCTCTGAGCTCTTCCCTAGCCAGCCTCCGAACCCTCATCAGCGATTCAGGGATGTTAATATCCACCCTGCAGGGTTATCTGACATAAAGCCCGGGTGCTGACCCTCACACCCCATCTGTCTCATTCTAAAGCCTGTGCTGCCCGTATCCACCGCCCTGGCCGGTCACGTGGCCCATCTGCCTCTGCCCCCAACTCACTCGGTGCGCTTGGGGCCCGTGTACACTTTCTTCAGGACCACGAGTCCATGGGAGCTGTGTAAACACAGAGACGCCTTCCCGAAGCCCCCGCTGTCCAGGTCCTCCTGCTCCAGGAATTCAGCAGAGCTCATCCTAATGTCATCCAAGGACATGTCTGGTTTCCTTCTGAAGGCTCAGAATGCCCCAAAAATACACAACTGTTTTTTTTCCCCTCAGAGCTGTGCCCTGTGAAGAAAATAAGAGGACACGTCAGTGCAAAAAAAATCATTATTCAAAAAATATATGTAACGTTCCACCATGCGCTTGGTGTGCCTTTATTTTTTGAAGATAGATTTATAGTCTCTAAGATGAACGTTTTTCATATTTCCAGGAATCACAGACAACCACAATCTTTCTTCCTTAGACTTTCATTTCTAGCAACATGAAAGACTAAACACTCTCCTGCTACAAAGGACATGTATACATTGGATAACATAATACAAACATCCATTCAAGTGCATAGCTAGGCTCAGAAGAAAGGAAAAGAACTCCAGGGACGGAAAACAAACAGCATGTGGGGCAGGGGCCACGTGATGGCTGCCGTGGGCTGAACGTCCGTGTGCCCCCCAGATTCGTATGTTGAAGCCCGAGCTCCGACAGTACTAGGAGGTGGGGCCTTTGGGAGGCAATTAGGCCATGAAGGAAGCCTCACGAACGACGTTAGTCATCCATG
This sequence comes from Mesoplodon densirostris, assembly GCF_025265405.1. Taxonomy (NCBI): domain Eukaryota; kingdom Metazoa; phylum Chordata; class Mammalia; order Artiodactyla; family Ziphiidae; genus Mesoplodon; species Mesoplodon densirostris. The sequence goes on along the minus strand of NC_082670.1, from coordinate 2,871,480 downwards.
AGGCCTTATAAAAAGACAGGAGAGGGCTTGCTTCCTCTCCTCTCTCGGCACCCATCCCCCTTTCTCTCCACCATGTGAGAGTACAATGAGGATGGCCGGCCGTCTGCACACCAGGAAGCAGGCCCTCACTAGACACTGGATCTGCTGGTGCTTTGACCTTGGACTCCCAGCCTCCAGAACCGCGAGAAATAAATGTCTATTGTTTAAGCCGCCCAGTCTATGGTAATTTGTTACAGCAGCCGAGCCAAGAAGTGGCCCTGTGGGGCACCACCAACCTCAACATCCAAAGGTCAGGGTTTAAAACCCAGCCAGAGACAGGAGCTGAGGTCAGGACATGCAAGAAAAGAGGGTTGGAACAAAGACTCCGCCCTTAACATGGCACTTCTCAATGTGCTACCCTACCCCACAATGAAAGGATGGACTACAAAAAAAAGCAGTCCACTAGCAAAGGAACTTGTTTGTCTTAGACTGAGCTTGGGCTATAAAAAAAAGTCTCTGTGTGAATTCATAACCTTGGGCTTGTCTTCAAATAGATTTGGGCTTTCAATTTACACTCCTCTTACCTCTTACGGCCAGGATCCCCCAAATTAAGAACTTTTATACAGAAAATGGTCACAGGCTGATGACATCCCTGGGTTATAAGGTTAAAGCAAACTAAACACCCCCAAGGCAGACCAGACAGGATTCCCACAAATAAAGCCTAACTTAACATGTGCTCCCTTTCCAAAATTATAAAACACCGGAAAAAGAAAGTCCACCATGAGCCAGACCCCACATATACGACAACCAGCAGGATTAGGCACCAACTGTTGAGGTAACTAAACTACTGAATATCCTTAGAAATGAACGGGTTTAAAGTAATTATGAACAAAAGAAAAGGAATTTGAAGAATACAAAGAGAACAATGCACTATCTAAAAAGAGCAGGAAGACAGGGAAAGGACGAGTATTGGAGACTTTGAACACAGGGCCGGAAGGTGCGCAACACGTGTAACCTCAAAACACGGCTATTTGCTTCACCCTTCTTTCCTTCTTCCTTCATGCATTTATTTTTCCCAAACTGAAATGAAAAATAAAAATCCTTGGGGACCAATATGTGACACCAGTACACACCCACCGGAGTAACCAGAATCAAAAAGGCCACCACCGCATGCCAGTGAGCCGGAATTCTCACACACTGCTGGTGGGAACACGAAATGGTACAATCACCTGAGAAAAGGTCTGGCAGTTTCTTATAAATCTAAACATATACCTACACTATGACCAAGCAATTCCAATCCCAAGGGAAATGTAAACATACGTCCCCAAAGACCTGTACAATGCTCATAGCAGCTTTATTCATGACCATCCAAAACTGGAAACAGTTGTCCATCAGTAGAATGGGCCAAAAAAAAAACCCTGTGGTGTATTCACAGATGGACTACTACTCAGCAATAAAAAGCAATGACCTAATACACACAACAATGTAGAAGAGTAACAAAAACATTATGCTAAGGTAGAGAAGATATCGAAGGATCCATAGTATATAACTTCATTTACGTGAAGTTTTAGAACAGTCAGACTCATCTGTGGTGGAAACCGGTTGCCCAGGGACGGGGTGAGGGACCATTCTGGGGTGAAGGTGATGTTCTACCACCTCAGTGGGGGTTTGGGTTACACAAGCAAAATCATCTGTCAACACACAACAAATGTACACTGAAGAACCGCAGGCAAATTTTACATCTAGAAAAATCTGTAAACATGCTGAACTTGTTAGTGGTATGCATGCTGAAATATTTATGGGTAAGTGTACTGATACCTGCAATTTACCTTGCAGACACATAGCCTGGTGGACAGAGAGAGGGATAAGTATATGGATAATTATATGATAGAGCAAGCAGAGTAAAATGATATAAATACTGCATATATGAGAGTTCACTATAAAATCTGTAATTTTACTTTTTTGTTTCTACATGTTTAATTTTCATTTTTTTCCCATACACCCCTCACCCATTTGTCCTAATAGTACATTTGTCAAAACTAAGAAACTAACATTGGTATGTCACCATTAACTAAACGCTCTACTTTTTTCTGATTTCACCAGTTTTTCTACTAATTTCCTTTTTTGCTCCAGGACCCAATCCAGGATACCACACTGCACTTTGTAGCTCTTGATTTTTTATTGTTTTTTTTTTTTTTTTTTTTTACCTTGTGACCCCTTCACCCATTTCTCCCACCCACAGCAACTCCCTTCCTCTGGTAACCACCAATCTGTTGTCTGTATCTATGAGCTGGTTTCTTGTTTCTTTAAATTTAAGATACCACATATACATGACATCATGCAGTATTTGTTTCTCTGTCTGACTTATCTCACTCAGCATAATGCCCTTGAAGTCTTTCCATGTTGTTGCAAATGGAAAGATTTCATTCTTTTTATGGCTGAGTAATATTACATTGTATGTAGACCACATCTTCTTTATCCATTCATCCATGGATGGACACTTAGGTTGTTTCCATATCTTGGCTATTATAAATAGTTCTGCAATGAACATAGGGATGCATGTATCTTTTTAAGTGAGTGTTTTCATGTTCTCCAGATAAACACCCAGCAGTGTAATTGCTGGATCATACGGTAGTTTATGCTTAATTTTTTGAGGACCTTCTATACTGTTTTCCACAGTGGATGCACCAGTTTACATTCCCAACAACAATGCACAAGAGCTCCCTTTTCTCCACATCCTCGCCAAAAGTTATTTTTCTTTTTGATAATAGCCATTCTACAGGTGTGAGGTGGTATCTCATTGTGATTTTGATTTGCACTTCCCTGATGATAATGATGTTGAGCATCTTTTCACGTGCCTCTTTACCATCTGGATGTCTTCTTAAGAAAAATGTCTATTCAGGGACTTCCCTGGTGGGGCAGTGGTTAAGATACCAAGCTCCCAATGCAGGGGGCCTGGGTTCGATCCCTGGTCAGGGAACTAGATCCCACATGCATGCCGCAACTGAGTTCACATGCCGCAACTAAGGAGCCCAAGTGCCACAACTAACAAGCTGGTAAGCCACAACTGAGGTGCCAGCCTGCCACAACTAAGACCCAGTGCAACCAAGTAAATAAATAAATATTTTCTTAAAAAGTCTATTCAGATATTCTGCCCTTTTTTTTTTTTTTTTTTTTTTTGCAGTACGCGGGCCTCTCACTGTTGTGGCCCCTCCCGCTGCAGAGCACAGGCTCCGGATGCGCAGGTTCAGCGGCCATGGCTCACGGGCCCAGCTGCTCCGTGGCATGTGGGATCTTCCCGGACCGGGGCATGAACCCGTGTCCCCTGCATCGGCAGGCGGACTCTCAACCACTGCACCACCAGGGAAGCCCTCTACCCATTTTTTAAAAAGATTTTTTTGTTGTTATTGAGTTGTGTGAGTTCTTTATATATTTTTTGTTAATAACCCCTTATCAGATACATGATTTGCAAATATGTTTTTCCATTCAGTAGGCTCCCTTTTTATCTTGTTGATGGTTTTCTTTGATGTCCAGAAGCTTTTTAGTTTGATAGTCCCACTTGCTTATTTTTGATTTGGTTGCTTTTACTTCTGATGTCATATTTGAAAAATCATCACCAAGACCAATGTCAAGGAGCTTACTGTCTATGTTTTCTTCGAGGTTTATGGTTTCAGGTTTTGCATTCAAATCTTTAATCCATCTTGAGTTAATTATTGTGTATGGTGTAAAACAGTGATCTAGTTTAATTCTTTAGCATGTGGCTGTCCAATTTCCTCAACACCATTTATTGAAGACACAGTCCTTTCCCCATTTTTAGCCTAGCCTACCTTAAATGTGCTCAAAACACTTACATTAGCCTACAGTTGGGCAAACTCATCTAACAAAAAGCCTGTTGTATGATAAAGTGTTGAATATCTCTTGTAATTTGCTGAATACTGTACTGAAAGTGAAAAACAGAATAGCTGTATGGGTACAGAATGGTTGTAAGTGTATTGGCTATTTACCCTCTTGATTTCATGGCTGATTGGGAGCTGCAGCTCCCTGCTTCTGCCCAGCATCATAAGAGAATTTCATAGCACATATCACTAGCCTGGGAAAAGATAAAAACTCAAAGTATGATTTCTACTTAATGCCTATTGCTTTGCACCATCATAAAGTTAAAAAAATTATAAGTCAAACCATCATAAGTTGTGGACCATCTGTATTCTTGGCTCTTTTGTAAGTTAATTGATCATTTATGTGTGGGCTTATTTCTGGGCTGCCTATCCTGTTCCATTGATGTATATGTATGTTTTTGCTGGTGCTATACTGTTTTGATTACTATAACTTTGTAATACAGTTTGGGACGTGTGTGGTATCTCCAGCTTTGTTCTTTCTCAAGACTGCTTTGATGACTTGGGGTCTTTTGTGTTTCTATAGCAATTTTAGGATTATCTGTTCAATTTCTATGAAAAATGTCGTTGGAATTTTTATGGGAACTGCACTGAATCTGTGGTATGGACATTTTAACAATATTAATTCTCCCCATTCATGAGCATGGAATATTTCCATTTATTTGTGTCTTCTTCAATTTCTTTCCTTAATATCTTGAAGTTTTCAGTATACAAGTCTTTCACCTCCCTGGTTAAATTTATTCCTAGATATTTTACTCTTTTTGATGCAATTATAAATGGGACTGTTTTCTTAATTTCTAATAGCTCATTATTAGTATATAGAAATGTAAAATATTTTTGTATACTGATTTTGCATCCTACAACATTACTGAAATTGTTCATTAGTTCTAACAGTTCTTTGATGGAGTCTTTAGTTTTCTATGCAAAATATCACGCCACCTGCAAACAGTGACAGCTTTACTGCTTTCTTTCCAATTGGTATGCCTTTTCTTTTTCTTGCCTAATGGTTCTGGCTAGGACTTCCAATACTATGCTAAATAAAAGTGGCAAGAGTGGGCATCCTTGTCTTGTAACTGATTCTGTTTCTTTTGGTTTGGCCGCAACTTGCATGCAGCTTGTGGGATCTTAGTTCCCAGACCAGGGATTGTACCCTGGCCCTCAGCAGCGAGAGCGCAGAGTCCTAACCACTGGACCGCCAGGGAATTCCTGTCTTGTTTCTGATCCCAGAGGAAAAGCTTTCAGTTTTTCACTGTTGAGTATGATGTTAGCTGCAGGTGTAAAATCTTTTTAACTCTGCACTTTGAAATTTTTCTTAATGAAATGTTGGGGGCAGGAAGTTGTTTGTTTGTTTGTTTGAAAGTACCTGAAGGGGTTTCTTTAAATGCCTAGGCTGACAGCAATCCTGTGCAGTGGGCTGCTGCAGTCTGGCTCAGGCAACCAACCTTCTACATCCTGTACAAAGGCTTCGGTGGGCCCTGCCACCCCAACAAAGCTCACATATCAGCATGGAAGATGATGCTATGAACCATTTTCCTGTAACAGGAGACATTTCCAAGCAAGTGGAAGTACCCTCTGGGAAGAAGCACATCTGTGGGGCAGAGACAGAGGTTGAGGGAGGCTGCCCAGAAAAAGGGCATAAAGATGGAGGGGACAGGGGTGAGTCAGGGACTGAAGGTGAGGTACCAGAAGTCATTATGATGGTGCAAAGAGCACAGGCTTTTCTCCCGTATGGACTCTAGCTCTAATTTATCAGCCCTGTGTCTTGGGTAACTTATATAAGCCTCAATTTCCTCATTTGCAAAAGGAATAATAATGACTGCCTCACAAGACTGGTTACGATTATGTGAGAAAAAATATGTGAAAACACATTTGTTGCCTGTTTCACAGTTCTGGCTATGACTGGCCCACCGAGCCATACGCTTCCACGTTCATCCTGTTTCCCAGGCTTTCAGGATACGAGTGTGCAGCTGGGATCACTCTTCTCAGCAGCTCTCTACTGACCAGTCCTTGTGAGGGTGGGGTGGGGGGAGGCTGCGTTATCTGTCCCACCCTCCCCTACAAGCCCTCTGAGGGCACATTCTTCTCCTGGCGAGAAGCTGTTCCTCCTTTGGGTCTCAGAAACGTCATTTCCTCAGGAAAGCCATCCTACATCTTCCCATTAGACATTTTCACAGCACCCAGTACTTCCCCTTTGAAACAGGACAGCTATAATTTGGGAGTTATTTCAATTATGCTCACAGAAGGTAGGAAACTGTCTGTCTTATGCACTGTCTACAGTGCCCAGCACAGAACCTGACATATGGCAGTTGGTCATTAAATACATAATTTTTTAAATAAAAGAACTATTTAATCATCCAAAAATAAAGAATATAATTAAACGAATTATAGCACATTCATAAGATGTAATATTATACAGCCAATACATTAACAGGTAGATGGCTAGCTATACATATAGATATATGTACAGGAAAAAAGACACAGCGAAAGACACTAAAATGTTAGCAAGGATATCGGGATGGTTGGGTGATTTTTACTTCTTCTTTATACTTCTACTACATTTTCCAAATTTTCTTCAATAAACATGAATTACCTTTATAATAAAATTTATTTTTTAAAAGGAAATAATTCCTTCACTCAGTAGTTCTTTATTCTAAGGAATCAAATCAGAGATGCTGATACAGAGTATGTACAAGGATGTTCCCAGTAACATTAGGTAAAACAGCAAAAGCACATAAAACAACTGACAGATACAGGATAAGGGAGAATAAGTTATGACCCATTTACACTATGAAATACATCTAGCAGTTTTCAAAAATGACGTTATGTATGAATGTTTAGTAACATTAAAAAAGGCTCACAGGGCTTTCCTGGCGGCGCAGTGGTTTAGAGTCCACCTGCCGATGCAGGGGACACAGGTTCGTGCCCCGGTCCGGGAAGATGCCCCGGGCCCGTGAGCCATGGCCGCTGAGCCTGCGCATCCGGAGCCTGTGCTCTGCAAGCGGAGAGGCCACAACAGTGAGAGGCCTGCGTACCGCAAAAAAAAAAAAAAAAAAAGGCTCACGGACAGAGTAAAGAAACAGGAAGGAATTATAACCATGCCCTGAAATATGCCCATGGGGTATTAAGATTCATTTCTCTCCTTCAGCCCAGGTCTTGTCTCCTCAGAGCTGCCAAGACCAACTAGGACCTGCAGTGCCTCCTGCAACTGGGATGGAGCTCAGGGGAGGGGAGCCTCCACAGGGTCGGCTGCACTTTGTGAGGGTGGCTCCTGACCCCAGCTGGTTCTCCTCAGTCTGCGGTTTGCTGGTTTAGTCTGGTCTTACTTAATCGTATGCACCTTTTGCATGGTTTCCAATGACTTCTTTTGTTTTTACTGTTTCCCCCACTATTTCTCCATGAATGATTCAACTTTATAAGCACTGAATATCTTAGGAAGGACTTGTGAGTAACTTAGAAACCCAAGAGTCACAAAAACACTGAACGTAGGCAGGTAGAAAACCACACTATAAAGCCATGTTACAGAGTAGTTAATGAAGGCACACTAGCCTGTTATATCATCTTATGATTCATTTCAACAAAGAATGTATCTATTTTAATGGAATTTATTGTTTTCTGTATATTTAATTCAGGGACTTAGGGAAGCAAATCTTTTCCATCCAAATTAACTGAAAATCCCAAGAAACTTCACAACTTATCTTCTAAGGCAGGGTAAGTCTATATATCAAAATATTCATATCTATGTTCAATTTTGTTAGTCAATTATACCTCAGTAAAACTGGGGAAAATACAAATTATTAACAATATATAAAACCAAAAAAACAGGCAAAACTCATCTACAATACTAACAGGCAATACAGTAGTTCCTATTAGGTGGAAGCGGGAGGCTGTGAATCACAGAAAGCGCAGGGGCTTCAGGAGTGATGGCAATGACTCATTTCTTCTTAATGTTTACTTTGTGATACTTAATACGGCTGAACGGTTATGACTTGTGTACTTTTCTGTGTATGTTATACCTCAAAAAACAATTTTTTTAAAACTTTAAAAAATATTCATATTTACCTTTAAGTGGTAGAGGACTGTTTTTTCAATTTTTCAATGATGACCATACATAATGAGTCTGACAGAGAATGCTGGCTGCCTACCTATCACTGCCCCCCTTTTTCCCTGCTAATAGAACTCTGTTTTTACTCAGGTATACAATGGGGATTTCTCAAGGTTCTTTGATTATAACTGCTTGATACTTTGCCCCAGATAAACAAGAGCTCTGAGCAAGGAAGATCTAAATGATGAGCAAGAGAGAAGACTGGAAGAGTTCAACCCAGTGTTATCATGTACGTTACCACGTTATGACCCTTTGAAGTACCAATTTACATCGTTCCAATTTACAAATAAAGAAACTAAAATCTGGAGTTTAATGATTCACCTGAAGTAGCAGATCCTGGAACTCAGCCTTTATCTCTTCACGCAAACTTCCGCTATCAGCTCACTAACACATGCTACTTCTCTAGAGAGCAACCAATAATGTCTTTGTTAAAATCGGATGCAAAGACTTAATCTTACAACTGCTCACCTATACTAAATAAGTATGCGACAGTCAGAAACATAGGGAATGTACAGACTAAATTTTAAAAACATATGAAACTAAGTGGTTCGAAATCAATATTCTATAGGTTAACTAACATGATCATTTTTGCCAGAGTATAATATCCAACCAAAGCATAGGAAGCTCTGTGTTTTTTTCAAATTCCCAGATCATACTGGTGGTATTAACATGTTGTGGATTAATAAGCACCCAATAGTAATTTGCGATTTTGGAAATTGCTATTTAGGGATTTTTTCCTTAATTCTCATTAATAGTCACAATCCTGAAAGTACAATATAGCTCTGGTGTTCAATATAGCTCAGAGGAAAATGAAAGTTAATTGTTATCGCTGTTTTATCAGTAATAATAGTGATGATGATGACATACCCCCAAATATTTTAAGCAAGCTTAGTCTTCACCTTTTGTTTAGAAGGGCTGCAGTTTTCCAAATTTATAATAGACTGTAATTTCCTCCCTACTCTTGCATCTACCTGATGGTTACAAAACGCAGATCAAGTAAGAAGTCACTCTATGCTCCAAAGCTCACTCCTGCCTTGATTTCATGTGTAAATCGGGGGAGAAGTAATAGTGGTCTAAAGACCAAAGGACTTCTGGAAAGTTGGTTGAACATAACAGCCTCAGGCTTTGTCCAAGATACACGAGCAAGGAAGAGCCAAACAATCAGGAGACAAAGAAATGAACAACCAACACCCCCTTGTGGGGTTTTGTCCGATGCTTAGGAAAAAAGGATGTAACTTAAGCTCTACAAAACTCTCAAGAAACCAAGAACAAGCCTAATGAAGAACAGAAATGTATGTGTGTAGCCAGGACATGGAAGCAACCTAAGTGTCCCTTGACAGATGAATGGATAAAGAAGATGTGGCACATATATACAATGGAATATTACTCAGCCATAAAACGGAACGAAATTGAGTTATCTGTAGTGAGGTGGATGGACCTAGCGTCTGTCATACAGAGAGAAGTAAGGCAGAAAGAGAAAAACAAATACCGTATGCTAACACATATATATGGAATCTAAAATTTAAAAAAAAGGTTCTGAAGAACCTAGGGGCAGGACAGGAATAAAGACGCAGACTAGAGAATGGACTTGAGGACACAGGGAGGGAGAAGGGTAAGCTGGGATGAAGTGAGAGAGTGGCATGGACATATATACACTACCAAATGTAAAATAGCTAGTGGGAAGCAGCCACATAGCACAGAGAGATCAGCTCCGTGCTTTGTGACCACCTAGCGGGGTGGGATAGGGAGGTGGGAGGGAGGGAGACGCAAGAGGGAAGAGATATGGGGACATACGTATATGTATAACTGATTCACTTTGTTATACAGCAGAAACTAACACACCACTGTAAAGCAATTAGACTCCAATAAAGATGTTAAAACAAAAACAAAAACTCTCAAGAGATTATGAACATTTCGTAAAAGCACACGCCACTGACCACTGAACAGAAGACGCCTCCTAGGGTGACAGCATCCTCCCCTTCGTCGCCGTTAACCCTTCTTTCCCACTTGCCAGCACACGTCTAAGACAACGCGGAAACACTTCTGACTGCTTCGCAGTTCGCGGCGACCCCAGCGCCCCAGTCAAAGGCCCTTCCGAGGGGCGGGGGAGGAGGCCCGGCCTGGGACGCCTGCGTAACCCTGCTGCGGTGAGAGAACGCACCGCTGAGGCTTAAGGGCACCGCAAGGAAAACCCACCATCCCCACCAAAACAACGGTGGCCACGTGACAGTCCGTTCCTACTTCACGCCGTTATCGCGCCCGAGGCAGGTGTCCGCCCTGTCCGGACAGACCGAAACCCCCAGCCAGAAAGGAGCCCAGCTGGACGTCACACATACAGAACTTCGGCGCCTGACTTCCCGGAACGCCGCGGACCACGCCCACCGCCTGACCTCCGGGAGCGTCGTCGCCCGCCCACCGCCCGCGCGCCAGAAGCGGAAGCCCCGCCCCTGGTCAGAAGCCGACCCGCGAAACTACCCGCGGCCCCGCTTCCCCGCGCAGCTGTAGCGAAGGATTCGCTTTCGCTTCCGCGAGAAACTTCCCGAGGCCCGAGGCCGGGTGAGGGAAGACGCGGCGGGGGCAGCCCGGAGTTGCTCCGACGCCCGGCAGCCTCTCCGGCGCGGGGCTGGGGTGGGAGCCGAGCCTGACGGGGGGGGGGGGGTCGCCGGGGCGGAGCAGTCACCTCACCGCGCCCGGCTCCGCGGGCCTGCCGTCCGCCGCGTGCAGCCCAGTGGGTCGGCGTGCTCCGGCTCCCCTCGGAGTGGGCCGCCGGACACCGCGCTCCAGGAGGCCAGTCCGGTGTCCACGTCGCCTGCGCGCCGACTGAAGGAGCTCGGCTGGCGGAGGGCGTGGACTGATCGCTCCGCCTCCGCGCCCGCTCCTGCGCCGGAGGAGGACGACGAGAGTGCCCGCCCCGCGCCCGGCGGGGCCTCCTGGCCGCTTTTTAAATCCCAGAGGATCGCGGCTTTGCTGTGTTTCAGAGCGGGGTCGGGAGGCCAAGAGAAGACAGTTAGTGCGCCGAGTCATAGAAACCACTCACGGAAACCTCCCAGGCGGGACAGCGCGGGAGGCACTGGGTTGCTTACCCAGGGGATTGTGAGCCCTGCGGGTCAGCAGCGCTGGAACCTTAGGCAGGTAGCTACCAGTCTCTCAACTCCTTCACCTGTAAAGTGGGGATAATCTGGTTTGTCGGACTGTGGAGGAAGAAACTGGGTACTTATTTTGCAGCCCTATACAAAGGTGACTGGGAATTCTCAAGCAAAATGGGAAATGTTTGCTACAGTGTTACGTTAAAAAGCTAATTATATTCACAGCGTGATTATATACTGTAAAAAGATACAAACAGGGCTTCCCTGGTGGCGCAGTGGTTGGGAGTCCGCCTGCCGATGCAAGGGACACGGGTTTGTGCCCCGGTCCGGGAAGATCCCACATGCCGCGGAGCGGCTGGGCCCGTGAGCCATGGCCGCTGAGCCTGCGCGTCCGGAGCCTGTGCTCTGCAACGGAGTTTATGCATTTAAAAAGGAATAGATCGGTAATTCCCTGGTGGTCCAGTGGTTAGGACTCCATGCTTTCACTGCCGAGGGCGTGGGTTCAACCCCTGGTCGGGGGAACTAAGATCCCGCAAGCTGTGGGTGTGGCCAAAAAATAAAATAAATAAAAAGGAATAGATCTAAGAAGGACCAATGGCAGTGCTTTTGACCAAAGTATTTGGAGGGCCTCTGTACATTTTGCCAGTTGAGTCTTAATAGCACCATCAGTGCATGCAACTAAACCAGAGGACTGAGGGTGGTAAGTGCAGTGAAGGTGCTGTAAAACCGGCCATACAGTACACACTTGTTGAAGTACCTCACCAGTAAAATGAGTTCCTTAATCACCATGAAGTTCAAGAAGAGTTTCCCAGATAGGGATAATATTTTTTCAAAAGGACTTTTACCACAAAAAGCGGTAGTTGCCTCTCTGCAAGGGAAGGCTTCAGTCCAGTGGGAAAATATGCAGACTGTGACAAAAATGTATCTGTGAGATGGGGGAAATTGTATGAAATTTGTTTGCCAGACCTGGAATGGTCCATTAGGCAGTTTAAAATATCATTGAAGGTGGCGTGGACACCGGAAAGGCTGGTTAGAAGGCTGAAGGTGACTAAAGCATTTGAATTTGTAACAATCTGTTTTCCAACGTCTTGGCTGCTTGCAATACTAGCAGAAACTAGGAGGGTTTTGGTTTCGTTTAGGGCCTTTGCTGCAGTTGAAGATTAAGAATTTTGGCAGTCTTCCTTTGACGTGATTTATCCAGAGTGTCAGAGAGCTGGTTTGCCAGATTAACTAAATCTGGGGTGATACAGTTTTCCAGTATATTGTGGTCCTTTTTAATAGAAGGGAGAGATTCCAGTTCTGCCCATTAATAAACACAGAGTTAAAAGCTACCCCAGTGTAATCAACATCTGAAGGAAGACCAGAATTTTCTTTAAAAATAATCTGGAGATGATTCTAATCATGAAGAGGTTCATCAGATTTTTGTGTGCAAAATCTGAATTTTGTTCCAATCAACAGGCTTTGGAAAAGCCCTAGGAATTGCCTGATGAAGTCACCGAGTGATTGCCAAAGCCTGACCATATAATAAGTTAGTGGTCAGGTGTCACAGTTATAATTGTAGAGACCTTTCAGGACTTTGCCAGTTAGTGGCAAACCCAGTGCTGGGCCTGGCTTCACTGATAAGCATATGAACTAGTTGATATAAGCCAACTATAGGTTGATAGGTTTGAGTGACTGTATGAAATTCCTCAGCAAATGTGTGAAGGTCTTCAGTTACTTTAGGAAAAGCTTTGACTATGGGTCACAGTTCAGCTTTAGTCCAGGGATTATAGGAAATAAAAAGTTTAGCCTCTGGATTCTCAGAGGCTTAATTTTAAAGGGACAGGTTCTGATAAGTTCAGTAGAAAAGGAGAAGTTTGGTGAGAGAATTAGTATGGGGAAGCTGAGGGTATAGAGGAGGTGTAGGTGGCATAGAAGGGAAGGAGGAAGATGGCACTGGCGGTGGGCCCTGGGCATGAGGAGCAGAGGGAGAGAAAGATGGTGCCAGGGCTGGAGCCTGAGACAGAACAGCCAAGGAAGAAGAGCCTGAGGCTTCAGGAACCATTTTATCTTTCTTTTAATTGTTTGTTTGCCTTAGTTAATCTTAAAATCTTATTTTGCAGAGAGGAAATTTTAGGTTCCTGATAATGTTTGGAAGCCTCAAAATACCAGTTGAAATAGGCATTCTGTTCAGTTTTGAGCTATTGTAGTGGATTTAAGGAAATTAAGTTTAGGGATTTCAAAAGTTCCCCATAATGACCATTGCTATTCTAAATTGCCTTTGGTTAGGTCATTCCATTTAGTTATAAATGCACATGAGGAAGGATCATGGTTCTTAAACGTACAGTCAGCCAGAGTCCTTGTAAGGGGGTACCCTCAAAATATTTAGACAACTGGGATCTAATTTCAGGGAGGTTTTTCTCCAGAGTAAAAGAATAGTTTTCAAACAGCTTAAACAGCTACTAGCTTAAACAGTTTAAACTACTTAAATAGCTCAAGCAGCTCAAACACCTGCATGCTTAATATCAGCCAGTTCTAAGGGAACAGCCAGGTTCTCAGCCCAGTTCCCATAGAACAGCCCCTATTCCAAACGAATGGGCCAAAGGCTGAACTGGCACAGTTCTAATAAAACAGCCCTTTTTCCTGAAGGAATCGGCCAATGCAAGCTAGATCCAGTGAAACTCTGATTTCAAAATCAGACCAACGTGCCAACGAGTACTCACATACAGAACAAGGCCTTAACCAGAAAGAAAAAAACCTAAAATAGATCCCAAATAAAGCGTGGAGAGTATTAAAATACAAAGAGGGCAGAAGCTTGAATCCAGGAGAAAGACATACCTTCAAACATGATGGTTGACAAGAAAAGCAGTGAGTGACAATGGGCTCAGTTGTGGGTAATGCACCGTTTAATCACCAGCCCTGGAGCCATTGGGAGTCTTCTTTGGTCCCCATAAGGGCCACCAAAATGTTGACCTAAAATAGACAGACGGCCAGCTATTTCTTTTCAATAAATGGTTCTAGGACAACTGGATTTGCACATGCCAAGAGTGAAGTTGGAGCCCTACCTCACACCATATAAAAAATTAATTCAAGAAGGACCAACCACCTAAATATAAGAGCTAACACCTTATAAGCTAACATCTTATGAGAACATGTAAGAATAAATCGTGACCTCGTTAGCAATGTATTCTTAGATATGACACCAAAAGCATGAGCAACAACAACAAAAAGTTTGCTTAGACTTCATCAGAATTTGAAACTGCATCAAAGAACATTATCAAGAAAGTGAAGGGGCTTCCCTTGTGGTGCAGTGGTTAAGAATCCGCCTGCCAATGCAGGGGACATGGGTTCGAGCCCTGGTCCAGGAAGATCCCACATGCTGAGGAGCAACTAAGCCCGTGCACCACAACTACTGAGCCTGCGCTCTAGAGCCCATGAGCCACAACTACTGAAAACCAAGAATCAAAACCAAGAATCTCTGAGAAATCTCACAGGTAAGAGAAGCCTAAGAAGACATGACAAATAAATGTAACATGGTATCATGGATGGGAGGCTGGAACAGAAGAAAAGATATTAGGTAAAAACCAAGGTCATCTGAACTATGGACTTTAGTTAATAATAATGTATCAGTGTTGGTTCATTAATTGTAACAAATGTGTCATACTAATGTAAGATAATAAAGGGGAAACTGTATCCATAGGGTATATGGAAACTCTGTAATTTCTTTCAGTTTTTCTATAAATCTAAACTGTTCTTTAAAATGGTCTATTAATTTTTAAAATGCTAAAAAAAAAATCAGTTAGCTGTACTTGTGTGGGTCTATTCCTCTCTCTCTCTCCCCTCTTCAGTTGATCTTGTATCTCTTCCTTTGCTACACCACATTGTGTTCATTACTGTAGCTTTAGGATAGGTCTTCAAATTGGGCATCGTGGAGCCAAATGTATGCTTTCTCAAAATTGTTTTAACTATTCTAGCTTCTTTGCCTTTCTCTGTACATTTTAGAATCAACTTGTCTGTATTTACCAAAAATTCTCTAGGATTTTGACTGGAAGTGTATTAAATGGATGTATAAGGGGATACAACATAACTTGCTTAATCAAACCCATATTTAGGATTCTTTTCTACATTTAAAACAAATCTGTAACTTGTTGGTGATTTTTAAACAATTTTCTTCAGTTAAGTCCTCAAGAATGAAGTTAAAGTAGTAAATGTAATGAATATTTTCTTCATAAATCATCTCATTACTTTCTAAAAGAAGAAATCGCTATAGTAGAAGAAAATACAGTTCTATAAGCATATCTGTGATTAAAAATAATCATAGCGGAGAATATGTTCCATGAAAGCACAGACATCATGGATGTGAATCCAGGTATCTCCAGAACAGCCTGAAGACTTAGAAAGGTTCGATTTCGCTGTAAAATATTAGTCACCCTAACTCATGAAAGTTATTTACCATTTGGGTTACTTACCTTGAAGCCTTTATGCGCACCATGAAATGCAGCGTCTGGGTGCAGCCAGGAGGTAGAAAGCACCCAGCAGGTTAGACAGAGTTTATTAAGGGATTACTGACTGTGATAAAAGAGTGACTGGAAGACCTCAGGCAACTCTCTAGGCCCCGGGCCGAGGGAGACAGGCTCACGGGAGCATAGCTGGTGGCAGTTCCGACCCGATGCAGAGGTGCAGCTCAGCCCACAGACAGCAAAGCTGGCCCCTCAGGCCGGAGCTAGCCTGGAGCTTCTGGGCAAGCAAGAGGCCACCCTGGGGAGCACAGGCCAATGAGCAGCACCCAAAACCTCAGATGGGCAGGGACAGAGGCCTGCAGGCACAGGGCCTGTGCAGACTCTCCCTCCCTCCCGGACACAGGTGGCTGCGTGCTGTCCAGGGGCGCCGGTTTCCCTGCAGAGAGGACAGTGCTCAGGGTCTGCCTGGCGAGGCTGCAAGTGGGCGGTGTGTTCGGTCCCTGGCTGGGCAGGATCCACCGGAGGTCCTGACACCACATCGTGGACCCTGGCTTCACTGGAAGCTGCCCCAGAGCCAGTGGACCCCTCTGGTGGGCTGAGTGCCTGGCTGGTTATTGCCCAAAGCACCATGGGGGGTCATCCTCCCGGGGGCTGTCAGCCTCTGGGCCCACAGCGCCACCGCTGCTTTCCTTCCTCTGATGTGGCTTCAGGAGCAAAACTCATCTGACGGCAAGGACCTTAGATGCACAGACATGCAGCCCACAGCGCAAACATCACACAGAGGACAGCTGGCTGGAAACCACCCCTCAGGTGTCTACTCAGAGAAACAAGCACCCCAAAGCCTGCTCAAGACGGACTAAATGCCCTTGAACTCAAAAGAGACAGCCCTTGGGGTCAGGCCAAGTGCACAGGACACGCAGTGTCCCCTGGAGGTAAAACACCTGCAGCTTCTCTGCCGTCCGACTGTGACCGAGACCAGTTGTGGTCTAAGTGCCACGGAAAGAGAAGGCAGTTTCCTGCGCAGCCGTCACACTCCGGAATTCCGGCCTCAGAACCACCAACCACTCCCCTTCTGAGCAGACACGCTTCGTCCTGGGGACGGCGCTTCTCTTCCTGCCTTTGTTCCTCGTAGACCATCCTGCACAGAGCCGTCCCAGGACAGCTGCACTTAGCCCCAGATGCCATGAGACACTGCCCTCTGCTAGCGCATGTCACCTACACCACAGCCCCAGCCTGGGGGTACCTGATGTGCCACCCGTCGGAAGCCGCGGCCAGAAGGGCTGCCCAGGACTCCCAGCTCTCAGCGGCCTCGCTGGAAGGCGCTGTCATTTAGCAGGAAGCTTCCTCACAGGCGCCAGAGAGCAGGCGATGGGGGAATCGTAGGTGATCATCTTCCAATCCTAGTTTCCTCCCTATATTCAGAACCAGCTCTTAAAACTAATAATTGATCGTCCAGGACCCGGCGGTGGCTGCTTTGCCCAGAGGTGAGCAGGAGGTGGCGGGAAGGTGGGACGCCGGGACACACCCCCTGGAAGAGGGGCCCCAGCTCACACACCTGAGGGGGCCCCAGGGAGTAGGTAAGCTCGGCGGGTCCTGCTTGGGCCGGGGGCGAATGAAAGGAGGGGAAAAGGGAACGATCGGGTGAAGAGCAGCAGTGACGTCCAGCACGAAGGGTTTATAATAACCCAGGAGGGAGAATTCACGTGCATGCCCTCCAGGGGTGGGGACAGACGTGATACCCCCTCCAGGTGGTACAGTTACCTGCGTACGTGTGTGTCCCCTCGAGCTAATAATCCATTCAGAATGTGGTCCACGTTTTCCTCAGCTTGTTTCATCCAAGGCACCCAGCATTGCACATGATTGCTCAATAAACACTTATTGAATAAAAAAATACCTAGCTGATTGGAAATCTAACTTGATAAGATGGAAAAACATAAGGGATTTTAAAGTTTTGTGTAACTTTGTTAATCAACTCAAGAAGTCTATCCATTCCTGAACCCAAACCTGAAGGAAGCCAGATTCACAGCACTTCAGTGGCTCAGGAGAAAACCCTTCGCCAGCACCCTGTCCACCTGGCCCTCAGGACAGCTGGCGCTGACCCAGGACACCAAGGAGGGCCAGGTAGCCAGAAGTGGACATGTGAGCTTGGAGGGGAGACCCACGCGCAGAGCCCAGCTCTATTCTGCCTGAAGATGAGCTGGGGATCACTCAGAACCCCCCCAGCCGCCCCCCCTCACCCAGCAGGTCGGGCGCTTGGACGTGAATCGGCCCATTTCCCTCCTCCTGTCCTTGGGGCTGCACCCCCTGTGGTGGGAGGAGGGGTTCCCTGGTGGAGCCTCTCCATCCAATGTCCAAGGAGACCGTGTGCCGCTGTGCCGGGCGCCGGCCCTGGTCCCTCCTCACGTCTGGAACAAATCAGGGCCCGGCGAAGGAGAGCCCATGACAGGGTGTGGCAATGGTCTTCGTTCTCCTGCCTGCAGTACTACACCACTGGCTGGCCTGGACTTGATCTGAGCAAGGCTGCAGAATGTGACCCACGCCAAGCTGGGCTCTGAACCACGGGCGGACCACAGACACCCCACCTCGGCACTCACACTGACGGCAGGCAGCTCAGTCCTGGGAGTAGCCACGCGTGGCTCTGTTTGCAAGGCGGGTGCGTGTGTGGATCTGCACGCGCATTAAACCCTGCGTGGCAGGTGGCGTCGCGCCGAGGTCACAGGCCTGGGCTCTGAGCTCGGATCCCGGCTCCATGACCCGCCGGCCACCACGCTGCCCCTTCCCGCATCCTCCCACGGGAGTCACGCAGGGACCCCGCCTCACGGCCTCGTGGTGAGGAAGCGGGGATGCACTTCTGTGAACTACGGGGCACAGGACACAGCCGAGCAAACGTCTGCTGGCTGCAGCCACGGCGGGGGTCGGGCTCAGTCTAGAAGGAGATCAGCTTCGTGTGGGGGGCACCCATTTGCCCAGAGGAGGAGGAGGACCCGGGGTCCCTTAGGTGCGCGGGCCTAAGCCCAGTCTGGTCCCAGCTCCCTCCAGGACCCGCCCCCAGAGGGAAGCAAAGGCCCAGCCCTGTTGCACCCTCGGTGTCGGGGGCTGAGTCAGAGGCCAGGCCCGGGGTCTTTCGTCACTCGGAGTCACTTTAGACCCAGGCCACTCTCCCGCAGGCGTGAGGCCAGGATGCGCGGTGCGGGGCACACGGCGGGCGGCCGCACCTGAGATGAGAATCAATACCTTGGGGGGGTGTCCGTTTGCGAAGAACAGGAGCAGGTGACAGTCGTCAGGGTGAAGCAAGACGAGGAGGGTTTTCCTCCAGTCCTCCAGCCTTGTCGGGCAGGGGGCTGGTGAGCCTAGCGACCGGGACGACCGCGGCAAGGCCAGGCCGAAGCTGGCCGCGGCCGGGTGGGAGGAGCAGGCCTGACTGGGGAGGCCCCGAGCCGGGTTTGGCCTGGAGACTCGGAAGCTCAGCTCTGTGGTCCTGCGGTTCCGACCGCGATCCCAGAACCACCTCCCCGGGCATGTGTCGCCACCACTAAAGGAGGAGCATCTGACTCACTCCCCGGACACGTGTGTGGCCTCGAACGTCAGCAACAGCTCCTGCGTACGGAACACATACTACGTGCCAGGCGGTATACGACACTGCATGTCTACGGCATAAAAGCTTTTTGTTTTGTAATATACACAAGCCTGTGAGGCCTCTGTTATCTCCATCCTACAGATGATGACACTGAGCCACCGGGGAGATGGGTGACTTGCTTAAATGTCATGGAGTCGGTATCTAGCAGAACCGGGACTCAGACCCAAATCTGCACAGAGATCAAAGCCGTTAGCTGCAGAGCATACGCTTAAGAGTTTACAAGTACTGGTTTGTCTTGAGGCGGGAAAATCAGAATCTGTCCTGGTGTCATAATTTTTTAAAAACTTTGCTGGCTTCTTCTTTTTTTAACCTACTATTATTTGGGTAGAAAAGAGAGAGGGGAGAATGATGGAGTACGAGATCTTATGAGCAAACCTTCCGGCGTGAGTGCTTCAGGTCACTTGTGACTTACTGGCTAATGATATCAGATAATGCTGTATTACTCAATCAACAATTTTGTCTGTGTGCACGTACTCTATTTACACGTCTACGCTAGATGCTGAGAGAATCTTTGAGAACAGCACACAGGACCAGTTCAAGCTGTCGGGCCAGATGGGACTGGTCTAGTCCAGCAATGTTGAAAGCCCATCTCAGGCCTGTGAGCTTGGCTGGTCAGTAGCTCAAAGGGCTCATTTGTCTGCACTTGGACTAGGGGTGGATGTTTATGGCTTTGAAATGTTAAGGGGGTTCCGCTGGCTCCTTTCCCTAAACCCCACTCCTGGTCCTTGTTTGGCCATTCGATATGTGGTCACAGCTGGACAATTTCTTATGAAGAAAGAAAGGAAACCTGTACAGAAGGGCTGAAAACATCAAGCGTAACTCACCAGTGGTAGCTTTCCTGGGGCCCTCGGCTCAAAGTCCACGGCACAGGGATCAGAAGCAGCCCTGCCGGCTCAGTTCAGCCACCGCCACGTCCTTCAAGGACCCACTGAAAGAGCTGGTTTCTGGTGCATACGGACGATGAGCACTTTCTTACCTAAATCCGGACAAGAAAAAAATCTTTCTGGGAAAAAAATTCCTCACGGTCGCAATTCAAGGAAGAAGAAAAACATTAGTAAACATTTAGGTGCCTCACCGCATTCAAGGCTGAGCAGTAAGGTTTTCAGTGCGTACTCTTTAAAGACAGAGATCATTTCATACCCGGTGGTAGTTTGGAAGGTTCACTTTCACTTTATTTTACAACACACACCATTGGAAAATAGGTCAGAATAAATCATGTCCTCTCAGGATGAAACAAGCAAACTTTATTAGAAATCTCATTTAATTTTGTTATTTTAGGTGAGCAGTTTTGTGTTCTTCTGAAAATGGAAACAGTTCACACTGTATCCTGGAGGACAGGGCACTGACTTTTGCCCTCAGCCATGGCCACATCCTGACAAGTATCAACCTGATTGTAAGAATTTCGCTTTCTTCTCCTCCAGGCCCGGACTCAACCCACAGCAGGAAGGACTGGCCTAAGCTCCCTGAGCCTGAGACCCATTACACTCAGATGGCGGGGTGACAAGAGAGAGATGGGACCAGGGACGGCCCGCAGGCTTGTTTGTCCTGCACCTCAAGTCCCTGGCAGGGAGCTCCGCCTTTCAGACAACGCTGTGCGACTGTTCGTCCTCCCAGGAAGCAGAATGGCAAACACCCTCCTACCCACCATGCCAGGGGGCGGCACCAAAGGCCAACAGTGGACCAGGAGCCAGAGCAACCCAATTACACCATAAATTATTGAGTTTGTATCAGGTCTTAAAAAGAAAATATGTACGTAATGCTAAAATAATCTGTTTCAGGTCATTCTTCCAAGAATAGGAGTTTGAGAATAAAGGGATGTTCTTGTCAAGGTTTTTCATCCTAATCTCCCAAAGCCCATGTTTCTTACCTGCCATGTCTTGGAAAGGTGGTTGTTTTCCTCAAGAGGATTTTATTTAGGGCTCCCATCTGGATGTTGCAAAAGGGAGGACCCTCTGTGAGCTCTGGCTTGTGTGCCAGCCCTGACCCCTCTCTCCTGAGGGGTTGTGGGCCTGGGAGCGGGGGATCCTGCAAGGAGAGGGGCAGAGGGAAAGGTCCAGGCTGGCAGGGCCCTGCGCCAGCAGGAGCTCAGCACCCGGGTCAGCCAGCCGTCCCCACATGCACCCAGGTCACCTGCTGCATGCACCAGCTTGGGGCGTGAAGCCTTCGTGTTCTTCCAGTTAATCCCATGGGTCCCTAAATGCCCTTATTTGCTGGGCTCCCTACTTCTACCCAAATTGCCTGAAAATCCTGGGGACTTTCTCGGGGTTTTCGCTTATAACCTTCAGGCGGTGAGAGGCTTGGAAAGTCTGATCTGCCCACCAGCACTGGTGCTTCTGACCCTGCCATTTGGGGGTCACTGTCGGGTCCTGCACGGCCTAATGGACTTCTGTCCACTGAGACAGTCACGTCCTAGATGGTTCAGAGCCCGCGGCCCCCAGGGGCCCCCACAGTGGGCTCCAAAGAAGCAACTCTTTCAGGTCACATTCACGCAGGTTTTAAAACAGTAAGTATCTAGATTTACTTTCTTTCTTCCTTAAACGATTTCACATACATAAAAGTAAATATTATATAATTATTTCTCAAAGGACAGTGAAATGAATACTCAGGTACTCACCCTCTAGTTTAAGAAATAGAACATTAATAGAGCTTTAAAGGAGCTGTGTGCACCCTCCCACCACACTCCTATCCTGTGTATTTCATTATAACTCCACCACTTCAGTATGAACCTCCAGATGCCTTTTTAGTTGGCACGTTTCTATACTTACTCTAAGTGATCTTCTGTGACCTGTGTTTTCTTCCCCATTCAGCTTTATGATTATGAAACGTGTATGCCTGTGGTTAACTTTTTTTAAACTGGGAAGTAAAATGTGTAAATGCTCCATTTTACAGGGTACATTTTCTAAAGCTGTGGTTCTAATAACCCACGAGCAGTGTGTAGGTTTTCCTGTTGGCTTCCATTTTAACACATGCTACAACCCAAACTTTTAGATTTCTGCTAGTCTGCCGGGTGTAAAATGGCACATCACTGTGCACTCCATGCACATTTCTCCTGAAAAACCGACACCTTCTCTATGTGCGTCGGCCAGGTGTGTACCCTCTTCCATGGAATGCCTTGCACTTGAGCACACGTGTGCGTGTGCAGGTGTGTCCTTTCTCTACTTCTTTGTAGTCCACATTAAGCTTATTTGAATAAGTTTTTTATTCCATCTTTATTCTTTGCTAATGAGCATTCAGCAATATAGATAACCGTCAAATATTACTTGCGCTGCAACCCACAGATCTGATAATATAGTATTTCAATTATTATTCAGTTCTAAATACTTTAAAAATTCTCCATTATAATTTTAACTTCGAGTTATTGAAAAGAGGGTTGTCAAATTTCAAGTGATGTATTTCTTAGTTATCTTTATGATTTGATTTAGTTATATTTTGGTCAGAGATGGTCTTCTGAAGTTACATATTCTTTGCAATTTGCTGAGATCAGAAGTTTTATGATATTTCCATGAATGTTTCAGAAAAATATGGATCTTCTCACTGCCGGGTGCAGTGATTTTTATGCAAGTATTGTCGCTTTTGTTCAAATCTTTATTCTTTTGTGTGTTTGACCTTTCACTTACAAGATGTGTGCTGAAATCTCTCACTCCGATAGATTTGTCGATCTTTTTATAACTCAGTTTGTTTTATATACGGTTTAAAACTGCTTACTAAATGAATATAAGTTTGGAATTGGTATAACTTCATATTGAATTGGAACTTTTACCATTACACAGAAACCTCCTTTACTCCTAATCATCTGTTTGATATTAAGCTGTTCTGCCTTCTTGGGCTTAGGATCTGCATGGTACAGCTTATAGCTTTTTTGGGGGGGGTTGTTTTAGATATATCTCTTGTACACAGGAGATAGCTAAATTTTTTTATCCAGTTTGACTGTGTCGTTTACATTTTTTGTGATTATATACATATTAGGATTTTTTCACCATAACTTTCTGCCTTTGTCTTTTTTTTTTTTTTTCCTGCCGTGCCATTTGGCATGCAAGATCTTAGCTCCCTGACCAGGGATCAAACCCGTGCCCCCTGCAGTTGAAGTGCAGAGTCTTAACCATTGGACCACCAGAGAATTCCCCACTGTCTGCTTTTACTGTTTTTTTCTTCCAGTCTTATTTTATTTTGGATGATGGCATTGTCTCACTCCATTCCACTGATTTGATCCTCAATTTCCATTATTTTAATGCTTATCCTAGAAACTTGAATATATTTCACTTAAAAAGCTAATTATTAACTATCCTTCTCCTTGAAAAGAACAATTGGCTGTTTTAATTTAGATTATACTATTTTATGTGTTACTTTCATCCAGCATTTTAGTTCTGGTTTTTAACCCTATGAGTCAGACTTCATTGTTAGTGTTTCACACGGTCCATGTTCGTCTGGATTCTCCCATGTCTACCCTGTTCCTTGCTCCCCATGCCCTGCTGCATTTCAGACCTTCCTTCCTTCCTTCTGGAATCACTGCCCTTCTAAAAGAAATACAACTTTTAGAAATTCCTTTGGTAATATCTGTCCATAGCAAACTGTATTTTTTTTTTTTTTTTTTTTTTTTTTTGCGGTATGCGGGCCTCTCACTGTTGTGGCCTCCCCCGCTGCGGAGCACAGGCTCCGGACGCGCAGGCTCCGGACGCGCAGGCTCAGCGGCCATGGCCCACGGGCCCAGCCGCTCCGCGGCACATGGGATCCTCCCAGACCGGGGCACGAACCCGTATCCCCTGCATCGGCAGGCGGACTCTCAACCACTTGCGCCACCAGGGAGGCCCCAAACTGTATTTTTTGATTTTATGAAATGCCTTTGTTTTACTCTAATAGTTGAAAGAGAGGTCTAAATTTATAGTCATCCTTTTTTGCAACGTTAATGGTGGTATTCTACCGTTTTCTGTTGTTGCTATTGAGAAATCAGCTGTCAGTTAAACTGTTGTCCCTTTAGAGGTGATCTATTCCTTCCACT
The DNA here is from genome assembly GCF_025265405.1 of Mesoplodon densirostris. NCBI lineage: Eukaryota > Metazoa > Chordata > Mammalia > Artiodactyla > Ziphiidae > Mesoplodon > Mesoplodon densirostris. The sequence continues at coordinate 2,847,348 of NC_082670.1, read as the reverse complement.
TCTCTTTCGTGTCAGGCATTGTCACTATGCTATGTCTGGGTATAGGTTTTCTTTTACTTATCCTGCCTGAGACACGTGGTACTTACTAAATCTGACATTTTTCATAAATTCTGGGAAATTCCCAGCTGTGGTACTTTTTGAAATATGGCACGCCCCCATCTTCTCATTCCAGAAATCCAATTAAAAATGTAATAGGCCTTTTACTCTATTTTCTCTCTTAATCTACCCTTCATCCCTTCCACTTCATCCTTTGGTCAGTTCACCAGTTCTCTCTTCATCTGTGTGTAACCTAGTGTTTATCCTGTTCACTGAGGTATTTTGCAAACCTGTGTGGTCACTTTTGAATGTCTCTTTCTGTTGCTCAGTGTTTGATTCCATTTTTATTTCCTTAAACATCATTATTTTGTGTTATGTATCTCATAGTGGCAATATTAGAAGCTCAAGAGTGGTAAAATCTACTGCACGGTGTTTCTATTTATTCTCAGTCATACTTGGTTTCCTCATGTATTTGGCAATTTGGGAGTTTATACTAGGCTGACTTAACCAGGGAGCATCCTGACAGGCACGAGACAGGCACGAGACAATGTTTTTCTCTAGAGCAAATTTACTTCTTCCTGTACTGAGGATTGTCATCATTTGGGGCCACTTAATTTCTTTAGATTTCCCCTTACTCTGTATGTGGGTAGAATAGGTCCCGTTCCAGGATCCTGTCATACTGAAGAGATTTTTTTTCTACCCAGAGCTGAGATGGATGTAGGTTAGCCTTCTGTCTCCCCATAAGGGCAGGTGTAATTTTCTACCCACCTTCTGACAGAGGTGGCCCCCTCTATGCAAGGTCTCAATTGAGCTGCCCATGTTGCACAGACTCAAGGTCTGGTCTCTCGCTTCTCTTTTTTGTTGGAATATTAACATCACAGAGTATTGATAACACAGAGCATTGATATCAGCATGTGACCCCGAGGCAGCCTAAAGTTCCATGTTTCTATCCATTCTGCCGTCAGTAACTCGTTCAGTTTTTGCTGTTAAGGGGCAAGGCTGGTGGGTAGGGGGTGCAGATAGAGTTGGGGATATGCTTAGACATTTGCCCCAATTTCTTACCACCTCAGCAATGCATTTAAATGTCTGTTTCTTGTGATTTAACTGGCCTCTGGAAGTGCTGCTGCAGGATACCTTTTGAGAAATCTCATCTGCTCATCTGTCAAGAGCAGGAAATCAAAGTCTCAGTAGGGTTTTCCCCCTCAACCAGAAACCATACAAAAGTTGACCCACAAAACTTTAGGCCCTTGCTCAGCAGGAGACTCAGCTCAGATTTCCCCTCTTCCCATGACGAACTCCCCGTGGGGTCTTCGCGGGTCATTTCTCAAAAAGGGCCTCTGTTCAGTGCTGCTTCAACCCCGTGATGGTTCCAGAACCTGAGAGGTTCTGAGCACAAACTCTGGAACAGGTGCCTTGGTGCGAGCCTCAGCTCTGCCACGTGTGGTGGTGGGACCCTGGCCAAGGTACTTCAACTCTGAGTTTACCCATCTGTAAAATGGGGCTAATAATAAGATCATACAGCCTACCAGCTCGTGCCGGGAGAAACTGCACAAAATACCGTCCTTCATCAGGGATTCGAGAGTTCAAGGAACACATGATCTGATTCCTGATAAACTCTGTCCTCAATACATCTGCATAAAACCATGGACTGAATGTATTTACATTTCAACACATCCATCCCGCTTGACAGAAAGAGAGGCAAACAGAAATCAGACATACCAGGGAATTCCCTGGCGGTCTGGTGGTTAGGACTCCACGCTTTCACTGCTGGGGACCCGGCTTCAATCCCTAGTCAGGGAACTAGGATCCTGCAAGCCCTGAGGTGTAGCAAAAAAAAAAAAAAAAAAAAGGAAAGAAATTGGCCCTAGGACTTGGGGACCCCCAGACAGCTCTTCCTGGGGCCTCAGGAAAGGACTACAATGTGCAGGGCTAGGGGCTCCTGGAATCTTACACAACCAGTGGGGAAACTAAGTAAGGCCAGCCTCCCTGATTTCACAGACGGGGAAACTGAGGCCCAAGAAGGTTGATCAGCTTGTTCAAGGCCACTCAGTCAGTGCAGAGCTGGGACTGGGAGGGGGTCCCTGAGCCACCCTCAGGTCTCCGCACAGCAGGGTCTCACCCTGTCCTTCTCCTCCTTTGTTCACTAGACATACTTAACCCATTTGGTGAGAAAAATAACTTGATATATTTCTATACAATTTGTTCTAACTTTATACACCTCTGTGTATTTTTATATTATAACCATATTCCAAAATTAGTATGTTTTCACTGGAGTATTTCCTATTTCCATGTAAACACTAACTATGCCTATGCTTGTTGAATTTAGGATTTCTCTAGTTGCAATTTCTATAAAGCCACTTGAGCAAAAAAGGCAATGTATTGCCTTCCATGACTGGAGAACTGAAGACGGAAATGCCAGCTTCAGGCAGGGATGGATCCAGGTGTCAAAGGATGTCCTTAGGGAGTCGTCCCTTTCTGCGGCTTGGATGAGCTGTCCTCAGTGTGGCTTCACCTGCAGGACGGCACTCTCTCCTCAAGGCCCCGACCAACCTACAAGGTCACAGCTCCAAGTCCAGAAGCCAGAAAAGTCTCCTCCTTCCCAAGTTTCATCTCAGTTTCTGGGGCAGGGATGCTGCTTGGTGAGGGGTGTCAAGTGCCACTCCTGGGTGCTGAGGAGCTGTCCCCCTATGATACCACACGGCTGGTTGACAGGGCATGTTTCCTGAAGGAAAACCCAGTGTGGCCATGGAAAGAAACATGAGCAGACGTGGGACAGGCGAACACGGTCGGTCGTTCAGGAAACCCGCCGCCTTAGCCCGGGGGCGGCCATGCACTCTGTCACCACTCGATCCCAGGCTCGCCGGTTGCTTCCAGGGAGGAACCAGATGCACTGGGCTCAAATCCCGTACCTGCCCCACTCTAGCTGTGACCTCAGGCAAGTGCCTTAGCCTTACTTTGCCCCAGTTTCCGCATGTGTAACATGGGGACACCACAGTGCTTGCTCATGGGGGCACGGGGAGGGTCAGACAAGCTGGTAACACAAGCACATTCTATCAGCCCCGGCACGGATTCAGCGCCCAATGTGTGTCGGCTGGTATTATTCATTATTAGAACCAGCATTGCTAAGAAAATAACTTAGTTTAGAAAACTACTTCCACCTTGTCTGGAGCATTTCCCTGGCACACATTCTGCACGTGGAATTGCCGAGGCAGAGGCCGCCTGCGTTCACAGCCCTCGTTACTTGTTGCCAGGCTGCTCTCAACAGCTCTGAGCTGCTTGACAGGGTCGCAGGCGGGCGGCCCTGTGCTCGGGACCCACGTGATCCCCGGCCTCTGGCCCTGTCTAGGATAACCTTCCTTTAAGAGCAAAACAAAACAGGGCTTCCCTGGTGGCGCAGTGGTTGAGTCCGCCTGCCGATGCAGGGAACACGGGTTCGTGCCCCAGTCTGGGAAGATCCCACATGCCCCAGAGCGGCTAGGCCCGTGAGCCATGGCGGCTAAGCCTGTGCGTCCAGAGGAGGCCCGCGTACCGCAAAAAGAAAACAAAACAAAAAAGAGCAAAACAAGACAGCCTGAGCACACACCCGGCAGAGGGAGGGCCGCCTGGGGTGCAGGCTGTCCCCCCGTTCCTCCGTCGCCCGCCACCCCCAAGCTGCTGCCGTGCCCTTTCCTACACCCCCTTCCTGCTGCCGTTCCCTGGGCCGCACCCCGCCGGACACCTGTGCCCTTTCCCTCTCCCAGACTCCTGCCGCCTTCCTTACACTGAACAACACAAGTCTCTTCCCTCTTTTCTTTTTTCTTTTTTTAAACAACCTCCATCCAAACTAGGCTCTGGAGCCTACATCCGCATCACCAAAGAGAACTTCTGGATGTGAAAAGGCCCCGCGGTCCTAAGAAAAACGGAGCCAGGGCTTTAGGACGTTTAGGGAGCACCTGCTGGACAGGCGCTGCTCGGACCCGACTTTCCTGGAGCAAACAGCCTGGTGAGGGAGACACAGGGAACAGCGAGAAGGCCCTCGTTGTTTCCCGTAGAGATAGAAGGCCACAGAGATGTTTTTAAAGCCGTGAGGAAGTCAGGCACAGGACAGGGCGTCCGACCCCATCCAAGGGGTGGTGGAGGCTCCCTTAACCAGGTGCCGTGGAAGGTGGGTGCAGAGGGTGTTGACAGGTGGGGCACACCTGAGAGGCAGCGGCCTGCACGGAGGCCCTGCAGCAGGACGGGCGTGGGTCCCCGGCCGGCTGCGGAGACACGGGGGCAGGGCCGTGGACCAGCCAAGGATGCTGGCCGTTTCCCAAGGGCACGAGAGACCCGGGAAGAACCAGTAAGCCTGGAGTGGTGAGGGTGTGCGCGCACACGTGGTTAAAGGCTACTCTAAGCGTTTTGTAGAAAATGGTTTGTAATGGGAAGAAGTGCAGGAGGGCAAGTGACTTGGGAGGTTGATGCAATAATCCAGACAAGACTAGGCGGCACCTTGGACCAGCATGGTGGAAGTGGGGATGCAAACAGTGCGCAAGTGCGGCGTACGTGAAGCATACGCCGTTCAGCAAGGCGTGAAGCTTGGCTGGATGCGAGTCAAGGTGGGACCCAGGTTCGGGCCTGAGCATCCGATGACCATTGTTGCCACTGAGACGAGGGACAGTGACGGAGGCTGGGATGGGGAAGGAGCCCCGCTGACGACAGGCTGGGCAGAGACAACACAACACAGGTGGCCGACCCTGGACCCCGGTGGTGACCTCCTTGCTTGCCCGGACCCTGCTCCCGGGCCAGGGGGGAAACAAGGGCAGCGAGGACCTGGGCAGAACGGGGAGCGTGATGAGCAGCTGTGAACGGAGGAGCTGTACGGAGACACCGAGGGTGACGGAGACACCGAGGGTGACGACGCCCGGGAGGAGCCCAGCCGAGAAACTCATCTCCTGGGCAGCAGTCGGCTGACGCCCCTGGAAAGAAGGCTGGCTCCCCAGCACCACTGCAGAGTTCACCTCCACACGTCAGGCTAACTGGCTTCTCAGTGATGGCACGTGCGGCCGCCTCTGCAAACATACACAGTGGTGCTCGCAACGCTGAGAAGCCTCTGCAGAGAAATGCCCCGAACCCACTGACCTCAAAAGGAGGGGCAAGAAAGAGAAAGGCTTCAGGGTGAAGAGAGAAATACAAAGGCATGTGTGACTGGTTTCCCTCCGGACACGACAGTGGGGTCATCCACGCACTTTCTATCTAATCTGGCACGACTACCGCGGAGATCTTAACGGAGGTGGCTCTGCAGTTATCTGAAGAGGGAATCTGTGGATCCTGCATGAATTCTTTCAGATGAAGATGAAATTAGAAGCTAGAACTTGGATACTTAAGGGGAGGATGAGGCTCAGGAGAGGCGCAAGCTCCCCAGGAAGTGGTCTCTCAAGAAAAGCAGCTGGACCGTCCTGGGCAAGCCATGATTCTGAGGATGGTCCACTGGTGCTGAATGGGAAGAGAAAACCTCTGAGGAGTGTGTTCAAAGTGCGGGCCAACTAGGAAGCTCCTTTCCTTGGACAGACACCCAGATGTGACCTGCGTCCTAAGGAACACAGAGGAAGCTGATGGTTAGATTCAAACCCTCGATGAGTAGGAGGTTTGGTGGCTGTCATCTACCTGTCCCAGCAGGGATGGGACAACAGATGACCAGGCTGAGGACACTGCAAGAGAATGGAAGGCTTTCTCCAGTGTCCCGAGGCATTCACTGTTGAATTCCCATCTTTGCTTCAAAGCGCAGGGCCCAGTATGTAAGGGCTTTCCTGAGCATCCCAGCACGTATGGGATGAAGAAGGCTCAAGAGGCTGCAACAAACATGGCATTTAAAGGACCTGTACACCAGACGCATGTGGAAGAACAGAGGGTTTTTTTTCTTTTTGTGGTACGCGGGCCTCTCACCGCTGTGGCCCCTCCCGTGGCAGAGCACAGGCTCCGGACACACAGGCTCAGCGGCCATGGCTCACGGGCCCAGCCGCTCCGCGGCATGTGGGATCTTCCCGGACCGGGGCACGAACCCGTGTCCCCTGCATCGGCAGGCGGACTCTCAACCACTGCGCCACCAGGGAAGCCCAGAGATTTTGAAGAAGATGCTTCTGAAAAAGAACAGGGCCCAAGAGAGAGTCTGAAGAAGGCAGTTCCAAAAGTCTGAAGAGAATGGTCTCGAGGGAACCTAAAAAGAAGAGTCTCAGAAAAGATTATGAAAGAAGTCTGGAGGTGACCCTGAGAAGGAATCTGAGGAGGACGGCCCCAAAAAGGGTCTGAGGAAGATGGAAGAAAGAGAATCTGAGGAGTGTTCTGAAAAAGTTTGAAGAAAATGGCGTCAAAAAGGAGTCAGAAAGAAATGACCCTGAAAGATCAGATGCTGATTTGAGGGTAACAGCTCTGAGTGAGGGAAGGTTCAGATGAAAGGAAGAAGATGCACATGAAATACTATCTGGTGGCGACTTACCTGGGGGCACAGTGGACACGACTCCGTGCTCCCAAAGCAGGGAGCCCAGGTTCGATCCCTGGTCAGGGAACTAGATCCCACACGCCGCAACTAAGTGTTCGCAGGTCACAACTAAGGAGCCTGCAAGATGCAACTAAGACCTGGTGCAACCAAAAATAAATAAGTAAATATTAAAAACAAAACAAAACAAAAAGAAATACTATCTGGTGATGCATCAGGTGAAAAAGAGGAGAAAGAAAATGAGGGTGGAAAAGGGTCTGAAGATGCTGGGGGGTGGAGGGGTGGGGGAGGGGGGAGGAAGGTGAAAGGTGTGTGACGAGGGGGATCCAGCGGGAAGCTGGGACAGTCTGATGGCGGCGGGGCTGGGATACTGAGCAGAAGGGCCCTGACCCCAGGCAGCTGCTCTTTCCTGGGCAGTGACGATGACCATGACGATGGGGGGAGGGGGTGGGGGGAAGGGATCTAATTCCTCAAACCCGCTTTGGGGGAGACACTCCACCTACACATGCCCACACCTTGAGGTCACTGTCAGTCGTGTTGCCCGAGCTCGCAAACACTGACAGGATGCCTTCTCACTACTGCTTGGAAAGCTCGTTGTAACGGGCACGCAGGGATTGTAAAAATACGTTAAGTGGCTGCTCAATTAAAACTTCACAGTCATGATGCAAGTAAAAAAAAAAAAAAAAAAAAAGATGGAAGAAGTAAGTCCAAACAGAGCATTCAAACACGAGCTGTGAACAGACTTTCCTATGCAAACAGAAATGCAAGGTGAGTTATGGAATACAACAAAACAAAACCTAACACACCCAGTTCCAAGCCAGGAGAACTACAGAAAAACACCACTACCCACGAAGACTGAAGACAGGGAGATGGAAAAATATTAGAAATGAAAAGAAAGCCTGAGAGAATACGGACATCTGTCAGGAGAGAATCCGGGACGACCAGCGGGGGACGGGAGCCGCGAGTCGGCCTACACGACCCTGGAGACACAGTCACATCACCCCACACACCTGCTGCTCTGTCGTGCCGTCATTTATTACACACACCAGCACCTCCCAGCATGGCCCCGAGGTCACTGCCCGAAATACCAGGGGGGCGAGCAGGGGATGGGCTCCTCCTTCCAGATGGTCTTCAGCCTCTGTGCCCAGGAGGCTACCATCTCCCTTCTTTCTTCTTCTGATGCAAATTCAGGAGCAAAACTGATATGAGGGGCAAGGACCTTAAATCCACAGAAGTGCAGCGTGCCGTGCTACAGCCGCAAAGAAAGGAGAGCAGTGAGAAGCCGCCCTGCACATGCCATCCGTTCAGTCACCAAAGGGGACAGAATACCTTTCATGCTACCAGTTAACCGAAAACAACGGAACTGCCCCAGAACCTCAGGACACGGCCGCTACCAGGGAGGTGAAGAGGGCTGGGCAGCGGCCAAGTTCCAAATTCTACTCTGGTAACTGACATGAACCTTTAATCTCTGCTGTTGAGTCAGATACCGAAGTTTACGGTTTTGACTGGTTAGGCAAATTATGGCAAGTCGTGCGATGGAATATTCTAGAATGAGGTTATTAGAGCTACAATGTGCTACCATGGAAGGTTGTTCAAGATATGCATTAAATGTAAACAGCAAGAAGAAACGTGAAGCGGTGTTTGTGGCACACCGTTTATGTAAAAAGATAAACATGATAAGCCTAATCATTAAAAGTATATATTTAAAAATATATATGGGCTGCAAAGAAATACATCAAATCATGGAAAGTGATTATTTTTAAGGGAGGAATTAAGGGGACTATTTTTATATTTTATAATCTCATTTTTTTCTATGATATGTACTTCTGCAAACTGAAAAAAAGGTGAAGATTTTTTAAAAGCAAGAATTTAGGCCTGGCTAATGGCACCTAAGAGGCCCCTCGGCCTCTGCAGAGGAAGTTTGGGCTTCTACAGCTGAGCATCACTACATGGAACGACTATCCTGTCTCCTTTCAGAGATCGTTTTTCTAGAAATATCACTGTCCTCCGTCTGCACTCCTTCCCTAAACCCACACCCTGTCCAGGCCTGCCCCATCAGGTGGGTGGGAGGCCGGGACCCACACCACCGCCTGCATTTTTAAAGCTCACAAACCCTTAACTACGTGACCTCTTCCGAGCTCAACACACCCCCCTAACAACCGAGATGGGCAGCCTCCATGCAGGCCGCCGGGTCTCCCAGGAGTTCCCTACAGGACACGGGGGCCATCCCAGGGCCCCCAGTTCCCTTCCTCAGCTCTGCCCTCACCAGGGCACTTCCGCCGACCGCCGTCCTCGCCAACCCCGGGCCCAGGGCACAGAGGCAGCTCGGCGTCCACCTGGGAGCGCAGGCCGGAGCCGAGTCCCGGGCTCCTGGAGCGGGGGTGGGGCTGGGGAGGCGCCCAGTCGCTGGCTCCATGGACACGTGCCCACTCCCAAGGCTGCTGGATGCGGGCCGGGGAGCCTTTGGCCAGGGTTCCAGGCGGTGCTGCCGCAGGAAGCAGAGCCAGAGTGTGGATGGCTCCACCCTCCCGAATCGTGACACACACGGGCCACCGTGGGGCTCCTGTGTACCCCAGAGCACACCAGCCAACTAGGTTTGGCCTGGCCTCTGCCCAAACGATGGCAGAAGCTATCCTGATAACACACGTTTTCCTCATTGGCCAGCCTTTCCAGTGCTACCAAGTAAATCATTAAAGAGGGCAGAGGCTGTCACTTCCTGTACCCAGGGAAGTCAGAATGGTCTGGCCTTCAGGCCTATCTCACACCTCATTTGTACCAGGGGAGCTGTGGGTCAGGGAAGGGTGTGGCGTACCTGGAGGGGCCACAGGAAGTATCGGAAGTCTCCGCTGGCTCCAGTTTTCCTGTACATGTCAGCCGTGCCGCCCGTGGTTAAGGACAGGATGGCTAGTTTACCCTGCGGAGGACACAGCACACGTGCTGGTGGGACCCCAGAGGACAGGGTAGGAAAGGCCACTGTGACTCCAGCCCAGAGGTTTATAATGACCGGGAGGGAAAACCCGAGGCCAGCTCCCCTGCACCCTTCCCTGATGGAAAGACACACATTCCCATCTCCACCCAGCCCAGCTGCAGGTGACAGCTACATCGAATGGAGAGAGCAGGGGACAACCAGAGGAATGGACGGGGCGCACACAGAGCTGACAGGCCCCGGTGCTGGTGGAGAGCGGGCTTCAGGGACACAGGGGAGGAGCGGGTGAGGCTGAGGCCAGACCTCGGAGCGGCTGGGAGGGCAAATGGCACCGCCCGCAGTGCCCGGCTCCTGGGGCCACTCAGCAAAGGGTGGCATCTTTTCACGGTCCAAGACGGATCTCATGACTCAGTGTTTTCTTTATATGCACTTATCTTCTGAGGATCTCAGAGTTGAAAATGTCATTTGTTTTAGTGGGAAATGCATAGCTACCAGGTCCTGTGCATCTGCCTGGTTCCCCACCACCTCTTCCCTGGGAGCGAGGCGTTATCCTGTTTTCCAGGTGGTTACCGTGACGCTCAGAGGTGAACAGGTGCGTGGCCAGTGATGAGCCCGCATCGTGGAGCAGGTGGCCCTCGGCAGCCGTCCCCAGGCCAGCCCAGGCCTCCCTGGCTGAGCACGCAGACAGACGTGGACGCTCTGTGTCCCTTACTCGAAGAAAAGCCCATGACCTTGGGAGCGACGCTTTCTCCCCCATGTAACCACACGGGGCCTTACAAACAGTTGGCGCTCAGTGTTTGGTTAAAAAATGCAAACTAGGAGTGACTTGCTGAGACGCCCCCTCCATCCCCGATGGACGCCGCCCCTCATCCGGCCATACCTTGAGGAGGCTGTCGTCGTAGAATCCCGGGATGTCGAAGGCAAAGCCCTGGCACAGCACCCTGTCCATCCAGCCCTTCAGGATGGCCGGCACGCTGAACCAGTACAGCGGGAACTGCAGGTGGAACAGGCAGGGAGCGCTGGGTCACTTCCGCGTTCCTCTGCCTGGGTGTTTGGGGGCGCCTCCTCCCCGGGCCCGGGCAGGCAGGTGTCACCAACGTGATGGGGAGGCTTCTCCTCCCTCTCTGAGGCACACGGTGTGGCGGTGACGGCCGGAGGGGCGGGCAGAGCCGACCGTCCTGGTCGCTGTCACAGGTGGCTCTGCGCCCCCCGGGACGGTCCCCGACTGCTTGCCCGACTGAGTGGGCCGGGAGGTGCTGACCCCCAGCCACGGGGCCAGAGGGAGGGTGTGGGAAAGAGTTTGCCCGTTTCCCCACCTGGGGGTGAGACACGGCATCTGGGAGTCGGGCTGGGGGTAGGTTCTGAGAAGTCTGATCCTCAGAGTCCACACACCAGCAGCACGGTCTCCCTGGAGTCCACTCCGGTCCCCACAGAAGCCCTAACACCATATCCAACAATATCATCAATGAAAAGAGATGAACACATGCAATAACCTGTTACCAAAGCTAGAAGGAAGCCCGTGTTTCACTATAAATCTAACTCAGGACTTGGCACTGAAATCCCAGCTCCACAACCTACTGCTGTGTGACGGTGGCAAGTTACTTAACCTCTCTGGGCCTCCTTAGCCTGATTTGCAAATCACTCACAGCACTGTGGTGAGGGGTCAATGACACATCACGGTGCCCAGAACAGGGTGAATGCTCAGTGAGTGCTGAGCTATGGTCATAGTAGCAGTGGTCGCGGTGAATGACATTTGTATTAGTGTTGAACAAAAAAAAAAACAACAACATACATGCAGAGGCTCTGGGCAGAGTACAGGGAAAAGGGGCGGGGGTGGGGAGAAGACTGATGAGAAGAGGCAGGAATAAAGACAGAACTCTCACAGAAGGAACAGGCCTTGCCTGGTGTTCACCTTCCAGTCCCGGGGGAGGAGGGAGCCTCGGGCTCCGTGTGCTCAGCCAGGAGCCCGCAGCGGAGGGGAGACAGCTGCGGGGGGTTCTGCTCGGACCAGGGGCCGGACTGCTGGGCATCGGCACACGGCTGCACGGTCCTGCGTGCCTACCAGCGTGCCGGTGGTGAGCCGCGGGCACTCAGGCGTGAGGAGGATGGAAGAAGGGCGCACTGGGACCACACCCAGAGTCAAGGGCGCGGGCTCCACATGCACAGGCGTAGTCTACGGGGCGTTTCCGCGCTGTGTCTGGGAACTGGCTCTGCGCCCACCGCAAGGGTGGTCCTGTTCCCCCGCCCACGCCCCGCCCCTCAGCAGGTTGCAAAACAGAGATGCTGTGGACCCAGGAGATCCCTTCCTGGGAGGCTGGATCTAGTGACGCGGGGCAGAGGCAGAGCAGCTGCCGTGGGGAGCGGAGCAGACACCCCACGCCCCGTGCCACTGCCCGGAAGCCTGCCACGGCCTGTCCTCGGGTTCCTGGGGCCCAAGCGATCAGGGCCCCTACGATAAATCCCCTTCTCTCCTGGCCTGCCTTGGACTTCTCTCCACCCAACGACTCCCCAAAAGCACATTTACTCTGCTGCCATGATGCCCGCCTGGCTGGCCGTGGACGTAGCGTCCTGGGCAGCTCTCGTGTAGTGAAGGCTGCCAGGGAGAAAGGTGAGTGAGCACCAGGTGAGGGTAGGGGGGTGAGGCCACCCACGGGGCTTGACGAGCAGGATACGTAAGGCACCAGTTGCATCTGGCCTAAATTGCTCTGATAAACACCCACGCAGACGAATCTGGTTTCTGTGCAGCCCCGCACCTCCCGGGCTAGGGATCAGAGAACGCAGGCAGCACCTCCTGCAGGGTCAGCCGTTTCAGGACCACAGGCTAAAGGGAAACCCCTGCTGTTTACTTGGGGGTCAGGATCTGAACGGGGGGTATGGGCTCCCTGGGTCTCCGGACCCAACCAAACCAAAGTTAAGTGCACAGATCGTAGCACCACCGCCCAGAGCGTGAACTCAGTATTGGGAAAGACTCTGCACACAGGACAAACCAAATCCGTTACCACAATCTGAGGGGAACTGAACCTGAAACATCACTAGGTCGGCCTCCTGGACCTTCTTCTGCTCGGCGATTATGTCGCTGGTCAGAGACCTCTTCTTGCAGGCCTCGTACGCTTCCACGCTGTAGCTGAAGGACTCGGGGCGGGAGAGGGCGCCTGGAAGAACAGGACAGGGGTTTCCACCCAGGGGGCAGCCGCGGCCCGTGCCGCCAATCCCACCAGCGCCACTGCTGCCTGGACCCCCGGCAGGTCACCGGGCAGTCACGGAGACCTGAGCACGCGCCAGGCCCTGGGGTCAGACTGTGGACGCAAAGAGAGCAAGCTACGTCCTTACCTTCTCCTAAGGGACTCAAAGTCCAGCAGGAGACATGGATGAGCAACCACACGGTAACACACAGAACACAACCACTCAGCCTGCTAGGTGTAACGTTAAGGCAGACGGGCCTCACTCTGTGCGTGTGACAAGCGCTGCAGCCAGCTCTGCGGGGGCGGGTCAGGAGCGCACCCTGGGGATGAGTCGGTGAACGGGGTTCTGAGGACGGAGTAGCAGTTTCGGGCAGCCAGGAGAAGCAGGGGACCTTCTGGGCAGAAGACGCAGACGGGAAAACCTGGCCAGCCCAGGAGTGGGCCACCGGGAGCACAGCCGAGAACCTGCGGTGAGAGGCCGGGAGGCCCGCCAGTGATGTGACTGCAGGAATGGACCAGGGCTTGTGAGCCCGGCCGAGGGGCTTAAGCTTCTCCTGCACACAGGGGGCGGCTCCCCATGTATATAGGGAACGCTCCAATTCAGCCCGGGAAAAGCTCACTGTGGCCTCAGCGAATCAGGACAAGGCCTGGTAGGGGAGGGGCTCAGGCAGCAGCAGCGGGGGGGAAGGGGTCAGGCTGGAACCTGCAGCACCTAACCCTAACCCCTGACCCTGACCCCGACCCTAACCCCTAACCCTAACCCTCTAACCCTAACCCTAACCCTCGACAACTAGGCTGAAAGCCAAGTTAACACTTGATCTAGGCCTTCAGTGGTTCTCCTCAAGCAGCGTGATTCACCCAACCGCACTGATCAGTGCTAACAATAGTCACCAGTGGTTGAGGATCCCCACGCACCACGCTATGCTCTGCAGCATCACCTTTCTATGTTCGTAACAACCCGACAGGCTGGGTAATTCCCAACCGACCAGAGAGGAGATGGAGGCTGAGGGCCGAGCTCAAGGCCACGGGTCCCACATGGCAGCAGAGGGGACGGCGGGAGGCCCAGGTGCGGCCCCTGCAGCACGCGGCCTGCAGAGGAGCCCAAGGAGAGGCCAGCCCTTCAGCAGCCACAGCTGAGAACATGCCAGGGCTCTGCTTCCTCCCTCAGCCTCCCCGGGGTTCATTTTCATTCAAAGCACCTGTTGGGACCCTTCTATGCATGAGGTTCTGTACCGACCAGAGACCCTGAGCAGGAGAGCCTGTGTGTCAGGCAGGCTGCCGCCCACCGGGTGTGGAGCCCACAGAGGACACGGGGTGCTTCTGCTAATGGTAAACGGACACTAAAATGTGCATGGGCCACGAGTATTCTAGATAAATTAAGAAGTAAATATCAAAGCAAAGGTATCCAGATGTCATGGGAAAATGAGAATATTTTTGTAAGTGAGGACATGGAGAGGACTTTCTCAGTAAGACAGGGAGTCCAGAGCCATGGAAACCTACTGACTCACAGCTTGAAACGAAAGCTGGAGACAGAGTAAGCCTAAGTCAACAGGGGAACTCGTAAGTTATAGCAGGTACCATGAAGCGCCATGCACTCATTAAAAAGACTCCCCAAAGCTCTAGTGAATAAAGCAAATCCCCACTTACATCTGTACCTATAGAGTTTCTAAGCTCTACACAGATATGCATTTTGCTGCTATTTGGAGTAAGATCTACAATGACCCACACCACAGAGTTCGGCCTGCTTGTCCCTGGGGGCCATGCAGGACCAGGAGGGCATGTGAAGGGGCTGTGGTCTTCACCCTCTGCCCACCTGTTTACCACATTTAAGATACTTTATACAAAGAGCCTGTGTCACTTGATTCACTGAAAACCAGGGGCTCCTCCACATAATACTCCCTATCTCCCCAGTCCCTGCTTTGCTGTTCGCTCAGTGAAAAGAATTGTTTGGTTTATTAAAAGGGAATAGACAGGGACCTCCCCGGTGGTCCAGTGGGTAAGACTCCATGCTTCCAATGCAGGGAGCCTGGGTTTGATCCCTGATCGGGGAATTAGATCCCACATGCTGCAACTAGGACCCCGCGCAGCCAAAATAAATAAATAAATACATATTGTTTTTTTAAAAAAAGGGAAGGGCTCCCCTGGTGGCGCAGTGGTTGAGAATCTGCCTGCCAATGCAGGGGACACAGGTTCGAGCCCTGGTCCGGGAAGATCCCAAATGCCACGGAGCAAGTAAGCCCGTGCTCCACAACTACTGATCCTGTGCTCTAGAGCCTGTGAGCCACAACTACCGAGCCTGCACACTGCAACTACAGAAGCCTACATGCCTAGAGCCCATACTCTGCAACAAGAGAAGCCACCGCAATGAGAAGCCCGCACACCGCAACCAAGAGTAGCCCCTGCTTGCTGCAACTAGAGAAAGCCCGTGCGCAGCAACAAAGACCCAACGCAGCCAAAAAAATAAATCAATAAATTTTTTTAAAAAAGAAGGGAAGACAAGAAAAGACAAGGATGTCAGCTATTACCATCAGCACTAAATACTAAACCTGGGGATCTTGTTAACCCAATTGCAAACAGAAGGAAATTAAAGGTAATTAATTTAAAATTAAAATTCCTAGAAAACCAAAGGTGAAATTATCATTATTTGCAGATGATCTGACTGTATATCAGGAAAGCCCCAGAGAATCAGCTGAAAACTACAAACAGTAAGAAAATTAGTAGCAGCCACATACACGCACACACAGATGAGTCCTCTTCATATAGGGCAGGGGCCCCCAACCCCCTGGCTGTGGACTGGTACCGGTCCTCGGCCTGTTAGTAACTGGGCTGCACAGCAGGAGGTGAGCGGCGGGCAAGGGAGAGAAGCTTCATCTGCATTTACAGCCGCTCCCCATCGCTCGCATCACCGCCTGAACCATCCCTCGCCCCAGTGCATGGAAACACTGTCTTCCACGAGACCCATCCCTGGTGCCATAAAGGTTGGGGACGGCTGACACAGAGGAACAAAACCCAGTTAGTAAGAATTATGTGAGACCTGCATGAAGAAAACTCGGAAACAGACCTGGAAGGTTGTGAGAGCACGTGAGCAAATGAACCATGCCTGTCACTGGGACAGAAAGAACTTCACGAGGCTGAGTCATCTGTAAACTTAATGGGACCTCAATAAAAAGATCATCTGTTAGTGTCCGTCATCGGATGAGTGGATGAAGAAGATGTGGCACATATATACAGTGGAATATTACTCAGCCATAAAAAGAAAAGAGATTGAGTTATTTGTAGTGAGGTGGATGGATCTAGAGTCTGTCATACAGAGTGAAGTAAGTCAGAAAGAGAAAAACAAATACCGTATGCTAACACATATATATGGAATCTAAGAAAAAAAGAAAAAAAAAGGTCATGAAGTACTTAGGGGTAAGACGGGAATAAAGACACAGACCTACTAGAGAATGGACTTGAGGATATGGGGAGGGGGAAGGGTAAGCTGTGACAAAGTGAGAGAGTGGCATGGACATATGTACACTACCAAACATAAAATAGATAGCTAGTGGGAAGCAGCTGCATGGCACAGGGAGATCAGCTGGGTGCTTTGTGACCACCTAGAGGGGTGGGATAGGGAGGGTGGAAGGGAGATGCAAGAGGGAAGAGATATGGGAACATATGTATATGTATAACTGATTCCCTTTGTTATAAAGCAGAAACTAATACACCATTGTAAAGCAATTATACTCCAATAAAGATGTTAAAAAAATATCATCTGTTACCTTTTGAATCTTTCCAGCCAAAGGTTGGCACTTGCCATCTGCCTCTACAAGGATTAAGTCACAAACTGCTGTGACCACGAACCTTCAACATGCCCTGAAAGGAGTTCAGGGTGGAGATCAGGAATGAGGCCCTCTGTGCTCCCGGAAAAACTGGCAGAACAGGCCTTCAGAGAGTTAGATCTTTCCAGGAGAAGAGTTTATGAGCCCAATTCTTGCATCTCTTTGTATCTAGAAAAGCACTAACATCACTAACGGAGACGTGTGCTCCTCGTAACCGCAGCAACCTTCTGCCAAACTGTGTGCTCAGCTGCACGCACCCCCTTCACCAAAATCACACATATCCTGACTTCTCCCCCACCTCTTGGGAGCAGCTCCTCAGAGCTCTCAGAGAGGCTGTGTCCTGGGCTATAGTCCTCATTTTGCCCCAAATGAAACTTAACTCCCAGCTCTCACACTGTGCATTTTTTTTTCAGTGGACAATCTGGAAAGCTAATTCAAAAGATTTTATGGAAAAGTAAAACTAGTCAGAAAAAAAATAGAAAATAAGACAAATGAGGGTGACCTAACTCTATCAGATATTAAATAAATTATTTGCCAAAATAATTAAAGCCATGTGGTACTGAGTCATGGATAGGAAAACAAAAGCAGAATACAAAGTTTAGAAGAGAATAAAACATATGTGGGAATTCAGATCACAATGAAGGTGGCATTTTAAATTGGGGCAAATAGCTGGATCATGTAATAAATGGTGATGAGAGAGCTGGGTAAGTACTTGGGAAAAACGACCCACACCTCACATCATGCACCAAAGTAAATTCTGAATAGAGAACGTACTTAAATTTAAAGAGTGGAACCTGTCAAATACCAGAAGAAACTATAACACCTTTAAAAAATAAGCTTAGAGTTTACATGACACAAAATACACAGGTCAAAAGCCAACTAAGCAAAAGTAAATGAAATTCTGCATGAAAAAAGCCACCAGAGTAAAGTCAAAACTAAAAAAAAAAAAAGAAATAGGTAAAACTATATTTACAATTCATATACAAAACTGTGTACTCAGGGACCATTTTTCCACCTGTCAGATTGGCAATTATCAAAACATTGGTTAAATGAGGAAATGAGCACTTGCCAACACTGCTGGGGGTAAACCGGTACAGCACCTACAGGAGGCAATTTGATAGTATCTACGGAAATTCAAAACGCACATTCCCTCCGACCAGCAACTCCATTCTAGATATACCTGCACAGATAGGAAAACACGTGTGGCCACGACCGTGTGCTGCAGCTCTGTTATCACAGCAAACGTGAGAAACAACCAAAAGTGCCCATTAGTGGCAGCTACTTAAACCATGGCTCCTCCATACAATGGGGGACTTCGCAGCAGAAAAAAAGAAAGCAACATGCAAAACAACATATGTAACATGTTCCCATTTTTTAAAAAGTGGAGGGATAATGGAGGCTATGCCCTTAATTGCTCTAGGTACATCCAGAGAGAGCGCAGACTCACTCCAGAAAGATGCACAGGTAACGGGTGACACCGGTTTCCTTGGGGGCAGAGGAACCGGGTGGCTGGGGATGGGGGAAAGGACTGGCACTGAGACCTTTTTGACTTGAGGACTCTCCATCATGCGCGACGACAAGCTTTGGTTTCAAACTTTTTAAAATTAAAAACATTACAAAGAAGGCAAAATCCCCCCATCTGATTGAAAAATGGTTAGAGGATCTGAACAGACATCTTTCCGAAGAAAACACACAGACGGCCGACAGGCATGTGAAAAGATGCTCCACATCACTCATCATCAGGGAGGCAAATCAGAACCACAGTGAGCTATCACTTCACACCGGTCAGAATGGCCATCATCAAAAAGACAAGAGACAAGTGCAGGTCCTCACCGTGGAGAAAAGGGGACCCTCATGCACTGTTGTGGGAATGTAAAGTGCAGCCACTACAGAGGACAGTGTGGAGGTTTCCTCCCCAAAATTAAAAATAGAGCTACTATCCAGCAATCCCACTTCTGGGCATTTACCCAAAGAAAAGGAACACAGTAACTCAAAAAGATATCTGCACCCCTATGTTCACTGAAGCATTATTCACAACAGCCAAGATACGAAAACAACCTAAATGCCCATCAACGGATGAAGAAAAGGTGATATATAAACACAATGGAATATCATTCAGCCACAAAGAAAGAAACCTTGCCATTTGCAGCAACATGGATGGACTTGGAGGGTATCATGCTAAGTGAAATAAGTCAGGCAGAAAAAGACAAATACTGTATGATCTCACTTACATGCGGAATCTTAAAAAACAAAACAAAAAAATAACTGAGCTCGTGAATACAGAAAACAGATTGGTGGCTGCCTGGGGCAGGGGCTGGAGAGTGTGTGTAATACAGGTAAAGAGGGCCAGAAGAGCAAACTTTCAGTTGTAAATGACTGAATCACGGGGATGTCACGCACAGCTTGGTGACTACAGGTAGGACTGCTGCACATATGAAAGAGTGGATCTTCAAAGTTCTCATCAAGAGGGGAAAAAAGTGAAACTATGTGTGATGACGAATGCTAACTGGACTTGTCATCATTTTGCAATGTATACCAACATCGCATCCTTATTTTATACACCTGAAATGAATACAACGTTATGTCAATTATACCTCAGTAAAAAGACACACACAAGGAAGAAAGTTTAAAAAACCAGAGCATTTATTCCATGACTCACCAGTGATATCTTTCCTTGTGGCCCTCGGCTCAAAGTCCATGGCATAGAGATCAGATACGGTGACGGTGCAGCCCTGCCGGCTCAGTTCAGCCACCGCCACGTCCTTCAAGGACCCGTTGAAAGACCGGGGCTCTTGGTGCGCGTAGACGATGAGCACTTTCTTACCTAAATCCGGACAAGAAACCATTTCTCTTGAAGAATAATTCCTCTTTGTCAAAATTCAACAAGGACTAAGATGACAATGAAACATATAGGTGCATCACCATGGTTGAAGCTAAGTAAGAAAGACCAATCCTTTTTATGGGTGACAGTTTTAAAACAATGGTCATTTAAAAAAAATCTAACTATGTCATAGTTCATCATTACTTGAGTTTACTAACACACAAATATACGACGAGTCAAGTAACAATTCCTCAAGAGTAACACAACTGAGTTCCTTAAAAGCCCAATCTGGGCTTCCCTGGTGGCGCAGTGGTTGAGTCCACCTGCCGATGCAGGGGACACGGGTTCGTGCCCCGGTCTGGGAGGATCCCATATGCCGCGGAGCGGCTGGGCCCGTGAGCCATGGCCGCTGAGCCTGCGCATCCGGAGCCTGTGCTCCACGACGGGAGGGGCCACAACAGTGAGAGGCCCGCGTACCACAAAAAAAAAAAAAAAAAAAAAAAAAGCCCCATCTGTCCTGGTTATGATCCTCCGTAAGTTTTAGCCGTGTTGCCTAATATTAGGATAAGAAACTACCGTGACTAATCTTTTGTGCTCACCCTTTGTTGGAAGGCGTCAACCACGGACACACAGCCCTGCTTCTTTCCCCTCCATCAAAAGCTGACACTTCAGACATCAAAAACCAGATCCCTAGTCCCATGGGAGAGGCAGGGCCTGCGTCAAGTCCTGCTTTCGGGGGCGAGGCTGAGGGCAAGAGGCTCTAAGAAGACCAGCGTTACAGGGCCCGGCTGTGTCAATACCAACAGCCTCTGAAGCAGTACTTTCCTCGTTCAGAAGATTCTGTGAGGTTAGGTACCGATTTCTTCCAGAAGGCAGCTGTAGGGATTTGTTTAAATCTTCCCTGGGAATGTCTGAGACCAAAATGTTTAAACTCTTGATTTATATTATTCTGGTTAGGCCCTTAAGGAGAAAATATAAACGTCAGTTGGAAGCAAACAGCTCTGGGGCATTCAGCTGGGTGTAAAGGTGGAATCCAACAAGTGAAATTAATGATTAACAGTTTTACTTTAACCTCTCAGACTCATTTGTTATAAGGGAACTCCACTTGGGGGCTTAATAGGAAAAAGGATACACATGAACTGGGGAGCGTGTTGCCTCCCAGGGGATATTTCACGAGGTCTGGAGACGTTTCTGGCTGTCACTTCCAGAGGGAGGCAAGGCTGGCATACAGGAGACAGAGCCCAAGGCTGCTGCTAAACATCCTACAAGTACAGACAGGTCCCACAACACAGGGCTATCTAGCCCCAAAGGTCAGCAGTGCCGAGGCTGACAAACCCTAACGGACGACGCAATGTGTAAAATAACGTGAACGTTTATGTTCTGAAATGAAAGGATTTTCATCTTTTGTTGAAAAAAAAAGATGTCACAGAATGGGATGTGTGTGAGTCATGATGAATCTTTAACCATCGTAACTCTTGGGGCTCATTCACTCAATATCTATTTATTGAGCACCTACTATGTCCTCTGGGTGGTCATCCCAGAGGATGGAGGCAAAGCAAAGACAGGATAAGCATTAGATTTTGATGGGGCTGAAATGGACAGTAAGAAAACACAAAACGAGAGAATTGCAGATACCAGTGCACATTATAAACAAGTTTTATACACTTCAGTGCTGTCGGGAGTTTTTATAACAAGGTATTCAATTTCTAACTCAAATTTTAATTTAAAGAAGCTTAACTCTCCCATGGCTAATAGTCACCTGCCATATTCTAGGAAGATGGGTATTTTCCTCTCTGGATGCTGCCAAGAGGAGGGTCTGTGGTGAACTCTGGGCACAGAAGGACTGCGTGTGGTGGGCCCTGGGCTCTCCGGCGCAATCACTCTCCTCAGTGGCCCCAACAATCTAGAAGAGAAAACAAACACTGAGGGACAGGGGGAGAGTGGTGGGGAGGGTCGAGGTACAGCCACAGACAGGTTCAGGCAGAGGGAAGACGGGGGGTAAGGCAGGCGGTGGGAGGGGCCAGGTGTTCAAGGAAGCCTGCATGATGCACCTGGGGTTAAAACAGAGCCCTGGGTGGTGGGAGATTCGGTCCAAGAGATGGGTGAGTCTGCAGGACAGGGGCAAAGACCTTACCCTGAGCCTAACAGAAAGCCATTGCAGCATGTTATGCAGGAGAGTGAGGGGACCTGGTCACCTCGGACAGGTCATCAGTGTCACTCCAGACTCGGGGGACACCTCATCCTGAGATCCCGAGGGTCAGGGCCCAAAGACATTTGGGTTTGGTTAAAAACCATTTAATTTTAATGCCTACAGCAGGGCATGCATTCCCCTTTGGCTTTGCTGGGCCCAGTTTACCTATTTACATCACCCGCCAGGCCACTGGAGGCCACTGAATTTCTGACTCCCGCTCTGGTCAATTCTCCTAGTTGTACAGAATAAGAAACTGAGGCCCAAGAAGTCGGCTACTAGCCCAACACTTCCCCCACTGACCTTCCCTACCTACACAGCTGCGGTACTTTCCCCTTCCTCGGAAATTATACACTTACCAGGTCAACAGGAAAAAAGAGCCATGTGGTTGTTAAACGCTATATATCACATCAAATGCGCTGATAATTTGAGGTACATTACTTCGTCCTAATCTCCGCGACCGTTCCTCTCTGCCTACACTTGGGGTCTTTCCATCCCCCGCTAGAACTACAAATAGCCATACAGGAAGCATACACTGAGTACACGTTTCTCTTCTCGAATTTCTCTGGCTGAGAATCTCAGGGGCTAAAGTTAAAGAAGCTGAGTTCCAGGGCCTGGTACAGACTAGACGGTACGCGGGGCAGAGGCCGAGCCGGAACTCGGAGGCCCGCGGGCCTAGGCCAGGTCACCGCGACGCCCACTCGCTGACCCCGGGCTGCCCGCTTCCCGTCTGCAACTGGGGTCAGCGCTGCCCGAGTCCAGGGCGGAGGGCAGCGGCTGAGGGCAGCGGCTGAGGGCAGCGAAGGGCCTGCTCACCCTGTGCCCCAGTCTCGTACTTGCAGAAGAGGAGCCTCGGGCACGCGGGGAGTGGGAACCCGCAGAAGTCCTCGCCTTGGAAAGGGTCCCCAAGCCCGCCCCCCAGCGAGCGCACTCACCTCAGCCAGCGCGCGCACGCCCAGGACGAGGGCAGGACGCGGACTTCCTCCGGAAGAACGTCCGACGTCCACGCCACGTTCTGGCCACGCGGGCCACGCACTCGCAGACGTCGGCGGGCGGACGCGCTTTGCGCGGCTGACGCGGGGAGTCCGCCAGCGGGGCCCCGCCCCGAGCGCAGCCCTGGCCACGCCCACCATCGCCCACGAACACCGCCCCGCCTCGTCCTAGACTACGCCCCGCCCTCGAGCGCAGCCCGGCCCCGCTCCCCGCTCCGCCCCGCCCCCAAGCCCGACCAGTCTGGATCTCTCCCCGCACTCGGAGCCCCGCCCCTGCCCTGTCCCCGCCCCCGGGCTCTGCCCAGCGCCAGCCGGGGCCCTCGTGTCCGAGCGGGACCCGGTGGCTCCGCGCGGTGGCGGCTGGAGGGACTGTAGTGCTGGGAAGATGGGGGCGCCCCTGCCGGCGCCTCACGTCTCCTCCACCCCCAGGCGGGTGTCCAGGGTAACGATTGAAGGACGGGGCATAACACTCAACGTTAAAAAGGATGAACTATCGATGCACCCAGCAGCCTGTGCGAGTCTGCAGAGAATTATGCTGAACGAAAAATGCCAATCCCAAAATGGTCCGTCCTGTACGATTCCATTTATGTAACATTTTTGAGATGAGAAATTCTAGAAACGGAGAACAGATAAGTGGTTGCCAGGATTTAGGGGGCGGGTGTGATTATAAGAGGGACCTTGTGGTGATGGCAATGTTTGGTGTGTGACCGCATCCTAGTGGTGACGTTGTACTGTGGTTTGGCCAGATGTTTTTATTGGAGAGGCTGGATAAAGAGCACATAGGATGAAGGTTCAAGGCCAAGGAGATCCCCTAGAAGGCAGAGAGGCCTGTGGATGTGTGGGCGAGGGGTGCTGGTGAGCCGTTTGGGCTAATTTTCTCCTTTTCCCTTTTCCCAGCACTTTCTGGCTTGTAACACCTCATTTGGTAGCCCACCTGCCATTGCGACCCATCCAAGGACCCTCCCCAAACGCTCTGCCTTGATTTCCGGTGTCCTGGGATGGCCATTTAGAGCAGAAGGAAGATTTTCCCCGCTTGTGTAATGTTCCTAATGAAAATAACTGCAGCTGCTGTTTGCACACCAGCGTCAGGGGGTGGTCTGTCTGCAGCTGATGTTTTCCTTGGGTTCAGAAGTGAGGACATGGCCTCGCTGTGACATGCTCTCGTGCCAGCAGGCGACAGGCCACCTTGTCTTGTGAGTCCAGGAGGTCCTGGGGGACGTTTTCATTTTAGAATGACCTTTATCCGAGGGAAAAGTTGTAGAGGCATTTCCGAACGTATTAGAATGTCCTCAAAGATGAAATTTGGTTGTTTTCCCCCCTTTCTTGTGAGACTCACTGAGATGATGTCCTCATATCATCTTTGTGTCACAGAAAGGAAATGAGTGCAACTAAGAAAGGTAGGTGTAGGCGCTCTGAAATAACTGAAGGTAGGCTTCCTTACAAGGAGGGTGAGTGACGCTGTTGTCCCGTGGGAGGGGTGTGTTCACGTCTTTTGTGCTTTGAGGACCTATAAGGAAAACAGCCAGACCTCCGGGTGGTGTGGATCCCGTGGGAGGACCCGGTAACTGTGGAGCAGCAGGTGCTGGAACCAGCCAGGGAGCCGTCCAGTCCTTGGTGTGGGAATGAAAGCGCTGAGCTCTAAGAGAGACCAAGATGCGACATCACCTCTGAAAACCAGCGGGTGCAGGGAGCACCTGGGGCCGCGCTTTGGTTCAAGTCCGCCACGCGACAGCACCATCTTGTGGCCGCGCGAGGAATCACAGGTGTGGATGGAGCGTTGCCGGTGGGCCTTCAGGATGGCGGAAGCGCCTGTGATTGATTCAGTAGGAGCCCGTCCGGCAAAGGGAAATAACAGAACTCCCTGCTAATCTGGCATTTACTGCAAACAAATAAGATGGAACCGCATTTGTATCCTGAGTCCAAGGAGAAGGTGGTGCTCTTAAAACGATATAAATAGGTTTAGCATCAGCAATAAGCATCGCCTCTAGGGGCTCCCCTTGCTGTGAAGAAATGCAGGCACAGGCTTAGGCATCCCAGGCAAGGGGGCAGTTAAGCCAGCTGTATACTTCCTCTTCTCCCCAACTCCCCCTGTTTGTGTTTCAGATGAAAGTTAACATCGAGGGCTACCTTAAGACTAATCAAAGTAGCCTGAACTTTTTCCTAGAGAAGTAGTTACTTTTGGTTTTATTTAATGACTTTTCTTTCCCTCTGCTAACAGCATCCCCCTTTCTTTTTGGAAACAAACTCTTCCCAATAACATAGTTTTTTTTTTTTTTTGTAGTAAAATCTGTATAACATAAGATTTGCCATTTCAACCATTTTAAGTACACAATTCCGTGGCATTAATTACATTCACAATGTTATGCAACATCACTATTTGTATTTCAAAAAATTCTTCATCACCCCAAACAGAAACGCAGTAATCATTAAGCAGTAACTCCCCCCTCCACCCAGGTCCTGGTAACATATAATCTTCTTTCTGTCTCCATGAATTCGCCTATTCTAGATATTTCATACAAGTGGAATCATACAATAGGTGACCTTTTGTGTCTGGCTTACTTCACTTAGCAAAATGTTTTCAAGGTTCATCCATATCGTAACATGTATCAGAGCTTCATTCCTTTCTATGGCTGAATACAATTCCAGTTTATGAATATACCACATTTTGTTTATCCTTTCATATGTTGATGGACACTTGGGTCATTTGGCTATTGCGAATAATGCTGCAATAAATACTGGTGCACAAGTATCTGAGTCCCTTTTAAAAAATCTTCTGGGTGTATACCTAGGAGTGAAATTGCTGGGTCATATGGTAACTGTTTAAGGAACTGCCAAACTGGTTTTCACAGTGGCTCCACCGCTTTACATTCCCACTGTATCCTCCACATTTCTCACCAACATTTGTTATGTTGCTTTTTTGGTTATTATTATAGCGGTCCTAACGTCTGAAGTGGTATCTCATTGTGGTTTTGTTATTCATTTTCCTGATGACTAATGATGTTGAGCATCTTTTCTTGGGCTCATTGGCCATTTGTATACCTTCTTTCGTGAAATGTCTATGCAAGTCCTTTGCCCATTGTTTAATTGGGTCGTTTGTCTGTTTGTTGTTGAATGATAAGAGTTCTTTATACATTCTGGATATTCTGCAATTTAAGTCAATTCTAACACTGTGTACCTGGAGACAGTGTCAGATCCCACAGGTTAAGGGCTCAGTCCCACAAGGCTGCTCCCTGTCCCACAGATGATGGTCACAAGTCCCCAAGTTACCCACTTCTGTAGGATTTGGCTACAAATCAGAGGTTCCCACGACCCCCTCCTCAGGTTTGGTTAATTTGTTGGAGCGCCTCAAAGAATTCAGGGCAACACGAACGTTTACCAGTTTATTAAAAGACAAAGGACACAGATGAACAGCCAGATGAAGAGATGCACAGGGCGAGGTCTGGGAGGGTCCTGAGTGCAGGAGCCTCTGTCCGCTTGGAGATGGGGTGCGTCACCCTCCCTGTGTGGCTGTGCTCACCCACCTGGAAGCTCTCTGAACCTCACACTAGTGGGATTTTACGTACGGAGGCTTCCTCACGTGGGCATGATCCATTATTAATTCCATTTTTCAGATCTTCTCCCTTCTCAAGAGAATGCGGGGTGGTGAGGCGGAAGATCCCAAGCTTCTAATCACGGGTAGGTCTTTCCAGTGAGCAGCCCTCAGCCCGGAGCCCACCCAGAGTCACCTCATTAGAACAGAAGACACTCCTATCACCCAGGAAATTACAAGGGCTCCGGAGCCCTGTGCCAGGAGCCAGTGGCAGACTCCAGTACACATTTTTTTCTATTATCTCACAATATCTATCTGGTATCCTGAGGCCGGGGACCGTGTCTCCTACCACGACGTCACCAGACCCTAGTGTACCTCCTGGTCTGTAGAGCAGGTGCTCAATAAGTTTGTGGAATGAGCGAAACAGTCACAGCACAGCTAGTGTGTCACGGTCGCCATTTCGTGAATGCTAGGTGGTTCGGGTAATAAAGTTACTAAAGGTGATGCGCAAACATCAAGTTCATCAAACCGTAGATGTGACCCCAGGACTTGGCTGTGGTGTTGCTCAGATAGCCCACAGGGGGAGAGCGCCCCAGGGTCCTCGTGCAGGTCTCACGTCGCCTGGGAGGTGGGATGGCCCTGGGAAGAGAGAGGAAGCATGTGTGCTGGTGGCAGTTGGGGTCGGGGAAGGGAAGGTGGCAGAGTGACAGAGGGGCGGATGATGGAGCCCCTCCCTCGACCCTCGGCCTTCCTCCTTCCTGATGAGGGGCTGAGGTTCTCTACCTCAGGCTCATGGGAGTCTAGAATATGCTGGAACCACTTGCTTTGTTTAAAAAGAAGGACAGGGCTTCCCTGGTGGTGCAGTGGTTGAGAGTCCGCCTGCCGATGGAGGGGACACGGGTTTGTGCCCCGGTCCGGGAGGATCCCACATGCCGCTGAGCGGCTGGGCCCGTGAGCCATGGCCGCTGAGCCTGCACATCTGGAGCCTGTGCTCCGCAACGGGAGAGGCCACAGCAGTGAGAGGCCCACATACCAAAAATAAATAAATAGATAGATCGATTAATTAATTTTAAAAAAAGAAGGTCAATGTTCTGACCACCCTCCCCACGCAGGAATAATGAAAATGCATATCTCACGTCCCTTTCGGCTTTTGTCCTGTGACAGCTGTAAAACATTAATGAACGGAAACCTGTTAAACAGAGTCTGGAGACCAGGAGGGGGCGCTCTCACCCCTGCACTGACAGCCCAGCTCAACAGAAGACTCCCATTCTTTCCCGCCAGGACTCAGCCAATGAAAGGCTGGGGCTCTGTTTACTAAGCCCGTCCCCTCCTTTTATTGTCCCGCCTATAAAAGTGTCTCCTTCCTCTGCCGCGGGGGCACTTGCACGTGGCTGCCGTGGTTGAGCCCCTGAATTGCAATTCTCTGCTGATGCTGAATAAACTCATCTTTGCTGGAGAATACCTGGCTATCTATTTGCTTCAGGTCAACGTACCCAAGCCTGCATTTTGGAATCAACCCCCCCTGCCCTTTGTGGGAAACCCAGTGAGTCTTCAAGGGCATCCCACTCCCCGAGCACTAAGCCTGGCCGAGAAGGCACCCTCCTGGGTCTCCAAGGCCACTGCTCTGTAAAGCAGGTCCCATTCCAGCCCCCGTGCCAGGGGGACAGCAGCTGAGGGGTCTTGGTGCTCCCCAGGCAGCACAGACTGGCCGAAAGTGGCCTCGTGACAGCTGAGCCCTGCTCGCCACAGTTTTTATTTGTTTGCTTGTTTAGTTTGAGCAGCTTCGTCGCCACAGGGCCCCATCAGGACTGCTCTGGTCAAGCCACTAGGTCTGCTAATTTGGCATCTGAGGAGGCAGTTCTTGAGTTTCTCATGCAGATTCATCCAGCTCCCTTCAGCAGTGACCTGGGGCCTCAGGCCAAGGCTGCCAGAGTCAGCTGTACCCTCGCATACCCTATCCCAGACAGCAGGTTCTGGTTCATCTCGCTCTGCATTGCATTGTGAAATGGATTGCCCAGGTGATTCCTGACCAGATGAGAAAGTCAGCTTCTCTAGATGAGAAAAAAGAGAGAGAGAAAAAGTGAGAGAGGGAGTGAGCAAGAGAAACCTCTCTTCAGTTACTTAACTATATCTTAAAAAGTTATGATCAGGAATATTAAAAAAACTCAACAAGATTCTCTTAATTTAACTCAGATTTTAAGTGACAGTATAATTGCAAAATAATTGAATAAAATAAAATGACTGAAACCCAGATTCTGAAGAACATCTTCCAGGTTTCAGGTCATTCACAGCATA
Source organism: Mesoplodon densirostris (assembly GCF_025265405.1). Taxonomy (NCBI): domain Eukaryota; kingdom Metazoa; phylum Chordata; class Mammalia; order Artiodactyla; family Ziphiidae; genus Mesoplodon; species Mesoplodon densirostris. The sequence continues at coordinate 2,819,104 of NC_082670.1, read as the reverse complement.
GATGAGCCCCCTCTAAGCCTTAGAGAGCCTCACCTTTGGGCACCTGTCCTTCAGGTGCTGGGTTAACGTGTCAGGCTGGAAAGTGCAAATTTCATCTGAGCCATTAGATGAAAGACCTAAAATAACACAAACACTTATCAAGCTAGAAATAAGCAGCGTTGCTTTGCTTCACTATTGTACTCTTGACAAAACAATCATTTTTCAGTTTAGAGTTTCCTTTAAATCAATTTCCTAAGTTCCTAGTACTTTATGGTTGTTTCTGATTGTCGCTATTCGGAAAGCAAATGACGTGCTCAGCTCTGTTCCGTCCTTAACGCACACACCTTCCTTCCAGCTTACCTGCAGCTCTGGCCAGCATTCTCTCCCTCCCCCAAAGAGCTAGCGGCACACCTCTCCGTGCCCAGATCCCACGCACCCCGGTGTTTGTCCCACTGTCACTGAGGGGACTGCTGACCTACAGCGGGAAGCGGCCTCTTCCCGTCCTCACCCTCTTCTTCCTCCAGGACCAGAGGCTGATGCTACCTACCGGCCCTGCTTCCCACAGTCCAGCTTCTTCCTGTCCTCCCCCTCCGTCTTCCTGGCTGTGGGCCAGTGCAACCCGCGCACGGCTTCCAGCACCTTCATCCCGTACCCGAGTCTGTTCCTACCCGTCTCCTGGACACCTTCATCTAACGCTTTCCATGCACCATGAGCCCCTTCCGACTCAAACCAATTCTTCATCTGACCCTCCCCTCTCCTCCCCTCGTATTCTCTCCGGTAATTACATCACCTTATATGCAATTATCTGAGTTAGAATAGTAAAAGGCACCTGGAACTCCACTCTTTCCCTGGCCCCTCCCCGCAGTCCACCTGGTCGTCAGATCCTGCAATTTCTGCCCCCTCATCAGCCCCGGCCTCACCAGCAGAACCGCCGGTGGGTTGAGGCCCACCTGCCTGTGCTCTGGTCCCTGAGGGCCACTCCTAACTGGCCCTGCTATGCCTTGCTCTGCGTGCAATCCATCCCAAGGGCAGTGCTAGAGTCAGAAAGGCGAAAAGGGAGGGAGGGAAGGAAACGAATGAGTGAATAAAAGAATGAGTCATGTTACTCCTTCAGTTAGAATCCTACAACGGTTCCTCATTGCTTGACAGATAAGACCCCAGTTCCTCAGGATGGCCTCGGGGCTTTTTCCAGTCCAGCCCAGCCCAGCCCGACCCTTTCAACCCTACTTGGCCTCACCTTGGCCACTCCCCGGCCCACACCCTGTACCCCAACCTGAAAGCACCTCCCGGGAGCCCTTTCACACACTCCCGGGAGTGACCCTGCCTGGTCGGTTCCTCTTCCTCTCTCTACCTGGACAATCACCCCTCCCCCAAGACCCAGCTCCCCTGACACCCCCGTGAATCCGTCCCAAGCCCCACAGCATCATCACTGGCTCCGTCCTTCTGTTCCCGTCACGCTGTGTGCGTGCCCATCAGAGCCGCTGCCCACTACACTGAGACACAATCTCTCTTTCCCACCCATCTGAACGGCAAGAAGGGAAAGGACCGTGCTTTATTCCTCAACTCCATTATGACCTGATACAGTACTCAGGACAATAAATGTCTAACACATGGAGTTTGGGGGTTTCCAGCTCTGCTACCTAGTGGGGCTTCAAGGGTATGAAGGTGCTATGAGTCCAAGCATCTGAATGTGAAAGGTAGTTTCCAGTTTGAAAAAAAAAAAGGAAGTCACTGGGGACTTCCCTGGTGGTACAGTGGTTAAGAATCCGCCTGCCAATGCAGGGGACACGGGTTCGAGCCCTGGTCCGGGAAGATCCCACGTGCTGCGAAGCAACTAAGCCCACATGCCACAACTACTGAGCCCATGTGCCACAACTGCTGAAGCTCACGTGCCTAGAGCTCGCGCTCTGCAACAAGAGAAGCCACTGCAGTGAGAAGCCCGCGCACCTCAACAGAGGGTAGCCCCCGCTTGCTGCAACTAGAGAAAGCCCACGTGCAGCAACGAAGACCCAACGCAGCCAAAAAAAAAAGAAAAAAAGGGTATGAAGAGCTCTTAAGTATCGTAGGTTGCTAACAGAACATGCTCCATGTCATTTGGATGACTTCTGTTGTTTGTAGGAAACATGCAGTGTTCACTGTCTCTACGGAAACCGGATAGATGTAGATAGTTGCCTGGAACTTATTTTATGTCCCCGTTTGGAGAGCAGAGGTTCTAGCTAGCCCTGGACCAGTTTCAGAGTTTTGCATTATAGATGTGTGGTAAATATCCATTTAATTAGCTTGGGTTAGTAAGCAATTGACCTAATCATGGATGGTTTAACCCATTAGGGTAAGTTTTTGTTTCTTATCTAAGGCCCCAGTTGACTATTTAGAGATGGCCTTTCTTGGCTCATTCACTGTGGTCTGATTTCTAGTCAATCCAAATCCATCCCTACCATGCACATAAAGTAGAAACGCTCTTTACATTTTGCGAGTCAGTCAATCCACGCAATACTGAAGAATGCACATGGAACGCAATCGTGTTAATGACACAAAGGTCACAGTGAGAGGCCCACAGCTAGGAGAGGACCACCCTCTCCTCCTTTTGTGTTGGAGCTGAAATGTCAGCAGGACAAATGCACTGACTCAGGGAGATGTTTACTGGCTGCTCTGTGGTCGGGTTGTGGGTGAGTTGCTGCGTGTGCTCTAATGTCAAAACTGACTTGTGTTAAATGACCTGGATACGGGTCACAACATGCTTTTTGAGTGTTTTGTCCAATAAATTATTTCCAACATTTGAAAGAAGGATTATTTTCAAAAATAAAACACAATGAAAGAAAACACTGACCTGTAACAATCCCAAATTCATAAATAAAATGAGCTGTGTTTAGAAACCATGATCCAGATTTTGTTCATCTCTGTTTCCAAATGACTGACTGTAAATGCAGACTGCTTGATCCACACCTGAAAGCCTCTGTTTACTTTTATCTTACACTGAGTACTGAAGTCCTTTGAAATGGACTTCAAACCAGTTCCCCATCCAGGGACATTTGGGGAAAGAAAATGCCATTTTATTGCTGAGTGAAGGCCAGATGTTCTGTCAGCGTTGGCAGCAGGGACCAATTAGCTGGGATCAGAAAGAAAACAGCATTCTCTGGAGTCATTTTTGTTGACCTCATTGCTATATCTGAAGTGAATTCTGTAAACATCAGACACCAGTGAATCACCAAGTCCTACTGAGCAATAACTGTGTGCGTCCTTCTGCAAACAGGCTGGGGTGCTCAACTGCCGTAATCCCGTAAGCATTTCCAGTGATACCACATCAAGCCGGTGTTTCATGCCTGGTTAGAGAGAATTGAAACGCAGGCCTTTGTCACACACGACCTGTGATCAGAGTAGTTCTTCAATTGTGTACTCATATCATGTATTTTTAAATATCGGATTACTTTTGAGTTTGATTCTGTTTTTCATTAAAATCCTGTTAAGATATTAAGTTATGAAAATGTGATAAATATGCATTCGACAACTTTATGCTAAGAGAAATCTTTCTAGAAGGATACTGAGCCTAGAATTATTAGCCTACATAATTTGGAAACAGTTCTCCAGACTAATTTGAATCCAGACAGGGTGGTAGAGAATACTGGTCTACAGAACCCCTGCCTAGGTCTCCCTGACAAGTAAACCTATTTTTAGAAAAAGCAAATGAGGTTAGGAATGGCTTGTTCTTTTGTGGAGTCATGCTGGCTTCCTGTGCTTATTTTTTTATTTTCTAGGTATTAACATACTAAAATGTAGGTAGGTTAAGTAATTTACTCTATCAGAGGTATTAGCCAATGCAATCAAACAAGAGAAAACAGTCAGAGACATGAAAATTGGAGGAAGAAATACAACTATCTCTATTTGCAGGTGATATAATATAGCTGTAGGACTCAAGGACTCAAAAGAATCAATTAAAAAAAAACTCATCCAGATAGTAAGAAAATTCAGTAAGGCAGCAAGTTATAAAGTTAACACATAAAAACAATGTTCTCCTATTCAAACAGAAGCCAGTTGTAAAACATAATGGAAGAAACATGCTTACTTATAATATCACCTGAAAGATAAAATAACTAAAGATAAAATAACTAGGAATAAGCTAAATAATAAATGTGTCAATCTTCTATGAAGAAAACTTCAACAGTCCTGAAAAACAAAAAAAAATATTTGAGCAAATAGAAAGATCCAGCATGTTCTTGGCTATGTAGGGGAGCATCAAAATTTTCCTTCTACCTGTCTAGGTTCTTTGGCTGGTCTAATAGTTGAATTGACATAAGATAGATTAACAGAAGAAAGACAAATTTAGTTTCATATATGGAAGTCCCATGAAAATATAAGACCCAAAGACAATCAGGCAGTTGAAGCTTATATGCCATCCTGAGCTAAGGAATGGGGTAGGGCGGGGCTTCATGGGGCGGGGCGCGGGGGCATTCACTGGACAGTAAGGAGAGCAGATGTCTGCCCAGCCGTGCAGGTAAGTCTTTCAGGTGAAAAGTTATCTCTGGTCACAGCTCTCTTTCTGGGCTAGGCCCCCTATCTACATTCTTTTAGGCAGTTAAGAGAGAGGCAAAAGTTTTCCTGAGTCTGCTGGGTCTTGGTTGCCTTCTGCTCAAAATAATCCACATGCCAGAGGGGCACATTTTGGGGTGGCATATTCTGCTCCCCTTCAGAGAGGACAACTAAATCAGGAAGCAATGTTAATTCACCACAGGTAAATTCAATATGATTCTAACAAATATACCAACACTTTTTTTTTTTTTTAGAGTTAGACAAGTTGACTCTCAAGTTCATATGGGGAAATAAAGAAGCAGAGAAAGCCAGGAAAACCCTGAAAGAGAGGAGCGATGAGGAGGACTGCCCCCGCACCAGGTAGTAACTCGTATCATGAAACCTCTGTAGTTGAAAGAGTGACAGATGTGGCTGGATATAACGTTCAGAACCAGGCATATACAGAAACAGGATATGGGTCCAGAAACGTGCATACAGCTATTTGGTGTGTAATAAAGGTGTTCTGTCAAATCATCAGTGAAAATACAGACTTTGTAACAAATGGAGTTGGAACAACTGGAAAGCCATTTGAAAGAGTAAAAATTGGATCTACATTTCCCAAACACCACGATCAACTCTAAATGGATCAGCAGTCTAAATGTAAAAAAAAAAAAAAAAAAAACAGAAAAACAAAAAAACCCACAAACAACAACAAAAAACCATACAAATACTGCAAGAAAACACTGGTGAACTCTATAATCTGGAGAAAGACTTCTAATTGTGATGCAAAAATCTATAGGTCATAAAGGAAAAATCATTAAATTTGACTACATAAAAAAGGTATATGCTAAAATCACCAGAAGCAATGTCAGAAGACAGATGAGAAGCTGGGAGAAAATATGTGTGACATAGCACAAAGACTAATTATGCTAATATATAAAGAGCACTTAAGAACCAAGAAGAAAAAGACCAAACAATTTTTTAAAATGAACAGAAGTCATGGGTCACAGGGTAAAAAATAAATCAGAAAGAGGCAATGGCTTTTAAACATATGAAAAGCATATGATGTTCAACCTCACTCACAATAAAGGAAATGCTAATTAAACCACCTGAGACAATATTTCTCACCTATCAAATTGGTAAAAATCCAAAGATATCCAGGCATCATTGTTAGTCTGTGAAGAAGCAGTCGGATATAGCTGGTGAGAGGAAACAATTCCTAACAATTCCAATTTGACAATAACTAATAAAAGTATATCTGTATTTAACTTCTGATCTAGCAATCCCATTTCTAAGAATCTAGGAATCATACAAAACAATATTCACACCAAGTTCTTGCTACTGAACGTGCGGTCTGTGGACCAGCAGCATCAGCTACCAGAGAGCGTGTTAGAAATGCAGCATCTCAGGATCTAGTGAACTGGAAGCTGCATTTTTTAAACATCTTTATTGGGGTATAATTGCTTTACATTGTTGTGTTAGTTGCTGCTGTATAACAAAGTGAATCAGCTATATGTATACATATATTCCCATACCCCCTTCCTCTTGCATCTCCCTCTCACCCTCCCTATCCCACCCCTCTAGGTGGTCACAATGCTCCGAGCTGATCTCCCTGTGCTATGTGGCTGCTTCCCACTAGCTATCTGTTTTACATTTGGTAGTGTATATATGTCCATGCCACTCTCTCACTTCATCCCAGCTTACCCTTCCCCCTCCCCGTGTCCTCAAGTCCATTCTCTATGTCTGCGTCTTTGTTCCTGTCCTGCCCCTAGGTTCTTCAGAATCTTTTTTTTTTTTAGATTCCATATATACGTGTTAGCATACGGTATTTGTTTTCCTCTTTCTGACTTACTTCACTCTGTATGACAGTCTCTTACAACCATTATCTACAAATAACTCAATTTTGTTTCTTTTTATGGCTAATATTCCATTGTATAAATGTGCCAAATCTTCTTTATCCATTCATCTGGCGATGGACACTTAGGTTGCTTCCACGTCCTGGCTATTGTAAATAGTGGAAGCTGCATTTTAACAAGCCCCTCAGACCATTTGCACGTGCATTACAGTTAAAGAGAAGCCCAGCACTAGGTTTTATATGGCAGCTTTATTTGTAATGACGTAAGACTGGAAACAACCCAAATGGCCATCAGTGGCACACAATGAAATACAGTGCAGCCTTGGAAAAGAATAAGGATGATCTCTATGTGCCAAATTAGAGAGAGCTCCAAAATTTAGTGTTAAGTGAAAAAAGCAAGTTGCAGAACTATCGACAGATAACGGATGGACAGATGGAGAGACAGAATGCTACCCTTTTGATAAGGAGTGGAATATATATATACATATACTTTTTTTTTTTAACCTGAAGAAACCTTGGAGGCGAGAACCAAACTAAAAGTGATAATCTGAGATCAAAGTATTGCAATTTGGGGCACACAGATTCGGGTAGGAACCCAAACCGAGTCCCACTGGGAGTAGTAAAAGGAGTCAGGGGCTTTTAAAGGCACGGAAGGGAGGGTTGCCTTACTAAGAATTTCAGCTGCCGATGGTGGCAGTAGCTAGACTTGGCTGACCCTGACGGACCGCTAAGGCCATCACTAGAGGGAGGGGAAGGTCTTACTGTGACAAGTTGCAGGTTGTTCTTGCAGAGTCCTTGGAGCTTTTGTGGTTCCGCCCAGTTCAAAGGTTTGTCGTTCTACCTGGTGAGGCTGTGCATAAGTCCACCTCCGTGATGGCCTTCCAGCTCCATTTAAAACCCGGTGACATAGTGACTCAATTTTATTTCTCATGTCACAATATATTTATGTTGCTTATCTCTGCAAGAAGATAAGCTAGAAGGATAAAGATGAACTAATGAACTTGGGGTGAAAAGGACTGGAGAAGGTAAGGGTAGAAGCGAGATATCTCGAACCTTCGTCAATGTTTACTACTCCAAAAATAAAATTAAAAACAGTCACTCTGGGGGAGGGATGGCAGGGTTTGCTGCTGGCATCTAGTGGGTAGAGGGGCAAGGACAGCCCTCCTGCAACAAAGACTTATCCGGCTCAGAGGTAAATATAGTGTCGATGTTGAGAGCCCCTGGCTTAGGCTAAGGGCAGAAGAGGCACTAAACTATCTGAGGTTTACAAAATTGAACTTATCATTTTGAAGACGAGGAGAGCATTTTCCCCACTGCAGTCACCCGAGCCCTTTCCGTTCTCCAAGACTGCTCCGAGGTGGCAGACCAGGATTCCACAGCATTTGTGTAATCTGTCGGTTCCCTGGTGTCCGATTCACACGGGTCGGATAACTGGGCCCTCCGCACACCCAGGAGGAGCGCGCTCTGCTCTGCGCTGTGCGACTCAAGCCCACGTGCCGGGGGGGCACTTTTCTGGACTAAGACACAGAGACACCCTGGTCGCCCCACTGAAAGCCTCCGGAGAGCCGGGCCTTCGTTCCATCCACGCCCCAGGCGGCCCCGGGTACGCAATCACCACCCTGGGAGCGGAAAGGACGCGGCGGCGCACCTAGCGCACCTGGCGCCCCACCCGGCCCCGCCCCGCCCCTCCCGCCCGGCCCCGCCCCGCCCGCCTCCCGGCCGCGGTACTTGAGGCCCCCGGAGCCGTTGTCCCCTCCGCTGCCGGCCTGCCCGCTCCGGCCGCGCGCTCGGTGAGTGTCCGGGGCCTCGGGCCGTGGCGTTGGGCCTGCGCGCGAGGCGGGGAGGCGGGCGGGCGGCCGGGTCGTGACCGCTGAGGACCGGAGGGGTGGGCGGGGGCGCGCGTCCAGCTGGGGTTCCGTTTCGGATCCGGCGGAAGTGACGGCGTGGTGAGTGTGGCGGCCGCCGCCGCCCGGGACGCAGAGGACCCTCGGTCTCGCCCACGCTCGCATGGGGGCGGCGTCGAGCCTCCCCGGGGGCCACTCCTGGCCCCGCGCGCACAGGTGACCCCTCGCGGGCGCGCGCCGCAGGGCGCCGGGCGTTGGGAGCCCGGGCGTGGGTGGGGCTGGGGCCCGAGAGAAGCCCGGGTGGGTGCCCAGGCGGCCCCGCTGCCCAGCGGTCTCCCGCCCACAGGGTGGCCGGAGCTCAGGCGCTTTCGGGGGCCTCAGGCCTGCGAAGATAATCGTGAGGACCATTCCAGATCCTGGCACGTCTGTTGTTTGTTAAACTCGCTGCAGGCACAGTGTTACAAGGTTAGGCATCTTCAGGGCTAAGAGGACCGGGGAGAGGTTTTAGTCATACCCTGGGGCTGCGCGTGCTGGATGAGGTTGGCTCTTCAGTTGCTTTCTTCCCCCCCCCCCATAAAGCTCAGTTTTGAGGGAGAGAGTATGGAAAATTAGTCCTCACATGCCGCCAGGAATACGCGGGTGCTGGGGGAAGCTGGGTCAGTGTTGGCACGGTCCCTCCCGGCCCTGTTGGTGTGTCTTATGGCCGAGTGGGGAGGGGGAGTGTGAAAAGTAGCCTCTGGACTGAGGTCCTGTGGCGGCGTTGCCGCGGCTCAGAGATGTGCCCCGGGATTAGCAGGAAGGGCTGTGGTTCTCAGGGTTCTGGGTGTGTCCCGCTCTTCCCCACCGCTCGTGAGTGCCTGCATCCCCGGCGTTAGGCCACCCCAGAGAAGGGTCACAGTTTTAGTCATACTTGGTCATGTAAGCTGAGTATTTAAAAGTAATATATGAGGCCAGTTCCAATCTACGGCATTTTGTTACAGTTCAGCTTGTTGTGGGGTAACTCCAACCAGCAACCATAGAGTGAAATTAGAGTGAATGGAATCACCATTCTTTTCTGCTTATACAAAGAGTGGCCTACATCACACCAAGTGTTTGTCGTTAGACCCCAGGGAAGGCCACACACCTTACACTGCCAAGCTTGCTGGACCTGAGATCAGGCCTGGACATCAGCAGAAAGAAAATAACGTGTAGTTCTACCCACCATTTATTGAATACCCGCTGTGTTCCAGGCATTAGTTTATCTAATCCTCATAGTAAACTTATAAAGTAGAAGGAATCATCCCGTTTACGTATTAGACAACACATACACACACATTGCCCCAGAGACCAGGTGGGGACAAAGCAGGAGCCCAGGTCTCCATTAAACCAATCTTTAATAGTAAATCCTCTAGGAAATTAAGGCATCCTAATCCAAGAAGACAAGAAGCACAATTAAATAGTGACACCTTAAAAAATTATTAAGACTTGATCAGTTGAATTAAACCAATTATGCACATTAACAGCCGAAGGTTACTGATGGTGCCACAGGGAAAAAATGGTGCCAAAGGTAGATTTGTTAGACTTGTTTTATACACACACACACACACACACACACACACACACACATACACATATGACACTGTTCATTAATGAAACCTTAATTCTGGTTTTTATGTTCATGATTAAATATATTTTAAAAGGCATATTGTTACTGAAGCTGTAAATAATTTTGAAATATATGATGAATTTAACAAGTGTGTGTGTGCATGTGTGTATATGAAGGACACTTCTGGCTCTCTTATCTACAGAAGCTAAAAAAGTAGGGGCTTGGAAAGCTGTTGATACGTGTTGTGTTTGCTGTGTGATCCTGTGACATGTGTATCGTTGTTACTGGTATGTGCATTGAATAGAGAAGAGCTGTCCCTCAATACAAAAACCCCACTAGATTGGCTATAATTTCCTTTGATATCTGGAATGTCTTCATGGTAAACTGTTTGAATTTGGTCTTATTTTTCTTTCTTTTTTAGGATTAAGACCTCTTTAATCTTTTTATGATTAATTATTAAGGATTTATATATTATTGCAAAGTGATCATAAAAATCCATTTATGATTATGTGGCAGGTTATTATCAAATTCACATTTCAGGACAGACAAGAGGGATCTTAATAAATGGGACTTGGAGTTTGGACATTTATTTCACAATTAGCAGAGGAACCGGGTAATGGGCGAAGAAATGGCTTTTAATGTTTTTCTCTGCTCACAAAAATAGTTCGTAGATTTGTGACCATGTGTTTAGCACCTTCCTTTCATAAAAACCCTGCTAAAATGACAATGAAGGAGCCTTGTGAAGCGTCAAAAACACAAGGACAGAGAAGGGAGAGAGGTGACAAAGAGTGGACAAGAGAGGTCAGAGGTCTTGGAGGAGGGAAGTGACCAGGGGAGGGGCTGAGTGCCGAGGAGGGGAAACAGACCAGAAGGGGCGGACAGGCTCAACGTTGGGGCCCAAGCGCCAGCAAAGGCAGGGGTGAAGTGCAGGGCTGCAAACGGGGCCTGGGTAGGAAGCGTGTCCACAGACTGAGGTGACCCCCACAGGCCACCTACTGTGCAACGGACAGCCACCCTCCCTGCCTTACCCAGAACCCAGTAGGAGATCAGGTCTCACCCCTGCAGGATCTGATGCGTGAACTCAGGGACCCCCAGGCATTGGACTGAGAGGAGGGGATTACGGATCCCGTAGAAACCCCCCGGCCCCTACCCCGCCTGCAGCCAGACCAGGGGGCTCCTCCATTTGCTGGTTGCTCAGTAAAAAAAAAGCTACTGACCCCTTGATCGCACACATCCTGCCATGTGAGCAGTTTCCAACCTCGTTTTGTGTTTCCCTCTTAAATATAACTGACATCCCAGGATCATCAAGCATTTGTGGAAAGCCTGTGTATGAAAGAGACCCAAATAATATAAACACCAGCACAATAGCAGAAGACCCCAGGAGAAGAGAGACGATACAGGCAGCAGAAGACAACACCACAGACTGTGATGGACGTTCTCCGGGGAACTGGGGGGGGGGGCGGGGAGGCAGTAAAGAAGGAACAGCAGAGAACAAGGAGTCTTTAGGAATTAAAGGTATAATGGCTGAGACTGGAAAAAAATCAGTAGAAAGACTGCAAGAGAAAGTCATGAGTATCTTCCAGAAAATGGAACAAGACGTCATTGTGATGGAAAATGCAAGAGAGAGGCAGATCCACCGCACGCAGCGAGCAGCCGTGCAGTCCCACGTGCCCACAGATACCAGCTTCTGTGCCTGCCACTCGTGCAGGTAGGAGGCCCAGAAAAAGAGAACAGTCAGTCTGCAGGGAACTGACAAGTGCCTTAAAAGTTCCCAGAGAGGGACTTCCCTGGCGGTCCAGTGGTTAAGACTCTGCGCTTCCAATGCAGGAGGCCCGGGTTCGATCCCTGGTTGGGGAGCTAAGATCCCACGTGCCTCACGGTGTGGCCAAAAAATGGGGGGAAAAAAAAGTTCAGTTCCCAGAGAGGAAGGGAAATTTTCTTGATTTGCTAGATTGAAAGGGCCCACCAAGCGCACGGCAAAATGAGTAAACGGGGCCCATCGATGGAGGCTGCCAAACCGTCAATCATAGGGGATGGTAGAATAAAGACATCTTCAGACATGCAAGAAGTCAAAATGTGTGTATTCTGTCTTAGAAAGCTATTGGACGATTCGCTTCATCAAAGAAGGGAGTAAACCATGAAGCAGGAAGACATTGGGCCCAAAGGAGTGTCTGGGGGGTCAGCAGTGCTCAAGATGAAGAGCAGTGAGTCCAGAGTGGAACCACGGGGATGGCGTGGCCGGCAGACAGTGGGGTCCACACATCGGTACAACCGACGAGGAGGCTGGTACCACTGCAGCCCGGACGGGCGTCTCTGAGTTCAGCTGTGTTTGAGGAAGGTCGGGGGTGGGGTGGTGGATGAAAAGTTGACGCGGTGTCTCCCCTTCACAGCGCGGTGTGTGAGGGGCTTGGAAGGAAACATCTGCCCAGCTTCGCCGCAGCAGCACCAAGACTTACGCGCTCCTTGAGGAGTCAAGGGTTCGGTTTTGTGCTTTACAACTTTTCCATGAAGCCAAGAGAGGGGCTGAAACTTGGTATCTTTGGACTGGGAAAAAAATTCAAAATGGATGTAAGACCTGTAAAGGGAGGGTGTTGGAGATCAACATCTCAAAGTAAAGTAAATTAAAGAGAAGCCCACCAGCCCCCACTTTGTGACAATTTGATCACCAAGAAGAAAACAAACATCCACTAATTGAAATACCTTGTTTGTAAAAAATCGTGTGTCTGTTAATAAGCTCAGATGAGGCAAACAAGATGAGCTTTAAAAAGGCACAAGAGAGTTTCAGTCCTGTTTCCGCATTTTGGGGTGGCCTGCCCCGAACCCCATCAGCACGCAGATTATCTGGTGTATCCCCTTCCTCATGCAGGGAGCAGAAATCAAGTAACTGACGCAGGGTGCCAGAGCTGGGACTGTGAACCTGGTCTCCGTGCCTTTTCCTCTGAGTCTCCTGCTTTGTTTTTCCCAGTTTAGTATTTAAGACCAAAGCTGCTTTCTGTTGAAGAACTATTGATCTTTCACCTCTAATTCCCTTCACACAATACACAGAAGTACACTGATTTCTCCACGGCCCCAGTAGATACCATGGGCTGGCCAGGCCACTGCTTTCCTAGGTGGGGGGTGATGAGGGCAGGTGTGTTTTTCGAGATCAGTGACAGAAAGGTCAGAGCCTGAAACAAATTTGCTGGACATTACCAGAGACAGGGTGCTTTATTAATGGCGTCTCTTAGGTTGGCATTTCCATTGGAATCAACACTCCTTCAACATCTGAGGGAGAAATGCATGCAGATGGCAAAATAGAGTCTTGGATGGGTGGGGAGGGGGCTCGTGGGACATCTCCTTGGCCAGGTGACCTTGCAGCAGACCTAACACACACAGGGCCCTACACCCCTGTCCTTACTCAGTTCATGGAGGGCCATGGGGCTGCAGCGTCTCCTGGTGGACTGGCCGTCTTGGTGGCCCTGTCCCCAGGCCAGAGGATGACCCGTGCGGTGTGTGGGGGGGGTCTTGAGTCGTGACGTCTGACTGCATCAGGGATGCTAGAGGCTGTGCTTCTTGCGTGAGTCCCCAAGTGCCCTCGTCCAGAACCGGGCAAGGAGGGCCTGGGCCTGGGGGGCAGCAGGGGCCTGGGGACAGGGCCTTTGACTTGGGCTTTGGCACAAGCTGAGGTCTCATAGAAGGAGAACTGGACGTCAGAGGTGTTTGTTTTTAAGGCTTTCGTGCCTCTTTGTACGTGATTTGATTTGTCTTTTACCTTAAGGCTTCAGGTTATCCTAAAGGGGGGCCTTGCTCCCGCATTACAAAAACATTCAACCATCTTTTCTTGTGTAACTGTGTGGTTGGATTTATCATTTTGAATGATTTTTAAATTATAAAATAATACATATAGGCCCTTAAACACACCAAACAATATAGAAATGAAAGCAAAAGCGAACAGCTGCTTCCCCGATTCCACCCCCAGCAAGTACCCAGGATGGGGGTCCTCCCACTCTCTCTCTGTCTTATCACATCACTGTTCAACTGTGTTCACTAAATGTTAGAAAAAACCCACAAAGTAATTCTGAGGCCCCCGCAAAAGAAATCGAGTTTTGTGCCTGTACCTATTGCTGAACCAAAGTGTCAGTGGTAACTTTTAACAGCAGAGTGAGACACGGCCGACGTGTAGCCTAAATTTACGCGACACTGATTTTAAATCCATCGTTTCAGACTCGCCACCATGGATGCTCTGTCGGAAGCAAACGGCACCTTTGCCTTGACCCTTTTGAAACATCTGGGTGAAGACAACTCGAAAAATGTGTTTATCTCACCCATAAGCATCTCCTCTGCCCTGGCCATGGTCTTCATGGGGGCAAAGGGAAACACCGCGGCCCAGATGTCCCAGGTATGTACCTGAAACCAGTTCTGGGCGATGGTAAATGCTGTTACTTTCTCAGTTGAGTTGGTCCTCCATGTTTCAAATCCCAAAGGCCTTGCTCTTGACACATAACTCCCTCTGTGCTGCCCTGTCCCCTGGGCCTCCCGCACCATGTCTCTTTGGCAGGTGGCCGGGCCTTCCTGACAGCTCAGTACCTGGCTTCCAGGAGGACACACTTGAATGAGCAAGTGCTCATCCAGCCTCTGCTCTGATGTGCTGGCCAAGGCCCGGCTGGCGAGGCCAGCCCTGCAGTGAAGCCCGGACCGGCCCGAGGCGGGCTGCGCGGGGCATGAAGGTCCAGCTCCTGGGGCCACCTCTGGCCGTAGTCTGTCCTCTGGCCCCGCTAAGCATTCACAGCCTCCCGAGGCCCAGGGTCTCATCCCTTCTCGGGGCCAGGCTCGGGCTGCCAAGTCCAGGAGGAACGGGGCTGTTGAGGCTCCTGGGTGCAGAGCTCCGTGAACTAAAGGGACCGATCATCCGCCGCCCCACTCCTGGCCCACCCTGGAGAGACAGGGAGGGCTCACCCTGTGCCGTGGGGAGGTGTCCGTGTGCTCAGGCTGACGAGTCCCAGGTTGAGTGGCCTAAGCAGCAGCAGTTTGCTTCCTCGCAGCTCTGGAGGCTGGGTGTCTGGGATCGAGGCTGCTTCTGAACCGTGTGGGTCTCTAATAGCAGCTTGAATTCTGCTTCCCTGAGCAGGGACACGGGCACAAGCTCGTGAGGCGGGGCTCTGTTGGGCTGGGGGACAACGTCCCAAAGCCCTTTGTCTGGCTGAGAGGGCCTCGGGGCCGGCCTCGATCTCCAATGTTTAATAAAGTGTCCTGATCCTGCCCTTGAGGCCTGTGCTTTTGAGTTTGACCTCTGCCCTGAGGCCGTCACCTACTTTCAGAATCATTTGCCAGCTGGAGAGGCTGGGAGTGAGAAACATTTTCACTTTCTACCCAGCAAGTCCTGGGTTGCAAATATTTCCTTTAAATTCTGCTTGACAAGGAAATAGCTCCCTCTTCAGCTATCTTTCTCTTCCCTCGCGCTTTCCCAGGCGGCTACCGATGCCGCATTCTTCCCGGGCATCTCCTTTGCCAGATACACGATTCCCCGGGGAGAGGGCCAGCCTTCCCACCGCTGCAGGTGGCAGTGGTTTCCGCACTGTCCTTCCAGCCTCAGCCAGCTGCTGGGTCCAAAGCCAGCACCCACGTTCTAGCTTCGTGTTACAGCAGAACCACGCCTGGACAGCTGCCTGGACCTTCTATGGCTGCAAAAGAAACAGCCCCGCAGCTGAGTGGATGGGAATGACGATGCTAGCTTTTCAGCCTCTGGCCTGGCCCCGTGGTGCCCGCTGGGCTCACTCGTGATCTAGGAAGGGCCTTGGTGCTGGCTGTTGGCTGGGGCCTCCGTCCTCCCACAAGGAGCTCTCCCCGGGCATTGTTGGCTCCCCAGGGCTGCCCGCGAGGCCCCCAACGGGATAGCGGGGACTCTCTTAGGCTGTGAGGGCTGGGGGACGAGACGGCGAATGTGGAGCTGCCGGGCCGTTTTCGGCCCAGGCCTGGAACAGTCACCTCTCCTGTGTTCTGCTGGTCAGAGCACGTCCCAGGGCCAGCCCAGACCCAAGGCCGCGGCGTGTGTGTGCAGAGACGGGAGGCCTGGCGGGCAGCCTTGTCTGCAGACAGACCACAGGAGTGGGCGCACGGAACTGGGCTTGCAAAGGGGCATTTCTGCTCCTGCCGTCACTTCTCGGACTCCCTGCAGGAGGGAGGCTGGGTGGCTTCCAGGAAGCATTGTGTCTTTAACTGGGTGAATCTCGTTTTAAGCTGCAGTGAGGATCAGTGTGGTCCTTAGGCTGACTTCAGTGTCGTATCCATTTCCCGTAGTCAGGGCACACTGAAGTTGTGTGTTTTTATCTGTTTTTGATTTCAGGCACTTTCTCTAAGCAGAAGCAGCAGCGGAGGTGGAGATGTCCACCAGGATTTCCAGAACCTTCTCACCGAAGTTAACAGGACCGGCACACAGTACTTGCTCAGAACCGCCAACAGGCTCTTCGGAGAGAAGACTTATGATTTCCTCCCAGTAAGTCATACTCGCTGCTTTTACTAAGAAGGTAGAGACCAAGGCGGCAGGGAGGTGGCAGGGGGGACCTTGTGGTGCAGCAGAGGGCCTGTGGGCTGAGACGCACACGGGTGGGGTGATGCAGGACCCCACGCACTGCCGTCCGCGATGGCAGCCACTGGACACGCAGCTACTTATGTCCCAGTGTCGTTAATTCAACGCAGATGAAGTGAAGTATTCACTGCCCCAGTGGCACCAGCTGCAGCTCAAGTGCCCGTAGCCGCAGGTGGAACCCTTCTGAACGGTGTGGATTTAGCACCTCACCGCGAGTGCTGAGGAAGTGGTGGCGTGGGGTGCAGGTTTCCCATGTTAACGTGGGACAATGGGCCCTGGTTCACGGCCAGCGGTTCTGAAACACCGAGGGAGCAGTGGCCTCACCGTGGTAGGAGCCCACTGGGCACGGCCGTGGCCCTGCAGCTGCTGCATCTCAGTGCCAGCATCCTGACCTCGCTGGTGCGGCGTCCATGGCATTTATTTGACATACAGACCATTATTTTTCTTAGTTTGTGTTTATTATTAAATGTAGCTGAAGACTGAGAAAGGATTTAAGGTGAATTCCTCGCATTCATTTGTACATTACACATGTAAACCATAAAATTATCAACGTTCTGATTTGCTGTGGTGAGGAAGTAAGCTCTTGGCGTTGATTGTTTTTGCATCCATGCGATTATGTTGCTCTGTGTCTCCTAGTCTTTCAAAGATTCCTGCCGCAAATTCTACCAAGCAGAGATGGAAGAGCTCGACTTTATCAGCGCTGCGGAGGAATCCAGGAAGCACATAAACACCTGGGTAGCCCAAAGGACAGAAGGTGAAGATATGTTGTTATTTCTGCTTTCGTGGTATTTTCTAATTAATTTTATTGGAGTATAGTTGATTTACAGTGTGGTGGTAGTTTCAGGTGTACAGCAAAGCAAATCAGTTATACCTATACATAGATCCACTCTTTTTTTAGATTCTTTTCCCATATAGGTCATTACAGAGTATTCAGTCGAGTTCCCTGTGCTGTACAGGAGGTGTTTTCATCGTATGTTAATTAATCTTATTGTCAGTTCCTTCACAAGACCATCAAATGTAAACAGGAATGATTTTTTCTCTCTGAGTAACTGTAAACTTTAAAAGTCTACTTTTGAAATACAATCAGTGTATAATTATTCTCTCTAGCCTTTTCCCTCTCCTCATCAATGTTTGGTGCACCTCTTCCCGAACAATCTTCACTTTAATTTTTTTCTTGTTGTTGTTAATGTTAATATAATCTTTCTTTTCGCAAAGACTGTAAAGAAACATTTGGTTGCAGGTCTCAAGCTGCCTGCCTGTCCAGCACTGCTTGAGCTCTGCGGGTTACTGAGCATCATTGCAGGACACTTGGTTAAGTCCTCATCTACCTGCGGCTCTTAATGTAAATGTTCTCCACACAAGCTACAGCCTCTCACCTTCAGGACAATCCCCTGAATCGGAGACATCCACCGTTCCTTTCTCTCTCACTGTGAATTATCCTGCACATAACATACTACTTTGTTCATTTTTATGTTTTGTTCAACCGATGGTGTTTTTCTGACCAGAGCTTTAAAAGTTTTTGTCGCTGCCTTTGTTTTAGGGGCCAGTCTCCCTGTACATGGTTGTTTGGGGGACGGCGAGCGCCTTCATCTGTGCACTTGGCCCCTCAAGAAGACGGCCCAGTGCATGTCGTCCCGATGCCTCTGTCAGGAAGCCCTTTAGCTAACTGGTTCTTTAATTCTTCTTTTCAGGGAAAATTATAGACCTGCTGTCTCCAGATTCAGTGGACTCCAGGACTTCTCTGGTTCTCGTGAACGCCATCTACTTCAAAGGAAACTGGGAGAATCAGTTTAACAAACAGCACACCAAGGAAAGGCCGTTCAGAGTCAGCAAGGTGAATATGGGTACTTCACAGTAACAGAGGAGGTTCTTGGAAACAGTCCCTGTGTTCACATTGATTTATAGAACGTGCGAGAAGGCTGACCTCAAGTAACTGGTGCTTCGTGTGGCCTTAGGCAGCCCAGCATCCGGTCTCCCGGCAAACCTGGGGCCTTCTTCTCGCCCTGCCCCTCCTCTACTGTGTCATCAAACGTGGTCCATGGGCTTCCCTGGTGGCGCAAGTGGTTGAGAGTCCGCCTGCTGATGCAGGTGACACGGGTTCGTGCCCCGGTCTGGGAGGATCCCACATGCTGCGGAGCAGCTGCGCCCGTGAGCCATGGCCACTGAGCCTGCGCGTCCGGAGCCTGTGCGCCGCAACGGGAGAGGCCACAACAGTGAGAAGCCTGCGTACCGCAAAAAAAAAAAACAAAAACGTGGTCCATGCTGCCGCTGGGCATTCTGTCTGTATCGCACGTCCCATGGTGTAGCTCTCAGGCTTAGGGTCCTTCCTGGCTTCCCAGAACTGTTGAGATCAAGTTCAAACTCCAGACTGTGGCACATGAAGCTCTCTGTGGCCCCGGATCCTACCCATGTCTCTGTCTTCACTCTGTCAGTACCTGTATATCCCCCTTTCCTCTCCAGCGGCGTCTGGAAGCCTCCCTCGCAGTGCCCCCAGCCCGGTTTGTGTACCCCTCCTCTGAGCTCTCACAGAGAGCTGTGGCACCGATCTCCCGGGACCCCTCTAGCCCCTGTGCAAATGCAGGACCAGGGAGGTCACTTGGGAGTTGTCACGATGACCGGGGCGGGGCTGGCAGCAGTGGGGGTGGGAAGCACAACCTTTGTGTCTTAAAAGTGGAGCCAGCGTGGTTTGTAATGAGTCAGATGTGGGGTGTGAAGGACAGGGGTCAAGGACACTCCAGGGACACTCCTGGGGTGAATGGTGTTGCCGTCAACTGACATGGGGAAAATTATAGTTGGAGCAGCCGTGGAGGGGACACGAGGAGCCAGCGTGAGAAGTGACACTGGAGGTTTCTGTTACGTCCAAATGCACGTGTTGAGTAGGCAGTAAAATAGATGCATCTGGAGTATGGGAGGGAGGTCCCAGCCAGGAGTATAAATGTGGGAATTCAAAGTCACGGGGCTGAGGTCACCGGCAGAAAAGCAGCATGAGGCCTGAGACCTGGGTGCACCAGGGTGTGGAGGCGGAAGCAGTGAAGGTGAGCTGGCAAAAGAGAGGGGACTGGTGTGGTGTCTGGAAGCCAACAAAGTGTTTCTGGGGCCCAGAGTGGCCGGCTCTGCTGACTCGTCCAGTGTCTTGTTTCAACATCCTGTTTATCCATTCCTTTACAGAATGTGGAGAAGCCTGTGCAAATGATGTTTATGAAATCCACCTTTAAAATGACCTACATCCCAGAGATATTCACGAAGATTCTGGTGCTTCCCTACGTCGGCAGCGAGCTCAATATGATCATCATGCTTCCCGATGAAAACACCGATTTGAAAACGGTAACTAAGCAGTAATCGCACCGTGGGGGAAAGGGGGTCACGTCTGAATCCCTGCCCGGCAGGCTCCCCACCTCCCAGTGGGAACCCTTTCTGAAGCCGGCACGACTCCCCTGGCCGCCCCCTCAAACCCACGGCGCGGCGCGTGCGGGCCACAGCAGACGGTCCCGCTGGGCAGCGTTGCTCTGGACCCGAAGCCCTTCTACTCACCTCTTCTAGGTGGAAAAGGAACTCACTTATGAGAAATTCGTCGAGTGGACGAGTCCGGACCTGATGGACGAGGAGGAGGTGGAGGTGTCCCTGCCCAAGTTTAAGCTGCAGGAGAGCTACGACATGGAGGGCGTGCTCCGCGCCCTGGGCGTGACCGATGCCTTCGAGAGCGCCAGGGCCGACTTCTCCGCGATGTCGTCCCGGAGCAACCTGTGCCTGTCCCGGGTCGCGCACAAGGCCTTTGTGGAGGTCGACGAGGCGGGCACAGAGGCGGCCGCCGCCACCGCCGCGGTCCTGATGCTGCGCTGCGCCAGGATCACCCCCAGGTTCTGTGCCGACCACCCTTTCCTCTTCTTTATCCAGCACAGCAAGACTCGCGCACTTCTGTTCTGCGGCCGGCTCAGCTGCCCGTGAGGAGGCGGCCCCGCTGGGTCCTGCTGGCCCGCTTTCCCTGGTACTCCGTGACGTGCCTGCGACCCGAAGTGGCCTTGGCGACAGTCCAGAAATAAAGGGGCTGATCGAGAACGCCTGTGTCTGTGTGTTTGCATGCCCCGTGCCCACTAGGACCTGCATTGCCAGTCGGGGGAGGGTGGTCACGCTTGGCGAGTGCCCCTGCTCTGAGGGGCGCCCCTCCGCCCTCAGCGTCCAGGCCTCAGCGAGAGCAGGTGCTTCCCCTCTCCTCTGCTCAGTGGCCCCTGTTCGTGAGAGAACAGAGAGAAGCAGAGGCTACGGCAGCCACGGGGAGCAGGCCGCCGAGACCCTCAGCGGGAGTTCTGTTCCAAAACGTGTTGTGAGCCCTCCAGAAACCAGCACAGAGGTGGGGAGAGCCAGTGACCCAGACCCGTGAGAGGTCAGTCCCATTTCCAGCTGTGTCTGCACTTCGAGGGGTCCGCGGTCACAGACCTCTTCAGATGCACAACCACCCACTTTCCCTGAAAATGCTTAATTGCCACCAGGGGCCAGAGACGAGCAGACAGGTCCTGTTCACAGTAACGGAAGAGTTTAAGACCACTTTATGGATATACGCCAGGTGACTTTCTATCCGGTTGCAAGTACTAGAGATAAAGAGGGGGCTAAGGTTTCTGCAGCCACTTGTGTTACCTGCTGGAGACGTGATCCCGGTTCTCAGCTGATGCTGTTGTTCAGGTGGAGAGCTGCGCCGTGTTCCAGGCCAGCCACCAGGCCTCCTCCGCTGCCCTAGTTGCCGTCATTAGGAGCTGGGCTCCCGCTAACATAACGATGCGATGCATATTTTCATTCTGCCTCCGGTCTGCTTCCCCTGTTGAGCCCAAGCCAGTGACTTAGCCGTGGGGAGAGACAGACTGAGGAGATGTTGCCATTATGAGTGGGGTGGGTGAGAAGGGGAAGGGCCGTGTCGTCAGCGCCATCTTGCCCCGCACAGCTCTGTTTGCACCTGTGGCGTGTAGCGCAGTGGTCTGACCATCCAGGTTTCGAGGCATCTGTCCTTCCTTTCCCTGGATGAGAACCCTCGGGCCCATCAGCAGGAAGTTGTGAAAACGAACGCAGTGGTCCCGTCTGTCGCAGACCTATAATACAGGTAGACCTCTGCCAGGTGAAGTCCTAACACACGTGGAATAAACCATGTGATGCTGCTCGAAGGGGCTCTTGGGTCCCACTGAGTTGTTCCACTTTGTCTGTCAGTCAAATGGCCTTTGAAAAGTTATCCCCCAACATATGATTTTAGTAAAAGGCACAGCCACCTGAATAATGCTCCCACATCT